>NC_074692.1:14004004-14604004 GCF_029448725.1 Salvelinus fontinalis
CCTGGCTTTCAGCAACACCTGCTCCATAACTGCACGCTTCTGCTCCACTTTCACATCTTCATTAATGTCTGTTCCTCCGAAGACTACTCCAAAGGGCACTTGAGTATCTGGTATAAAAGGGGGGATGTTGATAAAGTTGGAACCTTTATCCTTCTATTATTAGCTAGTTAAGCTACTATCAATGACATTATCAGTACAAATCACCTCAAACAAAGGGTGAATCAATAAGGGAATAAGAAAAGGTGATAAGATGCAAATATACAGTGGTTTCAGAAAGTATTCATTACCGACTTATTTCATATTTGTAGTTAAAGACAGAATTCAACACACACAATACCCCATAATGACAGTTATTTTTGTTTACATTTTTGCAAATGTATTGAAAATGAAATACATAAATATCTAATTTACATAAGTATTCAAACCCGAATTTATACTTTGTATAAGCAACTTTGGCGGCGATTAGAGATTTGAGACAAATTGACTATGTCTGTATCAGCCTTGCATGTCTGGATTTTGGATTTTCTCCCATTTTTCCTTGCAGATTTCCTCAAGCTCTGTTAAGTTAGATGGGGAGCGGCGGTGAACAGCAATCTTCAACTCTTTCCAAATATTTTCAATGGGATTCAAGTCCAGGCTTTGACTTGGCCACTCAAGGACTTTCCCATTCTTGTTCTGAAGCCATTCCAGCATTGCTTTGGCTGTATGCTTGGGGTCAATGTCCTGTTGGAACATACATTTTAGCCCAGTCTAAGGTTGTTTGCACTCAGAAGCAGGTTCTCATCAAGGATTTGCCTGTATTTGGCTTAATTCATTGTTCCCCCTAACCTTACCAGTCTCCCAGACCCTGCTGCTGAAAAGCATCCACATAGACTACCGACCTGTAGCACTCACGTCTGCAGCCATGAAATGCTTTGAAAGGCAGGTCATGGCTCACAACACCATTATCCCAGAAACCCTAGACCCACTCCAATTTGCATACTGCACCAACAGATGATGCAATCTCTATTGCACTACACACTGCCCTTTCCCACCTGGACAAAAGCAACACCTATGTGAGAATGCTATTCGCTGACTACAACTCAGCTCAATACCATAGTGCCCTCAAAGCTCATCAATAAGCTAAGGACCCTGGGACTAAACACCTCTTGGACTTCCTGATGGGCCGCCCCCAGGTGCTAAGGGTAAGTAACAACAAATCCGCCATGCTGATCCTCTACACGGGGGCCCCTCAGGGGTGCGTGCTCAGTCCCCTCCTGTACTCCCTGTTCACTCATGACTGCACGGCCAGGCACGACTCCAACCACATCATTCAATTTGCTGATGACACAACAGTGGTAGGCCTGATTACCGACAACGACGAGACAGCCTATAGGGAGGTCAGAGACCTGACCGTGTGGTGCAAGGACAACAACCTCTCCCTCAACGTGATCAAGAAAAAGGAGATGATTGTGGACTACAGAAAAAGGAGGTGTAGTGGAGCAGGTTGAGAGCTTCAAGTTCCTTGGTGTGCACATCACCAACAAACTAACATGGTCCAAGCATACCAAGACAGTTGTGAAGAGGGCACGACAAAACCTATTCCCCCTCAGGAGACTGAAAAGATTTGGCATGGGTCCTCAAAAGGTTTTATAGCTGCACCATCGAGAGCATCCTGATGGGTTGCATCACTGCCTGGTATGGCAACTGCTCGGCATCCGACCGCAAGGTACTACAGAGGGTAGTGCGTACGGCCCAGTACATCACCGGAGCCAAGCTTCCTGCCATCCAGGACCTCTATACCAGGCGGTGTCAGAGGAAGGCCCTAAAAATTGTCCAAGACTCCAGCTACCCTGGTTCTCTCTGCTACCGCACAGCAAGCGGTACCGGAGCACCAAGTCTAGGTACAAGAGGCTTCTAAACAGTTTCTACCCCAAGCCATAAGACTCCTGAACAGCTAATCAAATGGCTACCCAGACTATTTTCATTGCCCCCCCCCCCCCACGCTGCTGCTACTCTCTGTTATTATCTATGCATAGCCACTTTAATAACTCTACCTACATGTACATAATTACATCGACACAGTGCCCCCCGTATATAGCTCCACTATTGTTATTTTCTGCTGCTCTTTAATTATTTGTTATCCTTATCTCTTACTTTTTTAGGGATTTTCTTAAGACTGCATTGTTGGTTAAGGGCTTGTAAGTAAGCATTTCACTGTAAGGTCATTTCACTGTAAGGTCGGAGCATGTGACAAATAAAATTTGATTTGAGCATGATGCTGCCACCACCATAATTCACGGTAGGGATGGTGTTAGATGGGTGATGAGCTGTTCCTGGTTCTCCAGACATAGTGCTTTGCATTCAGGCCAAAGAGTTCAATTTATGTCTCGTCAGACCATATAATCTTATGCCTTATGCTCTCAGAGTCTTTCTGCAAAGTCCAGGTGTGCCGTCATGTGCCTTTTTCTCAGGAATGGCTTCCGTCTGGTAACTCTCCCATAAACTCCAGATTGGTGAAGTGCTGTAGAGACTGCTATCCTTCTGGCAGGTTCTCCCATCTCAGCCAATGAACTTTGTAGTTCTGTCAGAGTGGTCATTGGGTTCCCTAACCAAGGTCCTTCTTGCCTAGTTGGCCAGCTTTAGGCAGAGTCTGTGTAGTTCCATATCTTTTCCATTTCCCAATGATGGAGACCACTGTGCTCTTGGAAACTTTCGACACTAGAAATTGTTTTATACCCTTCCCCAGATATATGCCTCATCACAGTTCTATCTCAACGATTTATGGACAATTCGCCGAGATATAGTTTGGTTTAGTTTCGGCTCTGTCAACTGTCAGACCTTATATAGACAGGTGTGTTTCTTGAAAACTCTGTTTATTAAGTTTTACACACACAGACAAGACAAAGCAATATAAATAATATACTCAACTAGAAAAAAATACTAATAATACATAAAAAAAAAAAATAGCTTCAAAGATACCATACTTTAGACAAGTTAAACACACCAGGCAGAAGGCCAGTTTATGACAGCCCCAGAACATATGCAACAGTGTGGCTGGTTCAATTTTACATCTGACACAGGTAGGATCAAAATCAGAGAATATTCTTCCAAGTCTGGCCCCAGACCAGTGGATACGGTGAACCACCTTGAATTGAATGAGGCTGTGTCTAGTGCTAAAAGAGGACGAATGCACCCTGCGCAGCACAGATTCCCAGGTGTCTTCCCCAAGTTCCTCCCCCAAATCCTTTTCCCATCGAGTCTTTAAAGGCACCAAAGAAGGGTTCTGTAAGTCATGAATGATTGCATATACATCTGAAATTGCGCCCCTAGGAAGCTTGTTCAGCTCCAAGATGCTCTCTATAGCTGTATTCGCAGGCCTATGGGGAGATAGCGGAAAAAGTGGGATTGGGGGAGGTTGAACCTTTCCTGTAGCTGAGCAAAAGAGGCAAATGTATCATCAAATAATAATTGGGCTAGTGAGGAGAGGCCTAGTGAGTGCCAGATGCCAAAAGCCCCATCATTCAAAGATGGAGGAAATACAATGTTCTGATTGATTGGGCCTGAGAGAAAAGCCTCGGAGGCCAAAGGCTAAACGGAACTGATTCCAAATTTTAAGAGACTGCTTTACAATTGGGTTGACACACCTTTTGCCTAGGGATACTGGGAGAAACGAGCACAACACAGAAGAAAGTGCAGCAGGTTTACACGATTCAGACTCCATCTGGACCCAGAGTGGTCTAGGGCCAGTAGGATCAGTCTGCAGCTAGTACAGAAGGGCTCTGAAATTTGCAGCCCAATAGTATGTCTGAAAATTTGGTAGAGCTAAACCCCCCAATGACTTAGGCTTCTGTAAATGTTTTCTACCAATCCGTGGTACCTTGCAATCCCAAATGAAATGCATGAATGTTTGATCCAGTGAAATAAAAAAAGATTTTGGAATAAAAATGGGTAAACATTGAAATAAATATAGAAATTTGGGCAGCACACTCATTTTAATGACATTAATCCTTCCGATAACAGAAAGAGGTAGCAAATTCCAAAAAGTAAAAGATTGTTTCAAACTGTCTGCTAGAGCCACCAAGTTTTCCTGAAACAGATTTGAATATTTCCTTGTCACTTTAACTCCCAAGTAGGTGAATTGATCCTGGACAATCCTAAACTGAGAACTTGTAAAAGAGCACTTTAAAGCAGCCTTGTTTACAGGAAAAAGCTCACTCTTGCCTAGATCCAGCTTGTACCCTGAGATTGATCCAAACCTTTTAAGAACAGATAAGTCGCGTGGCAATGAGGTATCAGGGTTAGAGATAAACAAAAGGAGATCATCCGCATATAGCGAGACTTTCTGCTCTGAGCCCGTCCTGATTATTCCTTGAATGGCATCATTAGAGCGTAGTGCAATGGCGAGAGGTTCGATTGCCAAAGCAAACAACAAGGGGGAGAGTGGACAGCCCTGTCTGGATCCGCGGTGCAAGGGAAAATAGTCAGAGGACAAGTTGTTAGTTCGTACCGAAGCCATGGGGGAAAAATAAAGAATCTTTATCCACGCAATGAATTTGGGGCCAAAGCCAAATCTATAAAGGGTAGCTGTTAGGTAATCCCACTCAACGCGGTCAAACGCTTTTTCTGCATCAAGTGAGACCACCACCTCTGGGTCCTCCGACGCTGGGGAGTACAGTATATTCATAAGGCGCCTAATATTGAAAAACAAATGCCTATTTCTCACAAAGCCAGTCTGGTCAGAGTGTATTACTTGGTGCAGCGAGCCTTCCATACGGATGGCTAAAAGCTTGGCTAGGATTTTGTAATCACAGTTTAAAAGCGAGATTGGGCAATAGGATCCACATTCCAGGGGGTCTTTGTTTTTCTTTAATAGTAATGAAATTGAAGCCTGATAAAGACTAGGCGGTAGCTTTGAGGTATTGAGGCACTCTGCAAATAGTCAAGACAAGAATGGGCAAAGCAGACCAGAAAACGTCCTGTAAAATTCGGTTGGAAAACCATACGGACCCGGTGATTTACCACTTTTCATTGCGGACACTGCTGTTGCAATCTCCTCAGGTGTAAATTCTTCTTCTAGACAGTCATGGGTGTCTGTATCAATTGAAGGCATATTCAGGCCATTAAAGAAGGAATCAATCAGCAAAGGGTCTTGAGGGGATTCAGAGGTGTATAGCGCAGAGTAAAATTGTTTGAATTGATCATTGATCTCTTTATGTATAACTGTGGTGGCACCAGACGGGGTCATTATTTGTGGGATTAAACGTGAGGCCTCAGATTTACGGATCTGATGTGCAAGGAGTTTGCTGGCCTTGTCGCCTTGTTCATACACTCTGTACCGAGCTCGCAAGAGTACCTGTTCAGCTTGCCTGGTAGAAAGCTCATCAAATTCAGATTGGAGTAGTTGGCGCTCTTTATGCAGATCAGAGGAAGGAACCATAGCATACTTCTCATCCAATGTGGCAATGGATTCGCTCAGGTCCCGAAGTCGCTGAGAGCGAACTCTGTTTTGGTTGGCTGTATAAGAAATAATTTGGCCACGTAGGTATGCTTTGAGAGACTCCCATATGGTAGAGCAGGACATACCTGGTGTTGAATTAGTTTCTAGGAATAAGGTGATTTCAGAAGAAATGAAATTGACAAACTCCTTATCTGAGAGTAAAATGGGGTTAAGACGTCATTGATAACACATAGGAGGTCGCTGGGGAAACTCTAGTTCAAGCACTAATTGTGAATGGTCAGAAATAACAATCCTCTTGTAAGTACACTGCCGAAGGTTAGGCAGAAGTTTTTTGTCCAAAAATAAGTAATCAATCCGGGAGTATGTTTGATGAACATGAGAATAAAAGGAATACTGTCTATCTGTAGGATGTAGGAAACGCCAGGCCTCAAACATGGCATATTTCTGAAGAAAGGCTTGAATAAGTAGGGCACATTTAGATGGGCCTGTAGTTGTTCGTGAGGACTTCCCCCCCTAAAATCAACAAATGAGAATCTAAATTGGGTATAGCAGACAAAAAGGAAAAAATGAAACTTGTGTCATCCCAATTGGGAGCAAAAACACTAGCCAAAACAAGAGGGGTAGAAAATAGTTTACCGGTTACTATGACGTATCGTCCCTTATGATCAGCGATAACCTCAGAAGCTACAAAGGGAGTAGCTTTATCAACCAAAATGGCAGCCCCTCTTGATTTACTATGAAAGTTAGAGTGGAACACTTGACCAACCCAGTCCCTACGCATCCTAAAGTGCTCACCAGTCCTCAAGTGAGTCTCTTGTAGAAATGCAACATTTGCATTCAAACCCTTTAAGTGTGTCAACACCCTCTTACGCTTCACTGGGTTATTAACCCCTTTGATGTTCCACAAAATGTACTTGATCGCATTGTTTTGGCCCCTCTGGGCATTCCCGTTATACAACCCTGTCATTAGAGCATAGAATGGAAAAGCAATGAGCGCCCAAAAACCCCAGAATAACTTGTCTCAGAGTAATAATGTACGGTGGTAGATGTTTGGAAAAAGTACAGAAACCCCCCCCGAAAAAGACAGAATGACAACATTAGAACTGAACAATTCAACCCCTCCCCCCACCCCCTCCTCCCATCCCAGACAATACCTCCCCAAACGAGGTACAAGCCTAAATAGAACATGTTCTCTTCGCACAGTATGTCTGTGAGAGTGCGGTCTTAAACCTAAACCCACAGTCCCGCTCTTTAAAGTCACGTTTTGTTAGTGGATCAAACAGCAAAAAAGAGATAATAATTAAAACAAAAAAAACAAAAAAGTGAATCCCTTGTGCAGACGAAATTACAAAAGCACCAATTGTAGATGTGTATAATTATATTCCCAGTCTTATAACAGTGACAGGTGTGTTTCTAAATCATATTCAAACAATTGATCACAGATAGCGTTGCAAAGGGTCAGAAACTTTCCCGGAAATTTTCCATGGGAAGTTAAGCTTGGGAATTTGGGGAATTTTCCTTAAATTCATCAAAAAATGTTGCTTTTAACAGTGAACCTTTTTCGTGGGATACACATAAAGCAATTCTAGGTCTTGTGGCATATTTTGATGAAACTATCCTCAATTCAATGGAATTGCAACCCTCTGCATGCACAGTGCATTCTTCCATCACATGTGCTGTGCACTCTTCCATCACATGTACAGCTGATTCTCAAGATCTTGCACACTAGTGAGATGCTATTGAGCCCACACTACTACACTGTCTGAGTCAAGGACTACATGCTTTCTGGTAAGTTTTGATTACAATACTGGGTGGGGTGAATATATTTTAAATGAGATACATCATTTTTTTGTTAACTAGTAAATTGTAGCCTACAGTGTGTGTTTAAATCATTTCTAACTTGTTAACAATTTAGTTTTTGCTACCATGTGGGTTTTAGTTTGCTTCAGCCTGATAACCGAGGAGTGTTAATTCACCTGTTTCCATACATGTTTCATTTTAAAACATTTATCTTCCAAAGGAGTTGTTTAATCTAACTGCTTAACTATTTATCTGTACATGGAATTGTAGTTTTTAAAACTTTTTCTTCTTCTAATCTTTACAGGAAAATGCCACAGGCACTATCAGATGTGTGGAGACATTTCACTGCAGCTAATGTAGAAGGAAAAGCTGTGTACATTTGCAAATACTGTGCCAAATCATGTGAAGAATGCAACGAAGATGCAGAATCATCTGGCCAAATGCATAAAGTTCCCTCAGCACTCACAACAAGCAACCTCTGAACAAAAGTCCCTCTACTTCCATTCGAGGTGAAAATGATGAATCAGACACCTTATCGATAGCAACAGCTCATGGTCCTCCTGGAATCAGATTTTTTTTTGACTCAATGGAGGAACAAAGTCAGAGAAATGCTGATGAATGTCTTGCTCGAACTGTGTATGCAACTGGTTCACCTCTGATGCTCACAGGCAATGTGTATTGGAAGAGATTTCTGAATGTTCTTCGCCCAGCACACACCCCTCCAACCAGACATGCTTTATCTACTCATTTGCTGGATGCAGAGTTCAAGTGAAGGTTAAGAAAATCATAGAGAAAGCAGACTATTGCAATCATCTCTGATGGGTGGTCGAATGTTCGTGGGCAAGGAAAAATTAACTACATCATCTCCACCCCTCAACCAGTATTCTAGATAAAGATAAAAAAAACACACCGGTCTCCATTGCAGATGAGCTGAAGGCAGTCATCAATGACCTTGGACTACAGAAGGTAGTCTGTGACAGACAATGCTGCGAAAATGAAGGCTGCTTGGACTAAAGTGGATGACTCCTACACTCACATCACACCCATTGGCTGTGCTGCTCATGCATTGAATCTGCTCCTCAATGACTTCATGGCACTGAAAACAATGGATACACTCTACAAGAGAGCCAAGGAAATGGTTAGGTATGTGAAGGTACATCAAGTTATAGCAGCAATCTACCTCACCAAGCAAAGTGATAAGAATAAGAGCACCACATTGAAGCTGCCCAGCAACTGTTGTTGTCATGTTTCACAGTCTGCTGGAGGGGAAGGAGTCGCTCCAAGAAATGGCTATATCACAGACTGCCGATATGGACAGCGCCATCAAGAGGATCCTCCTGGATTATGTATTTTGGGAGAGAGTGGTAAGCAGCCTGAAAAACTCCTGAAACCTATAGCAGTAGCCATTGCACGGATTGAGGGAGACAATGCCATCCTGTCTGACATTCAAACTCTGCTTGCAGATGTAAGAGAAGAAATCCGTACTGCCCTGCCCACTTCACTGTTGCTCCAAGCAGAGGAAACTACATTTCTGAAATACATCAAAAAGCATGAAGACTTCTGCCTGAGGCGTACGTGTTGGACCCCAAGTACACTGGCAAGAGCATCCTGTCTGGTGCAGAGATCAACAAAGCCTATGGTGTCATCACTACTGTGTCCCGCCACCTTGGCCTGGATGAGGGAAAGGTTCTTGGAAGTCTGGCGAAGTACACTTCCAAGCAAAGGCTTTGGGATGGAGATGGAATATGGCAGTCATGCCAACATATCTCATCAGCCATCTGGTGGAAGGGACATTGTGGATCTGAGGCCCTTTCCCCTGTTGCCTCCATCATCCTCCAAATCCCACCAACATCATCCGCCTCAAAGCGCAAATGGTCCTTGTTTGGGAACACACACACCAAAGCACGCAACAGGGTGACCAATACAAGGGTTGAAAAATTGGTGGCCAGCCGGGCAAATGAGGCATTTTGAGCCTGACAACAAGCCATCCTTAACAAGGTTGGAAAGTGACAGTGAAGATGAGGCCTCATAGAGTCTGATGTTCAAGAGGTGGACATTGAGGAGCTTCAGGGAGAAGACATTGAAGCCTGAGAGGAAGACAACCAAAGCTTTCGTTTCTAGACTATCATTTTACAGATGTATGTTGAAAACGTTTTTTGGAGATGCAATGGATCATTGGGGATCATTCAATATTCATTAAAGTTCAAAATTTCATTAAAGTTCAATTCGTAACTAAATAGTTTTTTAAAATTTATATTGGAAGGATTTAATAATTTGCAATTATGTCTACTTATGATAAGGTAAAAGGTGTATGTTTGTCTCCATATGATATGGTAAATACAGTTGAAGTCGGAAGTTTACATACACTTAGGTTGGAGTCATTAAAACTCGTTTTTCAACGACTCCACACATTTCTTGTTTTAACAAACTATAGTTTTGGCAAGTCGGTTAGGACATCTACTTTGTGCATGACACAAGTAATTTTTCCAAACAATTGTTTA
The DNA here is from genome assembly GCF_029448725.1 of Salvelinus fontinalis. NCBI lineage: Eukaryota > Metazoa > Chordata > Actinopteri > Salmoniformes > Salmonidae > Salvelinus > Salvelinus fontinalis. The sequence continues at coordinate 14,013,746 of NC_074692.1, forward strand.
CAGATTATTTCACTTATAATTCACTGAATCACAAATCCAGAAGGTCAGAAGTTTACATACACTAAGTTGACTGTGCCTTTAAACAGCTTCGAAAATTCCAGAAAATTGTGTCATGGCTTTAGACGCTTCTGATAGGCTAATTGACATAATTTGAGTCAATTGGAGGTGTACCTGTGGATTTATTTCAAGGCCTACCTTCAAACTCAGTGCCTCTTGGATTGACATCATAAGAAAATCAAAAGAAATCAGTCAAGACATCAGAAAAAATAATTATAGTCCTCCACAAGTCTGGTTCATCCTTGGGAGCAATTTCCAAATTCCTGAAGGTACCATGTTCCTCTGTACAAACAATAGTACGCAAGTATAAATAACATGGAACCACGCAGCCGTCATACCGCTCAGGAAGGAGACGCGTTCGGTCTCCTAGAGATGAACGTACTTTGGTGCGAAAAGTGCAAATCATTCCCAGAACAACAGCAAAGGACCCTGTGAAGATGCTGGAGGAAACAGGCACAAAAGTATCTATATCCACTGCAAAATGAGTCCTATATCGACATAACCTGAAAGGCTGCTCAGCAAGGAAGAAGCCACGGCTCCAAAACCGCCATTAAAAAGCCAGACGACAGTTTGCAACTGCACATGGGGACAAAGACAACGATCGTACTTTTTGGAGAAATGTCCTCTGGTCTGATGAAACAAAAATATAACTGTTTGGCCATAAAGACCATTGTAATGTTTGGAGGAAAAAGGGGGAGGCTTGCAAGCCGAAGAACACCGTACCAACCGTGAAGCACGGAGGTGGCAGCATCATGTTGTGGGGATGCTTTGCTGCAGGAGGGACTGGTGCACTTCACAAAATAGATGGCATCATGAGGCAGGAAATTATGTGGATATATTGAAGCAACATCTCAAGACATCAGTCAGGAAGTTAAAGCTTGGTCGCAAATGGGTCTTCCAAATGAACAATGACCCCAAGCATACTTCCAAAGTTGTGACAAAATGGCTTAAGGACAACAGTCAAGGTATTGGAGTGGCCATCACAAAGCCCTGACCTCAATCCTATAGAAAATGTGTGGGCAGAACTGAAAAAGCGTGTGCAAGCAAGGAGGCCTACAAACCTGACTCAGCTACACCAGCTCTGTCAGGAGGAATAGGCCAACATTCCCCAAACTTATTGTGGGAACCTTGTGGAAAGCTACCCGAAACGTTTGACCCAAGTTAAACAATTTAAAGGCAATGCTACCAAATACTAATTGAGTGTATATAATCTTCTGACCCACTGGGAATGTGATGAAAGAAATAAAAGCTGAAATAAATAATTTATTCTACTATTATTCTGACATTTCACATTCTTAAAATAAAGTGGTGATCCTAACTGACTTAAGACAGGGAATTCTTACTAGGATTAAATGTTAGGAATTGTGAAAAACTGAGTTTAAATGTATTTGGCTACGGTATGTAAACTTCCGACTTCAACTGTATATCCAATGCAAAAAACACATCTACATTTAAAATGGCATTAATATTAATTTGCATACATTTCCGTTAATTCACATATATTGCCGTTAATTCCCACGGAAAGTTTCGACCTCTGAATATTCCCCAAAATGTGCATCCCTAGTCACAGGTGGACTCCAATCAAATTGTAGTGGCATCTCAAGGATCATCAAAGGAAATGGGATGCATCTGAGCTCAATTTGAAGTGTCATAGCAAAGGGGTTTGAATACTGATGTAAATGAGGTTCTGTATTTCATTTTCAATAAATAAGCAAACATTTCTAAAAACATGTCGTCACTTTGTTATTATGGGGTATTGGGTGTAAAAAAATAGATGTAATCGATTTAGAAATCAGGCTGTAACACAACAAAATGTGGAATAAGTCAAGGGATATGAATACTTTCTGAAGGTACTGTAGCTTCACCTAGAAGGAGCCTGCCTCCTTTGAACAGGTGAATGGCAATAGCACCCTCGAAGGGTGGCTTCTGTTCTATCAAACTGGCCACCTCTGCCGATGACTTGAAATCCGCAGCATCTCGAAGCTCACAGGTGTGACCCGCTGATTCAATGTGTGCCCTGAAATTAAAAGATTGTAGATTACAATTAGCTAGCACTATAGCTATATCTCGATGTGTAGGTTAACTGGATAGCTAGCTAGGTGGGAGCACTTCTTCTTCTATGGTATATTGGCAACCATTTAAATGTGCATTCCACCACCTACTGTGCGGGATGGAAACAGAATTCCCCCCCCAAAAACGGAACTACTAGCAAAAAAATGACTTAAAATAAATAAAACAACTTCACTGTTATAAAAATAAACAGATCTGATCCCTACAGAGGCTCAAGGGGAGCCTGGGAGGGCGGGCGGGCCGTCTTCTGGCGCCAGTACCCTTTGCTAGTCTTCAGATGTAAAATTCTTAAGTCCTAAAAACATTTCTGCCGCAGCCACAATAATGTCCAGTTTCTTAGACTTCTTTGAGACTTGAGCCATACAGTTTATAACTGTGGCAATGAACGCCACAAAAATCTTCCTTTTTAACACAGGGTATCTTTTGACTGACAGCAAACATTTACAACAGGCTGTGGTGGACCCACTACCTAGGATTAGTGCACTAGGATTACTTGTTATCTCAAATCTTTTAATCGCCTCCGCATAGGAGATTTGATTGGTCGCTCTAACTTTTGCCACCTCAAACTCCTTCACTCCAGGAACTCGGGATCATGATCCCCACCACAATTGCAACTCCGTCGTCCTTCTACACAACGTTTTTCAGTATACTCCATCCGTCTACACACACTTGAAACATTGCCAAAACCTTTACAGTTCTTACACTGCAGTAGTTTGGGAACAAAAGCTCTTACAACGCATCTTACATAACCAAGCTTAACATGCATAGGTAGATGCTCTTTATCATAAAAACAAAAGGACCGACAGAGACATTCTTTTTTTTCTCCAGTCACTCAGCAGGTCAGACGCCGGGCACCAACCACACCAGGAATTCTCTTCAGGTATTCAACCTGAACATCTGTAGTCAACCCTGTGATGACTCCTTTGACAGGTGCTCTACTACGAAGTTCTAAGCACAAAACTTCTGTTGTCGGGATAATTTTGAGATCCACTGTAATCTTCCTCTGTTCTTCAGAAATACAATGAATCAAAATAAGACCACTCCTGGTCACTCTGACACTTTTCCCAGCGTATACTTCACCATTTTAAACCTCAAACGGGTTTCCCACATACGCATCCTTACTCAACAAACGCATCCAAAGAAGATGTGAATCATTAACATTCATAGACGTATTCTCCACTCTCATTTAAGACAATTTCCTTTTAGATCCAGTTTTCGGCAACTACGGTTGTCCATTTAAGACATTCATCTTCACCAACTTTACTCGACTCGCTGCTTGATTTGAACTCAGCATCCACTTCCGCCATTTTATTCAACCTCCAATCAACAAAATACTTTCATTCATGTATTCTGTTATGTTCGCTTCATCGGCAGTTCGGCACTGACATTTCTACGGAAACGAACCCCTCTCATGTTAACATCAGTCTCTACGTGTTAATGTTTTTGATTGATCACGACTGGTTCCCCGATGGGAGCGTTGATCCAGCTGATGTTAGCCAATATATTTGATAACCAATGACAGGTGAGGTGGGTACTGACCAGAGTCGTGCATTTCGATAAATACATGGCTCTGGCACTGACCATTGAATGGGAATCATTGGCCAATACTGGGCATGTATTGCAGATCCAACATGCTATGATTTCTTATTGTATGCTAGGTAAATTAAGCTCCGGTTTCCAATATTTAATGATCCACATTTTCCTGACAGTGAGCTAGCTAGCACGTTAACGTTACTTCCTTATTTTCAAGACAACCCAAAAACTATCTCGCTAACGTTACCTTATTCTCTCGGCTGTGGTACAGTTTCCCGTTTTTGGACTGAGGCATGCAAGAAATAGCAATTTCATAGCTACACCCAGGGCTGTCTCTACATTTACAATTTGAATAGAAGTTAGATATAAAAATAATGTTCAATTAGTGTGGAGTTGCCTGAGTTACAGGCTGTTTATAGCTCATCCTGTTGACACCATGAGCTACGTCATCTTTGGCACACGTGGGACTGTTTACAAATGACAGTCCGTCTTTCATAATGTTCCCCTGGAAACGAGGAACGCTCTCTCTCTTGCCCCTCCAGAAAAAGCCTAGCGACCATTTTTTTTTAAACAATATAGCCATATAATTATTTATATGGCTATATTTATTAATCAGTTTCATTCCATTTTGAGTACTCTGATCTACATTCATGATACTCTCTACTCAAAAGAAAGAGGAACTGCAAGCACTGCAGGAAGTGTTAGTATTGAATGGCTTCCTTTTCGACCAATAGATTATAAGCATGTTACCATTCTGGCCAATGGATCTAGGCTAAAATACGATGTGCATCTAAACAGCGCAACAACTGCACGAATCACAACTTTGTAAAATGTAGGGATTGACTGCCTCAGTCGCTCAAACTGTCAGCAGTGTTATGTGAAGTTGTTTAATCTGTTTATGTTATTCAGGAAAAAGCACAATTTAGACTGCTGAAGGAGCAGACAGTCACGCGCCAGTGCTGTGACAGGCAGTGTGAGTGTCAGTTTCATTACAGTTAACGTTACGCGAGTAGCTAGCTTGCTAGATATTCTCTTTTCTGAACACATTGATTTTGTGTCAGGTCGAGCAAGAAAACTGTTAAGATAGGAGGCTAAATGGCAGACGTTGGACCGTGTGTCATTCATTAAAGGTACTGTATGCTACTTCTCAGTGTTATGATGCGAATCATCGTGCTAAAGCTAGCATGCCGATGTCATGAACCACACCAAACTTTGTAAGCTAGCTAATATTCCATGTCTTACTTAGCTATCTAAGAAAACAAGTATCTCTCAAACTGAACTGGACCACCCTGTTGTAGTCTCTCCAACATCTTAACGACATAACGCCTAGTATCGTTGTATTTTTTATCATCTCGTGTTCATTTTGTTTAGGTTTGACGTTTTTCCAGTGAACATTTTAAGTCAACAAGTCAGCTGAAGATGGCCAGCAGGAATGCCAGTGAGAGCACCCCTCTTTTGGACAGCAGCTCGGTGACTGTGAACAGGCCTGTGTCAGTGTTCCAGGGCAGAAGACTGGCATGTGCGACTATTCTGCTGGCAGAATCATTGGAACGAGTGGCATTCTATGGCATCACTTCCAACCTGGTCCTTTTCCTCAACAGTAGCCCATTTTATTGGGAGGGAACTCAGGCCAGCCAGGCACCACTGATGTTCATGGGGGTTACATACCTGATCTCACCATTTGGTGGCTGGCTGGCTGATGCATATCTGGGAAAGTTCTGGACCATTGCTGGCAGTTTGATCCTGTACTTTCTTGGCATACTGTTTTTCCCTTTTATCGCAAGTACAGACTCCCAGAATACCCTGTGTGGTGATGAAATGGCATTTCCAGTGCAACCAGCTGAATGTTTGAGCACAAACGGTACCCTTCCAAGCAATGTGACCTGCCCCACACGGGCACCTTACTGTGGGCCAGTGATCTACACTGCCCTTGTTCTCATTGCCCTTGGTGTGGGAACAGTGAAATCAAACATCACTCCATTTGGGGCAGACCAGGTACAGTATATCTTATGACTGAACAAAGCAATCTATCTAAGATCTCTTATGAAAACTTAATGAATGCTCAATGTATTATGCTTAACACTGTTGCTAATGCGATCCCGTCTAACACAGCCTAATTTATAACACCTGAAAGGTTCTAACATGATCTTACTTTGGTCAGCCTTGTATATGGACTGAAAGGGTAATCGTGGAATAGGAAAAATGTTGATGTACTATGCCTGTCATCTCTCTAGGTTTACCACGATCACTCAATCCGCAAGACCCCTGCTAGTTGTAGCCATTGGCAATTTGCATCATGAGGTTTATATTTGGGTAATGCCATCAATCAGGTCAACACACCAGTCATCTAAGGCTGAGAAGAATGCTAGATGAGTAATTTTCCATCAACATAGGAAGCGAAACTCACATGTGTCACTTCTTTTTCTCATTGAAATTAAGTATTAGGCCTACCTTTAAGACCCGTCATGAAGGAGGAAAGCCCATTTCAGTGGGAAATATCTGAAAGGGGTCATTGTTATTCAAATCTAGCTAAACCAGGCTGGCCAAAATTTTCAAAGAGGTGGTGACTTTGATTAGCACAGATTTCAATTCCATCGTCATATGATTTTCAATTGTTTTTGCTTGCCACATTTTTAGTGTGTGATTGGTTTAGACACATTCATTTTGATTGTTAAATGTTTCATGTGGGATACAAAAGTAATATTGGGGTAAAATGGTCATGCCATTGAGTAGAATTAGTTGTTCATCTTCAAAACATTATTAGATTAACCTATTCATGAGTTAGAGGACAGTCTTATTGCTTTTCACAAGGTTACTTCCCCTTTTTTGAAGCATGGAATAGAAGGAATATATTAGCACTGTAGGCTGCATCACATGGTAGTTATACACTAATTTATTTTATTTTAATTGTACCTTTATTTAACTAGGCAAGTCAGTTAAGAACAAATTCTTATTTAATGCCAGTGAATGATGGGATTTACAACAACATGTTTCCTATGATTAGGCCTACTGTTTATTTTAGATGGCCATGCATGCCCATTTTAGGTCTAGCCTATTGAGTTTGATTATAATACTGCAATTCGTTTTTTTTTCTAAAGGATGCTGATGGATTGCAGCGGTTGAATGATAATATTGGTTGCCATGACAAGCTCTTTTGCCTCACAGGTAAAAGATCGTGGCCCAGAGGCCACTCGCAGGTTCTTCAACTGGTTCTACTGGTGCATCAACCTAGGAGCCATCTTGTCCCTAGGTGGCGTGGCTTACATCCAGCAGAACATCAACTTCCAGTTGGGGTACATCATCCCAGCTGTGTGCCTGGGTGTCTCCTTCCTGGTGTTCCTGCTGGGGCGCACAGTCTTCATCAACAAGCCAGCTGACGGTAGTGCCTTCACTGATATGTTCAAGATCCTGGGTTACGCCTGCTGCACTGCACAGCCCAAAGAGCCCAACCTGCTACGGTAAGAGGGGCCAGCCAGATCACCATTGTGTTGCTCTTACTTAGTAGTACTATATCAGTAGCTGGATGTGGGCTAGATCAAGGGTGTGAATGAGGCTGGGCTCTCTCTGATCTCGATGGACACCCACTACTCTAAACAATATAGCAAACATCTTCAAATCTACTTTAGGATTTAAAAAAATAAGGATATGTGCTCCTGTTTGGCTCAGTTAGTAGAGTATGGCGCTTGCAACGCCAGGGTTGTGGGTTCGATTCCCAGCACCCCCCATATGTGAAATGACTAAGTCGCTTTGGATAAAAGCGTGTGTGTTTGCGTATGGTATAGTGCTTCTCTGGTCCAAGATCGCACCACTAGGTTTTGCTGGTAGCCCTTTATGTTAAACTTTTCTTTGATCCTCAGCCTGTACTGTAGAAGTTTTTTTTATTTTTTTCCCTGGCATTCATCATCATTCGTTGTGGAGGAAAGTTATTCCAAAGTTCTGTTGCTTGACTTTGAACCTAAGTAGCACTATCAGTCCAAAAACTTGACATTGAATATTTTAAGTTGGTCAATCCTGCAGCCTTTCAAGAATTCCTTATTAAGGCTTTTTATCCAGAGATGGGGATTATAGGCTTTAGTATAACATTTCTGCCCTTTCACTAGAAGTGCTGTTATTTTAAAGGAGAGACATTCACAAAAAAGTCCTAATTAAGTCTCGTAACTCCAGAATTTAGTTGAATTGTAGCTGAGTTAGTTTATGGGATATTTACTAAATTGTACGGCCCTTATCAAAACATGCAGTAGCAAATTTGTATGTCTTTTAAAGTTGTTAAAATGTGTTGTATTTCTTCTCTTGTTAAGGGCTAAACCGACCATGCTGGACGGTGCCAAGGTGACATATGGAGGGAGATTCCCAGAGGAGAAGGTGGAGGAGGTGAAAGCAATGCTTAAAGTTCTCCCGGTGTTCTTTGCTCTTATCCCATACTGGACTGTATACTTTCAGGTGAGAGATTTATCTATTCCCCTCCTTTTGTTTTCATAGATCTAAGCAACGTTAATTACATTAGGATCAAGTACAGTAGGGTTTTTACATTTACATTACATTTAAGTCATTTAGCAGACGCTCTTATCCAGAGCGACTTACAAATTGGAAAGTTCATACATATTTATCCTGGTCCCCCCGTGGGAATTGAACCCTGGTCCCCCCGTGGGAATTGAACCCACAACCCTGGCGTTGCAAGCGCCATGCTCTACCAACTGAGCCACACGGGACCACAGTGTTTTTGCACAGTGTTTTTGTTTTTTTTCAGTGTTTTTGCAGGCAAAATGGCATCAGTTAAGAAATAGGAATGTTCTTTTCACTGTTCTGTAGATGCAGACAACATATTTCCTCCAGAGCCTACATCTAAGGATTCCTGACACCAGTACAGGCACCAACAGTAGTGACGGAACCCTCCAGGTAAACTCAAATTGAACCCCAGCTGATTTGCCTGCATGTGTGCTATGATTATTCCCACTAGGCAGAGATGTAATTTCAATATCTAGTTTTGATTTACATTTAGTTGAATTGTCAACTAATGTGAAATCAGCAACAACATTCACCATGTCATTGGATCTAGGTTAAAAGTTAGGTGAAAAAAAGACAGAATCCCTTCCGTTGACGACTTTTTGCAAATCCAATCAGTTTTCCACGTTGATTCAACGGCATCATATTTAATTGTTTTGTTGAAATGACGTGGAAACAACATTGATTCAACCAGTTATTGCCCAGTGGGTGGTCAATGTTGCTCTGACCAAATGCTAGAAAGCATGGTCTGTCACATTTTGGGCATTACTCAGACTTGAAGGTTAAATATCACGTTTTGTTTGTTGGCAGAGAGCCCCACAGGTCCAGTTGGCTGTCTCTGTCTAACCTGATTTAGAATGGGAAGGATTAGTTTCCCTGTAGAGATGAGTCAGTAGGCCAGTGAAAAAGCATCAGAGTCAACAGCTGGAAGCAGTCAAGGTTGCTAAACCCCTGAGGATTAAATCAAAAGTTTGACCCACTCCCTAATCACAGATAAACACCCTGGTTTTCCGTTGTCTCTTGTGCTTCGGTCAGACATTTTTTTTCCTGGGTGATGCCTCTGACTAGACAAGGCCATATATCTTCTGTTGTAGTGTGTGTCCCATTATCTCCCAGGGAGTAGCTTATGTGAAGTGTTTGGTTAATCCACATCACATACTTTGACTAGAAATGGGTAAGAGACTAGCACCTGTTTGGGTTTGTTGCTACTTTTAGATTCAAAGTCTGTCAGGCATTTGAACATACACATGCATAGGGTGGTAAGGGAAGTATGTAGAGTAAAATGTGAACTGAAACACTTTCTCGTTAACCACACATTCTATGGTGTTAAAACATCCACCATCTTAAAGGGGGAAATCCGCAGTTGAAACACTAACAAAACCCCTCCCTGCTACTGTTTCGGTAAAAAGTCGAGGGATGGGGCTTGAGAAATGTAACCACTCTCAAATTCATAGACGGAGCTATGGATGCAAGGACTGACCATGCATGATAGCAACACTATAGTTTTAACCATGTTTTGAGGCAATAGTGTTTGTTTACTTTTGCTTTGTTTACAAACATTGGAGACAAATAGTCCTATATTTTCTGTTCTGATGGGGTACGACTGTTGAACTAAGCTCATGAGGCATGTATAAGTTATATTCTTCAAGATTCAATGGGTACGTATTAATTTTTATGTCCAAAAATGTATGTAGCAACTGCAGGTTGCCCCTTTTTTTTTCAGATCTAAAAAGAGCAAACACATGCCACTTATTCTGTTTTTCATTTGTTTTTCAATACCATCTGTCAAAACGGCTTTCAGGTGAAATGGCCATTTCTCAGCAAGTGATTTTATGAAATGGTCTTTACATTCAAGTATTACTTAAACAGGAAATGTTATTGCTTATTTTCATTCTCAGCATGTAGTATTTCTGTTTCCAAAAAAAGGAAGTGCTTTTTACCATACTCTAAGCTGTCATCAAATTGAAAATGGAAGTGAGATTAGATATCTTTACCACAGTGATGTTGTGCGCCTTTAATTCTGGAGATACATTTGAGCTTTAATTTACAGAGAATATATTTTTTCAGGAAATCATATCCTACTCTGATGATAGCTGAGAGCAGGTAGGCAGGATAAGCTTGGCAAAGCAAAGGCAAGCAGTGAAGACATCAAAGCGGAAATGGCCAGAATAATAAATAAATAATTTAGTTTTATGGTATTTTCCCCTCCCAGTTAGTTTTAATGTGTAAGTGTTGAGGCAAGGCCACATGGGTACAGTAGAGGCAGTTATGTGTATTCTTTCTTGTTCAATTACTTTCTTGACAATTGTACATTGTAAGGTAATGGGCAGAAATGTCCAAAAGTGTAATAAGTAATTATTTCATTAATCCTAGTCTTCCAAAGTGCAGAGACTTCTTGAGTAAAAACCAACACTCTCAAAAGTTTGGTCCACCTGTGTTTTTAGGGTCACTTCTCTGCATACTCAGTCCAAGGGAAGAGTAGCTGCAGGATGAAGAGCCATTCCACTGTCTGGGCAGTTTTTCTGCTTAATTAACACTTACCGATGTTAATGTGCTCCCCCTCTGGTCGCTACTGAGTCGTGGCTACTGGGGCACCTCTGCCAATCAAAATAGACTCACCTGGGTGCAAATACTTAGCACACTTTCATGTTTTGGATATGATAATGAGGGGGGGCAGACATACTCTCAAACCTTATATACAATGTATAAATTACCAGCGGTTAGTCTAAGAAATGTAAATTCAATCAGGGAATAAACGGGACCGTCAGATGTTTAAAACTAGAGATGTTTAGGAGGCACTTAACATTTGAATTGCAATTGAAATAAATAAGGACTACGCCTTGCCGTGTCCTGTAGCATTTTCTATCAATTGTAGGCTACGTTTCAAATAAAACATTTTGTTTTCCATGTTGATTCATTTGTTATCCAGTGTATTTGTACCGGTATGTATAATTTTTAAGAATGTTCTGCCAATGGACTTCTTGATGATGATGATAATAATTTCTCCATCTCGTGTCTTTTGCTAATGCTAATTGCAACAGTCTGTTTATCATTTCACCCTAACATACCTGCTGCTGGGACAATGTTACCCACGTAACTCTGAATTATTCTAATACATGATTAATTGTTCTTTAGATGGTCTTACCAGATTTACTTTGTGTGCAATAGATTTTGTGAAATGTAAATTATACTTTCATTTTTTTATTTGAATATATTTATTTAACTTGAGTTTTGGTTCAGTTTTAGTTCTGTCCAGCTGAGGGCGACAACACGGTGTCAAGGCCATCAGCACATCACTCCCTCACCCCTGAGGAACTGGACAGGAGTGCACTGACATTCTCTGTATTGTTTTCCATGTCTTGTGCACTTCTTGTAAATAGTTTCTCATGTTTGTCTTTTTCTGGATTCCTGACAGATCACATTCCGCTTCCCTGCCGCCTGGCTGACAATGTTCGACGCAGTGCTTATTCTCATGCTGATCCCCCTTAAGGACAAAGTGGTGGACCCCATCCTCAAACGCAGAGGCCTGCTGCCCTCCTCCCTCAAGAGGATCGCAGTTGGGATGTTCTTTGTCATGTGGTCAGCTGTAGCGGCTGGTGAGTGGAGTGCAGCAGCTAATCCTTACTGTGTCTATGGCATGTCTTGAGAGCCTGTCATGGTAGATCATGCTAGTAAATCTTCCATTTAAACCACCCCACATCCTCTTCAACCCACAGTTTCACAATGTCACAGTCATACTGTTCACCATAATACATGTCACACATTTCAAATGTCACATGTTAGGGAAAAACCCATCTCCTTGATCTCATCTCTCAATGAGATATGTTGCTGTTCCTTATTCTGTTGCTGAGAAGATGTCCGGGTCAGGAGTCATGACTCACGAGGCAAACAGGACAAGCAAGCCAATGTTGCTTTACTTTGCTTAAGCTGTATGTCGCGCATGTTTAACATGTTCAATGACTTTTGAGAAGGGAAAGGATAGCAAGACAGGGATCATTTGTAAAAATTCAACATTCGTATAACTTTAAAAAATAAAATGTAATTTGACTGAAAGGGAAGTGGGATACCTAGTCAGTTGTACAACTGAATGCCTTCAACTGAAATGTGTCTTCCGCATTTAACCCAACCCCTCTGAATCAGAGAGGTGTGCGGAGCTGCCTTAATCGACCTCCATGTCATCGGTGCCCGGGGAGCAGTTTTTGTTGGCGGTTAATTAACTGCCTTGCTCAGGGGCAGAACAACAGATTTGTATCTTGTCAGCTCAGGGATTCGATCCTTCAAGAACGATTCACACCCCTTGACTTTTTACACATTTAGTTGTTGCAGCCTGAATTTAAAATTGATTAAATTGAGATTGTGTCACTGATCTACACACAATACCCCATAATGTAGATTATTATTTATTTATTTTACAAATTATTTAACAATTAAAGCTGAAATGTCTTGAGTCAATAAGTATTCAACCTCTTTATTATGGCAAGCCTAAATAAGTTGCATGGACTCACTCTGTGTGCAATAGTGATTAACATGATTTTTGAATGACTACCCTATCTCTATACCCCACACATACAATTATCTGTAAGGTCCCTCATTCATGAATTGAATTTCAAACACAGATTCAACCACAAAGACCAGGGAGGTTTTCCAATGCCTCCCTCACTGGATTTGACCTATTGGTAGATGAGTTTTTTTTTAAAGCTGAAAGGACACTGAATGTCCGTCCCTCTGATCATGGTGAAGTTATCAATTATGCTTTGGGTGATGTATCAATACTCTGTTGCCGGAGAGGAAGGAAACCGCTCAGAGATTTCACCATGAGGCCAATGGTGACTTTAAAACAGTTAGAGGTGAATGGCTGTGATAGAACTGAGGATGGATTAACAACATTGTAGTTACTCCACAATACTAACCTAACTGACAGAGAGAAAAGGAAGCCTGTACAGAATAAAAATCATCTAAAACATGCATCCTGTTTGCAATAAGCCACTAAACTAATACTGCAAAAATGTGGCAAAGAAAATATATATTTTTCTCCTGAATACAACACATCACTGAGTAACACACTTCGTATTCCAATATTGCTCCCGAGTGGCGCAGCATCTCAGTGCAAGAGGTGTCACTACAGTCCCTGGTTCGAATCCAAGCTTATCACATCCGGCCGTAATTGTGCGCTGCCCTATGGGACTCCCAATTGGCCCAGCTTTATCCAGGTTTGGCCCGGGGTAGACCGTCATTGTAAATAAGAATTTGTTCTTAACTGACTTAAAGGTTAAATGTAAAAAATAAAGGCGGCGTGGGATGTTCCCCAATTCCAGAAGGGGGGCCTGAATGTTTGGGGTTTAGCATACAAAATTAATAGAATAGAGCTAAGCACAGGCAAAATCCTTGAGGGAAAAACTGGGAGATATTTACCATTCAGCAGGAATATATCGTAAAGCACAAGGCCAAATTTACACTGGAGTTTAGCAAGATGACATTGAATGTTCCTGAGTGGCCTAGTTAAAGTTTTGAATGAAATTGGCTTAAATATATGGGAATACTTGCTGTCTAGCAATGATCAACAACCAACTTGACAGAGCTTGAAGAATTTAAAAAAGAATAATGGGCTAATGTACAATTCAGGTATACAAAGCTCACACAAGGAACCCAAACGGCTGCGCGCGTGCGCTATCGTGCATACATTTATTTTGTCCCCCCACATCAAACGAGATCACAACACGCAGGTTAAAGTATCAAAACAAACTCTGAACCAATGACATTAATTTGGGGACAGGTCGAAAAGCATTAAACATGTATGGCAATTTAGCTAGTTAGCTTGCACTTGCTAGCTAATTTGTCCTATTTAGCTAGCTTGCACTTGCTAGCTAATTTGTCCTGGGATATAAACATTGAGTTATTTTACCTGAAATTCACAAGGTCCTCTACTCCGACAATTAATCCACACAAAACGGTCAACCGAATCGTTTCTAGTCATCTCTCCTCCTTCCAGGCTTTTTCATCTTTGAACTTATATGGTGATTGACATCTACACTTTCATAGTATTACCACAGCAACCAGCAAAACAGTTAGTCTTTCAATCACCCACGTGGGTATAACCAATGAGATGGCACGTGGGTACCTGCTTCTATAAACCAATGAGGAGATGGGAGAGGCAGGACTTGCAGTGCGATCTGTGTCAGAAATAAGAATGACTTCTATTTTAGGCCTTGGCAACGCAGATGTTTTTTGGTGCAATAATTGAATAACATGGCTTTCTAAATTTATTTTGCAACGCACGCGACGTGTCCGGTCTGGTCAGCATATTAGACTTACCCAAAAACACTCACAACTGTAATTGCTGCAAAAGGTGATTCTAACACGTATTTGAGTGTTTTTATTTTTCATTCATAAATACATATTTTTCTTCCACTTTGACAGAGTTGTGTGTGTGGATTGTTGACAAAAGGACAATTAAATCCATTTTAATCCCACTTTGTAACATAACAAAATGTTTAAAAAGTTGAGGGGTATTGTATATTTGACCAGCCCCACTGTCCTCTACAAAGAGGAGCTGACCTTCACAGGGCTGTTTGTTCTTCAGGTCGCAGCAGGTAGTCTGTCAAAGGTATTCATATTCTTTGCCTCAAAACACAGCTCTCTGGTAAGATGGTATCATACAGACTTGGAAAATAAAAAAAGCCCCAAAAGTGTACTTTGTTTTCTCATCTTTTTATAGCATAGAGAGTAGATAGGATTCCATGTATCTTCTACTCTGGTTCTGTTTGACTGCACCCATAGAGCACTGCTCAGTCCAGTTCCAGCCTGTGGATTATCTTTGAAATAGACCCAGCCTAGCCTGTCACTGGCTGCGGCATTGACGTATTCAGGCTAAAATATTTTGAGTGAGACAAGCCTCTTCTCAAATCAGTGGCACACTTGAGAACCAATGCACATATTAATGTCACAAATCAAATTTTATTTGTCGCATGTGCAGAGTACAACAGGTGTAGAACCTTTACAGTGAAATGCTTACTTACAAGCCCTTAACCAACAAAGCAGTTAAGAAAAAAGGTTTAAAGTATTTACTAAAATACACAGAAATAAAATACAAAATAAGAAGTAACAATAAAATAGCGGTAGCGAGGCTATATACAGGGGCTACCAGTACAGAGTCAATGTGCGGGGGCACTGGTTATATGAGGTAATATGTAGGTAGAGAGAAAGTGACTGCATGGATAATAAACAGTAGCACCAGTGTAAAACTGGGTGGTGGGGACAACTGGGGGGTGGGGACAAATAGTCCGGGTAGCCATTTGATAAGCTGTTCAGGAGTCTTATGGCTTGGGGGTAGAAGCTGTTAAGAAGCCTTTTGGACCTAGACTTGGCGCTCCTTTAACGCTTGCCATGCGGTAGCAGAGACAACAGTCTATGACTAGGGTGGCTGGAGTATGACAATTTTTAAGGCCATCCTCTGACACCACTTGGTATAGAGGTCCTGGATGGCAGGAAGCTTGGCCCCAGTGATGTACTGGGCCGTACGCATTACCCTCTGTTCTGCCATGCGGCCGGAGGCCGAGCACTTGCATCATCTGTGGATCTGTTGGGGCGGTATGTAAATTGGAGTGGGTCTAGGGTTTCTGGGATAGTGGTGTTGATGTGAGCCATGACCAGCTTTTCAAAGCACTTCTTGGCTACCGACGTGAGTGCTACATGACGGTACCTTTGCTTTCTTGGGCACAGGGTCCATGGTGGTCTGCTTGAAACATGTAGATATTACAGCCTCGGTCAGGGAGAGGTTGAAAATGTCAGTGAAGACACTTACCAGTTGGTCAGCGCATGCTCCGAGTACACGTCCTGGTAATCCTTCTGGCCCTGCGGCCTTGTGAATGTTGACCTGTTTAAAGGTCTTACTCACATCGGCTATGGAGAGCATGATCACAGTTGTCTGGAACAGCTGATGCTCTCATGCATGTTTCAGTGTTGCTTGCCTCAATGCGAGCATAGAAGATATTTAGCTCGTCTGGTAGGCTTGTATCAATGGGCAGCTTGCGGCTGTGTTTCTCTCTGTAGTTCGTAATAGTTTGCCACATCCGACGAGCGTCGGAGCCGGTGTAGTACGATTTCAATCTTCGTCCTGTATTGACGCTTTGCCTGTGAAGGTTCGTCGGAGGGCATAGCGGGATTTCTTATAAGCGTCCGGGTTAGAGTCCCGCTCCTTGAAAGCGGTATCTCTACCCTTTAGCTCAGTGCGGATGTTGCCTGTAATCCATAGCTTCTGGTTTGGGTATGTATGCATGTATGAACGGTCACTGTGGGGATGACGTCATCGATGCACTTATTGATGAAGCCAGTGACTGGTGTACTCTTCAACATGTTCCAGTCTGTGCTAGCAAAACAGTCCTGTAGCTTAGCATCTGTGTCATCTGGCACTTCCTTATTGAGCGAGTCACTGGTACTTCCTGCTTTAGTTTTTGCTTGTAAGCAGGAATCAGGAGGATAGAGTTAGTTGGATTTGCCAAATGGAGGGAGAGCCTTGTACGCTACGCATCTCTGTGTGGAGTAAAGGTGGTCTAGAGTTTTTATTCTGGTTGCACATTAATATGCAGGTAGAATTGAGGTAAAATGTATAAGTTTCCTGGAATTAAACTCCCCTGCCACTAGGAGCGCCGCCTTTGGATGAGCATTTTCTTCTTTACTTATGGCGTTATACAGCTCGTTGAGTGCCGTCTTAGTGCCGGCATCGGTTTGTGGTGGGAAATGGATAAACTCTCTTGGTAAATAGCGTGGTCTACAGCTTATCATGAGATGCTCCTCAGGCGAGCCAAACCTCGAGACAGCCTGAATATTAGATTTCGTGCACCAGCTGTTATTTACAAATAGACACAGATCGCCACCCCTCATCTTACCGGAGGCAGCTGTTCTATCTTGCCGATGGACTGAAAACCCTGCCAGCTTTATGTTATCCACGTCGTCGTTCAGCCACGACTTGGAGAAACATAACATTACCGTTTTTAATGTCCCGTTGGTAGGATAGTCTTGATCAGAGCTCATCCATTTTGTTATCCAATGATTGCACATTGGCTAAAAGCAGTGGTGTAAAGTACTTAAGTAAATATACTTTAAAGTACTACGTAAGTAGTTTTTTTGGTTAGCTGTACTTTACTATTTATATATTTGACTACTTCTACATTCTTTAAGAAAATATTGTACTTTTTACTCCATACATTTTCTTTGAATGCTTAGCAGGACAGGAAAATAGTCAAATTCACACACTTCACTCAGCTGAACATCCCTGGTCAGCCCTACTACCTCTGATCTGGCGGACTCACTTAACATACATGCTTTTGGAGTGTGCCCCTGGCTTTCCAATAAAATGGTGCCATCTGGTTTGCTTTATGTGACCGACCGGCTCAAATTGGTCTTATGTAGCAACATTTTATAAATTGTGTTTTTTACATTGGATAAAAGTGGAGACTCTTAGCTACACAATTGTATATCATACACTACAGTTGAGGAACAATGGGAAAGTCTTTTTCTTTGAAAGTTGATAAACTTGTAAACTCACTTTTGAGGAAATGGCCTTTGAATGTTTTGGTACTACTATTGGAGAGCCATTTGTCTACACCCATTCAGCATTGTTCACACCCTCTTAAGCTTTAGCCCCACCTTTCTCTTTAAGGGTTGATCCGAATGTACTAACAGCAGCAGTCAAGCGCCCAAGCTAACTTGCTAGGTGAGTGAGAGAGAACAGCTCACTGAACATTACTAGCCCAAACAGAGCTGGTTAGGCTGTTATGTTATCCAGAGCGTTGATGACTGCAACTGTGCTGTCAGATTGTCCATTCGTAAATTCAGAGCGACACTGACCATATTCAATCGGTGTGAGTGTAAATACATTGGTTATTCTGCGCTCTCTGGCACACTCAGATGAGAGTGCTCTGAAATTGGAGTTGATGGCCAGATTGAATTTACGAATGCACCCGAAATGGTTACTTGCATAGTGGAGCTAGCTAGGTAAACGATGAACCATAATCACAACTCATGACGTTACTACCCTGCATGAATCTGCAGGTAGCTAACAACCAGGTTCGATGTTAGCTAGCTAACATTAGACTATAGCTAGGCAAGTTAATGGCTCTGTCAAAATTAGAAAGCTACATTATCAGATATTAGTTATCTAGACTATCTTACCCGTATACATTTTCATGGTTGGACGCGTCTCCTGTCGGATGCCATGGTTGCATCTTCAAACTATCATACTCGAATTCCACTCATTTCAAAACTCAGTCCTCCAGAAAGTGGAGAGCAATACATTTAGTTTTTTTTACACGTTAGACAGGATTACCTAGATATACTGACCAGCTCAAATAGACAGAAGTGTGCTAAATGGTAGACCAATCCAAACTCATCTCTCGGCATCTCAGCCAATCATGGCAAGTGGGAAGGTTGGCTCTTTTTCTTTGGCTAAACCAACTAGGCTCGTAATTGAACAATTTTATTCGTATTTACAGATGGCATACAAATTTGTTTTTTTAAAGGCACATGAAAGTTCACATGTTCAAGAAAGCATTTCTGCCAAAAAACAAAATTGATTTAAAAAAATAAAAAAATAAAAAAAAACTTTTCAAATGGCTCTCCTGGGAAGTAGTGACCCGCAACATACGCCTAGTTTTCTGAAACGGATCACATAAGGAATAAAAAAAAAAATCACACTTACTTTTGATACTTGTATATTTTAGCAATTACATTTACTTTTGATGCTTAAGTATATTTTAGACCAAATACTTTTACACTTAAGTAGAATATTACTGGGTGACTTTTGCTGGAGTCATTTTCTATTAAGGTATCTTTTACTTTTACTCAAGTATGACAGTTGGGTACCACTGGCTAATAGGGCCGATGGTAGAGGGGGATTACTCACTCGCCGTCGGGTCCTTACAAGGCACCCCGACCTACGTCCCCAATATCTCTTCATGCAAATTACGGGGATTTGGGCCTTGTGAGATGTCTGAAGTAAATCCTCTGCGACCGACTCGTTAAAGAAAAAATCTTTACCCGGCATGAGGTGAGTAATCGCTATCCTGATTTCCAGAATCTGTTTTCGGTCATAAGAGACAATGGCAGAAACATTATGTACACAATAGAAGAGAAAACACAATAGCACAATTGGTTAGGAGCCTATAAAATGGCAGCCATCTCTTCCGGCGCCATCATAACAATCCATGTGATTTGAAAACTTTTCTTACCACAACCAGGATCTCTACTTCATACATTTTCACTCCAGCATATGAGCACATTAAATGTGCTGGTGTACGCTATGACATTGGATGGTGGGACAATGGCTTTTTAATTCACAGCTGAACACAGTTAACAGCCTTTTTGTAGAGGATAATTTGTATCTAGTGTGGCGTAAATATTTTGTTTACAGTTGCTTTAAACATGCCCACACACAGTCCTAGTAGTCATTACTTTATTCTTAGTGCATTCTGAAATATTCAGACCCCTTACATTTTGTTACGTTACAGCCTTATTCTAAAATTGATAATAGTTTTTTTCCTCATCGATCTACACACAATACCCCATAACGACAAAGCAAAAACAGGTTCAGACATTTTTGCAAATGTGTATATACATTTCAAAATGCATTCACATTTACATAAGTATTCAGACTCTTTACTCAATACTTTGAAGAAACTTTGGCAGTGATTACAGCCTCGAGTCTTCTTAGGGATTTTCTCACATTCTTCTCTGCAGATCCTCTCACGCTCTGTCAGGTTGGATGGGGTGCGTCACTGCACAGCTATTTTCAGGTCTCCCCTGTGATGTTCGATCGGGTTCAAGTCCGGGCTCTGGCTGGGCCACTCAAGGACATTCAGAGACTTGTCCCGAAGCCAATCCTGCATTGTGTGCAGTATGCTTAGAGTCGTGTGCTTAATCGTTGTCCTGTTAGGTGAGGTCCTGAGCGCTCTGGGGCAGGTTTTCATCAAAGATCTCTCTCTCTGTACTTTGCTCTGTTCATCTTTCCCTCGAGCCTGACTGGTCTCCCAGTCCCTGCCCGTGTTAAACATCCCCATAGCATGATGCTGCCTCCACCATGTTTCACCAGGAAGAACCTGGTGTCACGTATGGAGGTTCCCTGGCATTCAGGCCAAATAATTCAATGTTGGTTTCATCAGACCATAGAATCTTGTTTCTCATAGTTTGAGAGTCCTTTAGATGCCTTTTTAGCAATCTCCAAGTGAGCTGTTGTGCCTTTTACTGAGGAGTGGCTTCTGTCTGGCCACTCTACTATATAAGCCTCATTGGTGGAGTGCTGCAGAAATTGTTGGAAGGTTCTCCCATCTCCACAGAGGAATTCTGGACCTCTTTCAGAGTGTTCATTGGGTTCTTGGTCACCTTCCTGACCAAAGCCCTTCATTACTCAGTTTGGCCGGGCGGCCAGCTCTATGAAGAGTCTTGATGTTTCCAAACTTCTTCCATTTTAAGAATGGAGGCCACTGTGTTCTTGGGGAATTGCAATGCTGCAGACATTGTTTTTAGTGCACTTCCCCAGATCTGTGCCCCGACAGTGCAGTCTCGGAGCTCTACGGGCAATTCCTTCAACCTCATGGCTTGGTTTTTGCTCTGACATGCACTGTCAACCGTGGGACCTTGTATAAGACAGGTGTGCCTTTCCAAATCATGTCCAATCAATTGAATTTACCACAGGTGGACTCAAATCAAGTTGTAGAAACATCTCAAGGATGATCAATGGAAACAGGATGCACCTGAGCTCAATTTCAAGGCTCATAGCAAAGGGTTTGAATACTCATGCAATACTGTTTTTAATTTTTAATATATTTGCAAAAATGTGTCATTATGGGGTATTGTGTGTAGATTAATGAGCACATAAAAAAAAAAATGTCATCCATTAGAATTGGGCTGTAACATAACAAAATGTGGAAAAAGGGGTCTGAATTATTTTCTGAATGCACTGTATTTTCTTTATGCAGATTCTAGTATATTTGCATAAATGTTTTGCCAATTGAAACATATCTACTGTAAATGTTTTCAATTAAAATATTCAAAAAGAAAGAAAAATAGCTTTTAAGCAAAGAGCAATTTTTTTTTTATACTGAGGCGTTCTTTTGAAACTGCTCTTACACTTAAAGGGCATTATTATTTTCACAGTATTATTCCCACCTCTGTGTGGAAATGTGTATAATTGTGTGTAGATTAATGAGGATATTTTATTTATTTTATCAATTTTAGAATAAGGCTGTAACGTAACAAAATGTGGAATAAGTGAAGGGGTCTGAGTACTTTCTGAATGCAGTGTATAGATATGGCATTACATTCTTCTGTATGAGGCGTATAACTGTGTGATCGAGAGATAGTGATCCAGAGGCTCTAGCTAGCTGGTAGCTGGTGCCCCGTGTGGGGATGTCATCAGAGCCTAATGAAGACCCCAGAGACACAGCCCTCCGTCCCCATGGACAGACCAGCTCGGCTGGATCCCACTCACTACTGCAGCACTGTCATTAATAAACCACAGCCAACCACAGGCACCCTGCAGAAGGAATTACTTACCAACTTACTGTCTAAACATGGGTATGTGTGTGCATCTATACTAGGTACTGTAGTGTAGGTAGGTGGGGATGTGTATTTGTGTGAGAAAGGCTAAATGAAAAATCTGTCTAATACAGAACCTATATACACTAGATTTTTTTTGTTGCTATTTTATCGTTATATTAACCATCTCTAATGATGCTATTCTTTGGACACAGACAATGCTGTCTAGATGCTCTTGTAAAAGTTTAACTTTACGTCCGTCCCCTCGCCCATACCCGGGCGCAAACCAGGGACCCTCTGCACACATCAACAACTGACACCCACGAAGCGTCGTTACCCATCTACTTCTAGGTTTCAGAACAAGTGACGTAACTGCTTGAAACGCTATTAGCGCGTACCCGCTAGCTAGCTAGCCATTTCACATCCGTTACACTCACCGTGCCACTACTATTGCAAAAAGGAAATGTATTTAGTGTATGTTTGTTTCATATGGTCAAAGACTTTTCTTGTCATTTATTTACTATAAGAACATTTTAAAAGAAAATTGTAGCACTTTAAAGTAGGGAGAAGAAAAAGGTTGAATATTTTTTATTAAAGCAATTTGAACTCACAGTAATGAAGATAAAGGGTTTATGACAGTACAGCAGCCTCTACTGTGGCCATTGGTCACACAGAGGACAGGTAGGGGGTGAATGCTGCATAACTCCTTTACTCTACTCTTGTATGTCCCCACCTTCACACACTGATTTAGTTGTGAAATGCTCTCTTTAATGTGTAAGGCAGCAAATCACATAGCTATTATAGTATAATAATTTGTTTTGGAAACACTGATTTATGTCCTAAACATTTCAGTGTATGTAATGTGATATGGGCTACTTTGGAGAGTGCCTTTATAGTTAATTGATGGTCTGTACTCTGTTACTTCTGCTAACTACTATATTAAAAAGGCCTTAATCCTCTGCTGCGCAGTAACTGACCTAATGGTGTATAGGGAACACACACCGTAGGACACAGATTGGCCGCTGTGTATCTGCCATAGTGGTATCTGTTGCCTCGGGCACAGCTAACATCAACACTGTCTTGCACGCCTGCTATCCTCAGTTCACAGGGTTGACATCTATGGCTATGCGGACCTGCCCTTGTTGAGTGGTGGAGCACAAAGCTGGCCCTCACCACATGGTGTGGGAAACATGGCAAAGCTGCGTTGACATTGCCTTTGAAGGCCATTGACGTTGCCTTTTATCAGTTTTGACAATCTGTTAAACTGAATTCTAATCTGCTTTAGCTAGTGCTGAATGTGTTCTATAAGAGATATGCAAAAGTAGCTCTAGTTGTATTTTTTTTAAGCACCGAGGGATAGAGCTTAAATGCCTGATATGATGTCGTAAAAGCAGTATATGTGTGTTTTATGGCGAGTGTAAGAAATTGCTCTAGGCAGGGCAGCGACCGCCTTGCCTGGGATGGACAGGCGGTATTATAGGATAGCTGGATTAGAAGGCCCCATCCCCTCTCAAATACAGCATTAAGTGTGGGGCGATGATAGGAGGCTGTCTCTGGGCCTTATCTGGAAATAGCTGCTGGTTCCATGATAATGGTTATCGATTAAAGCTTTTCGGAAGCAGCAGCAGCTGCTGATGACAACTGCTGGGGGTGTTATTGTTGAGTTGTCGGATCTCTCCTCCATTACTAACTGCTGTAATATCTGAGTGCGAGCACGCAGATGTGATCTTAATTAAACGCTGGCTTTGACTTGACACTTAAGCCCTAATGGACTTTTACAAGTATTCTGTTTTTATGACTGTTGTATATTGAGGGAAAAAGTGTTGCGTTGAAAGTCCTCATCTTTTAGATGGTGCCGATCAATAATAACAATGGGTGATAGCCATTGCTTTATCTTGTAGTGTTTACAGACAAAATTAACCATTTCGTATTTTCATAATCCATAAAAACAAGAGTTCAAGTTTTTATTCCCATTGGTGTTCATGCACTGACATAATTCAAGCATCTAGGCCTAATGACATTATATACACATTTTGTGCCTCCTTCCCTACAGGTATACTGGAGACAAAACGACTTGAGATCATCAAATCTAATGGCACCATTGACCAGGTCTTTGGCGATGTCATCTACTACGCAGCAGATCTGCCCATATGGTGGCAGGTGCCTCAGTATGTGCTCATCGGAATCAGCGAAATCTTTGCCAGCATCGCAGGTGAGTGGAATGCTGTTCTGTTGCCCAGAGGATATAGAAATGTCTAAAGGAAGTGTATATAGCATTATAAAGAGATGCAGAGATCTTATAATGACAATGATTGTCTAACAGATTTGGTTACAAGTGATAATTTGGTCTTGCAGTCATACAGTCAGTACTAATAGATGTTGATTTAATTGTTAAAATGTATCTTGATTGCACCACCGCTATTATCCAGTAGCTAATTATATAATGTTTTGTTAAAGGGGAAGTTGAAGTGCAGTAGTCTATGTAATGGTAAAGTAACCTTTTAGTATGCATTGTGATTAATAGTCCTCTCCTCCAGCCTTTGAACAAACCTGACATTGTTTTCCTCTTCATTCTTATGCCCTAATGACTCACCCAATCAATGGTTTTCTGTTCTAAAACACAAAACCCTTCCTGCATCCTTACACATGTATAGCAACTGTTGCCTGTGCTACTGTTGAAATAGCTAGGTAAGGAATCCAGGGAGGGATACATTAGGGATAGTTTGCCCCAAAGAAAACCTGCGATAAAGTATCTTAGTCAGATTTAGCATTGGACTTTGCTGAGCAGCATGATCTGCAGCCTCTACAGTACCTCAACAGACAGTGGACAACCACATTCATATAGTTTGATTGTTCTCTGTAACCACCACCAGTGCTGGCATGCTACATTAGTTCTACCTCTAGTACCTGTACAGCTACTAAGGGTAACATTACATTCTATAACATTGGCCCTGTCCACGAAATGCCATCCGAGTGAATGGCAAAAATACATTGTGCATTTGGTTCAAGTATTTTGAACACAGCATGTAGGCTACTAGAGCTCTTCTCGGAAGTTCACCCACACTTCTGTGGGGTGAACTGAACTTCAATTTACACAACTATATTAGATGTACAGTGGTTCTTCTTTTTAAAAGTTGCGTCATACTGCAGCACAGCTTGCAGGGTGCCAAATCACATAGCTCACAAGCAGGTTTTATCACAAGCAAAAACAAGCAGGTTTTATAGCATCATTCGAGTGGCGCAGTGGTCTAAGGTACTGCATCGCAGTTGCTAGCTTTGTCACTAGAGATCCTGGTTCGTGTCCAGGCTCTGTCGCAGCAGACCGGAAGACCCATGGGGTGGTGCACAATTGGCCCAGCATTGACCGGGTTAGGGGAGGGTTAAAAATAAATAAAGAATTATATGGCACGTTATTTGTCAGCCATTGTTGCCGTTAATACTAGTTTGACCACCAGAGGGCATCTTTGAGAAGTTAAGTTATTGAAATGACATGGAGCTGTAGACCTACAGTAAGAGTCCTGTTTAATTTACTTATTGGCATACAGGCCTACTTCAATTTACAGTATATCAATCATTCATTCATTAATTTGTGCACGTCATCACACAGCATACAAGTCGTACATGTCTTCTAAATCATTAAAGCATTTTAGTTATAAAATGAAATGACAAAGGGAGCCTTGACTATTTAAACAATGAATAAATGTCAACATGTCGGCTAAAGCGATTGAATTCAGGAATGCATTTGTCACGTTCTGACTTTAGTTCCTTTGTTTTGTCTTTTGTTTTAGTTGGTCGGGGCGTGAGTTGGGTGTGTTGTCTATGTTAGTTTTTCTATGATTTTCTATTTCTGTGTTTGGCCTGATATGGTTCTCAGAGGCAGCTGTCAATCGTTGTCCCTAATTGGGAACCATATTTAGGTAGCCTGTTTTCTGTTGGGTTTTGTGGGTGGTTATTTTCAGTCTGTGTGTGTCTGCACCAGACAGAACTGTTTTCGTTTTTTTCTTTGTTGTTTTGTTATTCAGTGTTCAGTTTTGATTATTATTAAATATCATGAACACTTAGCCCGCTGCACCTTGGTCCTCACCTTCTTCCAACGACGACAGCCGTTACAGAACCACCCACCAAAAAAGGACCAAGCAGCGTGGTAACGGGCGGCGGCAGCAGCAGCAGTGGCCGAAAGCTCGAGAGGAATGGACATGGGAGGACGTTCTGGACGGCAAGGGAGTCTACACATGGGAGGAGATCCTGGCGGGAAGCGACCTGAGCCAACTCCCCGTGCTTACCGTGGAGAGAGAGGGACCGGGCAGGCACTGTGTTATGCCGTGAGGTGCACAGTGTCCCCAGTGCGTGTGCATAGCCCGGTGCGGTACATTGCAGCGCCTCGTATCGGCCGGGCTAGAGTGGGCATCGAGCCAGGTGCCATGAAGCCGGCTCAGCGCATCTGGTCTCCGGTGCGTCTCCTCGGGCCGGTGTACATGGCACCAGCCTTACGCATTGTGTCCCCGGTTCACCAGCACAGCCCAGTGCGGGCTATTCCACATCGCCGCACTGGCCTGGCTACGGGGAGCATTCAACCAGGTAAGGTTGGGCAGGCTCGGTGCTCGACACCTCCTGTCCGCCTTCACGGTCCGGTCTATCCAGTGCCACCTCCACGCACCAGCCCTCCGGAGCCGGCACCACGTACCAGGGCTCCAGTTCCAGCACCCCGCACTCGCCCTGAGGTGCGTGTCCCCAACCCAGTACCACCAGTGCCAACACCACGCACCAGGCTTCCTGTGCATCTTCAGAGCCCTGTTCCTTCTCCCCGCACTCGCCCTGAGGTGCGTGTCCTCAGCCCGGTACCACCAGTGCCGGTACCACGCACCAGGCCTACAGTGTGCCTCGGCAGGCCCGAGCCGCCCGTCTGTCCAGCGCCGCCCGAGCCGCCCGTCTGTCCAGCGCCGCCCGAGCCGCCCGTCTGTCCAGCGCCGCCCGAGCCGCCCGTCTGTCCAGCGCCGCCCGAGCCGCCCGTCTGTCCAGCGCCGCCCGAGCCGCCCATCTGTCCGTGGTGGCGGTGGCGCTGGACGTGGACCCCACTCCACCATAGTCTTAGTCCGCTTCTGTGGCCTCCTAGGAACGGCGACCCTCGCCGCCGACCTTGGCCTGGGAACCCTAATAAATGGGCCCACGGGACTGAGGGACGCCTCTGGACTGAGGGACGCCTCTGGACTGAGGGACGCCTCTGGACTGAGGGACGCCTCTGGACTGAGGGACGCCTCTGGACTGAGGGACGCCTCTGGACTGAGGGACGCCTCTGGACTGAGGGACGCCTCTGGACTGAGGGACGCCTCTGGACTGAGGGACGCCTCTGGACAGACGGGCGGCGCTGGACAGACGGGCGGCGCTGGACAGACGGGCGGCGCTGGACAGACGGGCGACCCTCCCCTATAGATTCAGGTTTTACGGCCGGAGTACGCACCTTGGGGGGGGGGGGGGGGGACTGTCACGTTCTGACCTTAGTTCCTTTGTTTTGACTTTTGTTTTAGTTGGTCAGGGCGTGAGTTGGGTGGGTTGTCTGTTAGTTTTTCTATGATTTTCTATTTCTGTGTTTGGCCTGATATGGTTCTCAATCAGAGGCAGCTGTCAATCGTTGTCCCTGTTGGGAACCATATTTAGGTAGCCTGTTTTCTGTTGGGTTTGGTGGGTGGTTATTTTCAGTCTTTTTGTGTCTGCACTAGACAGAACTGTTTTCGGTTGTTTCTTTGTTGTTTTGTTATTCAGTGTTCAGTTTTGATTATTATTATTAAATATCATGAACACTTAACACGCTGCACCTTGGTCCTCACCTTCTTCCACCGACGACAGCCGTTACAGCATTTGACTGTTTTTAATATTAGGAAAATATGGCGCTGTACCACGTGACTGGTCGGGAGTAGGCCTAGGCCACGAAGTGACTGCAAGTGAAGAGCAAAATAATCCACACCCTAATTGTAGGCTACCCAATAGCCAATCGAGATTCAGTGAAAATAGAAATCTCATAGATTTTTCAAGACCAGTCCCCATCCTGTGCCTGGTGAGCAGTTCGTCAAGTTCTAATGTCAGAAGAGGAATGGAAATGTCAGGGTGAACCGACGACCTGACGAACCTGCCACGTATGTTGACTCTGCCTGTCGGAGGTGGAATTCCAGACTGTCCTGGCATGGATTGTGACTCCATCTCATTCCTCGCCCTCTTCAACTTGTCATTCTCCACCTGGCTCTCCGCCAATGCCGCCTGGCTCTCCCCCAATGCCGCCTGGCTCTGGACCAGCTTTCGCCTGTATCTCTGCCCCCAGAGAATGTTTTCTTTCTGCTGATCAATGACTCGATCTCGGTCTTCAAAGTTTGACTCTGATCCATAAGCACCTTCATCAGATGATCAGAATGGTACCGTCCTGAGCCCCCATCGATTACTGTGGCCTATGATAGAAACGGTAGATCAATTAAGAAGTAAGTGACTCCAACACACATGCTGCGTGCAGAAACACACATTTTTAAGAATCCGCTTTCTTGAGGTCCATGCATTTTTCGGGGCAGCCCGTTGTCCAGCCCTTTGTCCACTGATCTCCACGGATGGTTGTTGGCATGGTTGTATGTTCTGCAAAAACACATTCACATTTTTAGTACACAATTATCTATTGTATTACACAGTATGCCAAGACATTGACATTTTTTTAAAGAAAATGCGCTGAAACCAAAATACCTTTTAGTTTTGGTGATCCTCTCATCTCCGGCTCATTTTCAAGTCCTCTGGTGGTTAGTCCTAACCTTGGAATGGGTAGCACCATAGTTTTCATCAAGCAAGCTTCTTTCTATGTCCATTTTGTCTGTTCTCTTTGGACATAATATTATTATACATTTTTTTTCTTTTTAGATAAACAGCTCGTTTTTTTAAGGGTAGAGTTTGGGGCGCTGTGAGGAGTAGTGGAAAGGTGTTACAATAGGCCATAAGTATACAGCAGTTCGCCGATTGTCCTCACTCTGATTATGCTGTAACAACATACTGTAGTAGCACCATGACCAGTATTAGCAAATCATGTCTAGTATATAATCTCTCCTCCCTCACATCTTTGAAGGTTAAGCTGTTGTGAAATATCACATAAGCTGATCATCTTGGCACTATGAGCAGAGCGCCATTTGAAATCAATAGAATCCTACCACATTATTATTATTTCTTTCTATTTCTCCTGCAGTCATGAACATTACCATGCTAAGGCTTCTGTTTTGGACAGATTTCAATTACCTGGATGACTGGGGTTGTTGAGACCTCGTTCCATGATTGAGCCATCCTCCCGTCTGTCTATTTGGCTCGCTGTCACTTCCTCACTATATTTCACATTGCATACAAAAATATATTTTGTAAGTCCTCAATATCTATTGTTTCATATAGGAGGAATGCTTTTTTCCTCATTTTCTTCAACATGTCTTTCATGCATAACCTCTCTATAAGTTAGTGCTAGTTCTTACTGAAGATTGTGTTTCTCCTCCTCAGCCCAACAATGGCGTCGCCACATAGGAGACCCTTAGCAACTTAGTGTTTAGTCTTTTGTATTGTGCCTAGGCGAGTAGACTGAAATGTAAGCCATGTGACTGACTGTTCAAGACTGTCTTGAGTAAAACCTCCAGCATCCAGTTAGCCACTCACTCCTGGCACCCTTAGCTACTGACTCATTCTAAGGAAGTGTATATGACTGGCTGTCTGCAGCTGATGTCCTCTCATCAGGTGCCCTGTCTTGTTATGGTCATAATCTCTGTGGATCCCCTACCATGACACAAGCCAACCATATTGACTGTTGTGGAGGGATTGGTGCCAATGGCAGCTCTTCCACACTATGGACACACTATGGACCCTGGAGGCATTACTGCTAACAACTGCAACCAGGACAAACCCTAACCAGGGAAAAATACACTGTAGGTACAGTAGCTGTTGTGTGGCTGAGGGCAGATGATTTATTCACCTGAAGTAATGTACTCACAAATAAAAAAATAAAAATCCACATTATCAGTTAAATTGTACATAATAAAGTTATGTTTGGAACAGCGTACACACTGGTTTGCCCAGGTGTCTATTAAAAACAACTGTCAGTCATACTTTATTACTGTACTAGTACACCCATGAAATTCAAATACAGACAGAATAAAGCTGTGGGGAGCCCTTAAATAAACTTCCCCTCCACTTTTTCCACACCACCCCACTGGGGATATCTTCAAGGAAAATTAGATGGCAGAATTGTGACATACAGTGGGGAGAACAAGTATTTGATACACTGCTGATTTTTCAGGTTTTCCTACTTACAAAGCATGTAGAGGTCTGTAATTTTTTATCATGGGTACACTTCAACTGTGAGAGACGGAATCTAAAACAAAAATCCAGAAAATCACATTATATGATTTTTAAGTAATTCATTTGCATTTTATTGCATGACATAAGTATTTGATCACCTACCAACCAGTAAGAATTCCGGCTCTCACAGACCTGTTAGTTTTTCTTTAAGAAGCCCTCCTGTTCTCCACTCATTACCTGTATTAACTGCACCTGTTTGAACTCGTTACCTGTATAAAAGACACCTGTCCACACACTCAATCAAACAGACTCCAACCTCTCCACAATGGCCAAGACCAGAGAGCTGTGTAAGGACATCAGGGATAAAATTGTAGACCTGCACAAGGCTGGGATGGGCTACAGGACAATAGGCAAGCAGCTTGGCGCAATTATTAGAAAATGGAAGAAGTTCAAGATGACGGTCAATCACCCTCGGTCTGGGGCTCCACGCAAGATCTCACCTCGTGGGGCATCAATGATCATGAGGAAGATGAGGGATCAGCCCAGAACTACACGGCAGGACCTGGTCAATGACCTGAAGAGAGCTGGGACCACAGTCTCAAAGAAAACCATTAGTAACACACTATGCCATCATGGATTAAAATCCTGCAGCGCATGCAAGGTCCCCCTGCTCAAGCCAGCGCATGTCCAGGCCCGTCTGAAGTTTGCCAATGACCATCTGGATGATCCAGAGGAGGAATGGGAGAAGGTCATGTGGTCTGATGAGACAAAGAGCTTTTTGGTCTAAACCCCACTCGCCGTGTTTGGAAGAAGAAGGATGAGTACAACCCCAAGAACATCATCCGAACCGTGAAGCATGGAGGTGGAAACATCATTCTTTGCGGATGCTTTTCTGCAAAGGGGACAGGACGACTGCGCCGTATTGAGGGGAGGATGGATGGGGCCATGTATCGTGAAATCTTGGCCAACAACCTCCTTCCTTCAGTAAGAGCATTGAAGAAGGGTCGTGGCTGGGTCTTCCAGCATGACAATGACCCGAAACACACAGCCAGGGCAACTAAGGAGTGGCTCCGTAAGAAGCATCTCAAGGTCCTGGAGTGGCCTAGCCAGTCTCCAGACCTGAACCCAATAGAAAATCTTTGGAGGGAGCTGAAAGTCCGTATTGCCCAGCGACAGCCCCGAAACCTGAAGGATCTGGAGATGGTCTGTATGGAGAAGTGGGCCAAAATCGCTGCTGCAGTGTGTGTAAACCTGGTCAAGAACTACAGGGAACGTATGATCTCTGTAATTGCAAACAAAGGTTTCTGTACCAAATATTAAGTTCTGTTTTTCTGATGTATCGAATACTTATGTCATGCAATAAAATGCAAATTAATTACTTAAAAATCATTCAATGTGATTTTCTGGATTTTTGTTTTAGATTTCGTCTCTCACAGTTGAAGTGTACCTATGATAAAAAAATGACAGACCTCTACATGCTTTGTAAGTAGGAAACACTGCCGATTTTGCAGGTTATCAAATACTTGTTCTCCCCACTGTATGTCTGGAAAAAAAAGTTTCCCCTGGTCTTATTCTGTTTGAATGAATCCTTTTTAATTCATCTAGGGCCCACCTCCTACCCCATTACAATTCCTTTATCCTTGGAGGGACTATGGTAATTCTTTCCTTATGCACCACCTGCAGTTTGCCTGCTTTCGGGCATTAAGGATATGCAAAAATGTTGCAAAATGATCCCCTCTGGGATTGATCTTTAAAAAAAAAAATTTAAAGCTAATGTTATTTCTCCAGAAAAAAAATATACCCCTCCAACAGCCCTCGGGAGAAGGCAAAATAAAATATTTTAACTTTGTTTTGCGTGTGGTTGGGAAGCGGACATTATTAAATCTCAACTCATTCTATATACCTCCACATAGACAAGTAAGGGATTGAAAATTAGGAATGTGACAAATGTAAAAAAAAAAAAAAATTATTTTTAAACTTTAATAAAAAAAATCGTAAATTGACATGTGAATTCACACTTCAGATTTGGTCCTGCGTATGACCACTACGGGGCAATGCAGTTCAATCTACTGCAGTCATGGCTACCAGACAGCGCTGACCTTACTGCTGTCCCCACCCACTCAGCAATGATGGTAGTTAATGCCGTTTTTAGGTTCTCTGTGTGCCTGTCCTCCATGTTCTCAGTTGTCCTATACATGGGACTTCATGTCCCACTTCTCATCAATGTGATGTCTCGTTGCAGTGAGGTATGACTGTGTTATTTGACATCCAACAATCTGTTGTTAAAACAACGTATGGTGTTTGAGAGCTTGCGCTTTATACTTTGAGCGATCATTGTACATTTTCTTCATCCGGGCTGTCACGGTTTTTCGACATGGCATCCTGTAGTCTGCTTCTATATATGCCATCAGGGCAGCGAGCCAACATCCTCTACCATTGACAATGGCTGCATATCAACTGCAATCATTTTTGTAGTCAGCTCTGTGATTTTCTCACTTCGTCCCTTACTGCATTGCTGCCAGCAACGGGTTGGGGGTCTCAGTGCCTCCCTTTCAGATGGTGAATCATTGCACCTGTACTGCCACTGTAGCTCAATTCCACCTCGCAAAGTTTACATTTCACGACCTTCTCTTTTAACCTCAAAGTATTAGCAGACAGGAGTTTGCTGCTGTCACTTCCCTGTCTCACTCTCTGACATTTTCCCAACTGTTAATGAAGATGATGTGCGGAGCACTTTATATTCATGGAAAATCATAAAAAAAAGGATATCTTCTAACGTTATGGCATTGTTGTGTTAGGTATTTGTAGAATTTTTATTTTTCTCTTGATGATGATCTAGACCTGTTAGTGGTAGTTTTGCTATAACTGCACTGCGATGTACACTACCATTCAAAAGTTTGGGGTCACTTAGAAATGTCCTTGTTTTTGAAAGAAAAGCAACAACAAAAAAATGTCCCTTTTTTAAAATAATACCAAATTGATCAGAAATACAGTGTAGACAATGTTAATGTTGTAAATGACTATTGTAGCTGGAAACGGCTGATTTTTTTATGGAATATCTACATAGGCGTACAGACGCCCATTATCAGCAACCATCACTCCTGTGTTCCAATGGCACGTTGTGTTAGCTAATCCAAGTTGATAGTTTTAAAAGGCTGATTGATCATTAGAAAACCATTTTGTAATTATGTTAGCACAGTTGAAAACAGAAGCAATAAAACTGTACGCCTTTAGACTAGTTGAGTATCTGGAGCATCAGCGTTTGTGGGTTCGATTACAGGCTCAAAATGGCCACAAACAAATAACTTTCTCCTGAAACTTGTCAGTCTATCTTGTTCTGAGAAATGAAGGCTATTCCATGCCTCACAAGTCCTCAACTGGCAGCTTCATTAAATGGTACCCGCAAAACACCCGTCTCAAAGTCAAAGAGGCGACTCCAGGATGCTGGCCTTCTAGGCAGAGTTGTAAAGAAAAAGCCACATCAGACTGGCCAATGAGAAGAAAAGATTAAGATGGGCAAATGGACACTGGACAGAGGAACTCTGCCTGGAAGGCCAGCATCCCGGAGTCGCCTCTTCACTGTTGACATTGAGACTGGTGTTTTGCGGATACTATTTAATGAAACAAGGACATTTCTAAGTAACCCCAAACTTTTGAACGGTATTGTACATTTTTGTTAAAAAAAATACATTGGTTAGGGATCAATTTTGTTTAAACGTTCACACCCCTATTGAAAATAGTCCTGCAAATTCCTCTGTTCACTACATGTCCCATTGTACTATGTGCATTGTCAGAGAGAACTAATGCATTCACCCTATGGTATGTATTTCATTAAACAGTAACCAAGACCAGGGCTTTTTTAAATTTGCTGTCAAAAGGTTACCTGACGATATAACGAAATGTTTTCAGGTGGAAACAAATGGAAAGGTCAGGTGTGTTGTGGCAGAGCGTTTGACACAGTGTAATAAAGTTTCCACGCCAGATAATTTTTTTCTATTAGGAAAGTGTTTTGTATCCTAACAAGCTACATTAGTCTCAGACCAGGTAGCTGTACGAGGAGTTGTGTGTCACATGGATTTCTTGTAATGTTCCCCTCGGAGGAATGCCTAAAAAGGCATCCGTACTTAAGAGGCTCCTTTATCTCTCCTGACAGCTGCAGCTATAGGGCCTTATTTGAAAAATCGCAAGTTTGAGGCACCATGAAATTATCAATGTCAGCTAGCAGGCAGCTCTTATTGCAAAAGAAAAAATATATTTTTTAATTATTTTTTTTACTCGTTTTCCTTCCCCCTCAACCCCATCCTCTCTCCTGACACATAAAATATTGAGAGACCTTTTCCAGAAACAATTGCAGCTGAATAGGTACTTGAGATGGTCCCCTGCTGCTGTAAGGTAGCCTGCGG
Organism: Salvelinus fontinalis; assembly: GCF_029448725.1. Classification (NCBI taxonomy): domain Eukaryota; kingdom Metazoa; phylum Chordata; class Actinopteri; order Salmoniformes; family Salmonidae; genus Salvelinus; species Salvelinus fontinalis. Next base: position 14,048,143 of record NC_074692.1, read on the forward strand.
GTGTAGGAGGAGAGAACAACCCTATGTTTCACTGATATTTAGCAGTCAAACAGTGCAGCGGCAGGCCAAGTCTCATGTATATAAATTGATCACGTTGTTATGGATGAAAGTCCTGTTATTCTGATGCAAATCTAATCTCCTGTAGTGGAGTTCTACAGTGAAGCATGAGAGGTGTTTCCATAGTGATCGCCCCCTCGCTACTTTGTCTGGGTGGGACCCATGGGTAATAAGTCATCCTGACAGTAACACACACTGTCTGCTGCTGACCACTACACTACGTACTAGGCTTGGGCGGTATACTGTATATACCAGGGTATTTGGAAAAAGCCACGGGATGGTTTTTCAATACCGTTGAAACTATTTATTTGACGTTTTTAAATCAATTTGTAGATACAAATAGTTACCTGCAGTTAACGTGTGCAAATCATTAGGAAGTAAAGAGCAAATACTTTCTTCATTTCACCTGGTAGTCCCCCGTCACATGGTGTTTGTTTAAAAGCACACAACAAACCCGTTAGCCTTGTGAGTCACCCACTGTTGTGTAGCATGCGCCAGGTGATCTAATTACAGTATGGAACTGTTTGCCAGCTACATATCTAAATTAACTGTCCAAAATGTGCTAAATGCTCTGCAGTTGTGCATTTGGTTTGCTAATTTAGTAGCCAATTAGCTATCTAGCAAAGTGGTTAGCTTCTTCCAAAATCAAGCATTTGCTTGGTAACAGCAGATAATCTTCTCCTGGTTTAAGAGCCTTGCTGGCTAATATGTGTTTTGTGCGTGCAGCAAATTGGGAGTAGCATTTTTTAGTTACTTGTATACTTTAGGTCAAACTGTACGAAATGTTTGCAATGCGTTGCTTAGCCTTTAGTTAGCATTCTCTATGGGATTTTACATGTACTTGTTAGCATTGCTAACCTTCAGATTTCAGAGTATCATTGGGTTTGAAAACAGCACCCTTTGTGTTCAGTGCCATTATTATCGAATACCCCGGTATAGCACAAGGTAGGGATGACAATCTGGATAACTCCCAAGCCTACTACATATCCACACACCACACAGCCAATGGACTGTCCTCTGCCAAAGTCATCTAAAAACACTTTGAACTGTTCCTCACCCCAGGCCGGATGTGCCATGGTTGGAACATGGACATTGTTTGCCCAGAGTCTAGAAATGTGTTTGGATTAGTGTTAGCATCTGTCAATGTTTACTCTGTATGACCGGATGTACTGCATGATTGTGTTTGTTTACTTGTTAGTATTTCTTGTTTATTCCTTGTTTATTCTATGGATCTCTGAGTTCAGTGTCTGTCTCCTCTCCCAGGTCTGGAGTTTGCCTATTCAGCCGCCCCCAGGTCCATGCAGAGTGCCATCATGGGACTGTTCTTCTTCTTCTCTGGGATTGGTTCCTTCGTGGGCTCCGGCCTACTGGCCATCGTCTCCCTCAAGGGGATTGGCTGGATGTCCTCCCACAAGGACTTTGGTAAGAGCGAGAAAACACTCATCCAATACAAGTTCTTAAGTAGGTTCTTCTTTTGAGACAATGTTCATTACTCATATAATAGGAGTTGGACAGGCTCTTCAGGGAGAAAAAATGTGAGTGAGAATGACAGTGCATTGTATTGCCTCAGCCTGCATAATGATCTGTATACCGACTCTAGGGAGGCCTGCCATCACAATCAGCCTTAAACATGGCCTCTGAAAACTACCTTCAACTCCCTGGCCATTGATCTGTATGAACACAGTTTCAGGGATGAGGAATAGTATAATGTTCTGGCTCCACTCATGCACACTGTCTAGAGCTTTTATAGATGTTACTGTAAAATTGGTGTGACAAAAACATCAGCAGTGTGTCATAGCTTACTGTTGTCCTCGTATAAAAGAACACAGTATTGACATTTGGATTCCCTCTGCAGTATTTACTTTCACATCAACAGAAATGTATTTCCTGGGGGGACGCGTCACAAGAATTGTCATGTCGTCCTGATTTAATATCCACTTAAGGAGTTTGTAAATTGGTTGCACCAAAGAAGGAAAAAATTATTCTGGTGCAATTGTCTTATTTTAAGTGTTTCCTGTAATAAATAGAGATGTCAGACTAACGACAAAAGGTTTGTGTAAATCTGTCGTAGTGCTAGAATAAATAGTGTGGCGGTGGCAGCAGATGGATGTGTTCCCTGGTGAAAGGAGCCCCCCGGCCCAGATGCACTTTCCAGGGAGCATGCGGAAAATACGCCGCACTGTAAATTGTTTAACCACAAACACCTAATAGCTCATTAATACAGTGTGCCGACAGGTTGGGAGGTATTTTTGATGACATTAGCACTTGGAGATGCTTGGCACGGCTTCATAAATCCATCCTTCGACTTACCTAGCCTCGCCCGAGGAGCCGTTTGTTTAGTAAGCATAATTTGATTGTTAAACGAGAGCCTGGTTTGCCTGCAAGCTTTCTTTCTCTCGCTCTATCTCGTGCTGCTTTTTGAAAAAGTCATTTTAAAGAATAACCGCACAGAGTAAGGGTGGGCGAACAAACAGAATAAAACATCCAGGTGGCCAAAGCTTTGGCCTCAAAGCCTGTCAGTTTGTTGTGCAGTTGCTTGTTGTCTTTCCTTCACATACTTTGCTGGGCTTTACCTGTCTCTATTCCCCCCACCCCCCTTGGCTCAGCGCTCTGCAGGAGCGATGGAAGTGGATCCTCCTCATTTCCATGGCTGTGTGATGCAGAGGCAGAGCGAAGCATGGAGTAAACAGGAGGTTTGGTGAACAGAGTGGTGCAGACCTGGGGATAGACACCCAGTATTAATGACAAGCTGGGGGCCTGATTACACAGCCCTCTCCTCTTAAGTAAAGCTGCCCCTGGAGTGCGCACCATAGAGCTGCCACAGCCAGCCAGCTAGCTACCTTGGCAGCTGGAGGTTACTACTCACCTCTCTCTCACTACACCACCTTCTCCCTTCACGTCTTGTCCTCACAAACTAGCAGCAGGCATGCGCAGGTAAAGAAGCAATGTAAGATACAACGATACAGTCCGTCTGTCCAAAAGTAAAAGCATATGCCTTTGGTAACTGTAGTACAGTCACAACCAAAATGATTGGCACCCTTGATAAAGATGAGAAAAGAAAATAGTACAATAAGTAATACCAATACTATTGTATGCTCAAAACAATGATGAACTTTACCCAGTACCTGGACCTTTTTTGCCCAAAACCTGGTTGCCTCTACCAGGAAGCTGTAACTTGGCTGTGGATCTTCCAGCAAGACAATGACCCCAAACACATATCAAAATCCATAAAGAAATGGTTAATTGACCAAGAAATCAACACTTTGCAATGGCCATCTGTCTCCGGACTTGAAATTCATTGAAATCCTGTGGTTTGAATTGAAGAGGGTAGTCCATAAGCGCAAATGAAGGATATCAACGATCTGGGAAGATTCTGTGTAGAGGAATGGTCTAAGATCCCTCCCAATGTGTTCTCCAATCTCATAAAATATTTTAGAAAATGGGTCTGTGACATTTTCCTCGCAGGGGGAGGGTGCTGGAGTATTGAAAACAGGGGTGCCAATTATTTTGACACCCAATTTGTATTTAAAAAAATAAAATAATAATACTTGTTAAACATTTTTTTCTGGGCAATTGTATCAGTATAAAATATATATTTTTGCTCAGTATTTGTATATAGCTCAGTATTTGTATTATCTTACTGTATACAGTATTTCTTTGCTCATCTTTGTCAAGGGTGTCAGTTATTCTGGTCGTGACTGTATTTGTATTATGTTTTCGACTTGGTGACTCTTAACTCTCCTGCTGTCTTCCGGTCAAATTGGACTGAGTTTTCTCTCTGAAAAATGTAGTTCCTTTAATCTGATTGTCATAAGGTTCCATGACTTTGTCCACACAGGGCATCTGAACACACAAAATACATTTGGATGATTTTTATTACATTTGGGGTGTTTTATTTCACTTTTGTACACCTGTGTTGTTCCCTGTCAAAAATGACCGGTCATTACAAATGAATGGGTGAGACTACAATTAGTGTATAAAATTGAGTTCAGGCACATGCCCATTCATCAGTTGGACACACCTCCTCTCCCAGACACCCACATGCATGTGTGTTTGAGCACACACACGCCTCACTCCCCTTCTTGGCTTCCATGGCAACCCCCACAGGAACCTTACCCCAATAGAATCTTTCCCCCACGGGAACCACACCTATTTGCATTCTCACAAAAAATCGCAACATTGTTTCAATAATGTATACAACTTTTCTCGCAGCTCTGGTATATAAAGCTTTTTGAGTCCTTGCACAATTCATTCTGTGGCAGCACAATGACCAAACGATATACTGTATGTGAGGCTCTAGATCATATCTTTGTTCATGACACTGGTGAGGAGGAGAGAGTCCTTGTTAAACTTTGACACAAAGTAGTCTGTGATAATTAGCACTATGTTTCATCTGAGTATTTGTTAGTCAAAATAATCCATACATTATGCTTTTTTTAAACTCAAAAACAAGTTGTATGAGCTCAGGTCAATGAGGCCTACAGGCCATAAATAGCAAATAGAAGTTCAAAACTTATAATGTTCACAATAACTTAAGTTGCTAAAAAGATCTAAAACAACATTAGGTGATCATATATGTATTATAATGGATTTATAATCCGCTATAATGGGGCGGTTATTTTGGACCGGGAACACAGCATTATTTAACATGAAAAGAACACAACAGGAGGGTTAAAATCCCAATGGGCTTTTTCCACAGTCAGGCTGACATCACATCTGACTGGTCATTCATCACAATCCTTTTATTTGGTCCTAGAAAAGGCAGCCATCTGACCTGCACTTTGACAGAGACTGCATTTTGCTGAGTTAACCCCACGGTTAGTCAATGAAAGGTCAACCTTCTCTCCTTCTGCCTCATGACTTGGCTTGTATACATAAAGATGTTTTGTTCTGCTGAAACGTGCGCTCCTTTCAATTGTTACCCAATGTATTCATCCTTCATCGACTTTAAGGAACACAATGCTTGAGCTCTGAGTAGGTAGCTGCAGTCACAGACCAGGAAATTGCCTTTTTATTTTAATTGTACCAGGTTCAAGTCCTGACTGGTCCAGGATCAGATGTCGGGATATTTTAGACATTCACAGTTTAGGTTGAGACCCACATATCCTGCTCAAGACTCATTTGATGATGCTTAATGAAAAGACTGTGTTTTTAATGGAGGGCAACGGTGCCAAAGCAGCAAAAATGGTCACATGAGCTCTTCTTGAGATTGGTGCTCAAGTCTTCCAGCTTAATATAATACATGTGCTGTATAAGGGAAGGTATTTCTTTAAATGAAAGAATAATCAATGTGAGATGTATATTTTAAATACTGTAAGCGGCAGCTTTTCAACTGACAATAATGATATTTCCATCTAGTTAACAGCAGACGCTTGTTCTTTCCTTTTAATGGTGTCAGAGTTCAAGGTAATGGTTTCTCCATTGATAAGTTAATAATGCTATTGATAGATAGTTATCAATGGATGTACAATTACCTGTACTCAGTATTGATCAACTGCTTCCATTTAGTCTCTACTCCATCCAGAAGTTTTACAGTACAAGAAAGAGAAGTCAGACAAAGTATGTTAATGTCCACAGCTGGGGCTGTTGATCATTGGAGGTCTGTGTGTTTCAGAGTTGTTGTTATTATTGCAGCAGCTCTCTGCCTAAATGAATGCATCATGGTGGCTAATATTATTCAGTTAGAGGCAAACGGACATAGAAGTTCCCTTCAGTGTCCCACCTCTGGATAGCGCTGCATTCCTCCGTATCGACTGCGTTCCCTAAATACCTGTCAAATATGTATGGGGTTCGTTAATGGTTTGTACAACAAGTCCTTGTTTTGTTTTTGCTGCTGTAATTACCAGCCAAGTGGGCCCTGGGGAGGCATGAGTTGGAACGAGGTAGGCAGCGGCAGACATAATGAAAGTAAGAAGGTACCATTACAAAAATGTAAACCCTGCACAATTTTTCAAACCTACCCCATAAACTGAGATGTAAAGACTTGTTTTGATTTGATTTCATCAGTTGTCCCCTGATATTTCTCAGGATCCAGTTATATTACTTATTCTCTGGTGATGTTTATTGAATCTATAAAACACTACACAATTAAGGTCAATGAACGGGTGGCTCTTTCCCCTCAACATGCATTTATTCAGCTGCAGTTCAGTCATGCCTCCTCTCCCATTCTCCTTAAGGCCAACTCCCCTGTGTTAATTAAGGCTGTGCTTGCAGACTGAGTGTCGGTTAAAGCGAATTATCGATTTGAAACGCAAGCAGCAGACTCTGCCGGCATTAACCCCCCACCCGTGAACATTATCCTGCCGGTCTTCTCCTTTTCCAATTATCCATAAAGAGCACAGACCGAGCGAGGCAGTGAGAGGCATCTCTGGGGTTGGATATGATATGGATTCAGATGTGCTAGTGACAGGAGGTACAGTACTGTACCACTCATAAAGATGAAAACAATCATATGATGAACTGCAAAGGACACTATTTAGACGGCCTGCAGAGTGAGTCCTCCGTTACACTTTGGAGGTTCTTTATGGTTAAAATATCCCAACTTGCATATCTTCTGCCTCCCCTGGTGAAGTGCTGCTAGCAGCGATCCGTTGAGTTGTAGGCGGGATTTATTTTCAGTTTAGGCTTTGAGTGAGTATAGTTTATAGGTTTTGTGTTTTGGAAATTAATGAGATATCAGGGGTCTTGGCACTGCGTTTAAATCAGGTCTCCTTTTTACTGCTCTGGTCAGATGGTAGACTATACAGTCTTCCCTACCAGGGAGGAACAACTTTTTATAGATTGGTTTGCGTATTTGGCCATATTGTCACCAATAAGTTAATTGTTAGTGAAAATTATGCACACCAAAAAAAAAAAATGCAATCCAACGGTATATGTATTAGTGTCGTATTTTGGTCATGCCTCGTGACTCAGATTGTCAAAATGATTTCAGCAAATTCCAAAGCATGTCCAGTCAAAAGTTCAAGCCCTTGGTTAATTGGGGTCATGTTGATGACTGCACCAGTATCATGTGTGAGTTTGACCCCTTCCCCCTGTCGTGTACATGGCGACTGTGTGAGTCCTTGTGTTCTCCTGGCCCCAGGGCCCCCAGCTCTGGATGGACCGGTATAATTGGACGGTCTCTGAACCCCAGGGTCCGGAGGGCCGTCAGACCACTCTCCCTGTTCACTCTCTCCCAGCCCGCCCGCGCCGCCCACCCTCACCATGGGAAATGACAAGACTTCTGTGGGATTACCCCCTTCTCCAATTAAAATCAAGCCTGCTCCTCCTCTAGGTCGTTATTCACTGTGACAGTCCCACGTGGAGAACTTAATAGGTGCATTCTTTTGACAGCACACTGTCCTGGAGCTTTGGACTTCCTCATTTGAAGATACAGTATGTAGGCTAGCTAGCTGAGCTCTGTCTGTTCTCCCATGTATCCTTCCGGGCTAAGAAACCGTGCCATGCTGTGTGCCTATTGTATAAACTCAAACCCTTTTTTAATAAACATGAGAAATCCCTATGCTGGGTACTCTGATTGGGGAGCCGTCAAAAGAACAGCTGTGATTTGCGTCAATGTGCTGCTGGTTAAACATTAAGGCCAGTAAACCACTGCTTAACATGGCCAGGGGTGGAAGGCTTCTCTAACGCCAACACAATTGTCAGACAAAGCACTGTTTTAGTTTGCAAAATCATTGATTTAGTGCAGCTGTCGGCTTTTCCCTTCATGTGAAACTGTATGGGGGGGAGCGGCTAGATTTTGTTTAGAATTGCCCTTCAGTGTTTGTTTGATGAATAGGGACAACCACTCCAATCAGCAGTGCCAGCATTCAGAAGTAGACGGCAATAGCTGGGTGCAAGCATAAACCTCAGAAAGAGGCTTGTTCGTAACAATGCACTGCGGAGACTGGTGATGTTAGCTGAGAAAGGAGGGTGACAGTTTTATATCTCATGAAGACAGAAGGGTAATTGTGGACAGTTTGAATAGATTTTTTTCACAGTACAGTATTATAGATTATAAAGTGGGGATATGACTTAAGGTTAGGGAGTTGTTCTAGTGCGGGCCTTTGTTAAGGAGATGATGTTTGTACTGTAAACGGTCAAATAGCTTTTCTATGACATACGATGCCAGTATCTCCAATCCATATCAAGCGTGAGACACACAAACTCATCATTTCAATCCCGCTAAGCCAGAATCAAGGCAAACAATTAAGTGCGCATCATTGTGTTTTTACGCCTTGTTGTTGAATCCGTTCCCCCAAGGAAACAAACAATCCTTTCATAGTATTGAGACTCCTTGCCTGTCCTCACAGCTGAGGGTCCAGAATGTGCTGTTATTTTCTCATGCTTCAATCCCAGATAATCAATAAAGCCATTCATATGATCATTGAAGTGTGGGGTCAAACTGCGTTAAGCATCTCATAGTAATAAGACAAGTGGCTTCCAGCTGCACTGACAGAGCTGTCTTTTTTCTCAAGCATAAGCCACTTCAGACAGATTTAATTTCTCTTAAAAGTACGAGCTAAACATGGAGACAAAGCAAATGTCATTGCCATGTGACATTGCCAGGTTATGCGAATGAACAGTTGTATGTATCCCTTTAATGTGGAATGCTGCTTTGTGATGTTGGTGTCATGCTCCCATCCCTCTCTGCAGGATGCATCAACCACTGCTGTTTGTCTTTTTTTTTAACCCTTTCTTTCTAATCATTTCTATATGCCTCTTTATTTTGACCCATCTCTTCCCCCCTACAGCTTCTTGTGGTGTCTCTTTCTGAGGTGTTGCACTTGAATTCTGTCATAACAATGGCACTGTTCCTACCACCTCCCTCTCTCCATCCCTCTTTCCAGGTAACATCAATGACTCCCAGCTCAACTACTACTTCTTCCTGCTAGCTGGGATCCAGTGTGTTACCCTGCTGGTCTTCCTCATCGTGTCGGTCAAATATGACAAACAGAAGAGTAGTAGAGCAGGAAGCCAAAGGCTGGGTATCACTCCCTCTTGACCCCAGGACTGATCCATGTCCATCTGACTTCACCCGACCTGCCTTAGTGCATAGTGGTTCGTGCCAAACACCTCTGTGATTTGGAATGGGATAGAGTTTTTATTTTTCCTCAATAAGTTTGTAAGACTATTACATTTTAAGGCAACAAAAAATACGTACCAGTCAAAAGTTTGGACACACCTACTCATTCAAGGGTTTTTCTTTATTTTTACTATTTTCAACATTGTAGAATAATAGTGAAGACATCAAACTATGAAATAACACGTATGAAATCATTTAATTTAGTAACCAAACAAGTATTTAAACAAATATTTTAGATTCTTCAAAGTAGCCACCCTTCGCCTTGATGACAGCTTTGCACACACTTGGCATTCTCTCAACCAGCTTCACCTGGAATGCTTTTCCAACAGTCTTGAAGGAGTTCCCACACATGCTGAGCACTTGTTGGCTGCTTTTCCTGCAATCTGCGGTCCAACTCATCCCAAACCATCTCAATTTGGTTGAGGTCGGGTGATTGTGGAGACCAGGTCATCTGATGCAGCACTCATCACTCTCCTTCTTGGTCAAATAGCGCTTACACAGCCTGGAGGTGTGTTGGATCATTGTCCTGTTGAAGAACAAATGATAGTCTCACTAAGTGCAAACCAGATGGGATGTCGTATCGCTGCAGAATGCTGTGGTAGCCATGCTGGTTAAGTGTGCCTTGAATTCTAAATAAATCACACAGTGTCACCAGTAAACCACACCCAGACCATCACACCACCTCCTCCATGCCTCATGGTGGGAACCACACGTGGAGATCATCCGTTCACCTACTATGTGTCACACAAAGACACAGTGGTTGGAATCAAGAATCTCAAATTTGGACTCATCAGACCAAAGAACCGATTTCCAACGGTATAATGTCCATTGCTTGTGTTTCTTGGCCTAAGCAAGTGTCTTATTTTTATTGGTGTCCTTTAGTACTGGTTTCTTTGCATCACTTCGACCATGAAGGCCTGATTCACGCAGTCTCCTTTGAACAGTTGTTGAGATGTCTGTTACTTGAACTCTGAAGCATTTATTTGGGCTGCAATTTCTGAGGCTGGTAACTAATGAACTTATCCTCTGCAACAGAGGTAACTCTGGGTATTCCTTTCCTGTGGTGGTCCTCATGAGAGCCAGTTTCATCATGGCGCTTAATGGTTTTTGCGACTGCGCTTGAAGAAACTTTCAAAGTTCTTAATCTTCTGGATTGACTGACCTTCATGTCTTAAAGTAATGATGGACTGTCATTTCTCTTTGCTTATTTGAGCTGTTCTTGGCAAGATCTTTTACCAAATATGGCTATCTTCTGTATACCACCCATACCTTGTCACAACACAACTGATTGGCTCAAACAGATTAAGAAGGAAAGAAATTTGATAGATTAACTTAACAAGGCACACCTGTTAATTGAAATGCATTCCAGGTGACTACCTCTTGAAGCTGGTTGAGAGAATGCCAGAGTGCGTAAAGCGACGTCAATGCAATGTGTGGCTACTTTGAAGAATCTGTTAACATTTATTTGGTTTGTTTAACACTTTTTTTTTTTGCTTACTGCATGATTCTATATGTGTTATTTCTTTATAGTTGGGATGTCTTCACTATAATTCTACAATGTAAAACATGAAGAAAAGCCCTTGAATGAGTAGGTGTGTCCAAACTTTTGACTGGTACTGTACATTTACTGTACACTCACACATCCTCACATGAGAACAAGTTCATCTTAATGTTTATTTATTGTATAGTAACCTTATTTAAGTGATCATTACTGTGTCTGAACCTGTTCTATCTGCAGAGGTCAGGTTGCCCTTGAATACGAATGGTGTAATTTATAATCATTTAAACCAATTATTTAATGTAAGCTGCTCAAATAACTTACTCCTGGTGTCAGATAAGTATGGCATTATACAACTGAGTGGCCTTTTCACTCTGATCATAGATCAATGAACAATTTAAAACAAACCCCCCAGACACACCACTTTGAAAAACCTTAGAGGCTTCATTGACTTGTTATTGACTGATCCGGTTTGTACTTGTTTGTTTGCTCTTAAAGCCTTTCTTCTAGAGGAATTGTGCCATATTCAGACTGTATTGAACATTACTCAAAATTGTGATTAGGGCCTTGGTGTTTGACATTTGCTATATAGCTTCTTTTTTTTATATATTTTTTTTTACTTGTGGTTATGATTGACATGTATGGGTTAAATAGAACAGGGGCTTTTACTAACCATGGTACTATGTATTCCGTCTCATAATTTTGAACAATGTCATGCTGTTCATATATACATACACTTTGTTTTCAGATCTAGAGTTGCTTCAATATTGAAGGTATTTATTGAATTACATTTGTCTGCTAAATCCATAAATAAGGCTTAGACTTTTCCACTATGCAATGATTTTAAATCACTATTTTAATCTGATTACAGAAAAAAACAATTATATATTAAATGGATATAGTGCCAGCTGTTTCAACTTGTATACCATTTTGGTTTATTTACCATAATTTACTCCTAGACTAACCACCCCTAGCCTGCAAAAGCACAACATGGTGTTCATGAAACGGGATGTTCTGGGTCGTTCCACCAATTTGGTGCCTTTTGGTGTCGTTCCCAGAACACCATTATTACATTACCTGGAAACCTAATAAGAACCGTAGGGGAATGTTCTGTGGTGGTTGTTACAGCTATTGTGCACACGAGTTTAAGGAATGTTTGGAGGACATTTCATTTAAAACATTTTCTGAAAAACATTATTTGAATGTTTTTGGGATGTTATCCTAATGTTCGATAAACCACTTAAACTTAATGGGAATGTTCGCTAATGTCCTGGAAATGTTCCAGGTTTTCTGAGTGTTTTGTTAAACAGCAAGATCCACAATGTATTTTTGTCTGACCCAACAAGTTTTTTTTTTTGTGGGAGTGATCTGCATTTTTGCTTTATCTAGACTTCAGTGCAAGAAGTGAAAGCTGAAAGTAAAGGTATTTTATAAACCAAAATCCACTCCGGGCTCAAGGGATGTGGAATAATGAATTATTAAAGACTACCAATACAATTGTTCAGAAGTGTTAGCATACTACTTTGAGATTTTATTACATAGCTGTTTACAGATTTATCAGGTATGTGGCTTGAGTTTACCTTTAGCTATCACATTGGAACCACTTACTAACTCAATGACAGTGGCTGAAAACAACCATTTTTGTTATTATAGTGTTTGTTGGTTGAATTGTGTGTTTTTGTGGTTTGTTATTTTTGCCATTAAAATCTATTACAATCCTTTAAATTGGTAATTTTCTACATTTTAAAACTCTAAATTGAACACTATTTTAAGCTAATCCTTTAGGACTTGACATGCAATGATTGACATCCATTCTTACACTTGCATGACTTTTAAACCTGGGCAAAAGCCAAACTTTAAGCATTTTATTCATATTGATGCTAAAAGTTAGCGTAGTTATAAAACATATGTTTGCGTATATCTAACATAACCCTGATTATGGCAGATATACGCAATGTAGCTATTACGACAAGCCACTTCTAGTCCAGTGTGGCCCTATTATTCCTCTTAGAAATGGAGACCCCTCAGGCAAGTTGTCATATAATAGTTTGCATAACACATTGGTATGAGACCTTATTGTGACTCATGAGTCAAGTTTAGCATTTCCAGTGAAGAGGCATATTTCTTCATAGTTTTGTCAGACTGGGATTGAAATCGCCACATCACAAATCATGCGGTAATGCTGTGGCATTACAGCCGAGGCAACAGCGCCGGGCCGTTTCCTATATACACTGCTCAAAAAAATAAAGGGAACACTTAAACAACACAATGTAACTCCAAGTCAATCACACTTCTGTGAAATCAAACTGTCCACTTGGGAAGAAACACTGATTGACAATAAATTTCACATGCTGTTGGGCAAATGGAATAGACAAAAGGTGGAAATTATAGGCAATTAGCAAGACACCCCCAAAACAGGAGTGATTCTGCAGGTGGTGACCACAGACCACTTCTCAGTTCCTATGCTTCCTGGCTGATGTTTTGGTCACTTTTGAATGCTGGCGGTGCTCTCACTCTAGTGGTAGCATGAGACGGAGTCTACAACCCACACAAGTGGCTCAGGTAGTGCAGTTCATCCAGGATGGCACATCAATGCGAGCTGTGGCAAAAAGGTTTGCTGTGTCTGTCAGCGTAGTGTCCAGAGCATGGAGGCGCTACCAGGAGACAGGCCAGTACATCAGGAGACGTGGAGGAGGCCGTAAGAGGGCAACAACCCAGCAGCAGGACTGCTACCTCCACCTTTGTGCAAGGAGGTGCACTGCCAGAGCCCTGCAAAATGACCTCCAGCAGGCCACAAATGTGCATGTCAGCATATGGTCTCACAAGGGGTCTGAGGATCTCATCTCGGTACCTAATGGCAGTCAGGCTACCTCTGGCGAGCACATTGAGGGCTGTGCGGCCCCACAAAGAAATGCCACCCCACACCATGACTGACCCATCGCCAAACCGGTCATGCTGGAGGATGTTGCAGACAGCAGAACGTTCTCCACGGCGTCTCCAGACTCTGTCATGTCTGTCACATGTGCTCAGTGTGAACCTGCTTTCATCTGTGAAGAGCACAGGGCGCCAGTGGCGAATTTGCCAATCTTGGTGTTCTCTGGCAAATGCCAAACGTTCTGCACGGTGTTGGTCTGTAAGCACAACCCCCACCTGTGGACGTCGGGCCCTCATGGAGTCTGTTTCTGACCGTTTGAGCAGACACATGCACATTTGTGGCCTGCTGGAGGTCATTTTGCAGGGCTCTGGCAGTGCATCTCCTTGCACAAAGGCGGAGGTAGCGGTCCTGCTGCTGGGTTGTTGCCCTCCTACGGCCTCCTCCACGTCTCCTGATGTACTGGCCTGTCTCCTGGTAGCGCCTCCATGCTCTGGACACTACGCTGACAGACACAGCAAACCTTTTTGCCACAGCTCGCATTGATGTGCCATCCTGGATGAACTGCACTACCTGAGCCACTTGTGTGGGTTGTAGACTCCGTCTCATGCTACCACTAGAGTGAGAGCACCGCCAGCATTCAAAAGTGACCAAAACATCAGCCAGGAAGCATAGGAACTGAGAAGTGGTCTGTGGTCACCACCTGCAGAATCACTCCTTTTTTGGGGGTGTCTTGCTAATTGCCTATAATTTCCACCTTTTGTCTATTCCATTTGCACAACAGCATGTGAAATTTATTGTCAATCAGTGTTGCTTCCTAAGTGGACAGTTTGATTTCACAGAAGTGTGATTGACTTGGAGTTACATTGTGTTGTTTAAGTGTTCCCTTTATTTTTTTGAGCAGTGTAGTACAGTTGATAGAGGCTGGTGGTTGGATTGAAACCCCACAAGCGTGACGGAACAGGCGGCTCGATGTTTTAACTTAACACAAAGCCTCCGGGTTATACGGTACAGTAGCTGTGTGGCCGCTTGTTTCTCAAATTTAGATGACATTTTGGCAGATATGAGTGGTTATGGAGGAAGTCTTGAACGGCAGTAACATTGAAAAATACATAAGAATTGAGATATTGCTTTTAAGGTTCAGAGTTAAGGTCATATTTATAAACCAGGCTTTACAAAGCAGTGGAGCTGGAGAATTGTTTCTTATGTGTATTTCTATTCATTATCTATATTAATAGATGTACAACAGGGTGTGAAGTAAGTCATTTGGATAGTAGTTTAAAAGCAGGTTATTGAACAAGATGAATCAAGCTAAACATCAGTATTGATTATCATAAACGTATCAAACAGCCTCACTAACAATAATTGAGTCAAACAGTTATAATACAGGCTTATTTAAATAATTACATCTAATTTCCTCACAATATTCATTAAAACTATATATTTGATGAAACATTGAATTTGGCCTTACTACTATTAGCCAATAGAAACACACTGAATAACAGATTCATACATGGAAAAACAGATTAGTAAAAAACAATCTAAAGGAAGTTTGTTTTAAAGTGTCTGTCCAATCTGAGAGATATAAGAAAGATCAGGAAACTATGTACATTTTTTGACACATATTTCACCCCTTTTTTTAAGCACTAAACTACTTCCATATATACTTCAATAAAAACATTTAACCATTACCGGGCTATCTTCAGACGAATACGTGACGCTTGTGGGGGTCGTAGAGAAAAACGGAGAACACAGTCTTTCCATAGAGATGAGGCCAAACCGTTCAGAAGCTACAGATGTTTTTGTGAGAAGACCAATTTTTCAGGATGTCTCACAAACACCGATTGTAGCTTGGCCACTTTCACCACAGATGTGGAAGGCTGCCATTGGCGGATGTGGTTGATTGAGACCCAGCCCATGCAAAAAAATCATTACTCTAGATTAAACAGACAGATTTTGATGGGGATTTTTGTATTATGCTAATTAAATCTAGGGGGTTGTTTAAGATAAGCTATTGAATCCATTAAAACATGTTAATTGTTTTAGCCTTAAAGGTACCCAGATCATTCATAAAAGAGTAATCAGTAGTGTTTATACATATGCATTCGGAAACTATTCAGACCCCTACCCTTCTTCCATATTTTGTTATGGTACAGCCTTATTCTAAAATTGATTTATTGTTTAAAGGCCCACATCAATCTACACACAATACCCCATAATGACAAAGCGGAAACAGTTTTTTATTTATTTTTGCAAATTTATTTAAACAAAAAAACTGAAATAATGTATTTACATAAGTATTCAGACCCTTTGCTATGAGACTCGACATTGAGCTCAGTTACATCCTGTTTCCATTGATCGTCCTTGAGATGTTTCTACAACTTGATTGGAGTCCACCTATGGTAAATTCAATTGATTGGACATGATTTCTAAAGGCACACACCTGTCTATATAAGGTCCCACAGTTGACAGTGCATGTCAGAGCAAAAACCAAGCCATGAGATCAAAGGATTTCTCTGGTCTGATGAAACCAATATTGAACTTTTTGCCCTGAATGCCAGGCATCACGTCTGGAGGGAACCTGGCACCATCCCTACAGTAAGCCATGGTGGGGGCAGCATCGTACTGTGGGGATGTTTTTCAGCAGCAGGGACTGGGGGACTAGTCAGGATCGAGGGAAAGATGAATGGAGCAAAGTACAGAGAGATCCTTGATGAAAACCTGCTCCTTTAGACCACACTAGACTGCCAAAATTCAACATTTTGACATGTTCCTCCGTCAACCATGGGTGTGTTCGTAAATTCAATCTGGAGTGCTCAGAGTGTTCTCTGGGTGTTCGTAAATTCAGAGTGTTGTCAGATTGTCCATTCGTAAATTCAGTGTTTCACTCTCGGAGCGTTCAGAGCGCACCCTGGACGCTCTGGCCAAGGAGTTAGGTTGATCCGAGCATTCTGACCTCAGAACGGCAGTCAAGCACTCAGGCTAACTGGCTAACGTTGGCTAGCTGGCTAGCTACTTCCAGACAGAAATGAGAGAACACCTCACTCTGACCACTTTACTCGCCCTAGCAGAGCTGGTTAGGCTCTTTTCATGGTATCAAGAGCGTTGGTGACAGTAACTGTGCTGCTGGCAACAATTTAATTACTCTTCTTTGCCGATGTTTACTGACACCGGCCAAATTCAACGGGTGTTGAGCTTTCGTAAATTCATCAGTTATTCTGCATTCTGGCACACTCAGATGAGAGTGCTCTGAAATCGGAGTAGAGAGCCAGAGTGATTTTACAAACGCACCCCACGTGTCAGTTCCAGGAAGATTTTAACCCACTAATTCCAAAATGTCTCCAAGTTTCCCCATCATTGTAGTTATTTTGTTGCTTTGACAAACACATTTCTGAAGATGATTATTTATTTAATGGGATTAGTGATTCATTCATGTCTGTCCCTCAATTTAAGGTCAACCTTGTTACATGAACTGAACTCTCGTTTTAATATGGGGAACCTATTCCTTTAAAACAAACATTGAACATCCAATAGTCAAATCAATGAGTAAAAGGAGGTGAGCTGGTTCTAATCTTATTGGCCATTTTCTGGTGCTTTGTTGTGGAAAACTGAGCGAGTCGATACAGGCTAGAAATTTTTTAACAATAACATTTTTGGGTCCATTACCCCTGTCACAAGGAGATTTATGGCTAATTTAAGAAGAAATCGGCAACCCTGTTATGGTCAAAGCTGGTACTTTATTTGGAACTTTAATAGGAACTTATTATAGTAATTGTTTTATTTAAGCTTTTGAGATGGGAAGACATGTTTTTTATGAAGTTGAAAGTGTGCTCTTTATGACAATGTTAAAATTAGGTGAAATTAAAGGTTTATTTTTACCAAGCTACACTTTTCAAAAGGCGCCGAATTGGTGAACCGATCCAGGTATATACAGGTAACTGGAAATAAAGGAAACACCAACATGAAGTGTCTAAATAGGGTGTTGGGCCACCACGAGCCAGAACAGCTTCAATGCACCTTGGCATAGATTCTATAAGAGTCTGGAACTCTATCGGAGGGATGCGACTCCATTCTTTCATGAGAAATTGTTAATGGTGGTGGAAACGCTTTCTTATACGCTGTTCCCGAATCTCCCATAAGTGTTCAGTTGGGTTGAGATCTGGTGACAGAGACAGCCATGGCATATGGTTTACATAATTGTCATGCTGATTAAACCATTCAGTGACCACTTGTGCCCTGCGGATGGGGGAATTGTCATCCTATGGAGGCATAGCCATGGTAGCCAAAATAATTGCCTGCCCAGCATTTTATACATGACCCTAAGCATGATGGGATGTTAATTGCTTAATTAACTCAGGAACCACACCTGTGTGGAAGCACCTGCTTTCAATATACTCTGTATCCCTCATTTACTCAAGTGTTTCCATTATTTTGGCAGTTACCTGTATCTCTCTGGCCCTGTGACCTTCACTTGTTTTCAAACAGGCATAAAAATGCCTCACCCTGTCTTGGAGTGGTGGCTGATATGCTACTCTGCCACATTTTCCCACAAGCCTCACTATATATCTATATGACATGGTTGGGTGCACCCCTCATGTTGCAGCTGGAGGCTTTTTGCCAGCCAGTCTTTCATTACCTTTGGGTGTTTGAGTCATTACTGCTATTTTCTGCAATGGATCCAGGGGGTGGGGAAGAGAGGGGAATGTTGTTGTTTGTTTCCTGCTGAGGTGCACAGGTCAGGCGGGAGACTTTGTTTACAAGGCGTAGCTACTTGGCTCAGGCACCAGAGTTGTGTTTATGAACAATGTAGTCTGCAGTTCCCTGCGGCTCCATCTGTAAAATAATATGTTTAAGGTCAAGCTGACCTCGACAGCTATTCTAACTCAAATGATATGCAGTGTGTGTGTGTTAACTGCGTTTGGTGTGTATGAGTTTGTTAGTATAAGGCGGTGCATGTTGTTTTACAAAGCATATGAAAATATTTTCCAGATTAGATATAAAACAATAAGCTACATAAGTCAATCAGTGAATTCAGAGAGCGAAAATACAGACCCTGCACGTCACTACCACAGGGAGAACAGAACAGCTAATCATTTACTGTGAGTGTACTGCTGGTCTCACATGATCAACTCAATTAAGTCTATCCAAGTGGAGTCCTTGGGAGTTTTATTTCTGTTTTGCCTGGAATACAAAGCAAATAAAAACAAGCCTCACATCCCTCATTCCAAAGACTAGAAAACCCTGAGTACACTCAATACATCTTCAATGTCATGTAGGTATTCCTGTTTCCAAACACAAGGCCGAAGCCACCACTGGGCAGTGTGCACAGAAAAGAAAGTCACAGTGGTGTGTTAATTACAGAGTGCCCTCCATCAATCATGCCCCTTGTGGCTGACAATTAAATTCCTACTAGGCCTGGCTGGCTTTCTGCGCCCTTCACAGTCCGCAGGCTGTGCACAGCGTTCACAGTCCCAGCGCACTACATTGCACACAACCCCCACATCAATCCCCCTCCACTCCACAGCACAGGCATAAATCACATGGGAGAAGAAAAAATAATCATTCATCAGGACAGTGGAGAAACAGAGACAAAGAGGGAGATGAGAGAGAAACAGATGGAGGAAGGGAGAGAAATAGAGATGGTAAGGTAAGGCCTTTATTTAATCTGGTGTTTTCATTCAACATAAAGCGTAAGATCAATAGAAGAACCGGAGGAGCTGCAGGGAATCAAGTAGGCAAGCTACTTGAACTAAAGGAATAAAGGAATGAGGAGGGTCCCTATCAGGAACAGCACAGGAGGCTGCTGAAGGAAGGACAGCTCATAATAATGGGCCGGAACAGAGCGAATGGAATGGCATCAAACACATGGAAACCACGTGTCTGATGTATTTGAAACGGTTCCAGTTATTCTGCTACAGCCATTACCACGAGCCTGTCCTCCCCAATTAAGGTGCCACCAACCTCCTGTGGTGCACAGGATCTTTCAGGAAATATTCAATGGGCCTTGTAGACACTGACACAACTAGCAGCGCTTTTAATGAAGCAGTATAAAGGATATTTCTGTAATTTGCTGGCTCATCTGTCTGTTTTAGAGGAGTGTTTGCTCGTTGTCTGACTAGCGTCTACTCCCCAGCAACAGATATTGCAACATGATCTCACAAACTAGCATTGATTATTGACCTCAAGTTGATATTATGACTGTTCTGGTCAGCTAACGGACTCATATATGAAGTAACTCCCAACATAAATGTTTTTTCTGAACCTCTTTCCTCCCACCACTTTCGTAGGCTTTTTATTAATTTATTAGGGTTCATGATGGGAATTTTCCATTTCAGAAGAGCGAGTGGAAATCCCATTCCACTTTGTCCTAGCCGAGCATTTCTGCAGGCTCCAAGACAAGGGTTAATTAGACCATAATTGGTCATTTAATTTCAGTTGTAATCCAATCATTAATCAAAGTAATCACCATCAGTGTTAATTGGATTCATTCTGACATTCTTGATTTCTTGTTTCTATTTTTTATTGTGTGCTTGTTTGACATTTTACTGCACTGTTAGGAGAATAGGAACACAAGCATTTCGTTGCACCTGCTTTAACATCTGCTAAACTGTTTACATGACCAGTAAACTTTGATTTGAGAAGCAATAATAGTTGCTGGCAGAATAATTGGTGCCAGCCTTATCCTTTATCCAAATCTAGCTGTTGTGCTACCAAGTTGAATGAATTGGTCAAATATACTGTTGAGTTCACTCTAATTGAAGTATGTTTGGCTAAATTCTGAAAATAGAAGAACAGCAAATGACTTCCAGTGGCTTCATTTTTCTTTACCATGGAAATGTAATATTTGTGAAATTATTCCATTACTGGTCCTTTTTGTAGTCAATTACAACTCCTACACCATATTAGGGTACGACCAGGTTTGTGCTGTGTGGCTTATATGAAGACATAACCTGGAAAAGCACTAATCTCCATTCAGTCATTGAAGATAGTGGGTAGCAAAAAGGAATACATGTTGGCATGTGTAATGTATTCCCATGTGGTTGGTGGATTGAAGTGGACACGCACCTCTACACTGTTGTATGTTCTTTAAATGACAGTTATGAAAATACAATATACAGAGCAACAATACAATGCCTTGTAGGAGGACTGTTCAGTATATACATAACCGTTTCTCTGTGTCTTCTGGTAAAGATGAACCTAAAATGTGTGCCTTTATTTCAAACCACATGCAGGACGTTCTGTAGGCTCTGGTCTATCCTGGGGGCCCAGACATTTATCAAAAAACAAAAGAACGACAGGATGTGGAATAGGAAATCAATATTCAAAATGCTACAAAACTTCCAAAACCTTTCAATGAGTACTTTATATACATCTTGAATATTTGTTCATTTACATTCTTAAATCTACATGTCATCATCTGCGTAACATTTTGTAGTTTTGTCAGTAATGCAGAGCTAGTCTGGGAACATGGCTTGAGTCTACCTACAAAAGAACCATCACGAAATAATGATTAAAAGGTAGGAAGATATTCAGAAATAAACAAATTATCAAAAAATTATATGTTTCTTTTCAAGTTAACGATTTGCCATTAGTCCTGTGTGGTATCATTACTATTTTTGTCCTCTTGAATTAATTTTCCCTTTGGCAGTCCCATGTGATTCACAAAAATGTTGCTTCCAGATTTCAACCTCTTCTAGGTTCAGCATTAGGTGCTGTCCAGGCCCAGCTCACTGTGAAAGGCATAAGGGTGAGTTATAAGTGCACTGAGCACACAGATTACGCCACCTCTTTTAAAGCACTGTCATTTAATCTCTCCATGTAGTTCCGAAGCTCCTTGGAGTCCCCCAGCTCTACATCTTGGCACACCCACTTAATGTCCTGGCTGTGGCTCATGCTCAGTGTGCTGACAGTGGGGCAGCCATTGTCTGGTGGGATGGTGGTGAACGTGGTGAACTTCACACGCTTCCTCTTTGTGGTAGGCGAGTCTCCTTTGCTGTCCTTGGTTGTGCAGCTCACCCTGTCTGCTGCCCGGTGTACCTGGCCCTGCACGTTCTTCTGGGAAGAGGCCCCGTTGAGCAGGTGGCTGCCCTCTTCCAGCCCGGCACTGCAGTCCACCATGGAGGTGAGCTCGTCCTGCTGTGGGGACAGGCTCATGTGGCTCTCCAGCAGCTCTGCCTCGTTCCCCAGCCACACCCAGTCGTGGGCGTGGTTCATGCTCTCCTGGCCCTCGATGGACAGCTCCTTGTGGCGGTACTTGAGGGTGTAGGAGATGCAGTTGATGAGGAAGACCAGGATGGCCAGGCAGAAGACCCCCAGCAGGGCGTACATGCCGATCTCCAGGTCAGTGAGGCCCCGGGCTGTCTGGATCAGATCATCCTCCATGTTGTGGCTGCGAGGGAGGTCCACCTGGGCAGGGAAGTCTGGCATGTTCTGGACCTGGTTCCCATCGTCTGACAGCTTGTCTCCATTGGGCCTTCTGATGATGGTACTCTTAGTGGTGGTGGTGACCTTCCTCATGACACCGTCCTCCATGTCAGAGATGGAGCTGCCGTAGTAGTGGGCTTCTAATCCAGTCCTGTCCTGGGAGGGAGACTGCTGCCTGCGGTCGCTGGACCTGTTCTCCAGCTCCTCGCCCTCTGGCCCGTAGTCAATGTTTCTCGAGGTGCCACTGTCGCTCTGGCCAAACTTCACCTTGACGTTGCAGTTCCCTGCAGCCAAAACGCTGCGCCGCTTGAACTTCTGGCAGAGCTCACAGACAGTCATCTCCACCCTGACCAGCAGGCCCTGGCCCTCAGCCTCGGTCACGATCACAGGCCACTTCCAGGAGGGGTCCTGCTGCACCGTCACCACCTCCTCATCCAGAGACGTAGCCGTCAGGACAAAGTAGTCTGAGTTGTACAGGTCCAGAGGAGCCATGGAGCCATCACTGAAGTGCAGCCACGCACTGATCAGGGCCTCCTGGACAAACACACACAGTGAGTAGGTAACACACACACAAACAAGAGCAAAGAAAATAACAAATAAAGAAAAACAATCTCATGTAACACTGACAATATACAAAAGTATGTGGACACCCCTTCAAAGTTATTTCAGCCACACCTGTTGCTGACAGGTGAACCGCTGAGTACTGAAGCGCGTAAAAATCGTCTGTCCCCAGTTGCAACAATCACTACCGAGTTTGAAACGGACTCTGGAAGCAACGTCAGCACAATAACAGTTCGTCGGGAGCTTCATGAAATGGGTTTCCATGGCCGAGCAGCTGCACACAAGCCTAAAATCACCATGCGCAATGCCAAGCATCGGCTTGAGTGCTGTAAAGCTGCCTTCATTTGAATCTGGAGCAGTGGAAATGCGTTCTTTGGAGAGAAGAATCACGCTCCACCATCTGGCAGTCTGGGTTTGGCAAATGCCAGGAGAACGCTACCTGCCCCAATGCATAGTGAACACTGTAAAGTTTGGTGAAGGAGAAATAATGGTCTGGAGCTGTTTTTCATTGTTAGGGCTAGGCCACTTAGTTCCAGTGAAGGGAAATCTTAACGCTACAGCATACAATGACATTCTGTGCTTCCAACTTTCTGGCAACAGTTTAGGCAAGGCCCTTTCCTGTACAAAGCGAGATCCATACAGAAATGGTTTGTCGAGATCGGTGTGGAAGAACTTGACTGGCCTGCATAGAGCCCTGACCTTAATTCCATCAAACACCTTTGGTATGAATTGGAATGCCGACTATGAGCCAGGCCTAAAGCCTTCCCAGAAGAGTGGAGGCTGTTGTAGCAGCAAAGGGGGGACCAACTCCATATTAATGCCCATGATTTTGGAATGAGATGTTCGACGAGTAGGTGTCCACATACTTTTGTTCATATAGTGTATTACAGTAGTGGGAATCATAAGGTAGAGGATAGCTCACTAAAGTGGTACTGTTTTGTTAACTCAGCTGCTGTGCTCAGCAGTGGGGCTGCTGAGAGGAAGACGGCTCATGATAATGGCTGGAATGGAGCGAATGGAATGGCATCAAACACATGGAAACCATGTGTTTGATGTTTATTTGATACCATTCCATTGATTCCGCTCCAGCCATTACCACGAGCCGTCCTCCACCAATTAAGGTACCATCCACCTCCTCCTGTGGTGCTCAGACAGCTTGAATTGACATAGATTAAAAGATAGGGAAAATACAGTATCAGACAGTCACATTAAAGACAGCAAATGGGGATTTGCCACAGACAATCATCTTAAATCCCTTTCTTGCTGTGATGTTGCTTTTTAATATGGCCACAGGACAAATCACCAGGAGCAGGGAAGGAGATCCATCAGTGGGCTGCAATTGCTCTCTAATTACAGATCCTCTAGGGGAATTCCTGCACGCTTATCCCCGCACGGACATTACAGAGATAGGACTGATAAAACTAGCCTGTCCTCCATTCTATCCTTCACTAGAAAGAGAAAGGGATCAAAGTGTTCATGAGAGAAGGAGGGCAAGGGAGAAAGGAAGGCGAAAGACGATAGGACAGCTAGAGTTTGGCCTGTAAATTGTGTTTTCTTACAGAAACTTGCCGTGTTGCTTTTACATGCTCTGAGATTAATCTTCCCTTTCTATTAGATGCCCAAGAAAACACATTCTGTCACACTCTGCCTTTCAAGAGTTGGAGTTAAGAGGGTTAGGAATGCAGTGGAACAAACAAACAAGCGCAGGCATTCACACACACACACACACACCACACACAACACACACACACACACACACACACACACACACACACACACACACACACACACACACACACACACACACACACACACACACACACAGTACTTACTGAATGTTCACATTAAAGGACTGCAATTGTGTGAAATGGGATCCAAACAGACAAGGCTTACATTAAATAAACTACTATAAACTGTTTCTTAAATCCTCATTTTAATCAAATGGGCTGCTAACTGATAGTTTTCAAAGATCTGCAGTATGTTGAACAGACCTGTTTTGGGCTCTGCAGCACTTCCTGTGTGGATGTCGTGGCGAGGATTGCCCTGTTGCTTCCTGGGCTGAGCTGCAGGTTCAGAGCCAGGCCGGTGACCAGCTGCACTCCCAGCTCTGTGATGGTCACTTTGTTGTTCACTACCGTCACCGTCTTCTCTGCCAGGATGGAGTCAGACAGGGGGGAGAGGACCTGGGACAACACAAGGGAGATGGAGGGAGGTAGGAGGAGAGAGAGAGAGAGAAGCCCTTGGGATTAATCCAGATTATGGACGGGACATGAAAGCATTACTCTTTGAAATAAACAATTATTCCATTATTCCAGGATGCTCTGTAAATCCTGCAGTGATTCTCAGCTCTGACCTTGATGCCTTCCAACATTATGCTGGCTTCCATTTCATTTGATGAGTATATAGATTGAGTTATTTGATGGTGAATTGAGTGACCTGAACAAGCCCTTCCACTATTCATTGTCAGGTGTTTATCCAGGAAACATTAATCAAATGATGATGTGGAGAGAAAACCACCAGCAATACACACTGGAGTAGGCAAGGACCGATCAAGGACACATTTCTGCTGTTATTGGACCTTTCCAAGTAATCCAATTAGTGCAAACCTAATTTCATTAATCTCATTTTGAAAATCAAAGATATCGTTCCATGCGTGCCCAATCATTGAGATCCCTCTATAGCTGTATTGCAGTATAGAACCGTGGCGTCTGGTAAGACAAGGGGCGGACTATGTATTTTTGTAAATAACAGCTGGTGCACAATATCTAAGGAAGTCTCGAGGTTTTACTCGCCTGAGGTAGAGTATCTCATGATAAACTGTAGACCACACTATCTACCTAGATAGTTTTCATCTGTATTTTTCGTAGCTGTCTACATACCACCACAGACTGAGGCTGGCACTATGACTGCACTCAATGAACTGTATTCCGCCATATGCAAACAGGAAAACGCTTATCCAAAGGCGGCGCTCTTCGTGGCCGGGGACTTTAATGCAGGGAAACTTGAATCGGTATTACCAAATTTATATCAGCATGTTAAATGTGCAACCAGCCACAAAGAGGCATACAAAGCTCTCCCTCGCTCTCCGTTTGGCAAATCTGATCATAATTCTATCCTCTTGATTCCTGCTTACAAGAAAACATTTAAGCAGGAAGCATCAGTGACTCGATCAATAAAAAAGTGGTAAGATGAAGCAGATGCTAAGCTACAGGACCGTTTTGCTAGCACAGACTGGAATATGTTCCGGGATTCCTCCGATGGCATTGAGGACTACACCACATCAGTCTTTGGCTTCATCAATAAGTGCATCGATGATGTCGTCCCGAGCCTGCCAGACGAGCTAAACTACTTCTATGCTCGCTTCAAGGCTAATAGCACTGAAACATGCATGAGAGCACCAGCTGTTCTGGAAGACTGTGTGATCACGCTCTCCGCAGCGGATGTGAGTAAGATCTTTAAACAGGTCAACATTCACAAGGCCGCAGGGCCAGACGGATTACCAGGACGTGTACTGCGAGCATGCGCTGACAAACAGGCAAGTGTCTTCACTGACATTTTCAACCTCTCCCTGTCCGAGTCTGTAATACCAACATGTTTGAAGCAGTCCCTGTGCCCATGAACACTAAGGTAACCTGCCTAAATGACTACTGACCCGTAGCACTCATGTCTGTAGCCATGAAGTGCTTTGAAAGGCTGATCATGGCTCACATCAACACCATTATCCCAGAAACCCTAGACCCACTCCAGTTTGCATACTGCCCTAACAGAGCCACAGATTATGCAATCTCTATTGCACTCCACACTGCCCTTTCCCACCTGGACAAAAGGAACACCTATCTGAGAATGCTATTCATTGACTACAGCTCAGCGTTCAACACCATAGTGCCCTCAAAGTTCATCAAAAAGTCTGGGCATAACACCTCACTGTGCAACTGGATCCTGGACTTCCTGATGGCCAGCCCCAGGTGGAAAGGGTCGGTAAAAACACATCCACCACGCTGATCCTCAACACAGGTGCCCCTCAGGGGTAGGTGCTCAGTCCCCTCCTGTACTCCCTGTTCACTCATGACTGCACGGCCAGACACGACTCCAACACTATCATTAAGTTTGCTGATGACACAACAGTGGTAGGCCTGATCATCGACAACGACGAGACAGCCTATAGGGAGGAGGTCAGATACCTATCCGTGTGGTGCCAGGACAACAACCTCTCCCTCAACGTGATCCAGACAAAGGAGATGATCGTGGACTACAGGAAAAAGAGGACCGAGCATGCCCCCATTCTCATCGATGAGGCTTTAGTGGAGCAGGTTGAGAGCTTCAAGTTCCTTGGTGTCCACATCACTAACAAACTAACATGGTCCATGCTGACCAAGACAGTTGTGACGAGGGCACGACAAAACCTATTCCCCCTCAGGAGACTGAAAAGATTTGGCATGGGTCCTCAGATCCTCAAAAGGTTCTACAGCTGCACCATCGAGAGCATCCTGACTGGTTGTGTCACTGCCTGGTATAGCAACTGCTAGGCCTCCGACGGCAAGGCACTACAGAGGCTAGTGTGTACGGCCCAGTACATCACTGTGGCAAAGCTTCCTGCCACCCAGGACAGTGACACATATATATATATATATATATCAAGTTTGGGGTCACTAAGAAATAACCTTGTTTTTGAAAGAGCACATTTTTTGACCATTAAAATAACATAAAATTGATCATAAATACAGTGTAGACATTGTTCATGTTTTAAATGACTGAAGAGATGACTCTAGGATGCTGGCCTTCTAGGCAGCGTTGCAAAGAAAAATCCATATCTCAGACTGGCCAATAAAAAGAAAAGATTAAGACGGGCAAATGAACACTGGACAGAGGAACTCTGCCTAGAAGGCCAGCATCCCGGAGTCGCCTCTTCACTGTTGACATTGAGACTGTTTTTTTGCAGGTACCATTTAATGAAGCTGCCAGTTGAGGACTTGTGAGGCGCCTGTTTCTCAAACTACACTCTAATGTACTTGTCCTATTGCTCAGTTGTGTACTGGGGCCTCCCACCCCTCTTTCTGTTCTGGTTAGAGCCAGTTTGCCCTGTTCTGTGAAGGGAGTAGTACACAGCGCTGTACAAGATCTTCAGTTTCTTGGCAATTTCTCGCATGGAATAATCTTCATGTCTCAGAACAAGAATAGACTGACAAGTTTCAGGAGAAAGTTCTTTGTTTCTGGCCATTTTGAGCCTGTAATCAAACCCACAAATGCTGATGCTCTAGTCTAAAGAAGGCCAGTTTTATTACTTCTTTAAATCAGAACAACAGTTTTCAGCTGTGCTAACATAATTGCAAAAGGGTTTTCTAATGATCAATTAGCCTTTTAAAATGATCAACACAGGAGTGATGTTTTCTGATAATGGGCGTCTGTACGCTGTCATGACTGTCCTGATCAGGTCAGGTTACAGACCACAACCCTACAGATTATCTCTCAACCCCAACAGAGAAGGAGAGATCTAGGGGTCTGAAGATGTGGGGTTTTTATGACCCCTCACGCCCCTGGTAAATCTTAGGCCACACAACATTCCGGTGTCCCCTCAATATGGAGAACCACCCTCAGAACATTACACATGCAATAAAGGTACTTTGGAACCATGGTTTCCATCAGCCACAATGGTGGTCATGACGATAGATGGAATATGAAAATGTATGTCATTTTTGTTTTGTTATTAAAGGTTAATAGATGACGTTATTACGAAAACATGGTAACGTTAAGAGTTTTCCTAGTATATGTTTAATGTTTATACATTGTACGTTGTGTGGAAAATGTCCAAATCAAAGAGAATGTTTTGGTAAAGATGAAATGTGAAGTTAGTTGTCTAAAATTGGATTTGAGTAAAATCTAGACCTTGCCTCTTAACTTGATACGCCCAGAGAATTGCCCTAAAGGCAGTTACGCCCACTTCTGACCCGAGGGTATAAAACCTGTGAGTTAAGAATTAACATATCAGACTAAGTGACCCGAACTGCAACCAAGGTCTAAAAAGTCAACGAACCCAAAACAAGTTTGAAGACAAAGAAATATTTTTCTACCCATGCTACGGATGAGTAACTGTGTCTAAGCGGGTGAATTCAAGCCGAACCACCTAGCCTCCACTCCCCATCGAATCGTGGTATCTACACTGTTTCATTCCTACGCTGTGAGCTCTGAGCTACAGAGCTGTCTGTCCTCAGAAGACCCCTTCCAGAGCAAGGGCAAGGAACAGACCAGTAAGCCAAAAAGGACACTGACATAATGAGGACAACTAGAGAGTTGTGCAGGAGAAGTGCGTCATTGAGCAGCCTGAACGGTCCACACGGGGAATCCACAGAGACCTTCCACACGTAATTACATAATTATATTCTGACCCATAAGAGCGGCAGTTTGGGGCAAGGCTAGGGATAGAATAAGCACAGCTGACAAATTCACCCAAATGTATATTTATCTCGTGTACTTTCTCTTTTTCTGTCTTCTAAATCCCCATTTTGGGTAACACGCACCATAGTATGTTGGCCCGTTATATTAAGTTCTAATCAATAGCCTAGAATGTGTTGTTGTGTATGTGTATCTTTTATCATCATTTTAGCTTTCTAGTAAATAAATACTCAACTAAGATTGGTGTGGTGCGAACTCATTGGTGGGACCCGGGTCCGTGCAGATTCCCGGATTATGCGACGTTCAGAACGAGACTGTAGAGGTAACTGATTAATTAGCGGCTGTTGTAAAATCGATATTCTGATATTCTTTGAGTTAATTTGCGAAATAGAAACTCAATAAAAATAATTTTCCCATGGTGCCCCAGGTTAATGAGTTCATAATTGCTTGATTCAGTTAATCACGCAATTATAAACCTTTAATCATTCGATGAGCAACAGTCGTCACATTAACTAATACAACGTCACGACAACGCCTATGTAGATATTCCATTAAAAATCAGCCGTTTCCATCTACAATAGTCAATTACAACATGAACAATGTCTACACTCAATTTTATGTTATTTTAATGGACAAAAAATTGGCTTTTCTTTCAAAAACAAGGACATTTCTAAGTGTCCCCAAACTTTTGAACGGTAGTGTATATTATTATTATTTTTAACTGCATTGTTGTTTAGCGGCTTGTATATAAGCATTTCACTGTTGTATTCGGCGCATGTGACTAATACAATTTGATTTGAGCTCTTTGTGAGGGAAGGAGTGTGACAGACCGGTAGTTTGGCCTGTCTCATCTCGTGCTTTTGGGCTGGGGAGTATTTTCCTCTGTGCCCAGCCTAACGGCAGGCAGGAGCCAGAGGACGGGTAATAATGAGTGTGGAGGTGAGGGTACATCTGCCTGCAAGACAGATGGATGAGTCCACACTGTCAAGATGCTGATCGGTTTCACACAGATATCATTAACTGACTGCTATTTATCCATTTAGCCTGTTTAGACTGACAAATGAAAGGACCCTGCTAGTGAGAGATGGCATGCTTACACTCTGCACCAGGGTGAGGCCCCATTTACTGTAACCACAGCCCAGACCTGGAGACATGGGACCATTGATAACCACCTGTCTGGCTGACTGAATGCATAAATATAGATTTTATCTCCTCCACTCAACATTTGCAAATCCCATTGTTATGACTGACTTAAGATGACTGTTTTAAAGTATTTTCAGCCCTAATATTAAAACAGAAAGCGATGTTTTACTGTTCTATTTTCCAACTCCTTTCACCTCCCCTTACTCCTCTCTATTCTCACTTGTTCCCTTTATTTTTTCTCATCCGTTGTACTGAAACACCTTATTACTGTACACAGTTCACATACTGTACTGTACACGCATGCAGACACATACAGCGTACCTGGATGGTGGTCATCCCCATGTCCAGTCCCACTAGTATGCGTCCATCCTGTAGCTGAGCTATCTGGGGGTCCTCCACCTTCAGGAAGTCCCACACCAGCCCAGTGATGTCCACCTGCCAATCACTGCCCAGCATGAAGGTCAGCTGACCACGGGGGTCAGCAGCTTCGGCCACAAAGTGTGTCAACACTCGAACCATGGCATTCTGGTACTGTAACGTGCAGCTCCTTCCTCTCCGGTCTTCATCATCCTCATCATCACTGTCCAGTGCAGACCTGCCATTACAAACAAAGCCAGTCATATAACATGAGAAACTAACCTCAACACTGGACAAGTCTAACATGAACATCTCAAGTCTAACATGAACATCTCTAACACCCACCCACTGATAGCAAATTCTGTTCAGGACGCTATAGGCAACCAATCATCTTCTCAAAGAAGGGAGTGTGTCTCAATGAGAATATTTATTGCAGTGTGAAAACAAGGCTTACAAGGTTACAATGTTGCTTTTGTAAAGTTGATTTTAAACAAATAACTATGTCATACATATACAGAAGACAGTAAGATAAATATCAGTGTCTGCTTTGTAAAAGTAAATCAGCCAAAGCAGCACTGGTGTCAAGCAGTGGGCCAGGACAGGCGTGCCTCTGATAAACACCAGTGCTTTGTCAACAGTGTGCTAATCACAGCACTGCAAAAAGTTACATCTAAGCAAGCCTAAATATCTTATATTGAGTGATAATTAAAAAAAAATCTTACCAAAATAAGCAAATAATTTTGCTTATTTGAATCTTAAATGGCGAATCCAACAATTTAGAACCTAATTTTCTTGATCTCCAGCACAATACCAGTGTCTACATATGTGAAAACAGCATATTTCTACGTTTTGTAAAACAAATAAAAAGTTGCAAAGTTCTACCCGATCATCAAAAGTTAAAACAGTGATTTTCAAACACTGAGATTCGCGGTGACGTAGGGAACAAAAAATAATACTCTCCCTCTGGCTAGAAACTCGTTGCAGGTTTTCAAAATCACCGTTTTTCTTACTTTTAATCCTACCCTGTGAGCATTTTGTAGGAACTTATATTTTTAACCACAGATCATAGGAATGTGCTGTTTCCATATACAGTGCTGTGAAAAAGTATTTTCCCCTTTCAAATTTTCTCCACTTTTGCATATTTTTTATACTGAACATATCAGATCTTCAACCAAAACCTAATATTAGATAAACGGAACCTGAGAGAACAAATAACTGAACAAGTACATACTTATTTCATTTATTTCAAAAACAAAGTTATGCAACACCCAATACCCAATGACCCTGTGTGAAAAAGTAATTGCCCCCTTACACTCAATAACTGGTTGTGCCACTTTTAGCTGCAATGACTGCAACCAAATGCTTCCTGTAGTTGTTGATCAGTCTCTCACATTGCTGTGGAGGAATATTGGCCCACTCTTCCATGCAGAACTGCTTTAACTCAGCAACATTTGTGGGTTTTCAAGCATGAACTGCCACAACATCTCAATTGGGATTAGGTCTGGACTTTGACTAGGCCATTCCAAAACTCAATTTCTTTTGCTTTTCAGCCATTTACACGTAGACTTGATTGTATTTTGGATCATTGTCTTGCTGCATGACCCACCTGCTCTTCAGCTTCAGCTCACAGATGGATGGCCTGACATTCTCCTGTAGAATTCTCTGATACAGAGCAGAATTCATGGTTCCTTCTATTTAGACAAGTTGTCCAGTTCCTGAGAAAGCAAAGCATCCCCAAACCATCACACTACCACCACCACAGGTTCTTACTGTGGAATGCAGTGTTCGGTTTTCGCCAGGCATAATGGGACCCATGTCATCCAAAAAGAATGTCAGGCCATCCATCTGTGAGTCATGCAGCAAGACAATGATCCAAAACACACAATCAAGTCTACATGAAAATGGTTAAAAAGCAATTTAAAATATATTTTACCTTAAATTGTCTTTAAAAAAAATGTAAGTGAATTATCACTTACGTAAGTTTTTCTTTAGATTACATAAGATATTTAGGCTTTCTTTGATTTCACTTTTTGCAGTGAGGGCCTCGCCTATCCTGTTGCCTCATCACCTCACGTCTGGCAATAAACACACACAACTACAAGGTTTGATATCATAATGGGAGAGAAAAGAGTGAAAGTTAATCTCTTGAAATGTAATTCTTGTGATTATCCTCTCTCGTTGTATTTTTTCCTGTCCGACACCGTTATTCCTCGATGTGTGGCAGAATGGGGTCTGGCAATGAAGAGTGAAGACACTAGCTAAGATGGTTAGAGATCAGCCTTAAGGCTCAGGATTCCCACTGACAAGATAAGAAGGATTTCAGAACGAGGGTTATTTTGACAAGTACTCACAGCAATGAATTAGTATTCAGTAAAACATAATACAACAAGTAAAGTGAATAAAGAATTGCAAATGCCTGTCTGCGTTTATTACACTGCGTTGGGACATTTCCAATTTAACTGTAGTTTGGGTTTAGCAGCCCTTAGTAATATGGAATATGCCTCGAGGTGCCGATTCAGCAGATACCAGATTACATTTGGACCTGGCAAAATGTGGAAGCTATACCATCCACTAGGGGCAACATGAGTGCCTATTACCATCTAGTAGGTTTGCGGCTTGCTAGGGTGTTGTGGATGGGGATAGTGGATGGGCATTTAAGCCGCTGACTGGTTCCGAGGGTCACGTGCTAGGCACTAATTTTAGTTTTAAGCCTTTCCCAAAACCTTAACCACTCAGAATTAATGCCTAAACTTAAGTTTAACCCTATCACTAACCTTAACCCTAAACTTAACCATTTGAAATTAATGCCTAAACGTAAGTTTTTGTTTAACTTTTGCAGAGTTTGGCTGACAGCTAAGATATGCCACTATGGCGTAATTCTGTTGCTGCAGTTATGCCACGGGTTGGCATTTTATTTGGAGATTGGGTTGGGGTTTAGCTGATCTAGTTTACAAATACTGTAGTGAGGGTCTTCTCTTGACATGTCCCTTACAGCAGAGCTCCCAGCTCCTATAGGCCAGGGTATGGGTAGTGGACAGGTCCAGTCCAGGGGGATTATTCCAAGTATGGGTAGAGGGAGAGAATGTGATTGGGACAGAGGGAGAGAATGTGATTGGGACAGAGGGAGAGAATGTGATTGGGACAGAGTGAGCGCATGTGATTGGGGCAGAGAGAGCAAATGTGATTGGGACAGAATGAGCAGACAACAGAGGTCCTGTGTGCATTATCAGCTGATGGCTCCCAATCCCTATTGCTAGTATTTTACTCCTGACATAAATCTAATCTGCAGGAAGGCACAGTGCAGCGATCTCCAATCTAATCTAAGATTAAAGGCCCAGTGCAGTCAAAAACGTGATTTCCTGTGTTTTATATACATTTCCACACTATGTGGTTGTACTGTGAAATTGTGAAATTTATGATAATGCCCTTTTAGTGTAAGAGCTGTTTGAGAAGACTGCCATAAATTTCACCCTGTTTCTGTGGGATGGAGTTTTGGCATTCCATGGGGATATCACCATGCGGTAAATTAATCTAATAGACCGATAAGAAGAGTCCAAACCTCTCTGCCAATAACAGCAAATATTCAGTTTTCCCCTCCCCACTCAGACCACTCCCAGATAGTCCAAGCAAAAATCTTGCTTGATAAATTGCCCGTTGCTGAAAAGCTATTTTGTTTCTTTTTGACCATTTTAATTGAAAACAATCACTATAACCAGGTCTCCATCCAACCTTTTTATGCCAGTAAAGTACATGTCGGGTAAAAAATGTCACGGCAGGCCTGATGGAAACAGCAATTTTTTTGGTAAACTTTTGAAATGTCGACCAAATAAAATAGACTAGACAAGGTGGGATATTTGTGTGTTGGTAAAATTCATTATGGGAGAAATGGCGGTATATTGGCAAATGTATAAAAAAAACAGAAATATAACATTTACATAAGTATTTAGACCGTTTACTCAGTACTTTATTGAAGCACCTTTGTCAGCGATTACAGCCTCGAGTCTTCTTGGGTATGATGCGACAAGCTTGGCACATATGTATTTGAGGAGTTTCTCACATTCTTCTCTGCAGATCCTCTCAAGTTCTGTCAGGTTGGATGGGGAGCGTTGCTGCACAGCTATTTTCAGGTCTCTCCAGAGATGTTCAATCGGGTTCAAGTCCGGGCTCTGGCTGGGCCACTCAAGGACATTTGGAGACTTGTCCCGAAGCCACTCCTGCATTGTCTTGGCTGTGTGCTTAGGGTTGTTGTCCTATTGGAAGGTGAACCTTTGTCCCAGTCTTATGTCCTGAGCACTCTGGAGCAGGTTTTCATCAAAGATCTCTCTGTACCAGTGTTTCCTCTGCGTTCATTTAAGTGTGGCGCTACACCACGACAGAATCATTCCCACCACACCAAAAGAAACATATTTTCAATAAAGTTCTGTAAAGCACATTTACCTTTCTTGGTAAATAGATAATCTCAAGAAAGTGACCAGTGCCCGGGTGACCAGTGTACGATACAGACGCTCTGCGGCACGAAACACAATTCACTTGAATCACTTCAGAATGCACCTTCGCGAGAAATGGTACACCAGGGACCAGTGCGCAAGTGACCAGTGGGCAATACATAAGCTCTGCGGTGCGAAACACAATTCACGGGAATCACCTCAGAATGCACCTGCGCGAGAAATGGTACACCAGGGACCAGTGCGCGAGTGACCAGTGGGCAATACATAAGCTCTGCGGTGCGAAACACAATTCACGTGAATCACCTCAGGGTGCTCCTGTGTGAGAAACTGCAAGAAAGGTATGTTAGCTTGTTTGTTTGACTAACGTTACCTAGCCAACTAGTCGAAGACATTTTGACCTTTTATCTAAAAACGCCCCCATAAAGAAAATTACAATTAAAAACAGGTTCAGCCCCTGGTTTGACCGTGATCTGGCAGAGTTACTTCACCTCAAGAATTTCATTTGGCGAAATGCTCGGCACATACACTCAGGCTGACTGGCTCTCGTTCAGGCAAATGAGAAATAAGTGCACGCAGGCTATCCGGAAGGCGAAAGTTAGATACTTTAAGGAGCATTTCTCTCTCTATGGGTCAAACCCCAAGAAGTTATGGAAAACGGTTAAAAACCTAGAGAATAAACCCTCCTCCTCACAGCCGCCCATGTCCCTTAAAGTTGATGATGTGGTTGTTACTGAAAAGAAGCACATGGCTGAGCTTTTTAAATCACTACTTCATTAAGTCAGGATTCCTATTTGACTCAGCCATGCCTTCTTGCCCGTCCAACATTTCCTCATCTCCCACCCCATTCTAATGCGACTAGCCCCGATGTTCCTCCCTCTTTTCCCCCTGCCCCGCTACAAAGTTTCTCCCTGCAGGCAGTCATTGAGTCCGAGGTGCTAAAGGAGCTCCTTAAACTTGACCCCAAAAAAACACCTGGGTTAGATGGTTTGGACCCTTTCTTCTTTAAGGTTGCTGCTCCCATCATCACCAAGCCTATCTCTGACCTCTTTAACCTCTCTCCTCTCTGGGAAGGTTCCCATTGCTTGGAAGGCCGCCATGGTGCATCCTTTATTTAAAGGGGGAGATCAAGCTGATCCTAAGTGTTATAGGCCAATTTCTACTTTGCCCTGTTTATCGAAAGTGTTAGAAAAACTTGTCAATAATCAACTCACTGGCTTTATTGATGTCTATAGTATTCTCCCTGGTATGAAATCTGTTTTTCTGCTCAGGTTATGGATGTGTCACTGCAACCGTAAAGGTCCTAAATGATGTCACAATTGTTCTTGATTCTAAGCAATGTTGTGCTGCTATTTTTATTGACTTGGCCAAAGCTTTTGATACGGTAGACCATTCCATTCTTGTGGGCCGGCTAAGGAGTATTGGTGTCTCTGAGGAGTCTTTGGCCTGGTTTGCTAACTACCTCTCTCAAAGAGTGTAGTGTATAAAGTCAGAACATCTGCTGTCTCAGCCACTGCCTGTCACCAAGGGAGTACCCCAAAGCTCGATCCTAGGCCCCTCCCGGATTTTGTGTTAAACGCTCTACAACAAAGCTTTCTTTTTGTACAAAGCTTTCTCCACCCTTAACCTTGTTCTGAACATCACGAAAACAGAGGTGATGTGGTTTGGTAAGAAGAATGCCCCTCTCCCCAACGGTGTGATTACTACCTCTGAGGGTTTAGAGCTTGAGGTAGTCACTCATCTCTGTATACCCGTCGCAAGACCCACTGGATGATGCTTCTTTATAAAACCCTTTTAGGCCTCACTCCCCCCTATCTGAGATACCTACTGCAGCCCTCATCCTCCACATACAACACCCGTTCTGCCATTCACAATCTATTAAAGGTCCCCAAAGCACACACATACCTGGGTCGCTCGTCTTTTCAGTTCGCTGCAGCTAGTGACTGGAACGAGCTCCAAATAAACTCTCAAACTGGACAGTTTTATCTCCATCTCTTCATTCAAAGACTCAATCATGGACACTCTTACTGACAGTTGTGGCTGCTTAGCGTGATGTATTGTTGTCTCCACCTTCTTGCCCTTTGTGATGTTGACTGTGCCCAATAATGTTTGTACCATGTTTTGTGCTGCTATCATTTGTGCTGCTGCCATGTTGTGTTGCTACCATGTTGTTGTCATGTTGTGTTGCTACCATGCTGTGTGGTCATGTGTTTCTGCTATGCTATGTTGTTGTTTAACTTCTCTAGGATAGGGGGCAGTATTTTCACGTTTGGATGAAAAGCATACCCAAATTCAACTGCCAGCTACTCATCCCCGGAAGATAAGATATGCATATTGTTAGTATATTTGGGTACAAAACACTCTGAAGTTTCTAAAACTGTTTGAATCATGTCTGTGAGTATAACAGAACTTATTTAGCAGGCAAAACCCAGAGGAAAACCATTCATATATATATATTTTTTTAGTCACTCTCTTTTGAATGAGTTTCATTTGGAAATCAGATTTCTAAGGGACCTGCTTGCAGTTCCTATCGCTTCCACTGGATGTCAACAGTCTTGAGAAATTGGGTGAGGTTATTCCTTTGTGTAATGAAGAAGTACGGCCATCTTGAACGAGAGTCACATTAAGTGTCCTGTTAGATAGAAGCGCTGACCAGAAAGCTGGCTATAGTTGGTTTTAATCCTGTATTGAACACAGATCATCCCGTCTTCAATTATATCGATTATTAACGTTAAAAAATACCTAAAGTTGTATTACAAAAGTAGTTTGAAATTTTTTGGCAAAGTAACCTTTGAAATATTTCGTAGTCACGTTTGAGCAATTTGGAAGCAGTGTTTTTCTGGATCAAACGCGCCAAATAAATGGACATTTTGGATAGATATAGACGGAATTAATCGAACAAAAGGACCATGTGTGATGTTTATGGGACATATTGGAGTGCCAACAACAGAAGCTCGTCAAAGGTAAGGAATGAATTATATTTTTATTCTGCATTTTGTGTCGAGCCTGCAGTGTTGAAATATGCTTCTCTGTCTTTGTTTACTATTGTGCTATCCTCAGATAATAGCATCGTTTGCTTTCGCCGAAAAGCCTATTTGAATTCTGACACCTTGTCTGGATTCACAACCAGTGTAGCTTTAATTTGGTAACTTTCATGTGTGATTTAACGAAAGTTAGATTTTTTAGTAATTTTCATAGTAATTAATTAGAATTTGGCGCTCTGCATTTTCTCTGGCTTTTTGCCAAGTGAGACAGTACCGTCCCGCCTAAACTCAGATTTCTGGATATAAATATGAACTTTACCGAACAAAACATACATGTATTGTGTAACATGAAGTCCTATGAGTGTCATCTGATGAAGATCGTCAAAGGTTAGTGATTAATTGTATCTCTATTTCTGCTTTTTGTTACTCCTCTCTTTGGCTGGAAAAATTACTGTGTTTTTCTGTGGCTATGTACTGACCTAACATAATCGTTTGGTGTGCTTTCGCCGTAAATCCTTTTTGAAATCAGACATGTTGGCTGGATCCACAACAAGTGTAGCTTTAATTTGGTGTCTTTCATGTGTGATTTCATGAAAGTTTGATTTTATAGTAAAATATTTGAATTTGGCGCTCTGCATTTTTACAGGCTTTTGGCCAAGTGGGACGTTAGCGTCCCACATATCCTAGAGAAGTTAAGGTCTCTCTTTATGTAGTGTTGTGGTGTTTAAAAAAAATCCCAGCCCCCATCCCCGCATGAGGCCTTTTACCTTTTTGTAAATAAAGGTTAAATAAATGTATTAAATAAATAAACTAGTTAACTACATAAGCTAGCTATAACCTAAAAACTCTACTACCATAATTTAGATCTATAATTTTGCTGCCACAATTGTAACGGCAATTAGCTATCCAATATCCCTGAGTATGTTGATGATAGAAACATGGTTAACTAACGTTACTAGTCTAGCAAGTTAGCTAGTTACTTCGTTTGGAACTGTATCAAGTGCAAGCAAGATAGCTCCATTTATCTGTCTTCGATTTGATATTTTTTTTCTCCGAATAGTTTATTGAAATATTTCCAGCCACAGCAGCGAACGAGAAAGGGAGAGCAGTGACAAGAGTGTCAGGTAATGTTAACTTAGCTAGCTAGCGTCAAATCAGCCTGAATTAAATGAAACTTTCTTTCGTTAGTTAACTCCTTAAAAGCTTAAGCTATCGGTTTTATAACAAGTGTGATCGATGCTTGGCTGCTGTTTGACAAACAAAAATAATCTTGCTCTTTTGTCCATAATAATCTTATCATGTAGGCTATACCCGCACTGTATATGCAAGCTGTTAGCTAGAGCACATGTGCCAATACCAGAGTGGGCACTTACGCTATATATTTTTGTGACAAAACCATCAGTAGAATTAATTTGCACATTGGAATTTAACCGCAAAAGTTATTTTTATGTGCACTATGTCATCATGCACAGCCTTTTATCCACAAACACGTTAATTTGATGGAAAAACATATTTGGTGGAAAAATGTGCATATTGTTTTTATACACATTTTTGAATTTTCACATGAAAATCGGTCGCCAATTGGGTGGAAACCTAGCCAATAACGTACTTATTTGTTTCCCAGAATTATTTGATATTGAGATAAAAATGGCTGCATTGTTTTGGCATTTGCTGCATGTTGTTTTTCTATTACAAAGACCTAATGAAGGTAATTTGAGGAGAGATGGACGGAACTGCAGCTGCATTTTCTCTTCCAAGAAAATCTCTAACTTTTATGGTCTACATTTCTGAGCAGGTGCACTTGAATGTCAAATGTCAAAGGAGGCCAGTTAGTGTCATTGTTTCGGCAAGGTCAGCATTTGAGGACAACACACAAGCACTTTTTTTCCTTTCTTTTCACACAAGCCCTTACAGTGGGAAGAAAAAGTATGTGGCAGCAAAGCAGCCCCAAACCGTGATGCTCCCTCCACCATAGTTTACAGTTGAGATGTTGGTGTGCTGTGCCTTTTTTTCTCCACACATAGTGTTGTGCGTTCCTTCCAAACAACACCATTTTAGTTTCATCTGTCCGCAGAATATTTTGCCAGTAGCTCTGTGGAACATCCAGGTGCTCTTTTGCGACTTAAGATGTGCAGCAATGTTTATTTTGGACAGCAGTGGTTTCTTCCATAATGTCCTCCCATGAACACCATTCTTGATTAGTGTTTTACGTATTGTAGACCCGTCAACAGAGATGTTAGCATCTTCCGGAGATTTAGCTGACACTCTAGGATTCTTCTTAACATTGAGCATTCTGCACTGTGCTCTTGCAGTCATCTTTAGTGGACAGCCACTCCTAGGGAGAGTAGCAACAGCGCTGAAATTTCTGCATTTATAGACAATTTGTCTTACCGTGGACTGACTTTTAGAGATACTTTTGTAACCCTTTCCAGCTTTATGCAAGGCAACAATTCTTAATCTTAGGTCTTCTGAGATCTCTTTTGTTCGAGGCATGGACAGCATCAGGCAATGCTTCTTGTGAATAGCAAACTAAAATGTTGTGACTGTTTTTTATGGGGCAGGGCAGCTCTAACCAAAATCTCCAGTCTCGTCTCATTGATTCAACTCCAGGTTAGTTGACTCCTGACTCCAATTAGCTTTTGGAGAAGTTATTAGTGTAGGGGTTCACATACTTTTCCCAACCTACACTGTGAATATTTAAATTATGTATTTAATATAGACAAGAAAAATACAATAATTTGTGTGTTATTAGTTTAAGCACACAGTTTGTCTATTGTTGTGACTTAGATGAAGATCAGATAAAATGTATGCAGAAATCCAGGTAATTCCAAAGGGTTCACATACTTTTTCTTGCCACTGTATATTATAAGAGACATGCAGATAAAAACAGAACATAAGAAGCACTTCCCAAATGCAACCTGTAACAAAGGAAACATAGCCATAATAAGAAAAGCATCATGACATGTTGCACATCCCTCACAGAGAGCACACTTGTTGGGAATTAAGTAATGTCCCTGCTTGTAAATGGTTATCTTGGAGGGGGCTGGGTGGGGGGGGGGGGGGGGACGTGCCCAGGGGTCTTGACTTCCAGGGGGCTGCCATTGATTTTGTTAGTCAGTCTCACTCAGATATCATATTAACATGGCATAAGTCATGGCAGAATTTGTAGAATTGTAGGAATTTAGCTTTAAAGGCCCCCACCAGAGGGCAATGCCACCCCTATTTCGATGTAATGCATGTCCTAAAGCGTTAAGTCTTGTTTAGGTTCCACCTTTGAAGAATGATGCAGGCTTCTAATACATATTCAGGAATTGGGGGTGGGAACGTTGTGGTGATTTCCACGTGTAGCAGAGAAATAACAACAAGTAGGGCTGTCAGTGCAGCTAGCTAGCATTATCGAGCTAGCAATCTGTTACACCGTATTCAAAAGATTAGCCAGCTGCCTAAGCTATGGCTGGTTCTGGAGATGGATTTGTCACAGGCATTTAGGGAAAACTTTGCCACAGACGGATAGGAAAAAACTTTGACTTTGCCATCTCCAAAGTTTTGGCATGTTCCATTTGGCCGCGAATCCGCCATAGATATAGAAAGAATAAGATGAAGCTCTGGTAATATGGATAGCCTAACTATTGAAAGGATTGGACTAGAGATGCGCCATGTTCATTACATTACATTCTAATGAACACGGTGAAACCTTTGGTAGGCTACTGGCAGACTATTTGGCTAAATTCAATTTAACACTAAAACATTCCTCTCCACCATCAAGAAAAGAGGCCACTAAAATGTTTTGCCACGAAGTGGCGGCCCCGCAACCAGAAATTAGAGCCGGCCCTGACTGTCATTCCCCCTCCCGCTCTCTTTGTCTCTCCTCTCTCTTTCTTTCTCTCTCCCCCGTGTCTGTGTGGAACACTTGGCAGCCTATCAGACGGAGGCAGGTCCCTTCTCTTGGTATTGTGGCTCTGAGTGGCCCCCTGCTCTGTGGACGGGTGCTGGTGCCCGCTCTTGTCACCAGTCACGCTGCTACTTTGCAAGGTCACGCATATTATTCCCTGATAAACAAAGACGGTCTGTCTCCAAGAGGTCTGTCGGCAGCCATGCCAGACCGGACACACTCTCATCAACAACAACAGAAATGGGCTGTCCCAACACACATTTGGAAAACAACATCGCACATAACACAACAAGCCCCCACAAATCCAAACTACAGTGAGCTCAGTGACACAGTGACACATGTTGTTGTTTTGGCTCTGTACTCCAGCACTTTGGATTTGAAATGATACAATGACTATGAGATTAAAGTGCAGACTGTCAGCTTTAATTTGAGGGTATTTTTATCCATATCGGGTGAAACATTTAGAAATTACAGCACTTTTTGTGCATAGTCCCCCCATGTTAGGTGATCAAAAGTATTGGGACAAATTCACTTATAAACTCAGCAAAAAAAGAAGCATCCTCTCACTGTCAACTGTGTTTATTTTTAGCAAACTTAACATGTGTAAATATTTGTATGAACATAACAAGATTCAACAACTGAGACATACTGAACAAGTTCCACAGACATGTGACTAACATAAATGGAATAATGTGTCCCTGAACAAAGAGGGGGGGGGGGTTAAAAGTAACAGTCAGTATCTGGTGTGACCACCAGCTGCATTAAGTACTGCAGTGCATCTCCTCATGGACTGCACCAGATTTGCCAGTTCTTGCTGTGACATGTTACCCCACTGTTCCACCAAGACACCTGCAAGTTCTCTGACATTTCTGGGGGAAATGGCCCTAGCCATCACCCTTCAATCCAACAGGTCCCAGACGTGCTCAATGGGATTGAGATCCGGGCTCTTTGCTGGCCATGGCAGAACACTGACATTCCTGTCTTGCAGGAAATCATGCACAGAACGAGCAGTATGGCTTTTGGCATTGTCATGCTGGAGGGTCATGTCAGGATGAGCCTGCAGGAAGGGTACCACATGAGGGAGGAGGATGCCTTCCCTGTAACGCACAGCGTTGAGATTGCCTGCAATGACAACAAGCTCAGTCTGATGATGCTGTGACACACTGCCTCAGACCATGACGGACCCTCCACCTCCAAATCGATCCCGCTCCAGAGTACAGGCCTCGGTGTAACGCTCATTCCTTCGACGATAAACGCGAATCCAACCATCACCCCTGGTGAGACAAAATCGCGACTCATCAGTGAAGAGCAGTTTTTGCCAGTTCTGTCTGGTCCAGCGACGATGGGTTTATACCGTCTGTAAGCTGTTCATGTCTTAACGACCGGTGCATGTTCATTAATTGTTTATGTTTCATTGAACAAGCATGGGAAACAGTGTTTAAACCCTTTACAATGAAGATCTGTGAAGTTATTTGGATTTTTACAAATTATCTTTGAAAGACAGGGTCCTGGAAAAAGGGACGTTTCTTTTTTTGCTGAATTTATGTGTATTAAAGTAGTCAAAAGTGTATTATTTCGTCCCATATTCCTAGCACTCAATGATTACATCAAACTTGTGATGCAGTGTTGGATGCATTTGCTGTTTGTTTTGGTTGTGTTTCAGATGACTTTGTGCCGAATAGAAATGAAGGGTAAATAATGTATTGTGTCATTTTGGAGTCACTTTTATTGTAAATAAAAATAGAATGTTTCTAAACGCTTCTACAATAATTTGGATGCTACCATGATTACGGATAGACCTGAATTAATCATGAAAAATGATGAGTGAGAAAGTTACAGAC
The DNA here is from genome assembly GCF_029448725.1 of Salvelinus fontinalis. Classification (NCBI taxonomy): domain Eukaryota; kingdom Metazoa; phylum Chordata; class Actinopteri; order Salmoniformes; family Salmonidae; genus Salvelinus; species Salvelinus fontinalis. The sequence goes on from NC_074692.1 coordinate 14,091,671, forward strand.
GCACAAATATCATACCCCCAAGACATGCTAACCTCTCACCATTTCAATAACATGGGAGGTTAACTTTTTTGGGCGGGTATGATATTTGTGTGTCTAACTTTCTCACTCATCATTATTTACGATTCATTCAAGTCTACCCGTAATCATGTTAGCATCCAAATTAATGTAGACATGTTTAGAAGCAAATTCTATTCTTATTCACAGTAAAAGTGACTCCAAAAGGACACAATTCAATATTTACCATTCACTTATCATTCATACCCTCAAATGAATGCTGACAGTCTGCACTTTAACCTCATAGTCATTATATCCTTTCAAATCCAAAGTGCTGGAGTACAGAGCCAAAACAACACAAAGTGTGTCACTGTCCCAAAACTTTTGGAGCTCACTCTATATGCCTCTTTGTCAGTCAGTGAAAAAGTTTAATGAGCCAGAAGCCTTTATTTCCAGGCTGGCAGGTGAGGGAGGGGACACTTTCCAGATACAATAGTGAATATGTCCTGTACTAATTCCAGTAGGTAGACCTGAGGAGTGTGAGGCCAGCAGCACAAAGAGTGTGAGGCCAGCAGAATTAGGTGTTGGTGGATAAGGTATTAGAGGAGACGAGGTCTTGGGCCCGGGGGGAGATGTGTGACCTTCACACAAAGGTTCATACAAAGTGCAGAACAATATCACATGTTGAAAATAAGAGCTTTTGTGCATGCTCTTTCGATCATCTCTATTTTCTGTCCGCTTACCTGGCGAGGACTGCATGGGTGAAGAGTCTGTCTATGTGATTCTATGGAGGGGGACGAGGGACACATACCTTTGGCTGCTGGTCATGATGGGCACCCTCCATCCCTTGATCTGGCTGAGCTCTGTGTCAGACACCTCGATCTGGAGGGGCAGCCGTGGGATCCACACGTTCATCTCCAGCTGGGCACTCAGGTAGCTGTAGGTGAAGTTCACCATCATCCTCACCTTGCCCTTCATCTCCTTCCCATTCACAAACACGTAGTCACACCTGTCTGACACCTGGACAGGAATAGGAGAGGAGAGGAGAGGAGAGAAGCATGTGTAAGTGTCACCTAAAGAGATCCCCAACCAAGCAGCACCATCAGAACTAGACAAATCCAACTCAATGGACAAGGCTGGACACAAGCATGCACGTGGACACACACAGCTTTATTTTCATGACATTTCTGGACTTTTTGGGGGAGTAAAAATGTTTCAACATTAAAAATACTATTTTCCCTAACCCCTAACCCTTAACCTAACTTTAACCCTATCCTTAACCCCCCAAAACCCTAACCTTAAGTCTTACCCTAACCTTAACCCCGAAACCTAACCCTTAAGCTTAAAATAGCATTTGAACAAATTTAGGACATGGAAAAAGTCCTGACTTTTTAGTTCTTGTTTTCCTACCTTGTCAGGATATTGAGGTCATGCTAAGGTAGGAGAACAAGTACACACACACACACTTTTCAAACTGTATTGTACTGTAGGTTGTCTTTTATTTTCACCCTAAAATGGACCAAAATGAGATGCACTACAGTGTTGTGTGTCCCCCTGATACATTTTATCTAGCGTTTGTTCTTTGAAAAATAAGATGTAAGCTTCACTGTTCATCCATACTCTTTATTCCCAACTACATAAGGAGAAAGGAGGTGGGCAGGGGCACATCTTAAATGTGTGGAAGGAGGGTTGCAATACAGGCCCTTAGATTACCTGCCCATGGCTACATAGGACCAACAGAATGTAGAACCAACAGATGGCAGCAAGAGAAAGGAAGGCAGGTCCCCACTGATAACATGAAAACTCAAAACCATCTGTTTTAAAAATGGCCTTTCAGAGGAAATCACTGGGCCAATTGCATGACATTGAAAGAGGCAGGGCTTCACAGCTCGTCATCGCATTAGCTGGCTGACTCGCCCCTTCACTAGCAACTACTCTTTGATCCGCCAGTTTAGCACCACAAATACAAAACACATACACACACAACCACGAAGGTCATTCAGAGGTGTGGCCGGCAGCTGCAGGAGTGCATCAAACACAAAAACAGATGCACACACACACACACAAAGATTCTAAAAGCATATGGAGTAGACAATTAATCTATTTTTAAAGCAGATATTATGAGCAAACTCCCATTAGCAGTTTACTACTTCAATGAGACGAATTGAGATTAATTCATAAAATATGTTTTTCAATTTAAAAGTTGTTTCTTTACTGTCAGATATAAAATACATGAATAAGCATTCATCATTCACAGAACAGAGAGTGTATCCTCAAGTAAAAGGGCTTGTGTGACAGATAGCCAGCTCCTCCGGAGCTCTCCTCTCCCTGCATCACTGCTTGTCTGATGCAGCTTAAGAACCAGTGGCGTAGCTTGTGCCTGTGCGGTCACACCAGGGCCCGCGACGTACATGGGCCCGGTGACAGGCCCGGATCTGCGGAGCCGCGGGCCCCATATGTAATATGAATACCATCCCACCATCCTCAAATATTAATTGTTGACACGGGTCCATCACATCTACGATTTGACGAGAAGATCTTTCTTTAACGTAGGCTATATGATAAATGATCTCATTGATGGGTTCACCAGCAAAATTATTATAATTTGCTAAATAAATCATATTATTCAATAGTTTCAATACCATGTTAATATAATGAAATGCATTCTGGGATTCATTGTGCAAATTCTCTCCAAAGCGTTGTTCTTATTTATTTATTTTTCAAGAAACCAACAATGCAAAAAAAAAAAAAAGGACATCAAGGACAACTAAAATCAAAACAGCAAGGCCAACTATATATGTTTGAGTGCATGTCTGGCACTATTTACATATGTGTGTCCATGTATGTGTGCATTTGAAGTGTGTGTATATGCATGTGTACAAACACCTGCACGGCATCAGCCTCAGGCAAACCGACATTAGCTGTAAAAACATCGCCTCTCAGTGTCATTCAAACTTACTTTTGATTATATTTTGATTAATTTTTTTTAACTTTATTTTTGACCATTCTATCTCTCGCCCAGCAACTCCACTCCCAATTCCACATCCCAACCCTCAGTTTCCCTCAACCCATCCCACTTATCTCTGCTGGCCACCCTCTTCAGATTTCTAAGCAACATAAACTCAGTAAACAATTATTTAATCCATCTAAATTTAGCAAAAAAAGAAACGTCCCTTTTTCAAGACCCTGTCTTTCAAAGATAATTCGTAAAAATCCAAATAACTTCACAGATCTTCATTGTAAAGGGTTTAAACACTGTTTTCCATGCTTGTTCAATGAACTATAAACAATGAATGAACATGCACCTGTGGAACGGTCGTTAAGACACTAACAGCTTAGGCAATTAAGGTCACAGTTATGAAAACGTAGGACACTAAATAGGCCTTTCTACTGACTCTGAAAAACACCAAAAGAAAGATGCCCAGGGTCCCTACTCATCTGTGTGAACGTGCCTTAGGCATGCAGCAAGGATGCATGAGGACTGCAGATGTGGCCAGGGCAAGAAATTGCAATGTCCGTACTGGTGGACAGCGCTACAGGGAGACAGGACGGACAACTGATCGTCCTCACAGTGGCAAACCACGTGTAACAACACCTGCACAGGATCGGTACATCCGAACATTACACCTGCGGGACAGGTACAGGAAAGCAACAACAACTGCCAGAGTACACCAGGAATGCACAATCCCTCCATCAGTGCTCAGACTGTCCGGAAGAGGCGGAGAGAGGCTGGACCGAGGGCTTGTAGGCCTGTTGAAAGGTCCTCGCCAGACATCACAGGCAACAACATCACCTATGGGCACAAACCCACTGTCGCTGGACTAGACAGGACTGGCAAAAAGTGCTCTTCACTGACGAGTTGCGGTTTTGTCTCACCAGGGGTGATGGTCAGATTCGCGTTTATCGTCGAAGGAATGAGAGTTACATCGATGCCTATACTCTGATGCGGGATCGATTTGGAGGTGGAGGGTCCGTCATGGTCTGGCGCAGTGTGTCACAGCATCATCGGACTGAGCTTGTTGACATTGCAGGCAATCTCAACGCTGTGCGTTACAGGGAAGACATCCTCCTCCCTCATGTGGTACCCTTCCTGCAGGCTCATCCTGACTTGACCCTCCAGCATGACAATGCCAAAAGCCATACTGCTCGTTCTGTGCGTGATTTCCTGCAAGACAGGAATGTCAGTGTTCTGCCATGGCCAGCGAAAAGCCCGGATCTCAATCCCAATGAGCACGTCTGGGACATGTTGGATTGAAGGGTGAGGGCTAGGGCCATTCCCCCCAGAAATGTAGAACTGCAGGTGCCTTGTTAGAAGAGTGGGGTAACATGTCAGAGCGGGGTAACATGTCACAGCAAGAACTGGCAAATCTGGTGCAGTCCATGAGGAGGAGATGCACTGCAGTACTTAATGCAGCTGGTGGCCACACCAGATACTGACTGTTTCTTTAGGTTTTGACCCCCCCTTTGTTCAGGGACACATTATTCCATTTTTGTTAGTCACATGTCTTTGGAACTTGTTCAGTTTGTCTCAGTTGTTGAATCTTGTTATGTTCATACAAATATTTACAGGTTTTAAGTTTGCTGAATTTAAATGCAGTTGACAGTGAGAGGACGTTTCTTTTTTTGCTGAGATTATATCTTTCAACTATGCTGTGAGGTTTAACGTACATTTTCAATCTATCTAATCGAATAGAATCCACAGATTGCGAGTTAAAGATCAATATTTTTACTGAGAGTATTAGTATATTAGTAATTGACTGACCCGGTCTCTCCAGATCTCCTAACAGTACTATTTCTGGGTCAATTTTAGATCAGAAACAGGCTACCTACCTGAGGGCAATACTAAAATAAATGGTCTATTGATTCTGTATCCTCACAACAAAATCTTCAGAGATTTGATGATTTTATGCTCCAAATATTCAACATTTTGTTGGTGGCAAGAATTCTATATAATAATTTTAGCTGAAAAGCACGAAGTCTTGAATCTTGCGTTGTTTTATATATCAACTCATACACCCTGTACCATGGAATCGGTACATTAAAAATCTCTTCCCAACTATTTTGCAATCTGTATGGCACAGTTGTCAACATACTGGTTCTCAAATGAAACTGGTATACTTTCCTATTTTTATTCCTCTGCCAGTTTTAATCCTTTATATTGTGCAGACAGACCAGTTCCCTACCTCTTCCCTCTGTCACCTGTCTCCTCCATTTTTGGGTTAATACTGTAATCAATTGGTCGTACTCTTGGATTGAGCAGACCTTCCCGTACAATTCTGATAACTCCATGAAAGACATAACTCTACCATTCCAATTTACAAAATAATTTAAGAACACAATACCCTTTTCAAACATTTTTCCCATAAATACTGGTATTTTATCAACCAGCACATTTGAGTTCAGCCATAATATTTGTTGTAATATTTGTTCTATATTTTCAGGGGGATGAACTTGAAATTGTAGCCAGCTCTGCGATGCTTGTTTGAAAAAGAGAGATACTTTGAAAAAAGTATCACTTTCAATGAATCGAAAATGAGACATGGCAATCTGCACAAAGGCAAGAAGGCCATTTTTAAACAATGGATGAGCTTATCTTCGTAATCTCCTTGAGAACCATTTAGGGTTCAAGTAAAACGTTTGAGTAAGTGAAGCTTTTGGAGAGAGGATTAGTGCTTTTATATTTAATCATCTCAACCCACCTAATTCATATTCATTATATAGATTGGCAGCTTAATTTTGTCTGGTTTAGAGTTCCAGATAAAGCTAAATATTTTTTGCTCATATGATTTGAAAAATGAATCAGACGGAGTAGGCAGCGCCATAAGTGAGTAAACTGAGATATGACTAAGGAGTTAATCAGGGCAATTTTTCCATAAATAGACAGGTATTTACCTCTCTCCTCTCCTCTCCATTTTCTATTGAAATTCATTGTGGAGCTTATTTGTATATTTTGTGATATGAATACCAAGTATGTCTACTTCACTGTAAGCCCATTTTATAGGTAAACTGCAGGGTAATGTAAAAGCAGTATTTTTTAAAGAACCCATAACTAATATTGTACACTTATCATATTTAGGTTTTAGTCCAGAAAAGTTATCTAGATCTTCAATGAGACGTTGCAGGGATCTAGCTTGCGGACTTAATATAAAACTTGAGTCATCTGCATACATGGACACCTTTGTTTTTAAGCCTTGGATTTCTAATCCTCTAATGTTGGTATTGGATCTGATTTTAATAGCTAGCATTTCGATTGCCATAACAAATAGATATGGTGACAGCGGACCCCCCTGTTTAACTCCTCTTCACAATTCAAAACTGTGAGAAGTAGCCGTTATTTACTATTCTACACCTGGGGTTGCTATACATTACTTTTACATGTTTTATAAGAGAATGCCTGGATAAAAATCCAGGCATTGATAAATAAAATCCAGTCTTACTTTGTCAAATGCCTTTTCAAAATCTCCTATAAATACCAGGCTTGGCTTCTTAGATGTGTCATGATGTTCTATTATTTATAGAAGTCGTCGTATATTATCTCCAATGTATCGTTCTTGTAAAAAACCTGTCTGATCAGGATGAACAATACCTAGTAAAACCCTTTTAATTATGAGTGCTATGCATTTCGTAAGTCATTTTGCATCACAACATTGAAGTGTAAGGGGCCTCCAGTTGTTTTAGACTGGATCTTTATGTTTGCCATCTGGGTTTGTTTTATTAATAGTAAAATCAGACGTTCCTGCTGAGTACCTGACAGATTAAATTTCTATAGGAGTAGTTAAAACAATCTAACAATGGAGCTTTGAGTATATCAAGGCTTGATATATCTCTACCGGTATGCCATCAAACCCTGGGGGTTTTCCAGACTGAAAGGATTTAATAGCCTCAAAAAGTTATTCCTCTGTAATTTGGCCTTCGCACTGATCATTCTGTACATTTGTTCATTTTCAATTTTTTGTATTATTTGGAAAGAATTCCTTACCGTAATCTTCATTCGGTGGGAGAGGACGAGACGAAAAAGAGAACATATGCTTAAAATATTTAGCTTCCTCTTTTAAAATATCATTCAGAGAATCATAGATGACTCCGTCTTCAGTAACGAGTTTCTGCAAATTATTTTTGTTAGCGTTCCTGTGTTGGAGATTCAGGAAGAATTTTGTGCATTTTCTCCATATTCCATCCAGTTTGCTTTATTTTTGTAATATTAGATGGTTCTTGAATAAGTTCAAGTTCTTTTTGTTTTTCCTCTAAAGGACTTTGTATCTCTGTATTATCGTTTTTATTACCTATCTATCTTTACTATTAGTTAATGTGTTTCCTTTGTCTCTTTAGCCAGAAACTGCCTTTTTATTATTGATGAATATTGAATTGAATGACATCTGAAGGTAAATTTAAGGTATCCCAAACAATAAGTGGATTTGCTGTTCCTATACTATACTGGGAAAATTCAGTTATAAATTATTTTGTCTTAGTTAAAAATAAGTTGTCCTCCAGTAAACTTTGATTAAATGTCCATTATCCCCGTTCACATGGAAATTCTATAAGAGTTATGTGAAGGCCAATTACAGTGCCTTGCAAAAGTATTTATCCCCGTTGGCATTTTTCCTATTTTGTTGCATTACAATCTGTAATTTAAGTTGATTTTTATTTGGATTTCATGTAATGGACAAACACAAAATAGCCCAAATTGGTGAAGTGAAATTTAAAAATACCTTAAAAAAATAAATAAAAATAAAAACGGAAAAGTGGTGCATGCATATGTATTCACCCCATTTGCTATGAAGCCCCTAAATAAGATCTGGTGCAACCAATTACCTTCAGAAGTCACACAATTAGTTAAATAAAGTCCACCTGTGTGTAATCTAAGAGTCACATGATCTGTCACATGATCTCAGTATATATACACCTGTTCTGAAGGCCCCAAAGTCTGCAACACCACTAAGCAAGGGGCACCACCAAGCAAGCAGCAGCATGAAGTCCAAGCAGCTCTCCAAACAAATCAGGGACAAAGTTGTGGAGAAGTATAGATCAGGGTTGGGTTATAAAAAAATATCTGAAACTTTGAACATCCCACGGAGCACCATTAAATCCATTATTAAAAAAATTGAAAGAATATGGCACCACAACAAACCTGCCAAGAGAGGGCCGCCCACCAAAACTCATGGACCAGGCAAGGAGGGCATTAATCAGAGAGGCAACAAAGAGACCAAAGATAACCCTGAAGGAGCTGCAAAGCTCCACAGCGGAGATTGGAGTATCTGTCTGTCCATCTGTCCTTTAAACCATACACTCCACAGAGCTGGCCTTTACGGAAGAGTGGCCAGAAAAAAGACATTGCTTCAAGAAAAAAATAAGCAAACACGTTTGGTGGTCGCCAAAAGGCACGTGGAAGACTCCCCAAACATATGGAAGAAGGTACTCTGGTCAGATGAGACAACAATTTAGCTTTTTGGCCATCAAGGAAAACACTAGTCTGGCGCAAACCCAACACCTTTCATCACCCCGAGAACACCATCCCCACAGTGAAGGACGGTGGTGGCAGCATCATGCTGTGGGGATGTTTTTCCATCGGCAGGGACTGGGAAACTGGTCAGAATTGAAGGAATTATGGATGGCGCAAAAACCAGGGAAATTCTTGAGGGAAACCTGTTTCAGTCTTCCAGAAATTTGAGACTGGGATGGAGGTTCACCTTCCAGCAGGACAATGACCCTAAGCATACTGCTAAAGCAACACTCGAGTGGTTTAAGGGAAAACTTTTAAATGTCTTGGAATGGCCTAGTCAAAGGCTAGACCTCAATCCAATTGAGAATCTGTGGTATGACTTAAAGATTGTTATACACCAGCGGAACCCATCCGACTTGAAGGAGCTGGAGCAGTTTTGCCTTAAAGAATGGGCAAACATCCCAGTGGCTAGATGTGCCAAGCTTATAGAGACATACTCCAAGAGACTGTATTTGCTGCAAAAGGTGGCTCTACAAAGTATTGACTTTGGGGGGGGGAATAGTTATGCACGCTCAAGTTTTATGTTTTTTTGTCTTATTTCTTGTTTGTTTCACAATAAAACATAAAACATAGGCATGTTGTGTAAATCAAATGATACAACCCCCCCAAAAAAAATCTATTTTAATTCCAGGTTGTAAGGCAATAAAATAGGAAAAATGCCAAGGAGGTGAATACTTTTGCAAGCCACTGTAGATGATGATCTGATCGCATTCTGTCTCCTATTAAAACTTTTTAAAGCTTTGATGAAAGAGAGAAGAAAGTCGTCATGACGACTAGCTTGATTAAGTCTCCTCTATGTATATCTCACTAGGTCTGTTTTTTTTGTCTCCAAATATTCACTATTTCTAATGTGTCCATAATACTTGTGATTTCCTTATGGCACAGTGATGATAGTTTGTAGAGTGATTTCCTTTACAGTCCATTGATGTACTTAACACTGTGTTATAGTCTCCGACCATAATGATTTGATCATTTGTTGTCTGTAAGTTCAATAAATTGGTATAAATATTTTCGAAGAAGTATGGATCATCCTGATATGGACCATATAGATTAATGAGCCAAATCTCTTTTTTGTCCACTTTCATAGTAAAAAATATCCACCTTCCTTGCGAATCATTCCTAACTATTTGCACATTCAGATTGACATTTTTGTTAATTAATATCATCACACCTTTTGAGTTCCTTTATCCATGACAGAAAATTATTTCACCACCCCATTCCTTTTTCCACGCAACTTCATGTAAAGGATGTAAAGTGAGTTTCCTGTAAACAGTATATGTTATATTCCTTTTCTTTTAGCCACGTAAAGACAGATCTTCATTTTTTTTATAATCTGCTAAACCATTACAATTATAACTGGTTATACCTATTTCACCCCTTACCATAACTAGATACTATTGCAGTCTAAATTGACCATAATTAGTGCTTCTAATGTTACTGCCATCACAGGTATTATGACAGTCAAAATTAGAGCTTTCAAATGTCTGACATTTAGAATTCAAGAAATAGGTTCTAGCAATATATGTTTTATTCCCTTGCCTGTTTGCCTGTGAGCCAATGCCACAGATGTTAGAAAATTGAGATAAGATATGTGTGTGGTAAATCTGAGTAAGTTGATGTGTATGATATTGGATGTGATTTAGTGATAGTGTGTACGATGTCTGTATAAGAGTAAGACTATAATGTGTGATGTCCAAATAAATAATAACCCTGCCAATTTGCATGGTTAAGTGTCTATGTGTGTAACATGTAGTGCGTATAGCCTTAATATTCATGATGATAATTGTAATCCATATCGTATCACCATCATAGTTGCATCATAATTACCTTTAACATCATTGAAAAACACATCCCAGCATTTCCATAGCAATTGACGTTTCACATGATCATGAAAGAGACCTTGCATTACTATGAGACGACATCACTACAGTACAAAAGTATCCCGTACAACATGTTATTATTCCCCAATGTCCCTATTCTGATATCTTCCCCTTGCTTGTTGTAAACATATATAAACATGTAGACAAAGACATAGAAAAGATAGACAAACAAGAAACAAATTATAGAATAGTTCGACAATAGAGAGAGGTGAGACAGGGAGAGAAGAGAAGAGAACAGAGAGAAAGAGGGAGTGAGAGGAGAGAGCGAGATCAAGTGTGTATGTGTATTTATAAGTCCATATGTGTAAGTGAACATGTAATTGAGTACCTGTGTGTTCATATCCGCTTCATAGTGTTTAGATATTTTTACAGTTCCCATACTTTCTTTTTTTCGTAACCTGAAGTGCCTGTATAATTTACTACAGCAATTGTGTTATGGAGCTGTCTCAGAATAGCTGTCCATCTATAAAAAGTTTATCCACAATGAGAAAGGCACGCTTACCCTTCTCCCTCTGTTTCCTCTGTACAGGATTTCAGTCTCTTGCGACGTTCGTTTATCTCCCGTGGAAATTGGTAATTGAGACCGAATTTGGTACCGTTAAGCTCCCTTCCCCTGCTTTTGATCAGCTTCTTTTGTTGGTAGTGTTAAAATTTTGCAATGATCAGTTGGGGACCCTTGGCCCTCCGAGCTCCAAGTCTGTGTACACGGTGGAAAGCCACCTTGTTTCCAGTCTCTAGAGGAAGTTTCAAGGGGGATTGCATGAATTCTCTGATCGCACCCTCTGGATTATTGGATGCGCCCTCAGGAATCCCAGAAAATATTAGATTTTCACGCATGCTACAACTTTGTATGTCTAGCAGCGACTCCTTCATCCCCCTGTTTTCCCTGAGTAGAAAATCCATGTTGTAATCGTGGATTTTTACCTTGGATGTGAGTGCCTTGTTCTCTCCTTGGAGCGTGAGAATTTAACTCTTGCTTAACTCCAAACTCCCACTCAGCCCTGCTACCTCCTCACACAACTTTTCCAGTGTTGCATGAATTCCAGTCAGAGCACTAGCCTCTACTTCAACAGTAAGTAGATCGTCCGTGTCTGTAGATGAATCTGTTTTTCTTTTTTTGTCGGGTTAGAGTTCTTTTGTGAGGTAGTCGGATCTTTCCATGATGGAGCATGTTGTTCCTTCATAGCGTAAAGCTGTTGGTACTCGTCGATTTCCCTCAGGATTTCCTTGGTATCCAGGTTGGCTTTTACTCTTGTTTTCAAGAGTTTTTAACAATGCGTCTTTCCCATGACGACGACCGGTGACTGCAGTACAGCCATTAGCACTGTTGTTTGGTTAGCGGTGTTTCTTAATTGTTAAAAGCTAAACGCGCTACGGAATCCACGCAAAAATAAGGTTGGTATTCTTATTTAATAGCAGTTTTGTTTTAATCAAACATAACAAACTGGGTGTTTTCCAGCATGAAGTGTTCAGCTGCGCACTCTGATGACGTGCTGCACAACAGTGAGTGACTCAGCAATAGAAGGTTGGTCGTCGAGAGTCGTCTGTTCTTTTGACCAATTGATTGGTCCAAAGCGTTGTTGTTTCTGTCATCGTTTTAAGCAACAGTTGAGCTAGCTATCAAGAAACAATGGCCAACAAAAATAAAATATAAAGAGAAAGTTGAGAATAGAAAATTACGGATTTAAAACTCAACAATGTATCAACACATATGTCGAGCCCAATAGAGGAAGGACAAAAATGAGAAAGCAAAGGAGGTATCAAAATTAGTTAAATTAGATTCCTTTTTCAAATGCAGTTCAAGTGCAGCCAATGTTAGCACAAGAAATGTAGCGGGACCAGAAGAGGATGTAGGTTTATCATCGCCAGCAGCTTTTAGCAGGTCAAGTGAGCCAAGGCCAAGCTGTTCCATTGTGCCAGAAGAAGCAACTTTAAACAGGGTAGGATACAGATTAGAGGTCGACCGATTAATCGGAATGGCCGATTAATTAGGGACGATTTCAAGTTTTCATAACAATCGGAAACTGTTTTTTACACCTTTATTTAACTAGGCAAGTCAGTTAAGAACACATTCTTATTTTCAATGACGGCCTAGGAACGGTGGGTTAACTGCCTTGTTCAGGGGCAGAACGACAGATTTTTACCTTGTCAGCTCGGGGATTGAATCTTGCAACCTTACAGTTATAACTAGTCCAACGCTCTAACCACCTGCCTCTCATTGCACTCCACAAGGAGCCTGCCTGTTATGGGAATGCAGTAAGAAGCCAAGGTAAGTTGCTAGCTAGCATTAAACTTATCTTATAAAAAACAATCAATCAATCAATCACAATCACTAGTTAACTACACATGGTTGATGATATTCCTAGTTTATCTAGCATGTCCTGTGTTGCATATAATCGATGCGGTGCGCATTCACAGAAAAAGGACTGTCGTTACTCCAACGTGTACCTAACCATAAACATCCATGCCTTTCTTAAAATCAATACACAGAAGTATATATTTTTAAACCTGCATATTTAGCTAAAAGAAATCCAGGTTAGCAGGCAATATTAACCAGGTGTCACGTTCCTGACCTGTTTTCTGTTAGTTTTTGTATGTGTTAGACGGTCAGGGCGTGAGATTGGGTGGGTAGTCTATGTTATGTGTTTCTATGTTGGTTAAAGGGTGACCTGATATGGCTCTCAATTAGAGGCAGGTGGTTTTCATTTCCTCTGATTGAGAGCCATATTAAGGTAGGTGTTTTCACAGTGTTTGTTGTGGGTGGTTGTCTCCTGTGTCAGTGTCTGTGTATGTTACGCCACACGGGACTGTTTCGGTTTTGTTTCTTCGTTCGTTTTATGTAGTCAGTTTTCCTGTTCATGCGTTCTTCGTGTTTCATGTAAGTTCGTCGTCCAGGTCTGTCTACGTCGTTTATTGTTTTTGTAATTATTCAAGTGTTCGTCGTGTTTTCTGTTTTGTTTATTAAATATCATGTCGTATCACACCGCTGCGTCTTGGTTCAATCCATGCTCCTCCTCTTCGGATGAAGAGGAAGAGGAAAGCCGTTACACCAGGTGAAATTGTGTCACTTCTCTTGCGTTCATTGCACGCAGAGTCAGGGTATATGCGATAATAATAAAAGTTTTGTTTTCGAAATGATAGTTTCCGGATTCGACCATATTAATGACCAAAGGCTCGTATTTCTGTGTGTTATTATGTTATAATTAAGTCTATGATTTGATATTTGATAGAGCAGTCTGACTGAGTGATGGTAGGCAGCAGCAGGCTCGTAAGCATTCATTCAAACAGCACTTTAGTGCGTTTTGCCAGCAGCTCTTCACTGTGCTTCAAGCATTGCGCTGTTTATGACTTCAAGCCTATCAACTCCCGAGATTAGGCTGGTGTAACCGATGTGAAATGGCTAGCTAGTTAGCGGGGTGCGCGCTAATAGCGTTTCAAACGCCACTCGCTCTGAGACTTGGAGTAGTTGTTCCTCTTGCTCTGCATGGGTAACGCTGCTTCGAGGGTGGCAGTTGTCGTTGTGTTACTCGTTCGAGCCCAGGTAGGAGCGAGGAGAGGGACGGAAGCTATACTGTTACACTGGCAGTACTAAAGTGCCTATAAGAACATGCAATAGTCAAAGGTATATGGAATACAAATGGTATAGAGAGAAAAAGTCCTATAAATACTATATTAACTACAACCTAAAACCTCTTACCTTGGAATATTGAAGTCTCATGTTAAAAGGAACCACCAGCTTTCATATGTTCTCATGTTCTGAGCAAGTAACTTAAACGTTAGCTTTTTTTACATGGCACATATTGCACTTTTACTTTCTTCTACTACACTTTGTTTTTGTATTATTTAAACCAAATTGAACATGTTTCATTATTTATTTGAGGCTAAATTGATTTTTATTGATGTATTATATTAAGTTAAAATAAGTGTTCATTCAGTATTGTTGTAATTGTCATTATTACAAATAAATGAATAAAAATAGGGCGATTAATCGGTATCGGCTTTTTTTGGTCCTCCAATAATCGGTATCGGCGTTGAAAAAAATCATAATCGGTCAACCTCTAATACAGATTGTCAGCTATCGGCAGATACGACCCTGAGCACAAGCCAGGCCATACTACCACAGACAAGCTATCCTTGGGCCGGGCAGGGAGGAAGAAGAGCAGCGCAAGGCTAGAATCGTGGCAGCTGAGGAAACAGGTGGAAGTGGGACAGACAGCCTTTTTACCTATCCAACATTTTTTAAAATTATATTTACATTTTAGTCATTTAGCAGACGCTCTTATCCAGAGCGACTTACAGTAGAGTGCATACATTTTATTACATTTTACATACTGAGACAAGGATATCCCTACCGGCCAAACCCTCCCTAACCCGGACGACGCTATGCCAATTGTGCGTCTGGGCGCGAACCCAGAGACTCTGGTGGCGCAGCTAGCACTGCGATGCAGTGTCCTAGACCACTGCGCCACCCGGGAGGCGCCAGACGGGGAACTATGCAACAAATGTGGATGCAAAAGTTAAATGGCACATTATTGCATTAGGCTCGTGTAAGCCTACTGGCCCATTCCCAAGAGATGACGAAAGGCGGTGTTTTTCAGAGTCATATTACACCACTACAACCAAGGCTGGAATCAAATTACCACTTACATGGCTATGCTATTTGGTCAAGCTAGATTGCGCATATTGTGAGCCTTGCTGGTTGTTCGGAGATCGGAGTGCCCCTTTCTTCTCTGATGCGTGGGTCAATGGGGTGAGAGATTGGCGGCATCTAACATCCAAAATAGCATGTCATGAGACATCCCAGATTCACATGGGTGCCTGTTTGGTATATGAGCAATGGAAGCTCAATGGCACTATTGACGCATAAATGGAGAGGTGTGCGTAACACAGCAAATTTCCGGCCATATGTGTTGGAACGCATAGTTAATGTAACTTTCACACTTGGTCATGTAATTTGGAGTTCAGAGGGCACCGTGAAAGGCTGGGGCAGGCCGACAGTGGGAATTTTCTCAGTATAATTGAACTGCTGTCATTTCATGACCCAGTTCTGAAATAACCTTTAGAACGCCCCGCAGGATCCGTTAACTATCTCAGTCCTCAAAATGAGCTGATTTATATCTTAGTCAGTGAGTGAAGTGTGACAGAGAGATGCAGGAAGCCCCATTTTTTTTCTACCTTAATGCACACCACACTGGATGTATCCAAAGTAGACCAGTTAAGCCAAGTGTATTGCTATGTGAGAGTGATAAGGGATGCAAATAATGTCGCCACAGATCTGACCATCACAGAGTCGTTTTGGGGATTTCTGGAGACTGCTGACACATCAGCAGCTGAGCTTCAACATAAAATCCTGTGCAGCATAGAAGATAATGGGCTGGATATTTCAAAATGTCGTGGGCAGGGGTATGATGGAGCTCCTAACATGAGCTGCGTCTATTCGGTGTGCAGGCCAGAATATCAGAAAAACAGACACTTGCTGTTAATGTGCATTGCGCAGCGCACAATCTTAACCTGACTCTATACGACTCTGTCAAAAATGTGCCAGAGATTAAACAGTTTTATGATACTGTTGAACTGTTATACACCTTCTTCGGGCATAGCATAAAGAGATGGTCAATGTTGAGTGGTATATTTGATTTTGCATCAGAAAAGAAAATGTAACTAAAACGACTGTGTCCCACCCGCTAGTCATCTAGATATAAGTCCCCTGCCGCCCTGAGATGCAGATATGTGGACGTAATAAAGGCCCACACCAAGATTGTGCTTTCAAGTTACAAGAAGGACGAGAGGAATGATGCAGCACTGAAAAGGAAAATGGAAAAATGTATTCAAATGTATTAGTCGTTCTGCAGACTAAAGTTTTAGAAAATGTAACGTTGTCTCCGAAATGCTACAGGCCAAAGACGCAGACCTGCACAGGGCAGTCAGCCTACTCAAGGACATGATAGAGGTCCTGTCCGAATTCCGACACGATTTTGAAAGTCACTGCAGGGACCCTTGCTGGCAAATGGGGAGCTCAGAACACATTTGAAGACACTTGGAGAAGGAAGGCGAGGCGTCATTTTGATGAGCTATGCGAGGACGAGCGACTGTCGGATGGGGAGAGTAGTTTTAGAGTCAATGTCTTTAATGCAAACCTTGACATCGTTATCCACCAGCTGTCAAACATATTTAAAAGTCTGTGGGCAACATCGAGTCTGTTTGACTCCATCCATCCCACTACCCTGGCCAACGCAGATGATGATGCGCTCTATGAGACCACCAGCCGGCTGGCTGAACATTACAGCAAAGGTATATCAGCAAGCTTCCCTAGCCAATTACTCTCTTTCAGGGCCTGTTTTAGAAGGAAATAGCAAAGCACACTACACTGAGACATGGCCAAGATGCTCATTGTGGATTACAATTCAGTCACTGCTACAATTGAGGAAGTAGTTACAGCGATGCTCCTTTTTATGACTCTGCCTGTAACGGTAGCCAGTCCCGAACGCTCCTTTTCCAAACTGAAAATAATGAAATCATACCTGAGGAGCAGCATGGGACAGGAGAGACTGGGTTGGCCATTCTGTTTATTGAAAACACCAGGGCCAGGACCATGGATTTGAATGCCATAGTCAACGACTTCGAAGAGCGCAAGGCCCGTCAAATGCCAATCAAATGAGTGAGTAAGCTTATATTTTTACAGGGCAGGCTACCCAGACAGCCTATATAAATCAAGATTTATTGAGATTAATTTATATTGCTTGTCAATCTACGACTATGCTCGATCTGTCTTTGGAAACTATGTTCTGGTGCATGGCCGCTGAGCCATTTCATTGTCATCATAGCCTATACGTTTAACTAGGCTATAACATAATAGTAAGCACATACGCATCATATACTGTTAAAAGGCATGCTGTCATTTAAGCAATCTGTTTGAATGCTCAACTTGATTGATTTGCTGGTGTTTTTCATATAGCAAACTCAGGGTGGCAGGTCATTTGAAATACCGGTATGTCAGTTTTGACGCTGTGCATAACTTCGGCGAGCATGTTCTGGGTCATTAGCTGTGTTTCGGTGTTTTTGTCAAGACATTGATCTATATATTTATGTTTTATAATATAGGCTATTGCCTATTATTTGCAGATAAAGTAGGGTGTTTTTTGACCGCTTTGTGCTTTCCGTGCTGATTGACTTATACGGGTTAATTTCTGACCACCGTCCATGGTGCTGAATGTATTGCCTATATTGCGGCTTCTCTGGTAACAGCTTCAGATTTGGTGCCCTTAGATTTGGTTCTGCTCTGCTGTTACAATACTTTGTAATATTAACACACAGCCTTACCAACAAAATAATTAACATTTTAAGGGAAATATGGGTGGTGATAGGGGCCCGTAATTTTTGGGGCACTTGGGCCCGTCATGATTAAGCTATGCTACTGTTAAGAACTCCAGACTCCCAGCTGCTCAAGTAGAACTTTCCATCTTTCCTGTTGTTGCTCATGTCCTTCCCTCACTTTCACCAAACAAAAGAACAAGGCTTTCTGGTTTCTTGGCTGGCCCTTATTACTTATTTTCTCTCTCCCTGACATGAGTCTCTATAAGAAGGTCTGGAGTACACTGTGTAGGGTAGCCCAAGGGCTACAGTCAAGCATCAGAGCTCTCTTCATCCTCTGATATCAATGACTGCTTTAGACTTCAATTCCCAAATGGATTTCTTTCCACTGGTTCTCTTTCAAATACTTGTTTCGATGTCTCACACTGGGATTCACTGATTGGCGGATTCACTATTGTAAGAACCAATCCCACAACGTCTGTTGGGGACAGACAAGTTGAGTGGCGAATGAGGTGAGCCCCTCCCTTTTAATAAGGCGCCACTCATCGTGCCCTCTGGATATTCTCTCTCTCCTCAGCACGACTTGATCCCTGTCTTCCTGATCAACTGTTCTCAGGTGAACAACAAGGTTAACGCTGCCGAACGTAGAACCTCAGCGCTTGTCTTTTTGTGTTGAACAACTAACGAAAGGAACGTTTTTGTGTACAATTAGCGCTTTTGCTTTTTCTACTCCCTAATTCTCCTGTAGCTACTCCCTAATTCTCCGGCTAGCTAACTCGGCTGGCTCTCTGAAAGGCCAGCTATACCACCAAATTTGCTTTTATACCTGGCCAAACGGTAGAATTGCTAACTCTCCTCCTTTAGTGCAACCCACATCCCCTTGGATCGTGTTGACTAGACTGACTGTCCTATCGCACAGTTGGAAGGTTGAGAGAAACACTTTGTTCGTCGAGAGACTAAGAAAGCACACACTTTCTCTGGCTAGCACTGTGCTAAATAGCTACCACGTGGTGAAAGCTAGCTAGCTTATGCTTTACCCGAGGCCCTTCTCTCATTTAGGACAACCTACATTCACTAGTTTGTGACTGACCGGTTTAGCCTCTCTGCTTTACAGTCGTATGAGATATGTTACCCAAAGATGAGTACCCATGTGGTTTCCTTCAGCTAGCACTGTGCCCGCATTAGCATGCCTTTAGCCCACAAGCTGGTTGCTAGCTAGCTAACAACTATACTAGCTCCACGGCTTGATGATGCTGGGAAGCCAGCTGCTACTGGCTCTTCCACCTACGATGGAATTGCCAGCTTGCTCTCTCGTTTAGTACATCTAACATTCACTTGTTTCGTTTGCTAAACAGACCAGTTATACCTCACTGTGCTATGATCAATAGAGACTCTCAGGACCGAAGAAGTAATGCTATTCATGCGGTTCTCTTTGGCTAACACTGTGCTAGCTTTAGCATGCCTTTAGCCCACAAGCTAGTTGCTTGCTAGCTAACAACTACATTAGCTCCACGGCTATAGCGTTTATACACAGTGCTCACTTCATTAGCCGCGAGGCATCTATTAAGCTAGCTCACACCTGTCAAGTCTAATTCGTACTACTGGGTTAGCGGGCAATTTTCCAGGTCAGGCATGCGCTCTTCCACCTACGAGAGAATTTCCAGCTTGCCATGGTCAATAGAGACTCTCAGGACCAAAGAAGCAACACTATTCCCACATTTTCTTTGGTTAATACGGTGCTAGCTATCACTGCGTGAACACTAGCTAGCTAACATAAAAGTCTCATTGCTATGCGTCAACTAGCACATGCATAAACTGGTAAAAAATACTTTTTCACAGGAGTTATTATGGGCCCTCGTAACAAACACGCTCAGGCAGCCCTCAAACGAATCCTGCAAGTTTTGTAAGGTTTAACCATGTACCGGCCCGTGGCAGCTTAAGCTACGCTACTAGCCCTCACACGAACGCTAGCTATCTAATCACCATCTAGCTATTTCTAGATTAGCTCCCATATTTAGTTCACCTAGCATTAAGTTGCTTTTTGCCTACTAACTGAACGAGTCCCACCATGTGGTGATCCGGTCCATGAGGCAGCCTTAAACAGGTTAGCTAACACGGCAAGGCTGGCTATACCACTACTAACCTAGGCTAGGCAAAACTCTCACGTGGCCTACCTCAGCTAGCACACCGCTAGGTCTGCTCTCTTGCATAGTTCACATAACGTTCAGGCGTTTTTGTGCTTACTTACTTAACTGGCTCCACCTACGAGGTTCTCCGGTCCAAGAGACTCAAAAAACAGGTCAATTACTGCATCAAGGCTAGCCTTGACACCACCTGCCCCGCAGAACCAAGAGCCTTTAGAGTTTTTGTTTCAGTCTCCTCCATCTCCAAAGGTAATTGTATGGATTTTTTTTCTATTAATAATGTAGAATTAACAGCCATACAGAAAGACTCATGTGAAGGTAAAATTACAGAGCAGGAACTTCTTTATGCAATTAAAGCCTTTAAGCCTGGGAAAACTCCAGGGCTGGATGGCATACCAGTTGAGGTATACCAAACCTTTTTTGATATACTCAGAGGACCATTATTAGCATGTTTTAACCAGTCCTATGTTAATGGTAGATTATCAGACACTCAACAAGAAGGTCTGATTTAATTATTACTGAAACAGGATACAAGTGGGAAATATAAAGATCCAGTCCATTTAAAAAAATTGGAGGCCCCTTACACTTCAGTGTTGTGATGCAAAAAGTCTAGCAAAATGTATAGTGCATAGAATTAAAAAGGTATTGTCTGACATTATTCATTCTAATCGGACAGGTTTTTTACATGGACGATACATTGGAGATAATATAACGCAAGTACTGGAAACAATAGAACACTGTGAAAAATCTGGGAAACCAGGTCTGCTATTCATACCGGACTTTGAAAAGGCTTTTAGGGCCACCTTAGGGCAGCGCACAATTGGCCCAGTGTCGTCTGGGTTAGGGGAGGGTTTGGAATGTCCTTGTCCCCCCCGCACGCTAGCGACTCCTGTGGCGGGCCGGGCGCAGTGCACGCTGACACGGTCGTTTCCTCCGACACATTGGTGCAGCTGGCTTCCGGGTTAAGTGGGCATTGTGTCAAGAAGCAGTGCGGCTTGGCTGGTTTGTGTTTCGGAGGACGCACGGCTCTCGGCCTTCGCCTCTCCTGAGTCCATACAAGAGTTGCAGCATTGAGACAAGACTGTAACTACCAATTGGATACCACAAAATTGGGGAGAAAAAAAATGCAAAAAAAATTCTAAATGAAATTAAAAATATTAATTAAAAAACGCTTTCGATAAAGTACCACTTGGGTTTAAATATAAATGCCTGGAACATTTCAATTTTGGAGAATCTCTTATAAAATGGTTTAAATCTTGTATAGTAACCCTAGGTGTAAAATAGTAAATCATGGCTACTTCTCACTGTCAAGTGGAGTAAAACAAGGTTGTCCACTATTGGCATATCTATTTATCATAGCCATCGAAATGTTAGCTATAAAAATCAGATCCAACAATAATATCAAGGGATTAGAAATAGAGGGCTTAAAAACTCACGTTTTCTTTTAAATCCACAACTTGGATCCTTGCACAGCCTCATAGTGGATCTAGATTATTTTTCTAACCTCTCTGGATTACAACCACATGTAAGTGTACTGTATTAAGTATTGGATCACTAAAAAAGACTCCTTTTACTTTACCATGTAGTTTACCAATAAAATGGTCTGATGGGGATGTGGATATACTCGGTATATATATCCCAAAATAAATAAATAATCTCACTCCAATATATTTTTATAGAAATGTGGCAAAAAAAGATAAGATCTTGCTGCCACGGAAAGGTAAATACCTTTCTATTTGTGGAAAAATCACCCTGATTAACTCTTTAGTCATATCCCAGTTTACCTATTTGCTTATGGTCTTGCCTACACCTGGAGATAATGAAATCTGTGAAGTTATTTGGATTTTTACAAATTATCTTTGAAAGAAAGGGTCCTGAAAAGATACCCAGGGTCCCGAACAGTTTTTTTAAATGATATTTTATTTGGAACACAAGCCAGACAAAATTAAACGTGCCTATTTATATAATGAATATGAATTTGGAGGGCAGAAAGGATTAAATATTAAATCATTAGACCTCTCACTAAAGACTTCAGTCATAAAAAAGTTATACTTCTATCCGAACTGGTTCTCTAGCAAATTAGTAAGCGTGTCTATGTTCAAGGAAGGCCTTTTTCCCTTTATTCAGATTACAACAGCTCACTTTCAGTTATTTGAAAAGGAAGTAATCTCCCAAATATTGCTATTTTTAAAACAAGCCACAGAAAGTTGGTTGCAATTTCAATTTAATCCTCCAGAAAAGACTGAACAAATAATACAACAAATATTGTGGTTAAACTCAAATATACTATTTGATTAAAAAAAAAGAAGAAAAAAAAAGAAAAAAAGGTATAATCTTCGTAAATTATATCATAAATTCCACTGGTGCATGTCATACATGCAGCTAACTAAAACATATGGAAATGTCTGCTCTTCCCAAAATTACAACCAACTAAACTTTTTCAGGACCCTTTCTTTCAAAGATAATTCGTAAAAATCCAAATAACTTCACAGATCTTCATTGTAAAGTGTTTAAACACTGTTTCCCATGCTTGTTCAATGAACCATAAACAATTAATAAACATGTACCGTTGGAACGGTCGTTAAGACACTAACAGCTTAAAGACGGTAGGCAATTAAGGTCACAGTTATGAAAACTTAAGACACTAAATAGGCCTTTCTACTGACTCTGAAAAACACCAAAAGAAAGATACCCAGGGTCCCTCCTCATCTGTGTGAGGTGCCTTAAGCATACTGCAAGGAGGCATGAGGACTGCAGATGTGGCCAGGGCAAGAAATTGCAATGTCCGTACTGTGAGATGCCTAAGACAGCCCTACAGGGAGACAGGACGGACAGCTGATCATCCTCGCAGTGGCAGACCACGTGTAACAACACCTGCACAGGATCGGTACATCTGAACATCACACCTGTGGGTCAGGTACAGGATGGCAACAACAACTGCCCGAGTTACACCAGGAATGCACAATCCATCCATCAGTGCTCAGACTGTCCGCAATAGGCTGTGAGAGGCTGGGCTGAGGGCTTATAGGCCTGTTGTAAGGCAGGTCCTCACCAGGCAGATTTGTGGCCTGCTGGAGGTCATTTTGCAGGGCTCTGGCAGTGCACCTCCTTGCACAAAGGCGGAGGTAGCGGTCCTGCTGCTGGGTTGTTGCCCTCCTACGGCCTCCTCCACGTCTCCTGATGTACTGGCCTGTCTCCTGGTAGCGCCTGCATGCTCTGGAACCTACGCTGACAGACACAGCAAACCTTTTTGCCACAGTTCGCATTGATGTGCCATCCTGGATGAACTGCACTACCTGAGCCACTTGTGTGGGTTGTAGACTCCGTCTCATGCTACCACTAGAGTGAGAGCACCGCCAGCATTCAAAAGTGACCAAAACATCAGCCAGGAAGCATAGGAACTGAGAAGTGGTCTGTGGTCACCACCTGCAGAATCACTCCTTTTTTGGGGGTGTCTTGCTAATTGCCTATAATTTCTACCTTTTGTCTATTCCATTTGCACAACAGCATGTGAAATTTATTGTCAATCAGTGTTGCTTCCTAAGTGGACAGTTTGATTTCATAGAAGTGTGATTGACTTGGAGTTACATTGTGTTGTTTAAGTGTTCCCTTTATTTTTTTGAGCAGTGTATAAGGTTTCAAAGTTGACAGTGCATTTCAGAGCAAAACCCAAGCCGTGAGGTTGAAGGAATTGTCCGTAGAGCTCCGAGACATAATTGCGTTGAGATACAGATCTGGGGAAGGGTACCAAAACATTTCTGCAGCATTGAAGGTGCCCAATAACACAATGGCCTCCATCATTATTAAATGGAAGAAGTTTGGAACCACCAATACTCTTCCTAGAGCTGGCCGCCCGGCCAAACTGAGCAATCTGGGGAGAAGGGCCTTGGTCAGGGAGGTGACCAAGAACCCGGTCACTCTGACAGAGCTCTAGAGTTCCTCTGTGGAGATGGGAGAATTTGCAGAAGGACAACCATCTCTGCAGCACTCCACCAATCAGGCCTTTATGGTAGAGTGGCCAGACGGAAGCGACTCCTCAGTAAAAGGCACATGACAGCTCACTTGAAGTTTGCCAAAAGGCACTTAAAGATTCTGACCATGAGAAACAAGATTCTCTGGTCTGATGAAAACAAGATTGAACTCTTTGGCCTAAGTGCCAAGCATCACGTCTGGATGAAACCTGGGACCATCCTTACAGTGAAGCATGGTGGTGGCAGCATCATGCTGTGGGGATGTTTTTCAGCGGCAGGGACTGCTAGACTAGTTTGAGGAAAAGATGAACGGAGCAAAGTACAGAGAGATCCTTAATGAAAACCTGTTCCAGAGCGCTCAGGACCACAGACTGGGGTGAAGGTTCACCTTCCAACAGGACAACGCCCCTAAGCACACAGCCAAGACAACGCAGGAGTGGCTTCGGGACAAGTCTCTGAATGTCCTTGAGAGGCCCAGCAAGAGTCCAGACTTGAACCCGATCGAACATCTCTGGAGAGACCTGAAAATAGTTGTGCATCAATGCTCCCCATCCAATCTGACAGAGCTTGAAAGTATCTGCATAGAAGAATGGGAGAAACTCCTCAAATACAGGTGTGCCAAGCTTATAGTGTCATACCCAAGAAGACTCGATGCTGTTATCGCTGCCAAAGGTGCTTCAACAAAGTACTGAGTAAAGCATCTGAATGCTTATGTAAATGTGATATTTCCATTAAAAAAATGTATGAACTAGCAATTATGGGGTATTGAGTGTAGATTGATTAAGAAAAAAAACTATTTAATCAATTTTAGAATAAGGCTGTAACATAACAAAATGTGGGAAGAGTCAAGGGGTCTGAATACTTTCCGAAGGCACTGTATACTGTAGTTTCCATAACTAAAAATATTGTTGTTTCAGCTGTTTGAAGCTGGTGTACAAAACCGAAAGTAAAAGACACAAAAACAAAATGTAAGAACAGGAAGCATAGAAATAGTGCACATGCACTTGCTTTCAAGTAGAATGATAGATTTATAACTCACATTTCTATGTGAATTTGGTCAGGTCCCCAAAGCCAGTGGCCACATCAATGCGAGCTGTGGCAAGAAGGTTTGCTGTGTCTGTCAGCGTAGTGTCCAGAGCCCTGCAAAATGACCTACAGCAGGCCACAAATGTGCATGTGTCTGCTCAAACGGTCAGAAACAGACTCCATGAGGGTGGTATGAGGGCCCGACGTCCACAGGTGGAGGTCATTTTGCAGGGCTCTGGCAGAGCCCCTCCTTGCACAAAGGCGGAGGTAGCGGTCCTGCTGCTGGGTTGTTGCCCTCCTACGGCCTCCTCCACGTCTCCTGATGTACTGGCCTGTCTCCTGGTAGCGCCTCCATGCTCTGGACACTACGCTGACAGTCACAGAAAACCTTCTTGCCACAACTCACATTGATGTGCCATCCTGGATGAGCTGCACTACCTGAGCCACTTGTGTGGGTTGTAGACTCCGTCTCATGCTACCACTAGAGTGAAAGCACCGCCAGCATTCAAAAGTGACCAAAACATCAGCCAGGAAGCATAGGAACTGAGAAGTGGTCTGTGGTCACCACCTGCAGAACCAGTCCTTTATTGGGGGGTGTCTTGCTAATTGCCTATAATTTCCACCTTTTGTCTATTCCATTTGCACAACAGCATGTGAAATTTATTGTCAATCAGTGTTGCTTCCTAAGTGGACAGTTTGATTTCACAGAAGTGTGATTGACTTGGAGTTACATTGTGTTATTTAAGTGTTCCCTTTATTTTTTTGAGCAGTGTATAAAGGATATTTCATGCTGAAACCCTCATACAGTATTACACATCAATGGTATTAATTAAGTTGATGGTTTATATTCAGGATAATGTCTAAAAGGGTCACTACACGTCTTCTGATAGACTACTTAAAATCCTTGAAAGATCCTTGAAGATCTGGTAGTTTCAGTTTATACCTACCCTTTGCAACCCTATCTTTGACAGAAAAATGTAAAAGCCACTTTTCCTAGAGTTTGAACTGCAACAGGTTGGCACAGACCATCATATTCAGATTGGAAATACCCAAAATGACTTAGCAGTGATCATTGATGGTATTTGGTAGTGACATTACTGGTAAACAAAATGGAACTCGGCAACATCTCTTCAAGTACAATCTATCCATGTTTTTCACCAAACACGGTCACAGCTCCAAAGCGCTCAGGTGTGGCCATCGCAATGCAACACTGTTTTTGATTCACAGCAGTGCTGTGTCCGCGAAGATAATCACTGTCGAAGATATTATATTACACCTACATCTGTCAGGACTGAGTGTGGAGGAAAGCAACATGGTCTGACAGCGTGTCTGAGTGCTTGGTTTGATTAACATACAACACTATGGCACCTGACAGCCAAATGAACTGCCTGCTGGCACTTCTCTAATCCACTCACAATAATCTGAGCAGAAACAATTATGGAGGACATGGCAGATGAAGTCCAGCCATCCTAACACATTACACTGATGGGCTAACACTGGCCCCCAGTGGCACATTATCGGCCAGCTTAACTCACAATCAATACTTTAACATACACACTCACCTTCCTCCTCAGTAGCCTGACTGGGGAAGGCTGGTATTCTATAGAGGACTGGAGTGGAGCGACCACATCACTGAGTTATACAGTCTCTGTCAAACTCATCCCTCAAGGTATCATAAACGTCCAGGAGGATCAAGAGGCACATTAATCAGACACATTAGGCAGCTAAAGGGAGAATACTTACTTAGAGGACATTAAGGCTGTCTTGAGATCAAGCCCAGGAAATTAACAACTCGCCCAACAGATACAATCAGTGACAGATATGAGGGATGGGATTCGAGAGCATGAAGGTGTGGAGGCCTAGGTGATGAATATAGAGTTGGCTTGACAGAACCAATTAAGCAACCCATGGTCCACATCAGCCCAGCCTGGTCTCAGAGCAAAACACATTATAATGTACTAAAATCCGTGAAACTCCATTTAGTATGATATGTTACTTTACATCAGGTAACATTATATTGGCCTACGTAAATCCAGGATACCCAAAATCAATGATGAAGGCACTGTAATGCACAGAGTCTAAATTAGTCAAGAATTAGAGCAGAACGTGTGGCTAGTGCTGTTGCGGTGACCGTATTACCGCCACACCTGCGGTCACGAGTCATGAAGTCAGTCAAACTCCACGTGACCGCTTAGTCACGGTAATTAGGCTTCTCCAAGCTCTGATGCTGCTGACAGTCATTAGTAGCCTACCAATGCCTGGAACTCAGCACTCTATTGTCACTCTAATCACTCTGACATCAATGCAAATATGTTCCAAAATCAAATCAAACACTTCATGAAAGCCCATGAGCTCATGTTGCGCAACATTTCTATAGTCTATGCAATTGCGCGGGGAAACAGAGTGATGGCCTCTACTAAAGGGCCCCATCAGCCTTCTATAGGCTAGGCGTACTATATTTATTTCTCAACTTTCCTAATATTAAGCACATTGTTTATCTTTACAACATGAGTATGGCCTAACTGGCTGGCATGAAAATGAACCATGGGTAAAGTGTCCTCCATTCTCTATTTAAGTGCATAGATGAGATGTATTTTTGCTGCTCCTGTTTTGAGACAACTGCATGATAATGGTCCATTCTAAGTCAAAAGAAATTTCACACATATATTATTTAGTGTATGTAAAGAAAAGATTAAATCAAGAAAAGTCTGATGGGTGACAATATTAGCCTATCAAATGTGAATGATATATTATCACTTGTCAATGATGCCCAGCATAAGAAACAATACCTTTTTTTGCGCAACTTTTTTGCGCGACTCATGAATCATAGTCGCACACCTCATGTACTGTAGCCTAGCCCATAGGCCTATATGTTTTAATAAGGTTTGTATCACAACTAAAGTGGCAAAATAACTTCTTTAAAAAAAGCACATTAATCGGCTTTACAAGGGGTGTTGAGCCTAACTGGCATACTTAAGCAGCGCGTGAGGTTCAAGTTTGGGAAGATCCTTTTCACCATAAAAATGCACCTTTATAATGGAAGCATTACATGCATAATTGTATTTGCTTTCACTTTTGATAATGGTGTTTTCTGCAAATGGAACATTCACTCTAATAGCCTACTACTACGTGTGCATTGCTGCGCTTCTAATGTGAAGAAAGTGCCTTTTTTGCGACTTTTTCGAGTCATAGTTGCACACCTCATGTAGCCTAGCCCATAGCCCTATATGTTTTGATAGGGTTTGTATAACTAAAGTGGCCAAATAACCTCTTAAAATTAAGCACATTAATCTGCTTTACAATGGGTCTGGCATACATCTGGCATACATTAGCAGCGAGTGAACTTCAAATTTGGGGAAGATAATTTTCACCATTTAAAATGCACCTTTATAATAAAAGCCTTACATGCATAATTGCATTTGCGGTCACTTATAATATTTATTTCTCACAAAGAATAGGTTGACTTTTGTACTATGGGGGAAAGTAGATCAACATAGGCTAGTGCTTTGCTGTTCGTTAGGCCTACTCATCTTGTTGGCTAGCGAAAAGTAAATGTGGACTATCCTTCCAATATCTTCAATATGCACATCGGAATTGGATAAGGACATGCACAGTTGCGTCCCCAATGGGTCTGTCTTCACTTGTAGCCTGTGAGAAAGACCTGATCACGTGATGGAGAGTCATGTGAGTGCAAGCTGCTTAGGAGTGTGCAGCACTCGGGGAGAAGGGCATAACGCAGCACTCCGGGCCAAGGGCACAATGGCCACTGGCTTCAAAAGGCATGTCTTTTTTTGGGGTGCATTATGGCCACAAAGGGGATGCCGCCGTGAAATGAGGCATTATCAAAGAGCTTTAAAAAAAAATCTAAATTAGAGTCGCATCATGCAGCCTTAAAATGTATAAAAAATATAAACATGTAACCCAACGATTGTAGAACAACTAAAGTTACATTAATAACTCTAAATTCAGCATATAGGAGTAAACGCTCAACACAGAATAGCCGCATGTGCGCACTCCCTCAAATCGTTTGGAGAAAATATTGGTATTTTATTCAGCTTGTTCAATTGTATTATTCATACTATAAAATAATATAAGACAATGCCATGGAATTCCAAGCAAATCTTGTCTGCTAAATGAACTAGTGTAGCCACAGAAATTTAGCATTGCCAGATCAGGACTTAACATAAGGACAACTCATAAGGACAAGAGTATGCTATTCTGTTCTTCTGAAATAGACCACATTTTCTTCATATCATGCTTCTTTAGACCTGTCTTAAATAAATAATAGATTTAATTTGAAGGTGTAGGCTATATTACATGGATTTATTAGACTTTTTAGAATGTAGATGTTCCAAAAGGTCTGTATCAGTGGCTTGTAGGCTATGTGTGTAAGCTAGGAGATTCTAAATGTGTTTCTGTTCATTAACAGTCAATTACCGTGAGACCGACACTTATTTGCTTGACAATCACTGGCTGACGAACTGTTGTGACCGCCACAGCCCTACGCGTGGGACTGCCTAACCTCTCCTGGAGAGGGTGACTCGCCTACCGACTTCAGGGGCTAATAACCTCAGCGAACTGACAAACACCACACAGAGTGGGATATCAAACTAATCTGGGACCAGGGGAGAGTTTGGGCATCTCACATACAGTGCATTCTACACATCTGGGCACATTTTCTGCATTTGGTATCATCTGTCCTTTTTCACCTACAAAAATTATTGACGATATATGCATGCAAAAAAAAACTGACAGAGCCTAATTTCTGCCTGTACCTGTCAACACAGATTTGTTTAAGTAGCATTATTCTCTAGTGTGGGGTTAAGGGAGAAGCATGTCAGATGAGGTATCCTTTTAAAAACATGCAGTGTAATCATAAATATACTTAAAACTGCCTTTAATTCCCCAGGTCCAAATGACATGAATTAATCATGTTTACACTGATGCTCCACGGCTATGATTAGAAATGAACTGATACAATCTCGGTCTTCTTTACCAAACTGGTTTATGCAAGAATAAACATAGTTATTTCTACTCAAAGCACTAACATCCTCTGTCAGCAACCTCTTTCTCTGAGGTTGCTCCCTTTTCTCTGAAACTCACTCTGGCGTGGAGGGACATCAGTTCTCAATATATAACACAATGCTAATGTGGTAGAGTAGGCTACAGAAAAAGTTTCCTCCTAAACACACTTTAAGAAAATCATCTTTAAGATGTTGAGCGCAAAAACGAGGCCAAAGTTCCTTCCTCACTATAACTCATTAGTGTAGACAGAGTAGCTACCTGTAATTAGGATGGCCCAGGTTTTTGTCTCCTTGGCTGAATTCATCGTCATGACATGTTCAAGGAGAGTGAAACAGACATCAATTGGCGGAGTCTTTGGCACATAATGGACCTGTCTATAGATAGCTCAGCCAGTTAGGATGGGAAACAGACTGTGAAGTCTCTGCACTCCAGTTGGAGAGTTAGCCATTCCATAGATCATTTACAAGTCATTGTCACAAGTCAGAAGGAGGATTTCTCAGGGAACAGAAGTGAGCCATTGATGTGGAGGCTTTGCCTGAATCCCACTGTTCTGTTTTGGGTTTGGTGTTGTGTTTTGTGCAGTGTAGCCTCGGTTTGAGAGAGGCACAGAAAAGAAAAGAACTCAAGTGACCTGTCATTGATGTTTCCAAATCAAATGCCTTCTTCGCTGAGTATTTGTTTATCCTGTCTTTAGGCTTAAATCTGAAAATAGATACTCTAAAATAGGATCTTATCTGTTCCGGATTTGTTTATTGATTTAACACAAGCGGTTATGTAGAATGTACAAATGCCTGTATATTGTCAATCAACACAGATGTACTCTCATTCAATCCTATTTGGTTCAAATAAATTATTCCCAGTGTCTTAGTTTTTTCATAATCAGGCACACCTACAGTATGTGCCTTATTGTTCTCTCTTTACTGCTGTGCAAATTAGACAATTATGTGTGCCTGCTACCGGCATTTGTCACCTGTCAGTGACTAACCTGAGTAGCACTGCTTGACTTGGGCTGGAGCTCACTGGAGCTCACTACCGGCACCTCAAATTTTCTACTGCTTGAGCTCCTGTTCCTCTTATAGAATATTAGCTCAAAAGTATTGTGGAGCTCCTGCACCTAAATGTAAACCTTACCGGCACCCAAAATGAGTACCGGCACCTATTTCAGTCCAAGTCAAGCGTTGATCCCAAGGCACAATACAATACAGTATATAGCCATTGAGATTATAATTAAACTATAGATGAACACTAGCAGGACATTTAGACAAAAAGACACGACAGAAGTCAATATCCAAAGTATTTTCATCACCAGAACGTTGAAAAGAATTCTGACAAAATTAAACACAAATCAATGTTTCAAAATGTACTTGAGTTTTATCCCTTCTTGCAACGGGCAATGAGTCAGGCTTGGACTGTGCCAGCAGTCAATACAACAATAAATGGCCATGCAACTGAGTGCACTTGGCCATTCTTCATTACGCTCCACCTTCCATGAAATGGCTTAAACCCATCTCACTGGAAACTCCATCTCAATCAGTCACCATCCAACCACTAAACATGGGTCACTGGACAATGGTCACTGGAATTCAATTAAGACATCTGCACACTCAAATAATACCAACATGTAAATAAACAGAAATTGCATGAGCCTCGTGCAAACAATTTTTTCCGACCATATGAAAACCATATGTAAACCTGCAATATCTTTTTCATTGGAATTTTCTTTTAAATGTTGATGATAAAAAGTAGTTTTGCCTATAAATCTAATAATTTCTTTCTGATTAGACTCTACCGACTGACCTTGACCACATCTTCATCTGTGGAATGACAGTCCACTGCCTCTGAGACGTCAGTGACCATGCCGTCCGCTCCAATGGTCACCACCTTAACTGGGACAGCCACAGTCTTCCCTGTCAGCACGGCCGTATTCAGGATCTCCGTGTCCTGAAAGAAATAGACAGAGGACCAGCAACAGTCATACACATGGTAATATCAGTACATTACACAACATGGAGAAAAACAGCTCTATAATCAGAACCGTTACTGAGTGGACAACTCTAGAATCAGCACCATTACTGAGTGGACAGTTATAGAATAAGCACCATTACTGAGTGGACAGTGCTCGAATCAGCACTATTACTGAGTGGACAGCTCTAGAATCAGCACTGCTACTGGGTGGACAACTCTAGAATCAACACCATGACTGAGTGGACAGCTCTAGAATCAGCACCATTACTGGGTGTACAGCTTTATAGTGAACTTCTCCAGAATCAGCACCATTACTGAGTGGGCAGCTCTAGAATCAGCTCCATTGCTGAGTGGATAGATCTGTTACTGTTAGTGAGTTCATAGCTCTGGGTAGAGAAACAAGCTCAGTTCTATTAGTGAGTGGGCAGCTGTGTCTGACCTCAGTATTGTTATTAAATGGAAACCCTGATGGAGAGAGAGGATCAGCAGGGGTTCATTACTCCCAATAAAGCCCCTAACCTTTCATTACACAGCCATCACACTGTCAGAGGAGATAATTGGGCCAATTAAGACAGGCCTGGGAAAGGCTTTACTGTCTTAGCCAGACAAGAACATGAAATTGTCTGTTATAGCCATTCACTTCATTACAGTTTGATTTCAATTAGACAGCTAAGCACGCTGAACCAGCATGAGAAAGGCCTTGGAGCCAAGGTACACAGCCTTTAGATCATTGAGGACTGTCTGCTCTTTGCTTTATTGAGGACCCCACGTGACATTATTTAATCCTATAGAGTGAAAAATGTCATTCCAAGCAAGGTCTTCTCACTTAATTGCTACCAAACCTTGGTTAAAGCTGTGTCTGTACTGAAGACTTGGCTTTCAAATGCTTCTGAGATGGCATGACATTATCCAGAATTAAGGTATGGTTATTAACCTAATTCCAAAATGATGTCTATAGAAGACATTGACATATATTTTCATATCACTAATACTGACACCTTGTAACAGGCTCTATCTGCTGTGTGAATGACTTCCTGTCAACATATTCCTTTCTCTGCATGAGGGAAGAACACATGAATTTGTATACTGCTCCGTATACTGCCAGCATGGGTCCTTAATACTTGTACTTATGTCTGTGTGCTTGTGAAAAAAAAGAGAAAAGCAGGATTAAGTTCCGTTAAAAGGAGCCTGGACTTTTGTAAGCGTCAATTACCCAGTCCATTCAGGCTTTGGAGTGAAGTTATTATTAGCTGTGCCAAAAGACACCAAGGAATCACAAAAACACTTAATGTGGCTCCATCTTCAAATAGCTTTTCATTACATTTTTATTGACTGTGACAGCGTTACATAGCATATAAACCCCTCTCTCTCACTCTCCCCGGTGCTGACTTTGCTTCAATTCCCCTTAAAATAGGGGCTGCAGGAAATTAATTCTATCTCTGCTGGGATTCCTCCATTTCCAGAGGGTCTTTTATAATAGATGATGGGGTAAATGGTTGAGACCTGCTGAAACACAGGGCAGGGTTACATTACAGCAGTTGGAAGTGTCCCAGCAGGCTGGGACCAGCAGAAGAGAGAGAGAGCAGGCCCTGTCAGTAATAAGATGCTTCAATGGCCCACACAGCCAGCCACACACACACACACACACACAGACAGCCACATACACACACACACACACACACACACACACACACAGCCACATACACACAGAAAGCACGATTATTGACAAAATGGAGAGATGTGGTGCACAACAGAAGAGTTACTTACAGCTGACTCTGAATGGGACAGAGGTCATAGTGAAATATGAGCCAGATTCCTGTAGTACAGGAATTATTACTCTATTAACTAGTAGACTGTTCAAATAGAAAGACTCAAAACACCATCATTGTGTAGTAAAACCATGAAAAGTAGTGCACCTTAGCTGAGATCTGGTGTTTGGAGGGTGTTTGAATGTAAACCTAATGCAAGTGTTATGATACATTGAATGTTTTTTTAAGCAGAATGGAAGTACTCTGAACCACCCAAAGTGGTTCTTCAATCTGAAAGTTGGAGTTTTTAAGAGTGTTGTGAAAACAGGTTTTGGTGTTTCGGTGCATGTAAAAGGCATCATCAAAACCAAACAAATGTGTTTTGGCAGACTGTGTCTCTCATATAATCAAATATCTTTTAATTGCAAATTATTTATTGCATAAATATTGATTGATTATAAATATTGATAGAATTTTGTGTCAATATTTTGATAAACATTTTAAAGAAGACACTGGGAATGTAATACTTTTCCCAGGCGAGACTTTGGCACTAATTATAGCTACAGTTGCCAGACATTTACAAATAAATGTTACAATCAAAACGTTTAGGGCTATGCAAGTTATAGCAGAGGTAACATGTATGAATTGGGCCTTCATCACTGATATTCACGTGGAGGTGAACGCAGGTCTCCTACTTGTCAAAACACTGCCTTAGGACACTCAGCCATTCTTCAGGACTAAACTGTTGTACACAATCCAAGAATGTATGTCAATCAAAATGTTATCACATTGATAAAGAAAACAGAAAAATAATGAACTCAATAAGAACATTTGCTTTGTGTAGGACGTTGGCCTTTAATGCTAACAGTCTGAGTAAAACAGCCATTTTGATTCATTGATCAGTGTTCTTGATGCTACTGGAGTTAATTGACACCTCATTGTTTGCACCCTTCGTGCTAATTTATGCAAATTAAGGCCTGCTTTTTAGTTAATACTGCTGGCTTGTTTGCCTACTAGCTTTATGAGTTTTATGTACTGTTTGATGTATACCCAACATACTATATGCTAAACTAAATAGCCACGGCCATTTTTGCCTGCTTTATCTTTGGCCTAACACACCACATGTTATTGCATCCCACTTTTGACATTCATTTGGTCTTATATTTCTTATATTTGCAAAGCTTAATCACGTATATGCTTTCTGCATATTGGTATTGATGTTTAATAATTGTATTCATATTGCAATTTAATATTATAGTATTTTATAACGTAATTATACTTTCATGTACTGTCATTATTGCTTGTTATTATTAGTGTTTTCTCTGTCTCCCTGCAGAAAAACATACATACAATGTTACCCACAGGCTGGCCAATCCTAAATACAACCAATCAAGACCTGGATCACAGACTACTGCCAACCATATTGTCTATCTCAACTGTATTGTGATTCAATTAATCTGAACAACCTTCCATGCCATGTATCATGATCTGAATATAAAGACTCAGGTCAGGACATTCGCATAATGGATTACCGGTGGATCACATTGAGCCCTGGGCTGACGTTTTGTATGACTGCTACTTCTAACGTTAGCAGTCATTGCCTGTATTTCTTTCCATGAATATGAAATATGCCACATTTCTATTGATTTTGAAGAATATTATACATATCTTTATCAATGTAAAAATGTGAATGTTACGATGTGCGCTGAGAGTCGGGAAGCAAGTTCTGGGAGAGAGTGATTTAATCAATAAACAAAACATAATACCAAACAAGAAACACGAACACCGCACAGACATGAAACAGAAACAATGACGCCTGGGGAAGGAACCAAAGGGAGTGACATATATAGATAGGGCAGATAATCAAGGAGTTGATGGAGTCCAGGTGAGTGTCATTATGCACAGATGCGCGTAACGATGGTGACAGGTGTGCGCCATAACAAGCAGCCTGGGGTCTTAGAGGCCGGAAAGGGAGCACACGTGACAGTGAAAGACCTGTTAATGTTTTGTAATTTAGTCATTTGCAAATAACAGATAAAGCATTTGAAGCTTCAATCATGTATTGAAAAATCAATTTTGTACTCAGTTATTATCCTGGACAAACGTATTCATTTATTTTCACAAATTAATCTTTTTTGGTGTCCTTTGTTTGAGCATAGTACTGTACATTTGAGCTTTTGGAATTACCGATGAGCAGTTAATCAACACCATATCAGAGCAGGGAATATACAATAAGAAGGACTCCCATTTACAATATTGGGAGACTAGAAGAATGGATCCAATTCTGCACTAGACAGGATTCAAAACACCTTCATAGTGTTTAGGAGCTTTAGACAGAGGGAACAACACCGAAAGAGAAGGGATCTAATTCTGCACTGGACATGACTTTTCGGGTTAGTGCACCCAGTCTCTGGCAAGGTGGTGCACAACTCTTGATTAAGTGGTGTTAGAACAAACCATGTCATGTTTCAGAACACCCCAGGATGAATGTTTCAGTACACTACCCTCACAACCATGTGTTTCAATATTCCAGCAAAGATAAGGTTGTGTGTCCTTTAAGGTGGTGGCAGCTCAGTTGCATTTTAGTGTTTCAAAGCACTTCGTTTTAACAGTGTAATGCTACCACCTGGCTGGGAGACTTAGACTTTTTAGGAATGTGATACATTTTTGTCACCCGTATACCTGAGAAACCATATACCTTAAACTCACTTATTTTGAGTGACTCCTTAACACTATTACCTTGCATGGCCTTGATGCGGGTTGTTCTGTGACCCAGGAGCAAATAGCTACCAGTTCTGGAGACCCTATTTGATAGCCAATCAGCCCTGTCTCAGCCACACAGATTGAGTGTTTTTCGGCCTTTGCCTTATAACATCTGGGAGAAGCGGCTGTCCAGTTTATCATGGGTCTCTGTTAGCATTCAGCACGTGCGGTCGCTGCTTAGAGATGTGGTCTGGGTCATAATTTCTGCTCGCATCTGGCTTGTATCTGAAAATAAGTGAGACTTATAGTGTCAGCCAGAGTGACACAGTCAGCATGAGAAGCAGCCAGCCAAGCTCCCTGTGCTGTCCCAGGCTACAGGCTAGTGATCCGCTCACCACATCTGCCTCTGCCTGCTCTAAAACATTCACATTCTAACCCAGCCACCTTGACCACTGCTCCCACTAGAGCAGGTCAAGCACAACGTTGAGCCAGGGATTTGAAAGGCTTGTATTATTCATAAAGCACTGGTGAGAGCGAGAGAGAAAGCAGTAAAAATACATCTGGTGTGGAGAGGGAGAGAGACCCATCTGTGCTTATACTTATGTCAACACCACTGGGGCAGTTTGAAACCCAGCATAATGTGCCTTGCTCACGTAGACTACCATACGAATAAGTAGGAGCACATCATTGACCAATGCAGTCTTATCTACTCAATCATATTTTACTTGATTGTTGTGTGCATAACCTATTATAATACTGGGCGTGCTGACCCACTCATATTTTCTTTTCAATTTGAGCAGGTGATGAATTAATATGACGGATGCACATATAAAATGTGATAGCCCCTCAACAGTCAAGCAATTTAAGTTAATTATTTAAAAAAAGCTTAGATAACCCACTACTCTGAGATAAACAAAATGTTTTTTACCTTTCACATTATTTGTGTACAGGGAGACAGTAAAAAGGACAAAAGAAGATGACAAATATGTTTCAGAAAATAAATGACAATCCATCTGTGTCATGAAGCTATTAAAGTGGAACTGACAACGTTTTAGCAACATGAAATCTTATCAAAATTTGTTCATATACACCCCCAGGGAGAATAACAACTTTTAAAATAAAAAAATGACCAGTGAGCACTTACAGTGCATTCGGAAAGTATTCAGACCCCTTGACTTTTTCCACATTTTGTTACATTACAGCCTTTTTCTAAAATTGATTAAATTTGTCCCGAAGCCACTCCTGCATTTTCTTGGCTGTGCGCCCATGTCTGGCTTGTATTGTTGCTCTGTTGGAAGGTGCACCTTCTCCCCATTCTGAGGTCCTGAGTACACTGGAGCATGTTTTCATCAAGGATCTCTCTGTACTTTGCTCCGTTCATCTTTCCCTCGATCCTGACTAGTCTCCCAGTCCCTGCCGCTGAAGAAAAACATCCCCACAGCATGATGCTGCCACCACCATTCTTCACTGTAGCAATGGTGCCAGGTTTCCTCCAGACGTGACGCTTGGTATCCAGGCCAAAGAGTTCAATGTTGGTTTCATCAGACCAGAGAATCTTGTTTCTCATGGTCTGAGAGTCTTTAGGTGCCTTTTGGCAAACTCCAAATGGGCTGTCATGTGCCTCTTACTGAGGAGTGGCTTCCGTCTGGCCACTCTACCATAAAGACCTGATTTATGGAATGCTGCAGAGATGGTTGTCCTTCTGGAAGGTTTTCCCGTCTCCACAGAGGAACTCTGTCACCTCCCTGACCAAGGCCCTTTTCCCCCAATTATTCAGTTTGGCTGGGAGGCCAGCTCTTGGTGGTTCCAAACTTCTTCCATTTAAGAAGGACAGAGGCCACTGTGTTTTTGGGGACCTTCAATGATGCAGACAATGTTTGGTACACTTCACAAGATCTGTGTCTCGACACAATCCTGTCTTTGAGCTCTACGGACAATTCCTTCGACCTCATGGCTTGGTTTTTGCTCTGACATGCACTGTCAACTGTGGGACCTTATATAGACAGGTGTGTGCCTTTCCAATTTTGTCCAATCAATTGAATTTACCACTGGTGGACTGTAATCAAGTTGTAAAAACATCTCAAGGATGATCAATGAAAACAGGATGCACCTAATCTCAATTTTGAGTCTCATAGCAAAGGGTCTGAATACTTATGTAAATAAGGTAGTTCTGTTTTTGATTTCTAATACATTTTGAAAATGTTCAAAAAAACAGTTTTTGCTTTGTCATTATGAGGTATTGTGTGTAGATTTCTTAGGACTTTTATTATTTAATACATTTTAGAATAAGACTAATGTAACAAAATTTGAAAAAAAGTCAAAGGGTCTGAATAACTTTCCGAATGCACCGTAGAAATTGTAATTTTAACATTTTCTTAAATTCATAGAATGTTTGGGAATGACGTAGAGTAAGGCATTTGTGAAAATTCTATGGCAGTATAGAGTCGGGAAGCGACCGTGCGGTTGTACAATTATTAGACACTGCAGTAAATAAAACCTAGTAAAAATGTGTCAGTCTTGTACAGGACCGGACAATACACAGACTGGTGCGCCATAGCCAATCAGAACTACATTAGGCCTTTATGCAAATAAGCCATTTGCCACACCGGCCTGCCATCATTCACTTTGAACTGGACTGTGTGTTTACAGGCAGTAGCAATAGCACGACATTAGATCATTGGAACACATTCGCCAAAAGCTACAAAATACTGAATGGATTTCTGCAAATATGTGACTCATTTCAGGAAACTAGGCGTATGTCGCGCATCACTACTTCACAGGAGGCATTTGAACACACATTTAAAAATAAATCAAAATATGCTTTTTTGCCAGAAATTAAATTTTGAGCCTACTGTAGTTGGTTTAGCCACGAAAAATGACAGGAACCTTCCCGCTAGCCATGATTGGCTGAGATAATGGATGGGCTGGACATTCCGAGACATGAGTTCGGTTTGGTCTGCCATGTAGCCCGCTTCCGTCTATAACATGAGCTGTGTAGGTAATCCTTTCTAATGTAGCTTTTTTTAAAGCCATCACATAGTAGAACTGCAAAAGTGTTGCTCTCCAAAATTCTGGCATTTGATTGCAAATATGCAGAGGGAGTCGAAAAGAGAACACACAGAAGTCTGTTGTATAAAACTCCTGTCTCTGGATTAAATCTTCAAACTAAGGGCAACCATGGCATCCGTGACCAAGAGTGGAGAAACATCCATCCATGTTTCTGGGTAAAAGAGTCTAGCTAGCTACATTTTCAGATATTATACGTTTCAAATTTTGTTTTCATTGCAAGTTAAAGCGTACTGTTAGCTAGCTATCTAATGTTAGCTGGCTGACTCGCTAGCTAATGTTGCGTGTATGAACTGTGTAGTAATATTATTTGTATCTCAGAGCCATTTTAATTGCTAGTTATTGGTTGGTTAGATACCTGCAGGGTATTAACGTTGAGTTGGGATTATGGTTCATTGTTTAGCTGCCTAGCTACATGTCTAAACAAAGAACTCCACTATGCAAGTAACCATCTCACTGTACCATTAGATTTTATTTGATATGGTATGTGTTTACCAGAGATGGTAATGTGAAGAGCAACATGACCTGCAACAAAGTCAAATTGGGATATAACGTTAGGCCAACAAGACAGTGTCCAAGTAAAGAATTCTCAGGTTGAAAGCCCTGCTTTTATTTTGTCACACTCACAACCGTAAGCTATATTCTGTAATTGGCTTGCCACGGATGATGGCGCCGACAGAGATGGTCGCCTCGCTTCAGGTTCTTAGAAAACTATGCAGTTATTTGTTTTTTAATATACTATTTCTTACATTGTTAGCCCAGAAAGTCTCAAGTGTTATTACGTACAGCCGAAAATAACTATTGGATATAAAAGCGATGTCAACTTACCATCATTACAACCAGGAATACGTCTTTCCCGAAGCGGATCCTTTGTTCGGACCTCCACCCTGGACATGGGATCTAATCCCAGAGGCCGACCCAAAACAACGTCATCGCCACAGGAGAGGCAGACGGAGCAGCCTACTTGTCAGACTCAGAAGGCGAGCACACCATCCAACGCTTCCGAGCATATTACTTGCCAATGTCCAATTTCCAGTTAACAAGGCGGACGGAATTATGTCACGAGTTGCCTTCCAGAGAGACATCAGAGATTGCAACATTCTCTGTTTCACGGAAACATGGCTCACTCGGGATACGTTGTCAGAGTCGGTACAGCCACCCAATTTCTTCACGCATCGTGCAGACAGAAACAAACATCTCTCTGGTAAGAAGAAGGGCGGGGGTGTATGCCTTATGATTAATATCAACTCATGGTGTAATCACAACAACATACAGGAACTCAAGTCCTTTTGTTCACCTGATCTAAAATTCCTTACAATCAAATGCCGACCGCATTATCTTCCAAGAGAACTCTCTTCGATTATAGTCACAGCCGTGCATATCCCCCCCAAGCAGATACCTCGTCGGCCATGAAAGAACTTCACTGGAATTTGGAAACCATACATGTAAACTGGAAACCATACATCCGGAGGCTGCATTTATTGTAGCTGGGGATTTTAACAAAGCTAACCTAAGATTAATACCCCCTAAATTCTATCAGCATATCGAATGCTCAAAACGAGCTGGCAGAATTCTGGATCATTGCCACTCTAACTTCCGCGATGCATACAAAGCCCTCCCGCGCCCTGTCTTTGGCATATCTGACCATGAATCCATTTTGTTGCTTCCAGCCTATAGACATAAACTCAAACAGAAAACGCCCGTGCTCAGGTCAATACAACGCTGGTCTGACCAATCGGATTCCACGCTTCAAGATTGCTTCGATCACATGGACGGGGATATGTTGCGTATAGCCTCAGACAACAACATTCATGTATACGCTGACTCAGGGAGCGAGTTATTAGCAAGTGCATCGGGGGTGTCGTACCCGCTGTGACTATTAAAACCTTCCCTAACCAGAAACCGTGGATTAATTGCAGCTTTCGCGCAAAACTGAAAGCGCGAACCACCACTTTTAATCATGGCAAGGTGACAGGAAACATGACCAAATACAAATAGTGCAGCTATTCCGTCCACAAGGCAATCAAACTAGCAAAGCGTCAGTATAGAGACAAAGTAGAGTCACCATTCAACGGCTCAAACACGAGACGTATGTGGACGGATTACAAACCAGCCCTGTCACGGACATCGACGTCTTGCTCCCAGACAAATTAAACAACTTCTTTGCTCGCTTTAAGGACAATCAGTGCCACTGACACGGCCCGCTACCAAAGCCTGTGGGCTCTCCTTCTCCGTGGCCAACGTGAGTAAAACATTTAAACCTGTTAACCCTCGCAAGGCTGCCGGCCCAGACAGCATCCCTAGCCGCGTCCTAAGAGCATGCACAGACCAGCTGGCTGGTGTGTTTATGGACATATTCAACCAATCCCTATCCCAGTCTGCTGTCCCAACATGCTCCAAGATGGCCACCATTGTTCCTGTTCCCAAGAAAGCTAAGGTAACTGAGCTAAATGACACTAGTCAAGAATCATATTACCTCCACTCTACCTGATACCCTAGACCCACTCCAATTTGCTTACCGCCCCAATAGGTCCACTGACGATGCAATCGCCATCACACTGCCCTATCCCATCTGGACAAGAGGAATACCTATGTAAGAATGTTGTTAATTGACTACAGCTCAGCATTTAATACCATAGTACCCTCCAAACTCATCATTAAGCTCAAGACCCTGTGTCTCGACCTCCAACCTGGGGCTCCACAAGGGTGCGTTCTCAGCCCTCTCCTGTACTCCCTGTTCACCCATGACTGCGTGGCCATGCACGCTTCCTACTCAATCATCAAGTTTGCAGACGACACTATAGTGGTAGGCCCGATTACCAACAACAACGAGACTGCCTACAGGGAGGAGGTGAGGTCCCTCGGAGTGTGGTGTCAGGAAAATAACCTCTCACTCAACGTCAACAAAACAATGGAGATGCTCGTGGATGACAGGAAACAGCAGAGGAAGCACCCCCCCATCCACATCGATGGGACAGTAGTGGAGAAGGTGGAAAGTTTTAAATCGGACAAACTGAAATGGTCCACACAGACAGTGTGGTGAGGAAGGTGCAACAATGCCTCTTCAACCTCAGGAGGCTGAAGGAATTTGGCTTGTCATCTAAAACACTCAAACTTTTACAGATGCACAATCGAGAGCATCCTGTCGGGCTGTATCACCGCCTGGTACGGCAATTCCACCGCCCTCAACCGCAAGGCTCTCCAGAGGGTAGTGCGGTCTGCATAACGTATCACCGGGGATAAACGACCTGCCCTCCAGGACACCTACAGCACCCGATGTCACAGGAAGGCAAAAAAGTTCATCAATGGCAACAACCATCCGAGCCACTGCCTGTTCACCCCGCTATCATCCAGAAGGCGAGGTCAGTACAGGTGCATCAAAGCTGGTACCGAGAGACTGAAAAACAGCTTCTATCTCAAGGCCATCAGACTGTTAAACAGCCATCACTAACATAGAGAGGCTGCTGCCAACATACAGACTCAAATCTCTGGCCACTTAAATAAATGGACTCAATAAAGGTATCACTAGTCACTTTAAAAACGCCACTTTAATAATG
This sequence comes from Salvelinus fontinalis, assembly GCF_029448725.1. Lineage (NCBI taxonomy): Eukaryota > Metazoa > Chordata > Actinopteri > Salmoniformes > Salmonidae > Salvelinus > Salvelinus fontinalis. The sequence continues at coordinate 14,134,561 of NC_074692.1, forward strand.
TTTACATATCCTACATTACTCATCTCTTATCTATATACTGTGTTCTATGCCATCTACTGCATCTTGCCTTCGCTCATCCATATATTAATATGTACATAATCTGTTCATCCCTTTACATTTGTGTGTATATGTGTATAAGGTAGTTGTTGTGAATGTTAGATTACTGTTAAATATTATTGCATAGTTGGAACTAGAAGCACAAGCATTTCACTACACTCACATTAACATCTGCTAACCATGTGTATGTGACCAATAAAATTGATTTGATTAACTTGTAAATAATGATCTTGTTTAGAGTTTTTTCCAAAAAATAATGAATACAAATGAGCTAAAGTGAAGACGTTGTTAGCTTTATGACATGGTCATCATTTTAACTGGCGAGCCAGCTAAGGTAACATTAGCTAGCTAGCTAATTAGCTAGCTAATAAGCTAGAAATGAACCAAAACATTGTTTAGAAAGTAGTTGCCAAGTTTGCTAAATTGACATATCCTAAATTTATTTTTAAACAGGTGGGTTTATTGGTGTTAAAATACACCAACCTTTAGTCTTGAAATCTTTGGTTGTTTAGTACATGGCCTCATGTGGATCCTTAAAGAGATGGGTGGAGCTAAGGCTTAAGAGGGTGGGAATAATGCTGAATGGGTTTAGACAAAGAGCTCTCCCGTAGGTATACCAAAAAAATTCAAGGGCCATTTTCTCAAAAGTGGGGTTACAGGTTTAGCAACTTTCAGAATGACTTTCCCGATATACCATTTTCTAGCTCTTAGTCTCTACGTTTATCCAATGTATAAAAAAAACGCCATTTCAAATGTTGCTACATAAGACCAAATCGAGCCGATCGGTCACATATGTAAATACTGCAGGAGTCCTCTTACATTTGGGAACTTTACAGTCCTATTGATCAAACAATCATGAAAAGGTAGGTGCTTTCTCCCTCAGTTATGCACATCAACAAGAAGAACAAGATCAACATCTAATGCTAGCCAGAGCAAGATGAGCTAAAATCTAACGAGGGGATATTAGCTAAACCCTCTCAAACCTTTTCTGTTTGTTTCTTTTCTGTCTGTTTCATATCTGCAAAGTAGTTAAAACGCTGTCAGTTCCACTTTAAGCAGGCTAAGAGAGACTTTCAAAGCAGAATTACTTTCCCATGTCCTTTCATCCACTCCACTCCTCTCCTCTCTGTGTAGTGCCCAGTGTGCTCTCTCTTTCTCAGTCCAATGGGCATTTAATTGGGAGGAAGTGAACGTGGTGGAGGAAAAGAGAATAAAGGCCGGGTTTGCACCACGCAGAACAATTTATCACTGCATGACAACTCATTGAAGTGTTGGGGACGTTTGTGAAATGAACGCTCCCTTTTAATGAGGGCCTCTCCATTTCACACTCTTTCTCCACCTGAGACCGAACCACCTCGCTCTCTACTTCTATTTTTCTCTCTCCCTTCTTTCCCCTCAGAGAGGTTGTAACAGGGGGGACTGCTGTGTGTGTGTGTGTGTGTGTGTGTGTGTGTGTGTGTGTGTGTGTGTGTGTGTCACCGGAAACAGGTCATACAGTCTCTCCACCAGGCAGTCATCCCTCACTGCCTCCTAAAACAACACTAACCACTTTCCAATAGTGTCAGCTGGACCTCCAGAGCCCGCTCATCTCAGAGCTTATCTTCTTATTAGAACAGGCCAGTGCAGGGGAGGCAGGGTGAGAAGTGCTGCTGGATTCAATGGCTACTTTGATAGTGGAGATCTCCACTGAGTGCCAGCTTGGGTACAGAGGTCTAATGAGAGAGCATGCTGGGAATCCCATGGCCAGGGTCTGTTGGTGTTGGTAATAACACACAACTATCACGACGGAGGCCTCAGGGCCATTATATAGAGAGTTGGTTGTTTCCTGGATGGCACTGAACTCACTGGTCATTCACTCATTAACTAACTACAAAGCTCTAAAGAAAGGAGGAATGGGATTGAAGAGAGAAGATCCAGGATCATTTTTAGGAGACATTCAGACAGTGTATATCACAAGTAAATATTATCATTTGAACAAACATTTTTAAGGAAAGTGCAGTATTCACAGATTTATGAGGTTCCTATATTCATAGATGACCCTATACTGTAAGGAAAATGATATGCGGCTCTAGTTCTACATTCTTTATGAGTACACATGATTTATGGGTAAACCTCTCTCTACACCAACTGAAGTTTCTCAATGACACACTGGTGACTGGACAAATCCTTCCCTAAAATATGAATTACATTATGGAGTATAAAAAATAAATACCTTGAGGTGAGTTGAGAGGTGTAAAATACAAGGTGGACAAATCACAAAACTGCAGAAGCACTTTGAAGCTGCAAAAACAACAGCATCAAACATGGATGAACAATATTTTTTTAGTTTGTTGTGATTGTTTCTCAAAAGCTTTCTGGTGATTTCTTGCTCTCTCCACAGTCTTAAAAAACATATTTGTCTGCGAGCTCTTCAAACTTCTGGTTGATTTCTTCAAGGGGATCACTTTCAAATCTTAGGACTTAAAACCTTTTAAGTTACAATACTATTCTATCTTTAATGTGTACCCATGTTCAACTTATTCACTTTATTCACTAGCATGCTCTCTCAGACTGCCTCCTTCCCACATGTACTGTAGGTTTACAAATGAGTGTTTTTCACAGGTAAACACAAGAACTCTGAGTTAGTACAAATTAACTTCCTTCTGGAAGGTAGTTTTGAGTAGTTATTGAATATTGGCTCTTACAGTGAACAGACAGGAAGTAAACCACCTTCTGGAGCACAGTGGCCAGGAATTGCTTCTTCTCATGCGGGGCTAGGAAGCTGGTGAATAAAACATGTCTAGAAGTAGAACCACTATATTTTAACTTTATAGGACAAATCGCCTGCAAGGCTCATGAATACCACACCTGCAATATCTACATCAATTGATCAGGTGAGGGGGAGGAGCCTGTACCCCTGATGAATGCAAATGACAGTGAGTTTCAGCACTCCAGGAGAGGAGACACCAAGGTCAGGCACCAGGGACACAATGGGCTCTCTGCCTGCCCCAAAACACAGGCAGGGTTTGTGGAGGGGTGAGGGCAGCAGCAGGGGGGCTAATGCATCTGAATGGGCGGGTGATGGTATAGCGATGCCCCGCTGATATTCTGCTTCTGCCTGCTCATCTGTGGAGTCTGGGCTGGGCCTCAGGGCTATAGGAATGCAGCCAGGGATGCAGCTCTGTCAGTATCAGCCTGCTCTATGTCAGACTCAAATCTATCACTTTCAGCCGATCGATAGAGAGCTCTTCCCCTACTCGGGTACAGGCCTGGTAGGGATGACCTGTTCTCTCTGACTGATTTTCTCACCCGGCTCTGATCAAGATCCATATAGCCAGCTTAGCTTGGCTTAGCTGCCCTCTGGACAGAAACCTCCCTATTCAGGCTCAAAGGTCAACTCCACTGCTAAATGCATTACCACCACCAAAATCCTCCCACCCGGTTCTCTCTCAAGCCTCACAGGGTCACGTTTGCTTTCAGATAGAAGACCTAAACAGACCATCTGTGAAAATACTGAAAATACTGAAATTCATCTTTTTTACAATCCTCTCTATCCAATGTTTTAGGGATTTGATCTATTCGTTTTACACAGGGGAAGAAAACAACACATTTGTATCAATGGGGCATCTACATTTTGGCCAGATGTGGAGAGCAAAACTTGGTATACACCAATAAAATAGCAAACTTTAAAGGAAGCCACAATCACGACACCTTTTTTAGCCTTTCAATTATGTAGATATTTTAAGACAGTCTGTATTTTACATCTGACACCAAAATAATACACCATTAAAATAAGCACTTCCACTCTTTTGAAAATTGAAAACTCGCAAACTTAGTTCCGCACAAGTGCAGTTCCCACCCACACTAGGCTTGCCGCTTTATCAAAAACAAGTGGGAATTGCCTATCTCTTCCAGTCTATTGTAGAAAAGGCTTTGTAGAGAAGGAACAAGGATGAATAGAACAGATCCTTCTCATTTAGAAAGCAGTTTAAATAGGTATTTAAACAGAGAGTCCTATGTGTCAAGGAGAGAGTGGCTCCGGATCAATACATGTGTTGTACTCATTAACATTACATGTATTATGACACATGTGAACACCGCAGTAGACTCAATTAGCTAGCGCTATCTCTCATCAGCCTCCCAGCTCTACTGTACCAGCTTCTAATGGATTGCCACTTCAGGATTCATACATCAGCCTCAATTGTAGAAAGAAATGCAATGCTTTGCCCTGGCAAGGCAATCAGCTAGAGTAATGCATGAGTGCCATTCAATAATGGGAGGAAAACACAGGTCCCTGTAGTGTAGTGTAATGCAGGGGTTCCCAACTATTTTTCCACAGGGCCCCCTTTCCCACATTTGAAATGTTTTATTATTTATTGACAGCCTACAGTATATTAAATACAACACTAGCTTGATTTTGTATAATTTGAGGGTCCTATTTTTAAGCCAATCTCCTGCAAATCTATATAGTTTAATAAGACTCCTGAAATCGTTTAGGTGGGCTATTTAAATATAATAATAATACTTTTTAGACATGATTTCCCCAAATGTTATTGCATTACCAAATATGTATTGACCTTTATTTAAACAGGGGAAACAAACTGAGACAGTCTCGTTTACAGTTGTGCCCTGTGATACATCAATAAAAACAACACAGCAATTAATAAAAATGTAAAAACAAACAAAATTAAAACATAAAAAGTACAAGATGGGGATTAAAAATATGAAAATAAATAAACTTCTATAAGAAAAACACATTACAAAACTCAATCACAGTTTATAGTTAAAAAATTTATGTAATGTGCATTTAAACTGTCTTACAGGCAGCAAAACATCTAACTGGAATTCCCTCTGCAATCATTCCATGAGTGTGGAGCATGATATTCAAATGCTGTTTTGCCTAACTCAGAGTGAATCCAGGGTATCTCTACCACTAGCATGTCCTGTGACCGAGTCTGATAAATACTGTCTGACCACTGGATTTTTTAGTTAAGATAATTAGGATTAAGATACGTTTCTGCAAGACAGCTTTATAGACAAATATCAACCAGTGTCTGGCCCTTCTAAAAGTCAGGGAGTCCCAGCCAACTGAAGTGTACAAAAGGCAATGACGTGTGCAAAAGTTTGCACCAGTAGCAAAGCGCAATGCTGCATGATACATTGCTTCCAATTCCTTCAGTACTGATGCTGATCCATGCATATATAAAACATCACCATAATCAAGCACTGACATGAAAGTGGCCTGTAGAATTTCCTTTCTGTCCTGTGATGACAGACAAGATTTTTTCTATAAAAAAATCTATTTCTCAATGTCAGCTTCTTTACCAGCTCAGTTATATTAGTTTTGAAAGAGAGATGATCATCTATCCAAATTCCAAGGTATTTATAGGTGGGAACACGTTCCAGAAGACAACCATCGTAGCAATGTTCAGATTTTACAATTGTATACTTTTGAATTGTGAAAATACCATATACTTAGTTTTACTTGAATTAAGCACCAGCCTGGGATCTACAAGTTCATCTTGAAGCAATTGAAAGTCAAACTGCAGTAATGTAAATGCTTGAGGGAGTGATGGGGCTGTGGCATATAGTACTGCGTCATCAGCATAGAAATGAATGTTGTATTTTTTCACTGAGTTACAGATATCATTTATGTATATAGTGAATAATAAAGGACCTAAAATGGAACCTTGTGGGACTCCTTTGTGAACAGTGACAAAACCTGATTTTACTCCATCTGCAATAATAGTCTGAGATCTATCACTGAGATAATTCTGAAACCACAAACATGTATCTGAGGCCAACCCCAATGAGGTCAGTCTATTCAGTGGAAGAGAATGATCAACTGTATTGAAAGCCGTCGACAGGTCAACAAACAAAGCAACACAGTTCAACTTCTTATCCAAAGCTCTTACAATACAATTTACAACCAGTGTGGTGGCTGTGATAGTACTGTGCCCCAGTCGGTCTAAAACCGGACTGAAATGTATTCAGTATGCAGTTGTCAGACAAGAAAGAGTGCAGCTGTACATTTACCAATGACTAACATTTTTGCAAGACAAGACAGCTTAGAGATTGGTCGATAATTATCAAGGTCACCAGTATCCCCATCTTTGTGCAGAGCCAGCACATAGGCAGTTTTCCAAATCTTAGGTATGACCCCAGAGGTCAACGTGAGGTTAAAAAGATGAGAACACCAGAGATAAGTGGTGCAGCTCTAGCCAGCAACCCTGGGTCAAGTTTGTCAGCCCCTGTTGCTTTCTTAGTGTCTATGGCTAGCAAGGCATCAATAACTTTATCCTCTGGGAAGAGGCTTAGTGAGAAACTCTGACCATCAGCATACTCATGCATAATCCCTTCATATGTATCTTTTCTTCCTTCATTTGTGGTTGACATTTTCTCCAAAAGATTGCCTGCTGCAATGAAATAATTGTTGAAGGAACTATCAATGGCATTCTTATCAGTAATGAGTCCAGTATCCAAGTGCATATTATTCTTTAATGTTTTAAGTACTTTCCAGAATTTGTCTGGATTCCCGAAACAGTCATTTAAACGGGTCACATAGTAATCCAATGTTGTAATTCTAACAAGTCTGATGCACAGGTTTCTCAGCTGCCTAAAAGTTAGCCAGTCAGAACTAGAATAAGTTTTTCTTGCCTTAGCCCATGCTACATCTCTTTTACCAATAGCATCAGAAATGTCTGAACTAAACCATGGGTTTGATCTATTCTTTGCTCTAACCTTAGTGTATGGAGCGTGTTTATCGGCAATGGAAATAAAAACACTAGTAAATTTTTCGAACGCCAACTCGGCTCCATTTATATTACAAATAGATTCAAGATTACTATGGGAAAGATCCTGTCAGAACACTTGTTCACTAAAGGTTCTATAATTTATTTTCGTGATAATATAAGGTTTGGCCCTATGAATTTTGACATCTCTAATACATGCAATGGGGCAGTGATCACTGACACCTAGTGGAAATACTCCCCTAGCTCTATATTTCTCAGGTGCATTTGTTAGTATATAATCAAGCAATGAGGACTTTGTAGGCACCTTAAGATTTGGCCTTGTTGGCTGAGTGATTAATTGTGTGAGATTTACCTCCGTACAAAAGTCTTTAAAACTGTCTGAGTCCTGTGTTTTCCAATCAAAGTTAAAATCTCCTAGGAAAATGACTTCAGTTGATATAAAAGTGGCTAATAAGTCTGTTAAATGGCTAAGCATATTCTTACTAGAAGAAGGTGGGCAATATACCTCCAGTATTTATGCTGCAGTAGTTTATGTGTCGGGGGGCTAGGGTCAGTTGGTTATACCTGGAGTACTTCTCCTGTCTTATCCAGTGTCCTGTGTGAATTTAAGTATGCTCTCTCTAATTCTCACGTTCTCTCTTTCTTTCTCTCTCTCTGAGAACCTGAGCCCTAGGACCATACGTCAGGACTACCGGGCATGATGACTCCTTGCTGTCCCCAGTCCGCCTGGCCTTGCTGCTATTCCAGTTTCAACTGTTCTGCCTGCGGTTATGGAACCGCCACCTGTCCCAGACCTGTTGTTTTTCAACTCTTAATGATCGGCTATGAAAAGCCAACTGAAAATTATTCATGATTATTATTTGACCATGCTTGTCACTTATGAACATTTTTGAACATCTTGGCATAGTTCTGTTATAATCTCCACCCGGCACAGCCAGAAGAGGACTGGCCACCCCTCATAGCCAGGTTCCTCTCTAGGTTTCTTCCTAGGTTTTGGCCTTTCTAGGGAGTTTTTCCTAGCCACTGTGCTTCTACACCTGCATTGCTTGCTGTTTGGGGTTTTAGGCTGGGTTTCTGTACAGCACTTCGAGATATTAGCTGATGTACGAAGGGCTATATAAAATAAACTTGATTGATTGATTGATTGAATATACTCCAACGATTGTAACTTTACAATTGTTACCCAATGTGAGACTTGGAGCTAACACTTCAAACTGATTTGGAATGGAGACAGATTTAATTAGTGCAATGGAGAGGTCATTTTTAGCATAGATAACCACTCCTCCCCCTCTACTCATCCTGTCAGCTCTAAAAACATTGTACCTCTTAATAAAATAAAAAATTGACAATATACTATGTATATTCAAATGTAAAACCCCAAGTCCCTTACTGTTTAATTGTGATAATTTAAATGAACCCTCAATTTAATTATACATATTCTGTTTTACAGGAAGTGATTTGATCAATTGATAAAAAAGTCCAATTTCCTTGACTCCTCGACTTTAGGTCGTAGCTCAGCTTCTCATTGTTACAGAGATAAACCAAAGATATTCCCATGTGCATCAAGTTTTACAGCTTGTTTCTAGCCTAAAGCATTGGTGATTTATGTGTCGCTTTAGATCTGTATAAACAATTGCGAATTGTTAATATAAAAAAAGATAACTTTGCCCTCAAAACCCTTGGTGTAGTGTTTTGTTGCATCGTGTCGTGTGCTGCTCAGACACTGATTGAGACCAGAGTATTCTGACATCTCTACTTACAGGTATACCTTAATACATAGAATATTCAGTTGTATATTATTCTATCTGCACCCAGCCGCTGATATTAAAACAATGCACAAACTTCAGTGTGATGTATTTGTGCTCATGTCTGACAGGGTGCTGGATACATGCTCTGCTCACATACCTGTGTGCTGACGATGTGTTTGATAAATCACTTTCCTGCCATTTCACTTGCCTGGCACTAAGGTGCAAGGAATTAAATGAATGTGGGAAAATAACACATGTGGGAACATTATGAATGCATGCATAAGGAAATCTACAGTAAAGTGTTACCAAACATTCAACTGAGTATCATTGATGGATTACTGTATCATTTGGGAGAGGAAGTGGCCGGAGAAGGCCAGGGTGATGATGTATTGTTTAACGATACCATTCAGAAAGCACATGAATACAAACCACTTCTTTAATTTCTCCTCATCTCCATGCTGTTTGAATGAGCTGTGTTTAAGTGAGCACAGTTTGCTGCCGATGTTGGAGCAGGAAGACATATGAGTGGTGATATGATGCATGCCTAGTCTTCTCACTCTCTCTTCATCCCTGGAGTAGAGCAGCGTGGGTAATGATCATGAGGCTGGGCAGGAACGTATTACTTCAGGATAGTAAAGGATAATGGGCCAGCCTCCTGCTGCGTTGCTGAGGAATCAGCTCAGCCACCAATTACTGCCTTTAAGATCCATCCATCCATGACCCAAAAAACACACAGCTATTTCCCACTACAGGGGCAGAAGGGACGCCATAGGGAGGAGGTGAGGAGAGATACTACTGTATATTAAGGTATGTTTGTCTGGATTAAACAAAAGAAGGGAAGGAAGAAGAGAGGGGGAGAAGGAAGGAGGAGGGAAAATGCTGTGGGAGGGAAAGCTCTTCTGGAAGTGAGAAAAGGACAGCTGTAGACAAGAGGAGAGAGAAAAGTGTTTAAGGTGTTTCTCTGCTCTTTCTTCTCCGATACTTCTGAATTCCCTTCTTTTTTAAAGGCTTTTAAAATAATTGCAGCATTTGCAGAAATCCTGCTTCAAGATTTGAAATGGGTGACAAACCATTGAACAGTGCTGGGAGCTGGCAGTGTGCAGGTGTCCCTGCTACAGGAGGAGGCTGCTTCAAAGAGGAAAGAAATAGAGCTCATCTTTCAAAAAATTCCTCTCTCAGAGGTGTCACCTACAGTAGAGCCCTATCACTTGACTCCGGAAGTGCAATAAAAAGGCCTTTTTTTGTTATAATCAATTAGAACAAGGGCACAGTCATTTAGAGCATGCCGTAAATGGGTTGAGGAGCAACTGAGGTAATAAGCCATGAATGTTATCCAACCCTGAATAAGCTTGCCATTATTAATAATCATTAGCTTTATTACATCATAACCTTTAAGGCATGGTCACTTATGGATTCCCCCTTTCTGTTTAAGGGATTATTTCTGGCCTAAACTCAATTAGCTTCTCTGTCATGGCAAAAGACAATCTAGCCTATTAGCCTAATTAGTCCTAATTACAGATGAAAGCCTCTTCTTAACCAAAGCGACAGCACTGTTGTGTCAACAGATGCCTTCAGTATGCTCTCTGAAGTCTCCCCACTCAACTCGATTAAAGAGATTTGAGCAGCCCACTTTCTTTCTTTCTCTTTCTCTCTGACTTTCTTCCTTTCTCTCTCTCACCCATCACTGATAATAATGCTCTTCTCTTCTCCCTGGCCTGTAAAGAGCTGCCTGCTCTTCTCTCTGAACCCTCTACATCCCCAAACATAAGGGATCAACAGCTGGAAGACATCATCATTCTGTCACTGATACAGGTCTTTGTCCAGTCTCCTGTCCTACCACAGAGACACAATGTAACACATTGTCTCAGAAACACAGTTATGTTCTTGTTTTCCCACTGGCAGGGGGGAAGTGGGGAGAGGAAGTAATCTATGGGCTTTTCATGCCAGAGTGATCCCAAGTAATCTAATTCAGCCTTCCTCGCTGGTTTGCCTTCTCTTGCAATGACGCATGCAGATTGCACAAACACATTTACAGACACATGCTCAAGTCTCTCTCTCTGTGTGTGTGTGTGTGTGTGTGTGTGTGTGTGTGTGTGTGTGTGTGTGTGTGAGGGTACTGTATGTGCTCTGTGACAATGTCTGAGGTTGTGTGTGTGAGTTGTGTACACAATGTGAGTCTATTGTGTGTCGTTTTTTTTCTCTTGGGGTTTAGTGATGAAGAAGGTGGGAAGACTCCGTGTGTCATGTCCTTAAAATACATTCCACAAGGGAGAGGCAGCGAGGGAAAACCAGTATACTGACCAAGGAAATGGTCTGACACGAGTCTGCACTTTACAGGCCAGGGTATTTCCCTCTCAAACTATTGATTATAGGACTGGAGTAAGGCTGGACACCAACAGCCCTATATCCTGTCAACCTTATGGGTTGCTCATGTCAAAATGTCAATATCAGCAATGGAAATGTCAATCGTGCATTGACCAGGTGTAGTCCTGAGATATGCATTGAAATGTTAAGTCCCTCCATTACATGCAGTGTTATGACCATAGAAATATAATTACTAGAATGGAAATCTATATCTACTAGAAAGGGCATCTATTGCTAAGGTCATCACTGGCTTAATGGAAGGCTTCCTGAATAGAATACTGAATCAGGACAGGATAGCTAAACATAAGAGGTTACATAGCACATTCATACAGTACACATCTGTAATCTGTTCTAATGTATTTGAATACACCATTCATCTTCTCATATGAGCCTCGCACCATAATGTTTATGTCTTAATTGATTTAGCCAAGTTTATCAAATTATTCTAATAGCAGGTTAAATATGATGGCTCTTTGTCGCTATAGAAAAGCCTTTATAATCAGCCTTGAACCATAAATCCTTATTCCACTCAAAATGTATAATGATTTCATCATAATACCAGGCACTATTAGTGATGGATTAGTGCATGGGTGTAGAAGTGTACAGTGCTTTCAAAGATCCCAAGTCAGTCTATAATTCTGGCAGCCACAGAAACACCTTAAAATGCATTTCCTCATTTATAATTGTGCAAATACTGTATACCAAAACATGAGCAAATGTATCTGCAAAAGATCAGAGAAATGACTGAGCCTTAAATGGATATTGTGCTCATTCTCGTACCCACATAAAGCTCCCTCAGAGACAGTATGGAATACATTTGTTAAAAAAGAAATGCTATTTATAATTTGTGTCAATTCAAAGCGTGGGTGCAAATATCTCTTTTATATGGCAGGCACATTATTGACATGTCAGACGAATGAAAGGAATATCAAAAGGGAACTATGGGTATAATCTACCTCTGTAAAAAAAAGAAAAAGAGAAAAAGCATAAATTATTTTGGAAATTGATCTGTGGGGTACAAGAGTTAGAGTAGCTGCATTCCTCTCAGCATAGCAACACAGGCAAATGCAGCCACCCACAGGCACCTATTATGTAGCTATAGGCGCTGCTAATATGGAACTATTTCTACTCGACAGTGCACTCACAACATTCATTATGCATACCGCAAACAGAAATAAAGCTCTTCCAGAAAATCACATATCTCAACACTGGCAAGCAACATGTCATGCTTGTAAGTGGGCGTAATTGATCTCTCTGGTATCTTTCTGTTGCTTTTCTGGATCTAACTCTGTTTAGAAAGCCAAGGCAAATGAGGCGAGAGATGTTCTGTGAAGTTCAATGGAGTAGCTTTGGTGAATCCATCCAATAGAGAGGCTAATCTGTATAGCAGCCTAAAGAGAGAAACACACCTGCAGGCCTACCCTCAGGCCACAGAGAGCCTCCAGGCCCCACACAGGGCCTGCTGAGGGCCACATGCACCCACTCCTCCTCCATGCCAAAACACACACTCCACGGGCAAAACACTGAAGCTAAAGGTCTGCGATTTCAGTGTAGCGACATCAGGAATCAAAGATCTAAGATTTCTTAGATGTGTAATGTACAAGACCTAGACACATATTACTCCACAATAATAATATACAGTAAGTGATTATACAAAATATGCAATAGATGTACAAAAGTCAAAGTTGTGAATAGAAAAACAATTATGTGAAGCATCGTCACTGCTGTGAACAGCAGGATGCACAGTGTGTAACCTACAAAACTGAGTGAACTTTGTGCTCTTCAGATCTCTGGTACAGTCCATCTGCTCTGTGTGTTGTAGTTATTGTGACTGGCTGACTGGCACCACTCACCATGGCCAGGGGCACAATGCCCCCCAGGTCCTTCTGGGCCAGTCGGATCTCTGTCTCTGCCTCCTGCGTGGTGGCACGGCTGCCCGGGTACTCCACTTGCCACGTGATCCAGCGGCTGCCTAGTGGACCCAGGAAGCTGTCCACCTCCAGGTCCACCTGTAGGACCCTCTGCACACCCTCCTCAGACCTACAGCACAGACAGAGAGAAAGAGATGGGAGAGGATCAGTATTCTATTAGAAAGTAATAGTGTGTCCGTCCATGAGCTCTACCAACACACAGTCCTAATCAAATTATTAAAAATAGTGGAGTCTGATGACTAAATCAATGTCCCTGACATTTTAGACTGTGCATCTTCAAAAGGTCAACTCTGGTCCATGGTATGATATGCACTGTTAATAGCTATTTCTCACAGCTCTATATTGACATTTTTCATACTGCCCATACGGCTACAGTTGCTCTGTACAGTACTGTAATACATATTAATCTTTATCTCAGAGGGAGGCTACAAGTAACTGTCTGGACATGAAGTCTTGGGTGTTAACCACTGCCCTCATTTGCAGCAGCAGCACCGTATGAATATATAGCATTACAGTATATGCAATGCAGGGAGAATATACAGCGGGGCTGCAGACAAATGGAGAGCGTTGATAATATCATTTCCCGGTGACACCATAAGTCTCTGGTGCTCAGAGTTTAAATAAATAGCCAAGAGGCAGCAAAGGTCAGCTTTACACAGACGCAGGAAATGGAAATGGCACAAGATCTGTTAGCCTTGTCTGGCGTGTCAAATGGCAGGGCTCAGGGCCAATACATTTCACGCACTGTCTCCGAGGCCCAACGGCACTAAACAGCATATCCTTCATTTGAGGCTGACCAGAAAGAAAGAACGAGAGAGAAAGAGAGAAATATGCACCCTCTCTGAATCTCTTCTGGTGCTGCTTGGCCTCAGGACAACGACGGCAGTTTGTCTACTGTATCTATGGCACATACAGTATGGCACCCTACAGTACAGATCAACACATCTAGTTACTTTCCCAGCTTCATTCCAAGACCGCAAACCAATTTGCCCATTTTTTTTATTGTGGTGGTGAACAAAGAACATGCGTAGTACTTCGAGAAAAGACATCTGAGCAAATATATAATGTTCTCAATTATGAATGTGACTCAGAAAACAGGAAAACTATGAATAATAGACCAGGCGTTTTATTTGCTGAACCCTGGGTTTTTGTAAGGCACATACTCACTTCCCATTCTCTTATTTATTTTCAATCAGAGAGAATGAGTGATTTGTGTCCTAGCACACAACAACCCAATTTCTACAAGAAACGGAAGTGAGTATAAATATTTAAAAAGACAACCAACCAAATAACTTGTGCCGCATTCCATAACAAAGTAGCAATCAGTGAGGAGAGAGCTGGGTTGTGCTGGGCTGTCAGAGCAGTGGCATGGTAGAAAACGGCCTTACATAACTGCTACATCCAGTCCCTCTGTCAAAACAGATGCCAATTTGGGTTGGAAGACCAATAAAAGCGTTGAGGTCATCAACCAAACAACGATGACAGCTGATGAACAGATTGACCAGAGTTTATAACCTTTGAACGGTATGTACAGTCACAGGACTGCACTTTGGGCTGTGTCACTGGTAATCTGAAAAATGCCCTAGTTTCCTCACCCACTCAGATTTCAGTGCAAACATGATCCTCTGGTAACATCAAATTCAGAATACAATAGAATATACACAGTACAGAGTCAAACTAATGAAGGTGTCTAAGGAGAAGCAGGATTCAGCTGTGCATGGTATGACGTGAACCCAAACACTGAAATTATTTCACCATTTGTCTCTTCTCTGAGCAAATTCTTCTGCATAGGAACAGAGAATCCATTCAGGTTTTTGATTTAGAGATGTCAATTATTGCCCTCCCTACGGCATCATAGATGGCATTTTTTAATAACTGCCGTGAAAATGAAGGACTTTATGAGGTTTCAAATTTCATCTGAATATAGAACACCAGCTCCTGAGATATCAGGGAGATACAATTGCAGATGACAATTTTCTTTGTTCTATGAGCGTAACCTTAACACAGACATTCTGCAATTTTGAAAACTGAAAAATCTGACTGCAATAAAATGTTTGAATAATGAAGACAGTAGAAAATGAGATATGAGGTGAGAGGGGAGGATATGGGAGGAGATGAATGTGAAGAATGAGGAAATATCTAGGAGAAGAGGAATACACATAGCTACATGTGCATATTATTTTGGCCCTTTAACTTTGATGACATCACCTTGTTCATGAGAGCAGTAGCTTGTGTTAGATAAGTCCTGGTGAGCAGCCACAGTAATGCGTATTAAAGGAGAATTTAGCTTTTTTACAACCAAACCAAAGGGTCCATACACTTTTTTTGCAATTTCACTTGTTTGTGCGAAATTTACCCCAACCAGCAATTCACTTCCTCATTGTTGTTGTGCAGTACGGGGGCTCTGAAAGAACATGAACGAAGGCTCCAAAAACACTCAAATGCGTCCTTTTAGAAATGGAAACTCTCAGTATAGTGATGCATGTCTTTAAATGTTGTACATGAAATTGTTTCATTCTGAACTTTATCCTCCACGTTATATTCCATTTTGTTGCAACTTAGAGATTTGGTTGTAAAAAAGCAAACTTCTCCTTTAACACTTGACGGACTGGTGTGGGAGTTCTACCATGTAGGTAGGGATAGACAAGCCTGGAAAAAACATTATTCTACAGCATAGTAACACTCACTGTGAGTCACTGAATAGGAACAGGTGCTATAGGTAAAATACAGCGTGGACGTGTGAGTGTCTTAGTGCTTCTATTCAACAGACCTTGTAAGCTGTCAGAATGTGATGCATTTAATTAAATGAAGATGTCACGCCCTGATCTGTTTCGCTTGTCTCCACCCCCCTCCAGGTGTCACCCATCTTCCCCGTTAGCCCCTGTGTATTTATACCTATGTTCTCTGTTTGTCTGTTGCCAGTTCGTTTTGTTCGTAGAATCTACCAGCATTTTTACCTTTGCCGCACTATTCTGGATTACCAACCTCTGCCTGACCCTGCCTGCGTCCTGTACCTTTGCCCCTGTTGTTGTAATAAACATTGTTACTTCAACACAGTCTGCATCTGGGTCTTACCTTGAAATGTGAAATGTACGAACTGGCCATGACTGACCCAGCAGACTTGGACCAGCTCCGCTACACCATCTCCTCCCAAGGAACCACTATTGTTAGGCACGAGGAGTTGCTTCACGGTCCAATGGAGGGGTTCCAGACTGTGGCCAAACGTCACGACCAAGCATTGGACACATTGCGGGAGCAATTCCATGAGCTGTCTACTAGGCAGCCTATCACGATGCCTCCCGCCCCGCAGTAACCCAGCTGGTAGCAGAGCCATCACTCCGGTTTCCCGGGAACCCCACTTACCTCCCCCGGAGCACTTCGATGGAGAGTCGGGTGTTCCCTCATATGGAGCTGCAGCCTTCCTCCATCCCCTCGGACCTCTCTAAGATAGCATACCTCATCACACTGATGTCCGGGAGGACCCTTTCCTGGGCTACGGCCGTTTGGGAATGACAGTCGGCCGTATGCATCAGTCTGGAGGAATTCGTGGTGGAGGTGAAAAACATTTGAGGCGCCGATGTCTGGGAGATTTGGAAGTTGTTTGGCAGTTACTCCAGCTTCGACAGGACTCCCTCAGTGTGGCAGACTATGTGGTGGATTTACGCAAGCAAGCAGCGGAGTGTGCCTGGAACCCGGAAGCACTGTTTGACACGTTCCTGCACGGATTATCGGAGGAAGTAAAGGACGAGCTTGCAGCCCAGGAACTACCGATGGATCTCGACTCACTCATCGCTTTAACCATCTGGCTCGATGGTCGGCTATGGGAATGTAGGAGGGAGAAGAGGTCTGATTGCAGTCCCAATCGCTCACTCAAGGATCCCAGCTTTCATCCGATGAACTCCGGAAGTCCCCGGTGTCTACGTCCCTGAGAAGATCTGAGCTGACCCGAGTTCCTCCAAGAGCCTCCGAAGACTGCCGATTCACCTCTTCCCGAGCCGAGGCAGCTCGGCAGGGCTAGGCTGTCTCCAGCCAAACGCATACTCAGAATTGACAACCAAAGTTGTCTGTGTTGTGGTACTGCCGGTCATTTTGTGTCTACCTGTCCCTTCAAGAGACCTAGCTCATTCGTTGGAGTGAGTACTCTGGTGGGGATTAAAGAAACATGTTCTCCCCTTACTCGCCCCCCTCTCCACACCATTCTGCTGTGGGGCAACCAGTCCACGTCTCTCCAGGTACTCAGCTACACCCCTCAGCTACACCACCCTCCAGCTACACCCCCGGAAGCACTTCTGCTGTTCGTCCTCTGTTGCCCCGTACCCTCCGTATATTTCCTACCTTTCCTGTGTCTAGAATTAAAACCATGTATTACAGCCCTTTGTCTCCTGTTACCAGCGTTTTTACCTTTGCCCCACTACTCTGGATTACCGACCTCTGCCTGACCTGAGCCTGCCTGCCATCCTGTACCTTTGCCCCTGTTGTAATAAACATTGTTACTGCGACAGTCTGCATCTGGGTCTTACCTTGAAACGTGATAGAAGTAGACTTAAGGTGTTGAGACAACTGTTGCTATGGAGTCTGTCTGACCTTTTGGGTGATCAAATTAAGCTAATCAACGTCTGAAGCTGCTAATGTTACTGGTAGAGAAGAAACTTTACTTAATTTAGCCAATAAACTACAAGAAAGGCTGAAAATACTGTCTTCTATTTTTTCAAAACACTGGTCTCATCACAGGGGAAGCAGGTCTGTCCCTCCAGCCCCTGGGACCGACAATCTCTCAGACTTCCAGCATGGACTCTAATTCAATTACACCAAAGGCCTCTGGATGTGTTCTATGCGGCTGGGCTGATAATCACCTGTAAACTGTCTGTGTTGTTCTACTGAGGCAGGGATGGGGGCCAGGTCTCACAGACAGACAGCTAAGCCAACAGCACCACAGAGAGAAGTTGGGGTAGAGCTAGATAAAGACTGTGGAGGAGTGAGGAAAGAGCATCTGGCAGGCTGAGATGGGAGGCTGGAGAGGGACCTGACAATACTGAGAGTCCTGACTCTGGCATGGAGAGGAGAATGAGTAGAAAGGCTACACACAGGAGAGGCCATCTCAAACCTCTCAATCGCCACAACACAGCATTACCAGCAGGGGGGAAATAAACACATTGATAAGACCCATCAATCAAATAATAAAACATCATTCTAACATTTGCAATGAGAGAGGTACTCATTTAATACTAAGTCCTTTACATACAGCAGGATGTGGTTCATGTTGTATTGTTTTAGTATTTCTGATACGGTCTCAAACTCACATTTGAGATACCTGAGCTATTTCAGTCACACAAAGCTAACAAAAGCCCACCTTGGTAAGATCAGGCTAGCTATTACGTTTTAAGCCCCAAGGAGTCTAAAGAAATAAAGATTTCAATGTCACAGAGAATAAACTGACAGAAAAAATAAAACAGACCTTCCTGAGGTAATTCCTTTCTTGCAGTCCTCTCTAGAGGAAGACTATAATTGAAACTGGCTCTATTGTCCTATTATCAGAGCCAATGTTTCACTGTGACACTGTCATTTAATCTCTGGGAGATGTGATAGGGGCTTCTGTGTCCTCTCCCTTACACCGCTGGGGCTTACACTGCGACACAACCGTCAGTGGTGTGTGTGTCTTTGGAGGGGGTAGGTTGACATTTGGAGTGTCAATATCTCAATTTCCAGATCTTGAAGACAGAGCACTTCCATCCCTCTCTTGGTTTTGTGATATTAGAGAAAGAGATTGACTTTCCCTACGTCTGACACAATCATCTTGAACATGTGTAAAACATACATAGCAAATTGGACATGGAGAAGTCCACACAGTCTGTAAAGATGAGGAAATAAGTTGGGGCCAGTGTGAGATGTGGGGATGGACATATCCTGCACACAGCCAGTAGAATAAATGCACTACATTATACTACAAGGAGGCTTTGCAGGGAGGGTGCAAACTCCCCCAAAGAATAATCAAATTTAGGGCTCCAGTGGTGCTTGAAAACAGTACCCTGAATGTCTGCTGTTCCCATGCTCCTCAGGGTAGAACAGTGATATACCAGCCCTATGCATATATCTCTCTCTCTCACACACACACACACAGTAACTTATTTACTCTGAGAGGAGGGCTCCTCACGCATGCAAGATAACCAGTCATATTATATCAGGAATCGTTAGTTCACAAACATCAAATTGCTTTACTGAAGAACTATACATCCCAAATGTAATACATAAATAGATTAAATAAAGACATTATGGGAATGATATTATGTATATAACTAATACGGAGATTATAGAACATGCTCAAAATTGTGTAGACCACGTTTTTTTATTTATTCCTGTATGCAGTGTAAAGTATAACCTGTGGCTAAGAAGGAAATTGTATTACAAATAAATTATGCAATACACTAACTGCCAATTTCTCACTACTGCCATTCACCTGTTTGCTGACGGATTTTGTGTTTTAGTGTCATCTGGCTTGTCTCTAAGCAAAGCTACCGGCAGTCATAAATATACAAACAACCCTAGCACACCCATAATATTTTGTCTCCTTACATCCCTTGGTAAATTAAAGCCATGGAAGTCACATATGAAAAGAACCAGTGCAGTATACGCTTGTCTGTGCTGGGAAGAAGATTTGTGCTGTGCTGAAAAGCTTTGCCCACTCTTTTCAAATGTGACTGCAATTTGGTTAGCCGTGACAATAACAATATATCAAAGGGATAGAATCAATTGACCTTACAAAGCCCTTTAAGTCAAACCACAACTACGAGGGACCAGGAGGGTGAGGAGGGAACAGGGTGAGAGGGGTGGGGGGAGGAAATAGGACGAGCAGGAGCTTCAGAGGTAATAGCCAGCAAAGCCCAGCTGAAATTTCACTAAACTGTGGGGGAATTTCATTTCACAGCCATGGGGGAGCCCGTCAGAAGTATATTACCCCAGGCCGCTCTCGCCACGCACACCCAACCCCGAGGTGAGAGTCTGTTGTCAGGTCTGCATTGTGAGAACGGACCCCAATAGTCAGAGCGTGAAACCCAATCTAGGAGCTAATATGGGAGCATCGTACGGATATGAGGTTGTTCATTCAGAGTGTATATACACCCCCACCTAACAATCTCCTAACCTACCCCCTCACCAAATCCCTCAATGCTTGGCTACTGCCAGGGAAATACCGTGCAATACAAAAGCCAAGAGATAGAGCCAAGAGTAAAACATTATGTTGAAAAGGACAACAATATTATGAAAAAGAAAATAAATGGAAAGCTGTGTCACAACCATGACAAGATTTAAGATGTGCATATGGCAACCTGAGGTGTATTGTTGCCATGGATACATCATTGTCAGTACATTTGGCTGGGTATTTGACATGGCCTCTCAAGTGTATTCACTACTGACAGTAGGCAAAGAAAGTGTCGGGAAAAGGTATCTGGAAATATGAGGAGAAAAAAATATACAAACGTCTAATAGGGCTGTGGGTTTGATTCCCGTGACCACCCATAAGTAAAATGGAATATATTATTATATATAGGCTTTCCAGTTGTCTTACTATTCAGTGGAAACATTTTAGCGATACTAGCTAGGTTTCCATCCAATTGGCGATGTATTTTCATGTGAATATTTTAAAATCCGCAAAAGAAAAATATGCCCATTTTCCCAGCAGTGGTGTGTTTCCACCAAACTGACTTGTTGCAGATAAAAATAAATCAGTGTGTGATGACGTAGTGCAGACAAAATGTACTTTTTCACTTTCATGTAACAAATAAAAATCTAAAGTTCAATGTTTCTCCACTGCATTTTCAACTCTATGGTTGTGTTCAATAGAAAATTTGCCTACACTGTTCTTGGCACATGTGCTCTAGCCAACAGCTAACAGATACAGTGTGGGTAGGCTAGTGTACTTGATGAGATTATTATGGAGAAAAGCAGGAATATTTGTATTTGTCAAACGGCAGTCAAGCATCGCTCATGTTACCAGAATAAGACTCTCGATATTTATTGGAAAGGAGCATCAAGATCACCTTGCACTTTCACAATCCTGTGAAGTTCATCACAGTTTATTTAATCTGTAGCTTAATAAACTGCATGGTTTCCCGAGTCGTAGTGGGAGAACCACACACCATGTCATCGTGTGACTCCAAGTTTACTTCGATATGATGGTTGTTATATTAATATTTGCACATAAAGGTGTTTCCACCGCCATTTCTTGTATTATTAATTTTACCGACACAAAAAGATCCCACCATGTCAAATTAACAAATGATCTGTCAGCACTTATAAAATTGGACCGAAACTTTTCCATCACAGCTGTCGTGATTTTTTTTATATGCTATGACTTTACTCACATAAACACTGTGGATGGAAACATTGTTTGAGAGAGAAAAACTGACGGAGAGAGAAATGGAGAGAGAGAGAATGGAGAAGAGAAAGAGCAAGAGAATGCGAAAGAGACGAGAACAAGAAAGAAAGCGAGAAAGAGAGAGACGAGGAGCAAGCCGAGTCCCCTGTGAGACCTATACCCAACAGAGCTTTTCAATTCAGCCTGTCCAGAAAAGAACAGAGATAGCGACAGGAGGAGAAAAGACAAACTCCCACTAAAACACTGTCAAATTGAATGGAAGACAAGAATAAGAATAATAGAGATAAATGTCAGGGAGATGTTGCTTGGAGTTTGTTCTGGGATATTCATGGTTATGCAGTGACATGTATGGGTTACTGAAGTGGCCACTGGAGAGATGAAGCTAGCTTGGCTAAAGAAAAGGCTGAGGAGCAAATAGAAGCGTTGGGTCGTCATGTTTTAGAAAACAACAGTACAGCCAAACACACCCATAATATTTGTATTCAGCGTGTAGTATTAGTCTTTTGCATAATGTTGTTCAGGAGTGGTTGTGCAAGAGGGTGTTTTATAGTATGTTCCATGGTGAAAGCAGAGAGGTTGAGTACTGTTGAGCGGTGAAGGTTACCAGACTGTTATCTTTCCATCTGTCTGAACTGAGAGATGTTGAGCAGAGGTTATCTGCGGTCACAGGGTCACAATTCCCCACTAAGTGCTTGTTGACTGCAGTTCATGAGTAGCAGGACGAAACATTCACTCTATAAAGCTGTTGCTATTCTCTAATGGCATGAAAGTCAAGCAGCCTTTGAATTCACAAGTGCCACTGCCAGCAAAATTCTGTCTGAAACGTTAATACAGACCCAGCTAAGAAAAGAAGGCAAATTGTCCATGTGATTAAGCAGTGGGAAGGAATGAGAATTGCTATTGCAATATGGTGTGTGTGTGTGTGTGTGAGACAAAGAGATAGAGAGAGATGAAATGTGCAAAAAATATTTGCCAGTTGGATTTGAATGTAAGTTATTCCCTTTTAATTAATTCAATAACTGTTTTAATATGCATCAGATTATTTTAAATGAATCATTTATTCTTCAACCTTTTCTAGTGCGGCACACAGAGAAAAGACTGAGCGGTATTAATTATACCATTATAATGAACCGTGGGCACAAACCAAAGGCTTCTCGCTAGTGTGTATCAAACCCAGGGAGGGGATCACATTCCTATTAGCCTAACAGCATTCTGCAGCATTCATTAGCTAACAAACCCCAGCTCTCACACACTCCCAATCTCGCACACACACACAAAAGAAGACTGCCCTTTATAGTCATTGTCATGTTCTCTGCTAAGAATGATGCCTATGTAGGTGGCCATGCACTTGGGAAGAAGGACACACAAGCAGAGGTAGTCTTTTTACTTAGGAGGCATGCTAGGTGTTTACTTTGAGCCTCACAGGGCCATGCATTCAGTTAGCAGTTATGTTGTCATAGGTTGCTATATCAACAGTATAATTCAGTGCTCTATTGAGGAAGCACGAATAACTAATTATTCAAAGTGCTGCCAGTTTCTATTTTCCTCTCCCTCACATCTTTCTGGAAAAAAATCCAAATACATTTAAGGCAAAACTATTTGATTCCAAAATCATCTATATTCATAAGGAGAACATATTTAGCAAGTAAGCTACTGTACCACTTTGTACAAAGCAGACAGGCAGTTTAAAGTGAAACTCTGAGATGCTGCAGACAGAAAGAAGTAGTGGATATTATTCAGTACACAGCAGAAGTACAACGGTGCAGTAAAACCTAGCAATACACACATTATCCAAAAAGTCTAAAGAAGGAAATTAAGATATGTCGGAATGAATCCAATTTACAACCCAAATAGCACTGTAACAGTAATCCAAATGCAATCTATACGTATCTACACCAGATTAATTTATACAAGAGACAGTATACTAGGAATGATATGTACAGCAGTAGATACAGTATAAAGTAGGTAAAACAGTATGTAAACATTATTTATGTGACCAGTGTTCAATGACTCTATGTACATAGGGCAACAGTCTCTAAGGTGCATGGTAGAGTACCGGGTGGAAGCTGGCTAGTAACAGTGTCTGAGGTTTAGGGCAGGGTACTGGGCAGAGGCCGGCTAGTTGTGGCTGTTTAACAGTCTCATGGCCTGGAGATAGAAGCTGTCTATCAGTCTCTCGTTCCCAGTTTTGATTAACCTGTACTGTCTCCGACTTCTAGATGGTAGCCGGGTGAACAGGCCATGGCTTGGGTGGCTGAGGTCCTTGATGATCTTCTTGTCCTTTCTGTAACACCGGGTGCTGTAGATTTCCTGGAGGGAAGGCAGTGTGCCCCCGATGATGCGTTGGGCTGACCGCACCACCCTCTGGAGAGCCCCGCGGTTGTGGATCGTGCAATTGCCATACCAGTTGGTGATACAGCCCGACAAGATGCTCTCAATGGCGCATCAGTAGATGTTTGTCCCGTAAGGGAGCGTAGCAATGGTCAAGGATGCTTTTGCCCTGAATAGCAACATTTCAGGAGCGTTTTCTTTAGATTTCCTTTATTAACGCCCCCAGCTACAATAAATGCGGCCTCAGAATATGCGGTTTCCAGTTTGCACAAAGTCCAGTGTAGTTCCTTGAGAGCCGCCGTGGCGTCAGCTTATGTGGAATTGTACACGGAAGTGACTATAACCGAAGCAAATGACCTCGAGAGGTAATGCGGTCATTAGGAGGAGAAGAAAATGCCTTGTGCCACCAGGTGTCCAATCAGAAATACATTTCTACAGAAGAACATCATTAGCACCATTAGTGGAAGCAACCCTGCTGTTTTAATATACCCCAAATGACTACGCTAATCATCAACAGCCACCCCTTAACCTCAGTTTTATAGTTATGGTTTTGTGCTATTAGTGTGCTTGTTTTAGGCTACTGTTCGAAAGGTATTGTTGCTCTTCTCCAAATAATTCCATTCCAACTCTCTCACTTCAAACCCCACAAATTCCTTTCACCCAAAGAGATAAGATCATAACATCTCAACCCCGCCCTTTCACATTCTGCAACAAAATGTAGCTTGAGTTGACCACAGCTGACCACTGGAGTTGTGGTTTGAGCAGTGGGCATAGCACTCATCCACACACTAGGGGGCAGTAGATACAAACCCCAGCTGTCTGCAGCAATGATTCCTGTGCCGATAAGCTGATATCCTTTTTCTTGCTCTCTTGGGATGTTTAGTAAGTGACATGATGTGATGGCCACCTGCAGCTCAGGACTGGGAGAGCCTGTCCTCCTCTACAGCCTAATGAGACTGGACCTTGGAAGTCCACCATTGTTGGCACGGCAACCGCACCCAGGGCACACACACAAGGTCCATTGACTAGGGGCCCAGAGTGTCCGATCAATGGCACTCCATCAAAACCACTCTTTAGTTGAGGCAAAATGCAAAAGTTAAATGTTAACAACCTCCCTGTTAGTTAAGGCCCCCTAAGTTGGAGTGGAGAGGATACGGTGGGAATCAGTTTAAGTTCAACAAAGATGTGTTCCACAATTATGTCAGTGGTAAACAAGGCAAATGCACCCATCCATGTAATTTGCCTTAACAGGGACACAGAAATGTTCCAACATCTTATGAGTAGTGGTATCAAGAACTAAATGGAGCCTATTCAGACAACAGTACCATATAGATTTAAGATACTATTTTATACATATATATTTTTTTACATACACCGTTTAACAATGTGTTGTTTTACAAGGCCAGCCATAGTAGTATGGCATCCCTGGAGCAAATTATACTTAAGTGCCTTACTCAGGAGGACATTGACAGATTTTTCACCATGCCGGCTCGGGTATTCAAACCAACGACCTTTCAGTTCCTGGCCCGACGGTTTAACCACCTGCCTCCCTTACCTGTACAGTTCTTGTTAAGGCAGACAATAACAGTGACTCACACAATGATTCAGAATGAAGCACATGCACACACTGCACCAAATACCCTAGTTTGACTTCTAATTATCCTTACACCTTTGAAGACTCTAGCCACTTCCATGGCAGTCGTAAAAAAACGTAGGTGTTTTATCTCTGAATAGTCAAAAGCTTGTATCTCCACCGCCATTTGGATAAGGGGAAGCATAGCGTGTTAACAACACTTGGTGGAGACTAGAGATCCCCACCCCCCATGGGCGCAAATTCTTTCACCAAAGCAAGGAAATGCCATGCTTTTATTCGTTAAAATAGTGTTCAAAAGTGAAATGATAAAATGGGTCTAATGACATTAAAAAAATGAAGTGTACAAGATAAGCCAAGTAAAAAAAAAAGAGAATGCCACGAGTAAAGCTGTCAGACAAAGTGTAACTACTTTGAAGAATCTCAAATATAAAATATATTTTGGTTTGTTTGACACTTTTTGGGTTACTACTGTACATGATTTCATAGTTTTGATGTCTTCACTATTATTCTACAATGTAGAAAATAGTAAAAATAAAAGAAAAACCCTGGAATGAGTAGGTGTGTCCAAACTTTTCACTGGTTCTGTATATAAAAATAAGTGTACAACACATTTGCAAAAAAATATACAATATAAATATACAAAGACATTTATAAAAATAAATGCATAAAGGGTAGTAAAAAGAATAGGGTAATGGTCTGTGTGTAACGGTGGGTGAGTGAGTGGGAGTCGGTGTAAAACGTTTTTAGAAGTACAGCTAAAGTCGGAAGTTTACATACACTTAGGTTGGAGTCATTAAAACTCATTTTTCAACCACTCCACAAATTTCAAACTATAGTTTTGGCAAGCCGGTTAAGACATCTACTTTGTGCATGACACAAGTAATTTTCCCAACAATTGTTTATAGACAGATTATTTCACTGTATCACAATTCCAGTGGGTCAGAAGTTTACATACACTAAGTAGACTGTGCCTTTAAACAGCTTGGACAATTCCACAAAATGTCATGGCTTTAGAAGCTTCTGATAGGCTAATTGACATCATTTGAGTCAATTGGAGGTGTACCTGTGGATACATTTTAAGGCCTACCTTCAAACTCAGTGCCTCTTTGCTTAACATCAGGGGAAAATCAAAAGAAATCAACCAAGACCTCCACAAGTCTGGTTCATCCCTGGGAGCAATTTCCAAAAGCCTGAAGGTACCACGTTCATCTGTACAAACAATAGACGCAAGTATAAACACCACGCAGCCGTCACACCGCTCAAGAAGGAGACGCGTTCTGTCTCCTAGAGATGTTTGGTGCGAAAAGTACAAATCAATCTCAAACAACAGCAAAGGACCTTGTGAAGATGCTGGAGGAAACAGGTACAAAAGTATCTATATCCACAGTAAAACGTTCCTATATCGACATAACCTGAAAGGCTGCTCAGCAAGGAAGAAGCCACTGCTCAAAATCCGCCATAAAAAAGCCAGACTACGGTTTGCAACTGCACATTGGGACAAATATCGTACTTTTGGAGAAATGTCCTCTGGTCTGATGAAACAAAAATAGAACTGTTTGGCCATAATGACCATTGTTTTGTGTGGAGGAAAAAGGGGGAGACTTGCAAGCCGAAGAACACCATCCCAACCGTGAAACACGGGGTTGGCAGCATCATGTTGTGGGGGTGCTTTGCTGCAGGAGGGACTGGTGCACTTCACAAAATAGATGGCATCACGAGGTAGGGAAATTATGTGGATATATTGAAACAACATCACAAGACATCAGTCAGGAAGTTAAATCTTGGTTACAAATGGGTCTTCCAAATGGACATTGACCCCAAGCATACTTCCAAAGTTGTGGCAAAATGGCTTAAAGACAACAAAGTCAAGGTATTGGAGTGGCCATCACAAAACCCTGACCTCAATCCTATAGAACATTTGTGGGCAGATCTGAAAAAGTGTGTGCAAGCAAGGAGGCCTACAAACCTGACTTAAAATTCACCCAACTTATTGTGGGAAGCTTGTGGAAGGCTACCTGAAACATTTGACCCATGTTAAACAATTTAAAGGTAATGCTACTAAATACTAATTGAGTGTATATAAACTTCTGACCCACTGGGAATGTGATGAAAAAAATAAAAGCATAAATAAATAATTCTCTTGTCACGGCCGTCAAAAAAAGTGGACCAAAGTGCAGCGTGGTTGGCGTACATTATCCTTTATTTTGGAATGACGCCAACAAAACAATAAACAAAATAAACAACTGTGAAGCTTACGAGGGCATAGTGCCACAAACACAAGTCAACTACCCACACCGAAAGGAGGGAAAAAGGGCTACCCAAGTATGGTTCCCAATCAGAGACAACGATAGACAGCTGTCCCTGATTGAGAACCATACCCGGCCAAAACATAGAAACACAAAGTCATAGAAAACAAAACAGAATGCCCACCCTGACCAAACCAAATAGAGACATAAAAAGGCTCTCTAAGGTCAGGGCGTGACATCTATCTACTATTATTCTGACATTTCACATTCTTAAAATAAAGTGGCGATCCTACCTGACCTAAAACAGGGATTTTTAACTAGGATTAAATGTCAGGAATTGTGAAAAACAGAGTTTAAATGTATTTGGCTAAGGTGTATGTAAACTTCCGACTTCAACTGTAGGTGTAAAGAGTTTGTGGAAAGTCTCTGATCAAGTAACATTTTATTGTATTTGTCACATGCTTCGTAAACCAGTGTAGAGTAACAGTGAAATGCTTACTTACATGTCCTTTTCCAACAGAGTTAAATATAAATATATTTGATTATAGAAATAGTGATATGAGGAACAAATACACAGTGAATAATGAATAACAATAAACAAGTAAAAATAACATGTCTATGTATAGGGAGTACCAATAGCTAGTCAATGTGCAGGGGTATGACATAATTGAGGTAGAAATGTACATATAGTAGAGGTTAACAGGATAGATAATAGACAGTGGTGAGTAGAAGTGTGTGCGTGTGTGAGTGGTGTCAGTATGCATGCGTGAACTTCTTATGTGTGTGTGGGCATATGTAGTGTGTGTGTGTGTACAGTATGTGTATAGAGTCAGTGCAAGAGAGTTGTGGCTTGGATGGCAGGGAGCTCAGCCCCAGTGATACTGGCCCGTACTCACCACCCTCTGTAGCGCCTTGCAGTCGTGTGCCTTGCAGTTGCAGTACCAAGCGGTGATGCAGCCAGTCAAGATGCTCTCAATGGTACAGGTGTAGAACTTTGAGGATCTGAGAGCCCATGCTAAAATCTTTTAATCCTCCAGAGGGGGAAGAGGTGCTGTCGTGCCCTCTTCACAACTGTGTGGGTGTGTGTGGACCATGTTCATTCCTTAGTGATGTACACAGAGGCACTTTGCAGGTGATTGTGCAATAGACCACAGACAATCAGATGTTCTGGTAGGGCTGCGGTAGGTGTGGACTATTGCTCCAGTTTTTGTTCTGACTGAGCCTTGTCTCCCCATAAGCACTCTTGGCCCTTTTCCAGTCTGCTGACTCAGATCCTCAAAAACTAAAGGAAGCGCCAGGGTGGGGAGGTTATTAAAAATTGAATCGGGGTCCTCTGGCTCGGTCTCCACATCAGATATCATGTCTCATCTTGCTCGACGAACGCCCTTCGCCTGTTCCGGTGCAGGCGCTAGAGGAGTGCTCTGCTGTCGCTGCTGCTGTTGGAATAGTTGCGCTACTTGTGTCATCAGCCTTTCGTTCATATCAGACAACGTGTTGTAGTCCAGCATCTGATTCAGCTTGGCCATGAGTTGTTGGAAATACATGCTCACGTTTGGTGATGCATTGTTCCCTAGCACAAAAAGGCTCCTGGGGTTGCACTGGTCCCACAAACAAATAATTTAAAAAATAAATAATAACAATTGCCGCTGGTCTTCTTTGCTGTATTTTATAAGGCCTGTAAGAATAGCTACATATGAAGCTATAGCCAACTATGCTTTGTTAGCTAACGTAAACTCACGTAAACTCGTACATCGCCTTGGTCCGTACAATTGCCCTTATTTTAGCGTCCCAAAAATGTAATACTTCCAGATACTCCCCTTTCCAACATGATCAATTACATGACCTAAACGCTGCCCATTTCTGCATAATTCAAGCAGGCAATGAGCCCCGTCGGGTCTTTTTAAAAATGGCGGGTGGGGAAGCGAAACTAATGCGTGATAGTGAGAAGGAGAGATGTTGTGTGGGAAAATTGCTTTTTTTCACTTGATCTGTCCAACTTATCACCTTATCGCCTCTAAAATGTAAACAAAACACTATAAAGAGTTTATATAATGTGTCATTACATACCTATTTGAAGGTTTGTGTCGAATTTGAATCGGGTTTTTAGGGCGGTGCTAAAGTGATCTTAGAAGTAAACAGCGGCTTTGAGAATGATGATCGCATGCAATGATGACGCAAAAAATGACTAGGTATCCCCCCTTACCCCTGTCACTGTCCATTTCTTGTTTTTAAACGATGAGAGAAGTGCTACACCTGGTGGAGAGAGATTGTAAGACAGAAATAGTTGCTTTATGCGTGCTGTACATTACGACATGACACGTCACGATGTAACGGAGGGTCCGTTTTTTCAACTTTTCTCCAATACTATAGAGCCATTACCATGTTGATCAACGCTTGAATAGAAACTTAGTTCACACCCCCGATTTTGAAGTCAACACAGTCGCTACAGTCCCATTAGTTTTCTTTGTAGCCTCGTTTGAATGTTGCGGTTGCGCACATTTGTACAGAATGGGGTGAGTTTACGTTAGCTAGCTAATGTTAGCTTGTTTTAGTCAAAAGAGCAACATTAAATTTCTTACTCCTAGAACTAAAATCCATGTAACATGATCATGTTATCTACAACCTTTGTTAACTACCTAGCTAGCTAGTAAAGCTAGTTATTGACTATATTGGCTGTAGTCATTTTACTTGGCTAACTAATGTAGCTAGCTACCTCTGCTAACGTTACAGCTGCTACAGTGCTAGCTAGCAGAGATAGATAGCTATGCTAGCTATGCTAGCCACCTAGTTAGACCGCTTTGTTGACAAATAATAGGACCGCTTCTTACCTTGTTGTGGAGTTGCATTTGGAATGTTGTAGAAATTCTGGGAGTTCTTCATTGTTAGCTACAGGATTTTTAAACATTTTTATAACCAACAATAGCAAACACCACCCAATGAATTGTTGTGCCTTTTAAAGGGAAGTGGTATGGCAGAGTTTTCAAATCGTGTTAATTTGATTGAACTTTTGATTGAACATTTGATTGTCATTTTCAACCGTCACGCCATCACCTCTGGTTTTGTTTGTTTGATTGGATTATTTACCTTTCAATCACTATGCCCCCCCTTCTATTCCCATGGCTAATTCATTTATGCCAGTGTTTCATGAAACTAAACTTCCTGTCCATTCAAAACAGAAACTCTACACTTCCGTCTCTGCTCCAGCAGAAGAAGTGAGACATCTCACTGGCTGGTTCATATACAAGTAAACCAGATCCAGCTGCTATCGCATTGGCGTCTATGGGAGAGCCACCCCTTAAAGGAAAGGTTCACCCATTTTGAATGCTATATTGTTTTTGTGCATCTCTGGGTAATGTTCTATCGATTCCCTGGGACATTTCATGTTATGAAGTGTAACTGAGTTATTGGCGTTCAAGCAGGCAGAAATCCGTCCAGTATGACGTAGCACTGGGATAAAGTCACTGTCACTACACTGGAAGTTAATAGGGATATGAATTTTAGATAGCGAAAATGTCTATCATACATATTAGATTTCAATACTGGCAAATGTCATAATTCTAGAGGTTGTATTTTTCCTACCTCAAATGTGTAATTTAACGGAAGGTCTAGCACATTTTTCATATTTATCTGCCTCTTTAGTCCAGGGTGTATTGCACAGGTGTCAAACTCATTCCACGGAGGGCCGAGTGTCTGCGGGTTTTCGCTCCTCCCTTGTACTTGATTGATGGATTAACATCACTAATTAGTTAGGAACTCCCCACACCTGGTTGTCTAGGGCTTTATTGAAAGGAAAAACCAAAAACCTGCAGACACTAGGCCCTCCGTGGAATGAGTTTGACACCCCTGGTGTATTGCATGGTGCCGTTGCCAGAGATAATGTAGAAAGAAGATAGGAAACAAATGAATGAAGTAGTGTGTAACACCCCCCCCCCCCCCAAGCAGAATGTCAACCAATCATGTTGACGTTGTCATGTTGCGTCACATGGTTGCTAAGCTAATCGTCAGGAAATCCCTTCTCAAAGTCAGTTTTTATGTCGAGAAACATGCCTAATTTCCTCGAAAGTACGTAATGTCACTATTCCAAAGATATACAGATGGCAGGTTCACATCTCGGAAAAGATTTGTAATGTTGTACCTCTTTTTGATGAAATTTGTGCTCATGTTTCTTTTTTAACTAGTGCCCAATAGTCTCCCATTCACTCCTTGAAAGAGAGCACTCCTTGTCCCAGAATCGCCTAGAATGCACCGCACGCGCCCATTAACGTAGTATGGGAAACGTTTCCCATCTCCTCCAAAGTATATCTGCCATTGCAAATGTCAGGCACATCGATCTGCAGGTTGAACATGGTTAGATTGTAGACTCCTAAATTGATAGTGCAGTTTGTTTCGGCAATTTTACAGCTAACTAGCTACATTACATGCTATTTGGTATTATTGTGTGGAGCTACCTAGCTAGCTGGCAAACGTAGCTACCCACAATAATAGCTAGCTAGCCAGCCCATAAAGAAACCATTGCATTGTGGATTTTGTAGTTGACTTGAGCTGCAACAGATTTCCACAACGATTTTCCATGTTGCTACCAACCTTATTATAATGCCAAAATGAAACACTTGTTTACAAAAGACATTGTTCTCACATAATATAATAGTGTTATTTAACACTGTAAATTAAAGGAATGAGTGGTTTTGGGTGTCTTTTTCCTTTAAGTAGACCAGAATTGTTTAAAAAAAATTGTAATAGTAATTTGCCTGAGTAAGACATCTTCATTTATCCACCATCTTTGTCAAGCAGCCTTTTTAGCTTGGCCTTTAATCAATGAGGCCTTTGTGTTTTATGTTCTTTGATAACATTACATCTATTTTATTGCAGTGTTTATATTTTTTCATTTTATTGTTTTAAGTGTGTTGCTATTTTAAATGCACTTAAAATAAAATTTGAATTGAAGATTGATTTGTTATTGGATCTTTCATTGATGATTGTATATATATAGACTTCATTGACTTTATAGTCTATTGTTCTTATTTTTGTATTATTAATTAGATTATAGGTCTACTACATACATATTTGGAGTAGATTGCATGCTGAACTGGTAGTGGTGGAGGAGGGGGGACAATAGACAAGGTGTTAGAGGCTATTAGCATGTGTAAAAATCGATGTCCTTCCAGAGCTGACTAATCAAGACGGTCAAGTTCTGTTTGTATTATGACTTTTCACTACTGAGCTTCTACTTTTGATCATTAAAGATATTCTGACTTACATGTACACACTCGGAAACAGGCCATTTTACTTTGTGAAACACACACACACACACACCCTTTGGGTTAGGGATAATGGCAGTGGCAGTGAGGGGCTGCTGTACTGCTGAGGCTGAGGAGAGACTCCAGTCCCACGCTGACTCTGGTAGCTCACAACCCACAGGTTCACTGCAGTCAGTCAGGGCTCAGAGGACAGAGAATCACCAGCCCCGCCCCGCCCGCAGACCCTTATCCCTTTTCCCCCCTCTTAGACAGGAGCATTATACACACACACAGTCACGCGCGCACATACAGTACAGGCAGACAAACAAACGCATGAATGCACACTGACAAACACACAAGCTCAGATTCTCTTTCGATTGCAGTGTGACCCCTGAGATGGGATGTTAACACACACAGAGAGGACATGTTCAACAACAATACATGTGTACTTAGTGTTCAAGGCTCCATGTACTTTACAGAGGTCATTGGGAGACATTGTACCTGTACATGTTACAGGTGAACAACAGCAGACTGATTACTACAACAACTATGATTACCTATCTTGGCATCACCTTTAGACATTAATAGTAATATAGCCTATCCGTATAGTCCTATACATCATCCATCCATGGACATTAAAACATATTTGGGCTGCAGGGGCAGTATTGAGTAGCCTGGATAAAAGGTGCCCATTTCAAACGGCCTCGTATTCAATTCTTGCTCGTACAATATGCATATTATTATTACTATTGGATAGAAAACACTCTCTAGTTTCTAAAACCGTCTGAATTATATCTGTGAGTAAAACAGAACTCATTTTGCAGCAAACTTCCTGACAGGAAGTGGAAAATCTGAAATCGATGCTCTGTTCTAGGGCCTGCCTATAGATGTCCTTGATATTTATTAGTATACATGCACTTCATACACCTTCCACTAGATGTCAACAGGCAGTGAGAGAAGAAATGGAGTGTATAACATGATCTGAGGTCGAATAAAAGCTCTTGGCATGACGTGACCCCAATTTCCTGTTTTCTGGAACGCGCGAGAAGGGACCTGGTATTGCCTTCTGTAAAGCTGTCATTATAGACGACTAATAACTCCGGCTTTGACTTTATTTGATACATGTGACAATATCATCGTAAAGTATGTTTTTTCAATATAGTTTTATTAGATTATTGAAATTTTTTCCGGACGTTAGGCGTGTTGCTTTGTCTGCGTTTGTTCAGGAAGGAGAGCTTCACGCCACTCTGCTAGCTTTCTGTGCAAATTGACTGGAGAAGAGGACATTCTAAATCCAAACAACGATTGTTCTGGACAAAGGACCCCTTGTAAACATTCTGATGGAAGATCATCAAAAGTAGGACCCATTTTATGATGCTATTTCATATATCTGTCGAACATGTGAACTAGTAGTTTGCGCCCAGATTTTGGGCACGCTCTCGCCATAACGTAAACTGCATGTCGTAATGAAGTTATTTTTAGAATTCTAACACGGCGATTGCATTAAGAACTAGTGTATCTATCATTTCCTATACAACATGTATTTTTTAGTAATGTTTATGAATAGTTATTTGGTCAGAATATGTGAGTGTCAGAAAAATATCTGGACGTTGTGGGAAAAAGATGCTACGTTAGCACAATGTATAACCACTGATTTCAGCTCTAAATATGCACATTTTCGAACAAAACATAAGTGTATGTATAACCTGATGTTATAGGACTGTCATCTGATGAAGCTTATCAAGGTAAGTCAAAAATTATATATGTTTTGCTGGTTTGTTACGATCGCTAACTTTTGCTGCTGGTAAATGGCTTGTGATTCTGGCTATTGTGGTAAGCTAATATAACGCTATATTGTGTTTTCGCTGTAAAACACTTAAGAAATCGGAAATATTGGCTGGAATCACAAGATGCCTGTCTTTCATTTGCTGTACACCATGTATTTTTCAGAAATGTTTTATGATGAGTATTTAGGTATTTGACGTTGGTGTCTGTAATTACTCAGGCTGCTTCGGTGCTATTTCTGACGGTATCTGTGATGGTAGCTGCAATGTAAAACTGATTTATAGCTCAAATATGCACATTTTTCGAACAAAACATAGATTTATTGAATAACATGTTATAAGACTGTCATCTGATGAAGTTGTTTCTTGGTTAGTTTGTTTGGTTCATGGTTAGTTAGGTTGGTTTTGTGCATGCTACCTGTGCTGTGAAAAATGTCTGTCCTTTTTTGTATTTGGTGGTGAGCTAACATAAATATACGTGGTGTTTTCGTTGTAAAACATTTTAAAAATCGGACATGTTGGCTGGATTCACAAGATGTTTATCTTTCATTTGCTGTATTGGACTTGTTAATGTGTGAAAGTTAAATATTTAAAAAATATATATTTTGAATTTCGCGCCCTGCACTTGAGCTGGCTGTTGTCATAAGTGTACCGACATCGGGCTTGCAGCCCAAAGAAGTTAAAGGCAGTGGTTTACAGCACTACAGTATTTTATAGCACTACAGTGGTCCATGTTTGTGAGCACAACCCACATCACAGCTGAATCTCTCTCCCACAGTGTGTCAGGAGTATGCTTAAGTATTTAGCAGAATTTAGCCCACTCTGTGGTACACCAGTTAATGAGCTCAGTGCTAAATTACAGCCAGAGCAATTAAACACATGCATGTCACACTCGCCCCCCCCCCCCCCCCCCTACCCCCCCCCCCCCCCCCCCCCACACACACACACACACACACACATCACACAAACCTATTCATACACATACAAAAACAATCTCATTTGCATGCACACATACAGTTTTGCAGGAGCCTGTGCAACTTTCCATCGATCAGATAATCGGTCTGGTGTGAGCTGAGCACTCTTCTCAGCAGAGGAGAAATCATGACGCATTTCATAACTGCTTAACTACCTCCACTCACCCAGGGGTCCATCTGCAGAAATGAGCCATTGATCCCTAATTGGAAGCAGTCAGTCATGAAATCTGAAAACTAAAGAAAGTGAACTTAATGGCAAATATTTACATCTTCACACTGATATAACATTGGTTATATTGCCAGAGAGCTATGAGAGAAAGGGTAAGTCATGGAAAGGAGGGGCAAACCGGGTATACTGACCATATAATGGTATTGATGATGGATTTAGGCACATTTTAAATTATATACATTTTTGCAGCACTATAGTAATAAACCAAATGTGTCTTGGATATACTGTACATGTACTGCTAATTCAGAGTCTTTCCTCAATTTGCCTAGACCAGG
This sequence comes from Salvelinus fontinalis, assembly GCF_029448725.1. NCBI lineage: Eukaryota > Metazoa > Chordata > Actinopteri > Salmoniformes > Salmonidae > Salvelinus > Salvelinus fontinalis. The sequence goes on from NC_074692.1 coordinate 14,170,433, forward strand.
CTGTGTGTAACTGGTTTAAAAATAACTTCAAAACAAATCAAATAACTTTTTATTTGTCACATGCGCAGAATACAACAGGTGTAGACATTACCGTGAAATGCTTACTTACAAACCCTTAACCAACAATGCAGTTCATGAAATATAGTTAAGAAAATATGTACTAAATAAACTAAAGTAAAAAATGTAAAGAAAAGTAACACAATAAAATAACAATAACGAGGCTATATACAGACTTATGTTAATCACTATCTGGTTGGGTTGTGCCAGGTTTCATGTTGTGGTGAACTGAAGAACATGGGCGAGACATTAAACATTTCCTAAGCAATAAGGAAGGGTTCTTAGTGTGATGGTAGGAAAAGTCACTCCCTCAAAAATCTACATAAAATGTTTGCATTTGTCTATGTACAGTGGCAAGAAATGTCAACCCTTTGGAATTACTTGAACTTCCTCAAATTGTCTTTGGAAGTCAATGTGCGGGGGTACAGGTTAGTCGAGGTAATTTGTACATGTATGTAGGGGTAAAGTGACTACCGTACGCATAAATAATAAACAATGTAAGCGGCAGTGTAAAAACAATGTAAACAGTCCGGGTGGCCGTTTGATTAACTGTTCAGCAGTCTTATGGCTTGGGGGTAGAAGCTGTTAACTTCTTGCCGCACGAAAAAGACAAATGTTGATCCTCATGATCCTGCAGCCACTAGTTAGCTTGTCAATTAATGTTTGATGTTAGCACCGTTCTGCAGCGGAGCAGCGTCACAGAGTTCTATTGAGCAGTGACCACGCCCTGGTAATCCGTCTGGCCCGCGGCCTTGTGAATGTTGACCTGTTTAAAAGTCTTGGGGTCAATTCCCCGATGTGGAGTAAGGAGTAGGCTGTCCTTGTAAATAAGAATAATGTTCTTAACTGACTTGCCTAGTTAAAGAAAGGTTACACTAAGAGCATAACATTTCTACACCCTAATTGTATAATTGTAGTCTAACCAATACCCAAACAGTGATTCAATGAAAATAAAAATCTCATTGATTTATCAAGACCAGTCCCCATGCTTGTCTCAGAGCAGCGCAGAACAGTGCTAAAATTATTGTTGGCTATTGCTTCAAATCTTATTGCTTCTAACTTCAATATGCTCTTTAAATAAATAAGACCTACACCACTTTTAACAACACATTGCTCAACACTAGTGAGACTCATGTTGCCTACGGTAGACCTACAGTATATCAAAAAATATGACGTGACTCTCCGCCAATAATTACATATAGAGGATTGGAGGATTCTAAATTAAAACCAAAAGCCGCCTCATGGGTCTCCCGGTGACGGCCGGTACAGGTATTGAACCTGCATCTGTAGCAATGCATTTTGCACTGCGGGAGCCCCCATCCACTGCGGGAGCCCCCATCCACTCGGGAGCCCCCATCCACAAAGTATCAAAATACAGAGAGGTGTTGGTAAAGGTATATTGTCCTGCTAATAGCCCATAATAGGCTGTTATAATACTGAACATGGTGTCCAGGTCAGGATAACCAAAAGACTATCAGAAAGAATTTTGGTACTTATTTATTATGATCCAAAGCCATGAATGAGTGAGTCACTCAGCTTTATGTAGGTGCCGGGATATATGACTGTGCCATCAACTTGATAATATATAACGATATTTTGGAAGTTATTTCATTTTCAAAAAAATTAAAGTAAGCGATTGTAATCTGAATAAAGGCCAAAATTATATTTGTATATGCCAGAACATTTATTTATGTTTTTAGCGGGAGAGAAACGCTGGGCCAATTGTTCGCCGCCCATAAAGGCCAAAATATAGCCCTACTAGCCAAAATGGTGCCGTACAACGTGACCTTGTGTGTTTGAAAGAGTATTTTCCAGTAAGCAACAAATTGTTTACCTTCATTTCAAACAGAAATTTGCATCCTGTATATATACTGTATATCCTGTATGTATACTCCAAAAAGTTTTGGCACACTGTAAAGTCCATGGAGAATAAGAGCACCTCCTCCCAGCCGCCCACTACAATGAGGCTAGGTAACAGTGTCACCACTGATAAATGCACAATAATCGAGAATTTCAATATGCATTTCTCTATGGCTGGCCATGCTTTCCTCCTAGCTACCCCAACCCCGGCCAATAGCTCCGCACCCCTCGTAGCTACTTGCCCAAGCCTCCCCAGCTTCTCCTTCACCAAAATTCAGATAGCAGATGTTCTGAAAGAGCTGCAAAACCTGGATCCGTACAAATCAGCTGGGCTAGACAATCTGGAACCTCTCTTTCTAAAATTATCCACTGCCATTGTTGCAATTACCAGTCTGTTCAAACTCTCTTTCGTATCGTCTGAGATCCCTAAAGATTGGAAAGCTGCCGCGGTCATCCCCCTATTCAAAAGGGGGTGACACTCTAGACCCAAACTGTTACAGACCTGTATCCATCCTGCCCTGCGTTTCTAAAGTCTTCGAAAGCCAAGTTAATAAACAGATCACTGACCATTTTGATATAATAACTGTCATCGATAAAAGACAGTTCTGTGCAGCGGTCTTCATCGACCTGGCCAAGGCTTTCGCTCTTGCTGCTGGTGATTCCCTGATCCACCTCTACGCAGAAGACACCATTCTGTATACATCTGGCCCTTCTTTGGACACTGTGTTAACTAAACTCCAAACAAGCTTCAATGCCATACAACACTCCTTCCGTGGCCTCCAACTGCTCTTAAACGCTAGTAAAATCAAATGCATGCTTTTCAACCGTTCGCTGCCCGCACCTACCCGCCCGACTAGCATCACTACTCTGGACGGTTCTGACTTAGAATATGTGGACAACTACAAATACCTAGGTGTCTGGCTAGACCGTAAACTCTCCTTTCAGACTCATATTAAACATCTCCAATCCAAAATCAAATCTAGAATCGGCTTCCTATTCCGCAACAAAGCCTCCTTCACTCACACCGCCAAACATACCCTAGTAGAACTGACTATCCAAACGATCCTCAACTTTGGCGATGTCATTTACAAAATAGTTTCCAATACTGCACTCCGCAAACTGGATGCAGTCTATCACCGTGCCATCCATTTGTCACCAAAGCGCCTTTTTCCACCCACCTCTGCGACCTGTATGCTCTAGTCGGCTGGCCCTTGCTACATATTCGTCGCCAGACTCACTGGCTCCAGGTCATCTATAAGTCTATGCTAGGTAAAGCTCCACCTTATCTCAGCTCACTGGTCACAATAACAACACCAACCCGTAGCACACGCTCCAGCAGGTATGTCTCACTGGTCACCCCCAAAGCAACACCTCCTTTGGCCGGATTTCCTTCCAATTCTCTGCTGGCAATGACTGGAACGAATTGCAAAAATCGCTGAAGCTGGAGACTTATATTTCCCTCACTAACTTTAAACATTAGCTATCTGAGCAGCTAACCGATCACTGCAGCTGTACATAGCCCATCTGTAAATTGCCACCCAATCTACCTACCTCATCCCCATATTGTTTTCATTTACTTTTCTGCTCTTTTGCACACCAGTATTTCTACTTGCACATCACCATCTGCTCATCTATCACTCCAATGTTAATTTGCTAAATTGTAATTACTTCACTACTATGGCCTATTTATTTCCTTACCTCCTCACACCATTTGCACACACTGTATATTGACTTTCTTTTGTTTTCTATTGTGTTATTGGACCAGTCAACAGCATCAATGTAACAGTATAACTTTAAACCGTCCCCTCGCCCCGACACGGGCGCGAACCAGGGACCTTCTGCACACAACAACAACTGACACCCACGAAGCGTCGTTACCCATCGCTCCACAAAAGCCGCGGCCCTTGCAGAGCAAGGGGCAACACTACTTCTAGGTTTCAGAGCAAGTGACGTAACTGATTGAAACGCTATTAGCGCGTACCCGCTAACTAGCTAGCCATTTCACATCCGTTACACTCATCCCCCTTTCAACCTCCTCCTTTTCCGCTGCAACCAGTGATCCGGGTCACGGCACCAATGTAACAGTATAACTTTAAACCGTCCCCTCGCCCCGACACGGGCGCGAACCAGGGACCCTCTGCACACATCAACAACTGACACCCACGAAGCGTCGTTACCCATCGCTCCACAAAAGCCGCGGCCCTTGCAGAGCAAGGTGCAACCCTACTTGTAGGTTTCAGAGCAAGTAACGTAACTGATTGAAATGCTACTAGCGCGTACCCGCTAACTAGCTAGCCATTTCACATCCGTTACACTAAAGCAGTGATGTCACGTTCCTGACCTATTGTTCCTTTTTCTTTTATTTATTTAGTTGATCAGGGCGTGAGTTGGGGTGGGTTGTCTTTGTGTGTTTTTGTATTGTCTAGGGCACAGGTGTCAAACTCATTCCACGGGGGGCCGAGTGTCTGCGGGTTTTCGCTCCTCCCTTATACTTGATTGATGAATTAACATCACTAATTAGTTAGGAACTCCCCACACCTGGTTGTCTAGGGCTTTATTGAAAGGAAAAACCAAAAACCTGCAGACACTAGGCCCTCCGTGGAATGAGTTTGACACCCCTGGTCTAGGGTGTTGTATGGTTTAGGGGTTAAGTAGAGTAGATGGGTTAGTGTTTAGTATAGGTGTCTAGGAAAGTCTATGGTTCTATATATACAAAAAAGACGGAAAATACAAAAAGTAAACGAGAGGACAACAAACCACGTCTGCACTGCTACGCCATCTTGGATTCATGGTAGCATTCGCGCAAAACTGAAAGCGCGAACCACTGCTTTTAATCAGGGCAAGGTGACCGGAAACATGACCGAATACAAACGGTGTAGCTACTCCCTCCGCACGGCAATCAAACAATCTAAACGTCAGTATAGAGATAAAGTAGAGTCGCAATTCAACGGCTCAGACACGAGAGGTATGTGGCAGGGTCTACAGTCAATCACGGACAACAAAAGGAAAACCAACCCCGTCGCGAACCACGATCAAGTTTATTTTATATAGCCCTTCGTACATCAGCTAATATCTCGAAGTGCTGTACAGATGTCTTGCTCCGACAAACTAAACAACTTCTTTGCTCACTTTGAGGACAATACAGTGCCACTGACACGGCCCGCTACCAATACCTGCGGGCTCTCCTTCACTGCAGCCAACGTGAGTAAAACATTTAAACGTGTTAACCCTCGCAAGGCTGCCGGCCCAGACAGCATCCGCAGCCGCATCCTCAGAGCATGCGCAGACCAGCTGGCTGGTGTGTTTACGGACATTTTCAATCAATTCTTATCCAAGTCTGCTGTTCCCACATGCTTCAAGAGGGCCACCATTGTTCCTGTTCCCAAGAAAGCTATGGTAACAGCTAAATGAGTATCGCCCCCTGGGCACTCACTTCCATCATCATGAAGTGCTTTGAGAGACTATTCAAGGACACTATCACCTCCACCCTACCTGACACCCTAGGTCCACAGACAACGCAATCACAATGCCCTAACCCATCTGGACAAGAGGAATACCTATGTAAGAATGCTGTTCATCGACTACAGCTCAGCATTTAACACCAAAGTACCCTCCAAACTCGTCATTAAGCTCGAAACCCTGGGTCTCGACCCCGCCCTGTGCAACTGGGTCCTGGACTTCCTGACGGGCTGCCCCAAGGTGGTGAGGGTAGGTAACCACATCTCCATCCCGCTGATTCTCAGCACTGGGGCCCCACAAGGGTGCGTTCTCAGCATTCTTCTGTACTCCCTGTTCACCCATGACTGCCTGGCCATGCACGCCTCCAACTCAATCATCAAGTTTGCAGACGACACTACAGTGGTAGACTTGACTACCAACATCGACGAGATGGCCTAGAGGGAGGAGGTGAGGGCCCTCGGAGTGCGGTGTCAGGAAAATAACCTCACACTCAATGTCAACAAAACAAAGGGGATGATCGTGGACTTCAGGAAACAGCAGAGGGAGCAGCCCCCTGTCCACATCGACGGGACAGTAGTGGAGAATGTGGAAAGTTTTAAGTTACTCGGTGTACACATCACAAACAATCTGAAATGGTCCACCCACACAGACAGCGTGGTGAAGAAGGCGCAGCAGCGCCTCTTCAACCTCAGAAAGCTGAAGAAATTAAGCTTGTCACCGAAAACACTCACAAACTTTTACAGATGCACAATCGAGAGCCTCCTGTCGGGCTGTATCACCGCCTGGTACAGCAACTGCTCCGCCCACAACCGTAAGGCTCTCCAGAGGGTAGTGAGGTCTGCACAACGCATCACTGGGGGCCAACTACCTGCCCTTCAGGACACCTACACCACCCGTTGTTACAGGAAGGCCAAAAAGATCATCAAGGACAACAACCACCTGAGCCACTGCCTGTTCACCCCGCTATCATCCAGAAGGCGAGGTCAGTACAGGTGCATCAAAGCGGGGACCAAGAGACTGAAAAACAGCTTCTATCTCAAGGCCATCAGACTGTCAAACAGCCATCACTAACATTGAGTGGCTGCTGCCAACATACTGACGCCTTTAATAATGACTTTAATAATGAAAAATTGATGTAATAAATGTATCATTAGCCACTTTAAACAATGCCACTTTATATAATATTTACATACCCTACATTACTCATCTCTTATGTACGTATATACTGTACTCTATACCATATACTGCATCTTGCCTATGCCGTTTGGCCATCGCTCATTTATATTTTCTTATGTACATATTCATATTCATTCCTTTGCACTTGTGTGTATAAGGTTGTTGTTGTGAAATTGTTAGGTTAGAATACTTGTTAGATATTACTGCATGTTCGGAACTAGAAGCACAAGCATTTCGCTACACTCGCATTAACATCTGCTCACCATGTGTATGTGACAAATAAAATTTGATTTAGAATTATGGTCAGATTTGCTAAATGGATGGCGAGGGAGAACTTTGTATGCATCTCTGTTTGTGGAGTCGAGAGTGGTGGTCGAGAGTGGTGGTCGAGAGTTTTTTTCCCTCTGGTTGCACATGTGACATGCTGGTAGAAATGAGGTAAAACGGATTTAGGTTTGCCTGCATTAAAGTCCCAGGTCACTAAGAGGGCCACTTCTGGATGAGCATTTTCTTGCTTGCTTAGGGCTTTATACAGCTCGTTGAGTGCTGATAAACTCTCTTGGTAGATAGTGTGGTCTACAGTTTATCATGAGGTATTATACCTCAGGTGAGCAATACCTCAAGACTTCCTTAATAGTAGACATCGCGCACCAGCTGTTATTGACAAATAGACACACACCACCACCCCTCGTCTTACCAGACGTAGCTGTTCTGTCCTGCCGATGCAAGGAAAACCCAACCAACTGTATGTTATCCATGTCGCCGTTCAGCCACGACTCGGTGAAACATAAGATATTACAATTTTTTATGTCCTATTGGTAGCATAGTCTCGAACGGAGGTCATCCAGTTTATTATCCAGTGATTGCATGTTGGCTAAGAAAGCAGATGGTAGAGAAGTTACAAACAATGTGAAAAAACGCAACATAGCACAGTTGGTTAGGAGCCCGTAAAATGGCAGCCATCCCCTCCGGCGCCATTGTCTTGACTGAGAGATCTCAATGTTCATCCACTAATGGTGTTAAATCAGGTTTTCTGGACATAACAAAAAGTGTCCAGCGTGGGTTTATTCTGGGTCCAGTGCTTTTTACTGTATATATTAACAATATTGGATTGTATGTTAAAAATTGTATCCTGCACCTGTATGCTGACAATGCTGTTATGTATGCCATTGGCCCCATTGTTGACCAGGCGCTATCTGAGTTACAGTCTGCATTCTTTCTTTTGCAGAAAAACCTTTACTGACCTTAAATTAGTATTGAATGCAGGTAAAATTAAGTATCCAGGGTGCATAAAAATTATGCAAATGTTTAAGCATATGTACTCTGGATGACGCCCACATTAATTGTGTTCCTGCTTTCAAATATTTGTGCATCTGTATAGACGCTAAGCTGTCTTTCAAAAAGCATAATGATGAGTTAGTTAAGGATCTGAGGATAAACATAGGCTTCTACTTTAGAAATAGGTCATGCCTATCAGTAAATAGTAGAATACTGATCATTCAATCAACGTTTCTTCCTGTCCTAGACTATGGTGACATCATCTATTTCAGGCCTTTCCGACCATGTTCCTGGAGAGCTACTATACCGTTCTGTAGGTTTTCGCTCCAACTCTAATCTAGTGCACTTGTTTCTAATAATTAGCTTGTTGATTAACTGAATAAGGTTAGTTACAACTGGGGTTGGATTGATAAGAGGGTAGCTCTTCAGAAGCAGGGTTGGAGAGCCCTGATCTATATGAATGCAGCTGCCACTTCATTAAAACCGTTAGATGCAGTCTACCACAGGGTACTTCGTTTCATAACGGGCCAGTCGCCCGTTTAGTACACATCGCTGCATTCTTTACCAGAAAGTAGGTTGGCTTTCTTTGATGTTGCATAGTTCGATACGTTGCTATGTTTTCATTTATAAAGCCCTTCTACAAAAATTCCCACTGTACCTAACATCATTACTAACCTTCAGACATATTATCGGGCATTCACTCACTACTCTAGAATGTAGAAAAAAACGGGGCAATTCAAGAGCGAACATTGAAATGAATGTACAAATGTAGTTTCCTTTCCCCTATGTCATTATAAATCACATATAATTAATCATTAGATAGTTCTAACCTTCATACACTGGTACAGTGTTGATGAAATAAGAACGTTCATTTGCTTTGACCATTGCTAGTTTAGACCGTGCCGCTCTTGGTTGTCTCTCTTCCATACAGTATTTAGCGTTGCAAGGTGTTACCATCTGGAGGTGTTGGACCAATCAAAGTCAACTTGTCATTTTCATCTCCAGATCCTTGGCTTTCATTGAATATACAGTACCAGACAAAAGTTTGGACACACCTACTCATTCCAGGTTTTTTCTTAATTATTTACTATTTTCTACATTGTAGAATAGTACTGAAGACATCCAAACTATGAAATAACACATATGGAGTCATGTAGTAACCAAAAAAGTGTTAACCAAATCAAAATATATTTTATATTTGAGATTCTTCAAAGTAGCTACCCTTTGCTTTGATGACAGCTTTTCACACGCTTGGCATTCTCTCAACCAGCTTTGTGAGGTAGTGGTCAAGAGGCTAGCCCTAAACCTAACCCTAACCTTAACCCTTATTCTAAACCTAACCCTAACGTAACCTTAGCAAGCAGTTGCTTATCAACAGAGAGTTTGTTGATAGTTTGACCATCTGTAGAGCATTTGCTGATGGACAATCCACACTATCCAAATGAAGTGTGACACTTGTATCATCAAGCACTTGCATTCTTGTGAGTTGCTTAATTAAAAGCCAGACATTTCCCATTGATGACACTAGTGAAACACTAAGTTCTTTGATTGTCCAATAACATATCAGGTCACAGAAGTAGCCTAGCGCTCCAAAAACAACACACAGTGTTCCTCAGGCTAACACCCTGCTACAGGAGACTTGTCTCTGAATGACGCTGGCATCTCCTGTTGGGGCAGCAGTTGACATGAACAGAGTATGGCATCTCATCTAGCTGTGGTGAATTTTGCTGGGGGGCCGAGGCCAGTGAGAGGCCCTGCTAATGACGGGGTCCGGGGCCTGGGTAGGACGTACTGATACCCCAGTGGCCAGAGACTCACAGCTGGGGATCGCGTGGCGGCTGATTACATGTCAGCGCTGGTAAATGACTGCTAAAGGGGAGTCAGGCAGCAGCACAGACAAGGAGTGCTTAGTGTTTTAGTTGTTACTGCATTCCATCAAGCAGACACCTATTTTACCTTTTAACCTTGGCTTGGTGCAGGAATGGGATGAGAGAGGAGGGGGACACAACTAGGGGGAGGCCATGAACCTGCTGCTCTCAGTTAGCAGACACCATGGAAAAGACGCTCTCACAAAGAGCCTGGACTTGGCAATCCATTTATCACTTGGCAATCCATTTATCTTTTCTCCCTGTTTCATTCCCCTCTAGCTGATAGATTCTGTAAGCTTTTTGACTGAGAAGAGCTGCTCCCAGCTCTGTGTGACAACGGCTCCAGTGGCCCAACACTCAGCGGGATAGAAATGTCTCTTTCCTCTCTTCTTCACAATCTCAGTTCTTGTATTTTCTCAGCCCATACTATGTCCCTCATTCCACTCCTCCACCTCTCTGCAGAACTTAGGCCTTCATTTAATAGGGTCATTTGAATATCTCTCGTGCACAGTTTACAGGAATGAGACAGCCCTAGTGCCAGACAAGCAATCTTAAAGTCATATACTCTTGGAATATGCATTATAAAAACCAATAATCTCAAAAGAGAGGGCGAGAGGAATTAATTGGAATAAACTGGAAGCCAAGGTTCTTTTGTAACATCGATAAAGTAATGAATTGACTATCCTGATTATTTATGAAACTTGAAGGTGTTTTCATAGCACAAAGTTATGTCGAAGTCTTGAGGAAAGCGGAAGAGGTGATTTTGCTGGACTGCATCACAATTTAATCTTCACCTTTAGGGAATGGATTATAAATGTACCATGGTAAGGAAAGGTAAACCGGTCATACAATATACTCTAAATACAGAACAAATGTAAAAAGTTACAATTAGAATATGTTCATGTTTATAGTAATAGTATATGACTCATAATGGTGCATTAACAGTACATTTCCTTCTAGGAAATCCTTCCACAGTCAACTATAGATGGATGACTGTGTATGCAGAAGACCACTTTGTCTTCCAAGCTTAGTGCCACATGTAGCTAACACAGCAAAGTACTCATTTTAGCAGACTCATTCCAAAACAACAAGATTGCCTCTCACCACAGGTCTAATTTAAAGAAAATTGTGTTTGGCTTTTCAGACAACATGAGGAACTGCCTGCAGGGGTATGTAGTCATAAATCTGGGCAAATGGATGAGTAATACATCTATGCAGGCTTATGCAGACCATGCTGTGCTTATTTATGTCATTTTGTTTTGTACGGCAGTATTTGCAACAAAACTCCAAAGCTCCACTGTAGAGTGCTGAATCTAGGTCTATGCTGCAGTACTATGGCAGGCAGGATTTTGGATATCACTGTGTGTTGTTAGAGACAACACTGTACACCAATGTGGAGCAGCCACATTCAAATCCTTTGGGGATTAACCTCTAAGAGCAGGATATTCAGTCACGTAAACTCATAAACCCTTATAAATCTGAAACAGATGAACCCATGGGCCAGGGAGATCACATGCAAACTTCAATATGTCAATCTGTCCTCTGGCTCACAATGCAGCCTGGCCCATATTTACCATTTACTGTTTAAGGCACAAATGAATTCCAACAACTATGTTCAGTGTCACACACAAGCTATTGAATCAATAATGAGCATGGGAGCTGAAATCAGAATGACTCATTGATATGGATTTGTGTAACCATGATGGGTGACACACATCCTCATTGGTTCTCTGGTTTAATGGTAGTTATTACCTCCTGATTTCTGTAAACATTGTGTCACATTGTGTAAACATTGTGACACACCAGGACATTTTGTTCAATCTCCATATTGTTTACTTGGCTTTGCCAGGTAACAGAAGTAGAAAGAGCACTGTACTACTCAGGTGTAATCTACAGTGATTAGTGTAATCACCAGGGTGTCAAAAGACATTGTAGACACCATATCAGCTCTTTCTTAAGGAGGGCTGATGCCCTGCATAACACACCATCTCTGCCTTGACAAAAACCCAGCAGTAAAGAGCTCTGACGTGACTGGCTGCAGCAGAGAAGAACAGCATTGATCACATGTCATTCCAATTGTGAGAGGAGCATATAAATCGAGCAGCGGCAACTCAATTATACATTGGTGGAAAGGTCAATGAGCCTCCTCTGAGGCTGCGTGAATGAAGGCCATGGGAAAAAGAGCAGCTTCATTATTAAGGGTGTTATCATTAGGACAGTCCTGTTAACAGCCAACTCTGGGCTTAATGTAATAGACCCATTTCATGTCTGCCTTGATTTATGCTACAATAAGCATATTGCATGCTGCTCATTCTCTACTGTTGTTACAGTGCTATTGTAGAGGCCTTGATGGTCCCTTCCATCTGGGATACAGCGTTGAGAGACCCACAGGAGAAATGGGCTTTAGGGGTTATGGATATGGCATATACATTTAAAGATGTGCTTTCCCTTTCACCACATTTTTCCAATTTAAACACACCTAATCTGGAATCCAAGTCAATGCAATCATAATGTGTTAGAAAATGAGTGAGGGGTGAGGGAAATGTAAAAGAAGACATGCTCGAGTCCTACACTCTACTCAATCATGTAAGTGTCAATCTCAGTCTGGGTGACAGTGTCTCTTCACTGAGGGATAGGAATGGGCTATAATGACTGAGCTAGTTCTGTAAAGAGCCTGTTACCGCTCTACATGAGGTCTCTCCCAATGGCCAGTCAGGCTGGGGGATTAATGAAGCTGGTTCCACCTGAGGGGATATCCATCTGGACTGAGACAGTCTTCATTAACTTGGGCCAGACATGGCACTTTTACTGAGAAGAGAAGCGTCCACTTAGACTGGGTTATGACATGCTGAGGAAGCAGGACTGCTGTTGTTTTAAATGTGTTTCTGGTCTTTAATGGTGCTGGCGGTGAATATCCAATCTCCCAGAGTGCTCTTTTAGCTGATATCAGGTACATGTAACGGTTCTGTGCGTTTCTATAGGAGCTTATTCTGGTATTTCTGTGACATGTACTGAATTAGAAAAAAAATCTGCAACTGAAAAAGCCCACTATCAAATTGTGCGTTTTCTCATAATAAAATCAAATCGAATTTGTCACGTGCCGAATACAACAGGGTTAGACCTTACAGTGAAATGCTTACTTACAAGCCCTTAACAAACAATGCAGTTTTAAGAAAATACCCCCGAAAAAGTACGAAATAAAAGTAACAAATAATTCAAGAGCAGCAGTAAAATAACAATAGCGAGGCTATATACAGGGAGTCAATTTGCGGGGGGCACCGGTTAGTCGAGGTAAATGAGGAAATGTGTACATGTAGGTAGAGTTGTTAAAGTGACTATGCATAAATAATAAGAGAGAGTAGCAGCAGCGTAAAGGGGGGGGGGGGGGGGGGGCAATGCAAATAGTCTGGGTAGCCATTTGATTAGATGTTCAGGAGTCTTATGGCTTGGGGGTAGAAGCTGTTTAGAAGCCTCTTGGACCTAGACTTGGCACTCCGGTACCACTTGCCGTGCGGTAGAAGAGAGAACAGTCTATGACTAGGGTGGTTGGAGTCCTCGACAATTTTTAGGGCCTTCCTCTGACACCGCATGGTATAGAGGCACGGTATAGAGGCATGGTATAGAGGTCATGGATAGTAGGAAGCTTGGCCATGGTGATTTACTGGGCCATGCGCACTACCCTCTGTAGAGCCTTGCGGTCAGAGGCCGAGCAGTTGCCATACCAGGCAGTGATGCAACCCGTCAGGATGCTCTCGATGGTGCAGCTGTAGAACCTTTTGAGGATCTGAGGACCCATGCCAAATCTTTTCAGTCTCCAAAATAGGTTTTGTTGTGCCCTCTTCACGACTGCCTTGGTGTGCTTAGACCATGTTAGTTTGTTGGTGATGTGGACGCCAAGGGACTTGAAGCTCTCAACTTGCTCTACTACAGCCCTGTCGATGAGAATGGGGGCATGCTCGGTCCTCTTTTTGTGTCATCGGCAAACTTAAAGATGGTGTTGGAGTAGTGTCTGGCCGTGCAGTCATGAGTGAGCAGGGAGTACAGGTGGGGACTGAGGGGTCCCGTGTTGAGGATCAGCATGGCGGATGTGTTGTTACCTACCCTTAACACCAAAGGTGGTAGAAGTTGGCACATTATTATGTTGAGTTAGCAGTTGTGTCTTGGCGAATGGAGTCCGATTCTGTTCATTAGAACAAATTAATGTACAGATATAGGATCTTAATTTGAGTTTGTTTGCTACAGAAGGAAAATAATCCTGCAGAAATAGGAAATGATTAGGAAACTAAATTATTATGTGGGTTCTAATTAATGGAGACTTTTGTATGGGTTGATACATCAAGTCTGAGATTGTAAAGTAGAAGTTACAAACCTCAGAAGCCTTTTAAAACCTCAAATACGCTACACGTTTTACATTTCAAAACCAATCATTCCGGTTTTGAGAACATCCCATTGAAGGAGAAGTGTAAGTTTTACAGCTGTGGTGTCTTTGGAAATACAAAAGCTGTCAGCCTTCCAGACAGCACCTAGGTCTATATACACTACAACTTCCACATACAGTAGAGCCGGATGTGGCTAGGCTACCTGGTGCAGAAATTAGCACAACTCCATTTGACCTCAGTTCATAGATTAAAAAATGTTCAATTATTTACTTCAGAAATGTAGTATTCAATCATTGACTCATTATATTAGTTTCAATCAATCTAAATGTGAAATGAAATTGTCACCATTCCTGATTTTGTGACTCCTTAAACTCACATATAATATTCCCTTTAATACACCATAGAAAAGAGTCAACAACAATATGCCTGCTGCTGCTGGGCATAAAAATACATCATCAACATAAGGTTAAAGGTGCTAGTAAACAGGTAATAACGTGGGTAATCAAATTCCCACTGGTAAAAGAGCTGGAGATTGACCTGCAGTACTCACATCCACTCATTGTGGATGGAGGAAAAGAAAGAACAGGAGAGGGAGAAACGGAGAAGAAACATTAGTCAGTGTGAGCATGAGAAATTGGATGACAGCTCAAAAAATCAGATTTGTCTAATCCCTCCAAAGGGGCTCCAGTGAAAAGACTGGGAGTGGGCAGGGGGGTGGAGGGGTTGAGGGACAATACAGAAAAATGTATCATTGTTGTATATTAAAGCCACGGCTGGGCTTCTTAGGGATTCTTTATGGAGTGACATGGACAGCTGGGGGATTAGGGAGAAGTAGTCCATCCGACACAGCCCGACAGGATAGCCAGGGATTAGACAGAATATGCTCGCTCTTGTCTCTGACTCCCTCACTTAAATCAATAAAAACAGATTTAACTCCGCACTCATGTGAGAGAGACTCAGAGTGGTGTTGCGGAGACAGAACGCTGAGAGTGTTCTCACTGCGGGTTTTCATTTTTTCCTTTCAATTAAGACCTACACAACCAGGTGAGGGGAGTTCTTTACTAATTAGTGACCTAAATTCATCAATCAAGTACAAGGGAGGAGCAAAAACCCTCAGACACTTAGCCCTCCGTGGAATGAGATTGACATATGTGTACACGAAGCTTGCTAGTCAGTGTTGTAGTACTTCTTAGGACCATGTAGGGGTAACTCCCAAGATGGTTATCAAACAAGCCTGAACATTCAAAGTTTCTAGACTCCTCGAGGTTGGAATAGCGATCACTCTTCACCTCTTTTGAGCTCTCCATTGAACTAACCAAAGTAACAAAGGGTTACTGGCCTAACATAACATTTTTAGGAATTGTTTTATACAACACTTCAAAAAAGAACACTACAAAATGAAACAGAATTACACAAGTACAGTTAAAAGGCTACACTCAAACACCCTCAGGGCAAACTTTGAATTGAATTTCACAGAGTCAAACTTAAGTCTTGTATTTTCTTTAAAAGTAAGTAGTCAGTGGAATGATGCTGATGGACTTAATACGCAGAGCTTTCCAACCTCCCAATCATTCTCTAATCCGTAAAATTACACCTGTCACTAGAAAGTAAGATTTATTAACCCAACTTCCTGATCCATGGAAGAAAACCATTAGGACACACAAAGGGCCTGGATCAGAACTTAATTAACACAAGCAGAAAACTTTTTCGCATCCCGGGAATCCGTTTCCTATTTACTAGATTAATTTAAGTACGTAATACAGATAGGAAATGACCAAAACAACTTTAAGGCTATTTCAGTTGGGGAAATTAATATGCTAATCAAAAGAGAGCTGGAGATGGGCTGTTAACCTCTTCCTTGCTGGAGGAACAACCACAGAGATTATGCTTCACTCCAGCCAACACTGTGATATTGGAGGGAAGAGTGATCAGGCAGGCAGCGGTCCTTCAGGGGAAGGTTGTAGATTGTTGTGTGAAGGTCGTAGATGGTTGTGTGTACAGTATACCAGTGATGTCCAATAGGACACAGTGGGGAGATCCAGTTTTGCTAACTGACCTTTGTCCGTAGCTGGACTCTTTCCTGTGGCAATGGAGGGTGACCACCCGGTGCCCCTCGCTCCTCACATCCTGGCTCACCATCCACAGGGTGGGGTTGCTGGGCCGGGCACCCAGAAACGCCATTCCCTCTTTCAACTTGACCCTAGGGAAGTAGAAACAACACACACATAGGCTCAGGACGAGAGAGTGATAGATAGCAGTGCAGCATGGGTTGGTTAAACATGTGGTTATATCAAACAGATCTTTCAGGTATTGAATCATTGAATGCATCCATCTGAACCTGCTTCAAATAGCTGAAGCCAAACAGACCATGACGTCTTCACCATAGAAATACAGATAACAGGATCAGAAGGTTTCAAATGCCTTTTTCTCAATATGTGTCTCATCTGTCTTTTATTTGATTCCTATAACAGGGTTTTTTCTTGATCAAAAAGGGGCTTAGGTTGTGGGCATGGCAGGGGGCGTGTTCATGGAGTTGTGTTAAATGTTTGCAGTTTTAAAGCTAATTTCATGTGATTTTACATATTCTGCCATGGAGATGAGAACATTTTGCAGTTAAGCCAATTTCGTGCAACTCTACGCATTTCATCATGGCTGATCCTGTGTTTATTTGCTCAAACACAATAGCAAAATGTGTACTAAATCCATTTTCAATTCCCCCAGACTGTGTAGCTTTTATTTTGGTGATTGTTAGTTGTCAAAAAATTATATTATAGAAAAATATATAGATCCATTATCTTTATATCTGGTTTTAGTCATTTGTGAGTGTTTTTCCATCTCAAAAATATATATATACTGTATATACAGTACCAGTCAAAAGTTGACATACTCATTCCAGGAGTTCTTTATTTTAAAAATAATAGTAAAGACATCAAACTACATGCAATCATGTAGTAACTAAAAAAAAGTGTTAAAATCAAAATATACTTTATATTTGAGATTCTTCAAAGTAGCCACCCTTTGCCTTCATGACAGCTTTGCACACCATTTGTCACGTTCCTGACTTGTTTTCCTTTGTTTGGTATTCATTTTAGTTGGTCAGGGCGTGAGTTGGGTGGGTTTGTCTATGTTTGTATTTCTATGTGGGGTTTTGTGTTCGGCCTGGTATGATTCTCAATTAGAGACAGGTGTGTATTGTTTGACTCTAATTGAGAGTCATACAAAGGCAGCCAGGGTTTCACTGGTGTTTTGTGGGTGTTTGTTCCTGTGTCCTCACAGGACAGTTGAAGGTTAGTCACGTTTGTTGTTTTGTAGTTTGTAGTGTCTTGTTTGCTGTTTTTTCATTAAAAGATGGCTTATTTCCCTCAATCCGCATCTTGGTCCTATCCATGCTCCTCCTCGTCTAAGGGGGAGAACAACAATGACTGCCTTTACACCATTTGCATTCTCTCCCCCAGCTTCATGAGGTAGTCACCTGGAATGCATTTCAATTAACAGGTGTGCCTTGTTAAAAGTTACATTTCTTTCCTTCTTCATGCATTTAAGCCAATCAGTTGTGTTGTGACAAGGTAGGGTTGGTATACAGAAGATAGCCATATTTGGTAAAAGACCAAGTCAATATTATGGCTAGCAAGAACAGCTCAAATAAGCAAAGGGAAATGACAGTCCATCAGACTTTAAGATGGTCAGTCAATCCAGAACATTTCAAGAACTTTCAAAGTTTCTTCAAGTGCAGTCGCAAAAACCATCAAGCGCTACGATGAACCTGGCTCTCATGAAGACCGCCACAGGAAAGGAAGACCCAGAGTTACCTCTACTGCAGAGGATACGTTCATTAGAGGTTCCAGCCTCAGAAATCGCAGCCCAAATAAATGCTTCACAGAGTTCAAGTAACAGACATCAACATCAAATGTTCAGAGGAGACTGAATGAATTAGGCCTTCATGGTCAAATTGCTGCAAAGAAACCACTACTAAAAGGACACCAATAAGAAGAGACTTGCCTGGGCCAAGAATCATGAGCAATGGATATTCTTGTTCTTTGGTGTGATATTTGAGATTTTTGGTTCCAACCACTGTCTTTGTGAGATGCAGAGTAGGTGAATGGATGCTCGCCGCATTTGTGGTTCCTACTGTGAAGCATGGAGGTGGTGTGATGGTGCTTTGTTGGTGACACTGATTTATTTAGAATAAGGCACACTTAACCAGCATGGCTACCACAGCATTCTGTAGCAATACGCCATCCCATCTAGTTTGCGCTTAGTGGGACTATAATTTGTTTTCAACAGCTCCAGGCTATGTAAGGGCTATTTGACCAAGAAGGAGACTGATGGAGTGCTGCATCAGATGACCTGGCCTCCACAATCACCCGACCTCAACCCAATTGAGATGGTTTGGGATGAGTTGGACCGGAGAGTGAAGGAAAAGCAGCCCACAAGTGCTCTGCATATGTGGGAACTCATTCCAGACTGTTGGAAAAGCATTCCAGGTGAAGTCAGTTGAGAGAATGCCAAGAGTCTGCAAAGCTGTCATCAAGTCTAAGGGTGATTACTTTGAAGAATCGCAAAGATAAAATATATTTTGATTTGTTTAACACTTTTTTGGTTACTACATGATTCCATATGTGCTATTTCATAGTTTTGATGTCTTCACTATTATACAATGTAGAAAATACTAAAAATAAAAGAAACAATTGCATTGTCACACTGGTATAAAGAATTTGGAGACACAGGAATACACAATAGGGGTTTTTAATACACCCAAAACAAACACGCAGCATAACAGCTGCACCAACGCATAGGTACTCATACGACCACCAGACATGGGAACAATAACCGACAAAGACAGAGGGAACAGAGGGCACATATATAACATACTAATCAGTGGAAATGGGAACCAGGTGTGTGTAATCAGACAAGACAGTCCGGGGTTGATGATAATGAATCCCATTCAGTGAAGCCTAGAAAACTGGTAACGTAGACCTCCGGAACTGGTGAACAGAATGAGCAGCAGTACTGGGGGGGATCCGTGACACGAATCAGTAGGTGTGTCCAAACTTTTGACTGGTACTCCATAAATATATATATTTTTTTTTACCGTTTGGACATAGGCAACCCAAAAAAACTCTTAGGCGTCCCGTCCAAGGATTTCAATAGCAAAAAAATCCCTGTATAAAATAATTACTCTAACTCTGTCAAGTTCAGAGCCAATTATGTGACTGACAGATATACATCCTCCAAGGAGAGGAAAATTAGTGTATGTTTTTCTCTCTTTTTGTGTGTAACTGCTGCTTTTTAGCTCAACAAAAACAGCATCATGTTATGAACATACTATGGAAAAAATAACATTGTTTAATTAAGGTAAAATCGAAATGTTTGTTTTGCTTCAACATATTACTGAAGTAGATCAACAAAACATGAATTACCATTCTGCAGTGCCAGGGCTGCAAAAAACATGAACTAAGGCTCCAAATACAACCAAATAATTCACTTAAGAAACAGCAACACTCTCAGTATAGTGATTCAGGTCTTTAGATGTTGTACACATGACATTGTGTGATTCTGATCTTCATCTGCAACGTTATATTTCATTTTGTTGGACTAGATAGATACTTTTCCGTGTGCTAGCAAGTGCATGCTTTCTCGTTTCTCACATCACCACAATGGGAACAAAATATAACAAAACCGGAAAAGTAACGCTCGAGTCCAACAAAATGTAGTATAGTGTTGTGGATAACGTTCTGAATAAAGGAGCTGGACACTTCTATAACATGCCATTTACATCCAATTTTTAGATTTGATTCAGAAAAAGCTAACTTGTCATTTAAGGCTCTCACCTTCCTCTTTTCCTCCAGTAATGGTTAAAGACATAAATACTCTGCAAAAGCCCTCTCCCCCTCAGACCATGCCGCAGGGGAAGAAGCTGGATGTGGACATCCTGGGCTGGCGTGGTTACACGTGGTCTGCGGTTGTGAGGCTGGTGGGATGTACTGCCAAATTCTCTAAAACGACGTTGGAGGTGGCTTATGGTAGATAAATGAACATTCAATTATCTGACAACATATCCTTTGGACATTCCTGCAGTCAGCATCACAATTGCACACTCCCTAAAAACTTGAGACATCTGTGGCATTGTGTTGTGTGACAAAACTGCACATTTTAGAGTGGCCTTTTATTGTCCCCAGCACATGGTGCACCTGTGTAATGATCATGCTCTTTAATCAGCTTCTTGATATGCCACACCTGTCAGGTGGGTGGTTTATATTGGCAAAGGAGAACTACTCACAACAGGGATGTAAAGAAATGTGTGCACAAAATTTGAGAGAAATAAACTTTGGGTCCGTGTCGAAAATTTCTGAATCCATAAAGGCCAGCATGAAAGATGTTCAGTGACTGCAGCAAATTACAGTAGCCAATGTCCTTGGCACAAAAGAAAAAGTGATTACGTTCAAAGGGAAAATCTGCAATTGAAAAGCTCTGTCTTTAGTGCATTCACTGCACATAGAGCAGTGTTGTTTAAAAGGGGAAAATGAGGGCAAGAAACTGAAAAGATTCCCTTTCTTTACATTATGAATAAGGCTGAGGCAGTGTAGTGCAGTCAGGAACAACCACCCATGTCCTCTCACACCCTCCCTACACCAAAAACCTTCCAACACCCCACACCTTTCCAACACCACACATCTTCCCAACACCAAAAACCTTCCAACACCCCACACCTTTCCAACACCACACATCTTCCCAACACCAAAAACTTTCCAACAACCCACACCTTTCCAACACCACACATCTTCCCAACACCAAAAACCTTCCAACACCCCACATCTTCCCAACACCAAAAACCTTCCAACACCCCACAAACCTTCCCAACACCACAAACCTTCCCAACACCACACATCTTCCCAACACCACAAACCTTCCCAACACCAAAAGCCTTCCAACACCACACACCTTTCCAACACCACACACCTTTCCAACACCACACACTTCCCCAACACCACAAACCTTCCCAACACCACAAACCTCCCAACACCACAAACCTCCCAACACCACACACCTTCCCAACACCCCACACCTTCCAACACCACACACCTTCTAACACTGTCCAACACTACACACCTTCCCAACACCACACACCCGCCCAACACCACAAACCTTCCCAAAACCACACACCTTCCCAACACCACACACCTTCCCAACACCACACACCTTCCCAACACCACACACCTTCCCAACACCACAAACCTTCCCAACACCACAAACCTTCCCAACACCACAAACCTTCCCAACACCACACACCTTCCCAATACCGCACACATTCCCAACACCACACACCTTCCCAATACCGCACACATTCCAACACCGTCCAACACTTGACTGCTGACATGCAAAACATTTTGGGACTGTATCAACAATGGACTAATGAAAAAAATGGCAACATATTTTTTTGTTAAATTTCCCTTTAAATAAGGCTGATTTGCCTCCCGAGTGGCGCGGTAGTCTAAGGCACTGCATCACAGTGCTAGAGGCGTCACTACAGATCCGGGTTTAATCCAAGGCTGTGTCGCAGCCAGCCGCGACCGGGAGACCCATGAGGCGGCACACAATTGGCCCAGCGCCGTCCGGGTTAGGGGAGGGTTTGGCCGGACGGGATGTCCTTGTCCCATCGCGCTCTAGTGACTCCTTGTGGCGGCCGGGTGCATGCACGCTGACTTTGGTCGCCAGCTGTACAATGTTTCCTCCGACACATTGGCGTCCGGGTTAAGCGAGTAGTGTGTCAAGAAGCAGTGTGGCTTCGTGGGGTTGTGTTTCGGAGGACGCATGGCTCTCGACCTTTGCCTCTCCCGAGTTTGTACAGGAGTTGCAGCATTGGGCCAAGACTGTAACTACCAATTGGATATCACGAAAGTGGAGAGAGAAAAAAGGGGTAAAAAGTACAAAAATAAATAAATAAGGCTGATTCTCAAACAAGGGAGGGACCAGACCCAGCCCAAAGACCTGCAGAAGTGAGAGACTGTAGAGAAAGCAGCAAACAGGATATGTCTATAGGAGACTGATAATGTAGTGGCATTGGTGAGACTTTGTTGTCAGATTAAAGTGAGTTTTGACCATAATAACCCTATTTTACTGATCCTTTGTGTCTTGAGACACGGTCTAGTATAGCAGCTGCCCACTACCACAACAGCAGTAAGAAACAGATTATATCACCAGACACATATGCAATGACAAGACCCTCACTGGCCAGTCAAAAGGAATACTTTGATGTGAAATCTTATTAGCATGTGACAGGAACAATGATTGGAGCAGGGGATCCGTAATAAGACAGCAGCACAGATGGTATGGTGTGCTTCCACTCTCTACAGGATTGGGGATGCACTCCAGGGCTAATGCTCACTCAGAATGCATGGCTGCGTGTTACTTTCTAGAAATTTGAGGTCTCTTGACCAGCTGGTTTGTTCTCTTGGATGTTCATGTGGGCATCAGGCTCCCTTAGGATGTAAAACAGTGAAGCCCGACAGATAAGCCTAATGTGACAGGCCCATATGAAAAAGAGAGTGGAACATCATGTTAAACTTGAAAGCTTAAGATGAAGCAAACCCACTGAATGCCGTACCCACTGAATGCTCAAGTTGAATTAATTAAGCTAATATTACAGGTAAACATGTTCATCTAAATGTGGCTTTCGCCTCGCACACATTTTAGAGATGCTTAATACACTATAGAGGTACGTTCCAAGGCCTCTCTGTCTGTCTGTCTCTCTCTCTCTCTCTGTTTCTCCCAGAGGAGGCAAAGACTGGCCTTGCATCCAGTTACAGATGTAGGATCTTAATTTGAACCAGTTTGTTACAGCAGGAAGATAATCCTGCAGCAACAGGAAATGTGAATTACTCTGTGGATTATAATGAATGGACATTTCTGTAGGGGTTGATATGTTTTCATATTGGAAAATCAAGTCAAAATTACAAACTTCAGAAGCCTTTCTTGAATACACTACAAGTTTTACATTTCCTGTATCTGTAGTTGAGGAACTTCCTGCAGCTCTGTAGGCCCATCAGAGTTCCTCTAATGTTGGTCATCTAACACCCCATGTGGATATTCTGTTTCAAATACTGTAGCTTTTCAACTTTTCAAAACTTTTAAACTGGCACATTGCATTTATAACACAATTATAGAAAACGTGCGTTTCATGTATGTTTCAGCTAGGGAGGTAGTCCAGTGCACAGCTGAATACTCATAACATACAAATAGACTATGAATATGAAAACAACTCCTGAGAGACTCATGAGGTGTTACACCTTAGCCTTACTGCCAATGACGTACTAGTACAGTGTGAGGGAGAGAGTGGGACTGCCATGGTGCTGAAAGTGATTGCTAGTACAACTATTCTAAAGTTCTTATGAAACATGAAAAGTTAAAACAATTCTGTGGCCTTCATGCCTCAACAATACACACTGGACTCTTGAAAATGCTATACTTACATAATTGAAAGAAGCTCAGCTGATTCACCAAAAAACAGCACACAGACAGAGTGGACAGCTGTGAAAAGAAATGTTTCATATGTCCTTTTCGAGCTCTCCTTGTACATCTCCATCTCACAAAGGAACTCTAATGAATGCAGCATCACACTCTGTACTATTGGGAATCAGCACCCAAATAGTGAGTGAAGTCAAGGGCCAATCTGAGACTCACAGAATAGAATGCAGCAATCGTGTGTTGCTCTCAACAAAGAAAAGCTGTGAGCTGAAATTTCACAGAAATGAAAGGTGGAGGCTTATTATGTATATCCATACTTGTGGGCTCCAATCCATTGTGGAATAGATTTTCTATGAACTTATTGAGCTACGTGCCAGATTGAATGTCCTGAATATCAAATAATGCATGGTAACAAATGAATAAAGAAAATACAATACCCACAACAACATGTACAGAGGAAACGTCATGTATATGTTTTTAAATGTTTAAAACTGACAATACTTCATGAACAATAAGTTACTCTCTAATACTGCATGGTAGACACAATATGCTACTTCACAAATCTGTCAGCATCTATAATGAAAGTTGTAAGTTCCTCTTTATTGCCTAAGTCGGAAACAAAATGGAGCTGACCATAGCAAAATGGACACTGCAATCAAAAAGCTGCTAGTGCAGTCCATTCTCAATTCTAACACCATTTCAGCTCATCATGGTTCTTTTAATGGGTGCAGAGGAATAACATCAGGCCTCCCCCACCACCAGCCAACCCCCTCTCCTACCCCCTATCCCTCCTCACTGATTGCTTGCAGAAGCCACACTTGGACTCCTTGGCGATTCCCTCAATAAATAATGATGAGAGAACTAGAAATTGAGCACTGTCCCTCAGTGAGATAGTGAAGGAAACAAACATCTTCAGAGGAAATCCAATAAGTTGGACGCTGAGCGACAGTGGTAGTCCCCAGCCGGCAGTCCCCTGCATGCGCCTGGGCGTCTCTTGCTCCCCTCTCTCTCTGCTCGCCTCTCTCCGGTCTGCCTGGCTCCAGGATGCAGCACGGGCCGGTGGAGAGGACAGGGAGAGCACTCTGTTTCCCTCCATTACTCTGCTGACACCCATCTGCATCGTCCAACACCAGGCTAGGTGCTGCATGCAAGAGGCCATGTTTCACTGTTCCCTTGGTCAAGCCCATCCAACACGCACAATGTGGGCGGAATGAGGCAACTCAGAAGGGAGGGAGACAGAGTAAGTTTGGCGTCAGGGGACAGCAGAGCCCCCCCCCTCCCCACCTGTTTTGAGCCCCACCAGTTTAAAAAAATGTAAATAAATCCTTGACTTTATAAAGAAGCATACAAATTTGGTCTCTTTCTTTGAGTAACGCATCTCCAGCTTAGCTCAGTGTTTTATGTGGTGGAGGGGCAGCAAGCAAAAGCATAGAGTGTAGGCATTGTTAATCTTCTCTGGTTGAACCGTGATTGGCACAAGGTTCTGTCACTCTTCGGGACACTACGTCACCATAGAATCTACGGGAGAGCTAGGCAGTTCAAGACCACCCTTGGGTGCTGCTATAGATTTACAGTAGAAGTGCCCCTCCAAGAAGGCTCAAGGTCATTGGCCACAGATAAAAATATGTAAAATCACGTTATATTTCTTGTAGCTTTGATTGAACTGATCAGGTTAACATCATGCTTTCAAAATCTTAGCTGGCAAGCTAGCTAGCTAGATAAGCAGTCATTATCATGAACGACGTCGACAAGCTATTGTCAAATCTTTTTCAATCCTTGTCATATGAAGAGAAATTAGAGATAAAACGTCTTGGTGCTCATTGGCCATTGGACATAAACATTACAGAACAAGTCGTAAATCAAAACCTTGTGCCAATCACGGAAGACAGCAGTGGCTAACTGCGAGAGTCGCAAACCAATCACTATTTTGCTTCCCCTGTCTGCTATTCAATGGAGAGGGTGTGTGGTCCAAGTCTGGGTTTAAGGATTTAAAACATCTGTCTGAAAGGGTCTCAAAACATGACAATTGTGCGTCACCTGTAGACAATGCTGTTACTGGGGAAATTAAACATTGTGGCTCACCAGACACTGCATATACTGTAGACGAGCCATGACCTTCACAACCAACAAACGGAGGAGAATAGGTACGTGCTTGCCAGAATTATAGCATTCATTAAATTGTGTGGTAATTGTGAGACAGCACTGCAGGGCCGTGACGAGTCGGCTGACTCCTGCCCAGGCATTTTCAGATGTATTTTTGAGACCATGCGTGAAGGAGATTGCAGGCTACAAAGGCATTATACTGGGGAAATCAAACATTGTAGCTCAACTAGACACCACATATACTGTAGATGAGCCATGACCTTCACAACCAATAAATGGAGAATAGGTAAGTGCTTGCCAGAATTATAGCATATTGTGTGGCATTTGTGAGACAGCACTGCGAGGCCATGACGAGTTGGTCGACTCTTGCCCAGGCATTTTAAGGTGCGTTTTTGCGACCATGCGTGAAGGTGATTACAGGCCACAAAGGCATTATGACAACCAACGCCTTTAAGTGTACATCAAGCATAATCCAAAACAAACACCCTTAAAACATTTTTTGGTACATTTACACACAACACCATGGGCCAGAAAAGGTTGAATGCATTGGCCATGCTTTCCATCCAGCATGAATTTATCCAGAGAATTCTAGACATTGATGAAAAAGAAATTGAGAGGTTTGCCCACAAGAAGGACTGCTGCGCCACCTTCCTGCACAACAATGGTGAGTCCAAAAATATGTCTTGCTGCTGCATTTGTGATGTAATATGCCAGGGAGATAGTGTTACTTTCTCAGCTACAGTATACCTAAGTGTGAGCTATGTTGTGTAGTACGTGTATGTTATGTAGTATGTGTATGTTGTGTAGTAAGTGCATGTTGTGTAGTACGCGTATGTTGTGTAGTACGAGTATGTTGTGTAGTACGTGTATGTTGTGTAGTAAGCTGTTAGTAGCCTATGTGTCTCACCCTAAGAATTTGGTCCCTCTACCCCTTCCCCTACTGTTCTGACTTGGTGGTGTGCATGTAGCCTATAGCCTGTTTTAGAGAAACATCATCATCAAATATTGTAAGAACTTTCATTGTCTGCTTATGTGTCACCGTTATTTATCCTACTGTTCTGACTTGATATACAGGGAGAACACTGTAAGAACGGCCCATGTTCTGAATTATGTCGCTGTCCATACCAAAAATGGTTAACGAATAGGCTTATAGGCTATACGTCCTTCTCAGCTCGCTCATGTCTTAATCGAAATGACGGCTTGCCTCTTATCCACTCGTCGTACCCTTATGCCATAGTTAGTTTGTACATCTCCATTGTTATATTTCTTATATACAGTAAGTCTATCTCATTCGTATCGTATTCTTCATTTTAGGCAATGGTAGAATGATGTATTTCATTGTTTTGCTTACTTTGTGTATTATAATTAGTTCATGTGCTTTCTTTCAGAAGATGGGATACTATATAATGTTTTGGGGTCTGTAACCATGTTTGCCAGTGAATGTCTATTCCAATTCTTTGTTAAACAAAAAGTTCAGTAATAGACCCTTGTAATTCCAGTTCATATTGCAAGCGCTGTTTATTTTGCACAATGCGCTGTTTGTGTGTCGGTATATTGTTTATAAAAGTGGGTCCTTGTTACTGTATTTTCCTTCCTTTTTAGACCTCATAGTAAAATACTTCAAATGGTAGGCTGTCGAGTCCGCATCTCTCTCTTTCTCTCTCTCTCTCTGTGACTTAAAGAAGAGTAAAGTTAAGGTCTCAACATCTTGCTGAAATGATCTGAACTAACATTTATCTGAATTTCTGTCGCTGTCCATTTCGAAAATGCTGAACAAATAGGCCGACTTCATCGCAGATCGTTTGCTTGCACTTGCTTATACTTAGAGCTAAGTGGTAATGATATAAGAACAAACATGATGAATTTACTGAACATAAATGTAATAATGTTTGTGTGTGGTCCAGAAGTCAAAACTCATGTTGGCGTTCGTTATTACTGAAGGAGAATGCAGTTCTTATCGAGTTACACAAATCCACAATGAGTCAGTGGAAACCATATTTCAGCAATATCAGCTATGGTTTTTAAAAGGCAGAAAAGTATGCTGAATGAACTGCTTTGCTGCTAGATGAGGCTCCACTGATAGCCAGGTGTAGCGGAGGTAAGAATTCACTCCATGGTACTAAAAGGAAAGGTTTGCTGTCGGGAAAGCTTCATGTAGGCACTAACAGTTTGTGGGCACCATTTGTCACCGTCATAGAGCATTAAATATATTGTTTAGTGTTGTGGCTTCGCTGGCATGCGTTTGCCCTACCAAGATTTACATGCTAAAATGTTCACTATTATTACCATTGAAGCAGACTATAGGCTATCCTCTGCCTATTGGCTTCTCTGCAAATTCAAGCCTGTCTCAAAATACAATACTGCCCCTTTAAGGCTCTCCTAGGGGGATGGTTGGCCACCCTTAGTAGCCTATAAAATATTGCAACATTACAATTACAACCAAATACTTTTTATGTTCAAGGGTTCAATTCTTGGACCGACTCTCTTCTCTGTATACATCAATGATGTCGCTCTTGCTGCTGGTGAGTCTCTGATCCACCTCTACGCAGACGACACCATTCTGTATACTTCTGGCCCTTCTTTGGACACTGTGTTAACAACCCTCCAGACGAGCTTCAATGCCATAAAACTCTCCTTCCGTGGCCTCCAATTGCTCTTAAATGCAAGTAAAACTAAATGGATGCTCTTCAACCGATCGCTGCCTGCACCTGTCCGCCCGTCCAACATCACTACTCTGGACGGTTCTGACTTAGAATATGTGGACAACTACAAATACCTAGGTGTCTGGTTAGACTGTAAACTCTCCTTCCAGACTCACATCAAACATTTCCAATCCAAAGTTAAATCTAGAATTGGCTTCCTATTTCGCAACAAAGCATCCTTCACTCATGCTGCCAAACATACCCTTGTAAAACTGACCATCCTACCGATCCTCGACCTCGTTGATGTCATTTACAAAATAGCCTCCAATACCCTACTCAATAAATTGGATGCAGTCTATCACAGTGCCATCCGTTTAGTTACCAAAGACCCATATAGTACCCACCACTGCGACCTGTATGCTCTCGTTGGCTGGCACTCGCTTCATACTCGTCGCCAAACCCACTGGCTCCAGGTCATCTACAAGACCCTGCGAGGTAAAGTCCCCACTTATCTCATCTTGCTGGTCACCATAGCAGCACCCACCTGTAGCACGCACTCCAGCAGGTATATCTCTCTGGTCACCCCCAAAACCAACTCTTCCTTTGGCCGCCTCTCCTTCTAGTTCTCTGCTGCCAATGACTGGAACGAACTACAAAAATCTCTGAAACTGGAAACACTTATCTCCCTCACTAGCTTTAAGCACCAGCTGTCAGAGCAGCTCACAGATTACTGCACCTGTACATAGCCCATCTATAATTTAGCCCAAACAACTACCTCTCCCCCTACTGTATTTATTTATTTATTTTGCTCCTTTGCACCCCATTATTTCTATCTCTATTTGGCACCTTCTTCCACTGCAAATCTACCATTCCAGTATTTTACTTGCTATATTGTATTTACTTCGCCACCATGGCCTTTTTTTGCCTTTACCTCCATTATCTCACCTAATTTGCTCACATTGTATATAGACTTATTTTTCCACTGTATTATTGACTGTATGTTTGTTTTACTCCATGTGTAACTCTGTGTTGTTGTAAGTGTCGAACTGCTTTGCTTTATCTTGGCCAGGTCGCAATTGTAAATGATAACTTGTTCTCAACTTGCCTACCTGGTTAAATAAAGGTGAAAAAAAAGTCTTTATAAAATAATTCCCTCATTGAATGAATCAGGGATTAGGTGGCTAAGGTAGGCTACTTCAAAGCAAGATAACTAACAAAGACATGTTTATCTTTAACCTTGTGAGGCTAAAATATTCAGGTTCCAGAAGAGATCTAAAGACAGTATGTGAGTTATTTGTAAATAATTTTTTATGTTGTCAGAATTCAACATTGGCCAATGTTGAATAAAGGGGATTTCCAGCTCTCCAACAGTGTCAAATCTATGTGAGCACTTGAGAGGTGGTTTACAACAAATAACGTACCCATTCATCAACTGCGGACATTTGCGGTAATGAGTGCAGGTGAAACGTCTTTTAGGACATCAGATGTGAAATTATGACATGAATACATGCTAATAGCTGAATAGTTAACTACCGAGATAGCTAGCCAGGCTACAGAATATGTTTTGAATTGGCTATGTAGTTAGTCTGTTGTCTCTTATTAATTATAGGCTACCTATAGCTGTCTCTCCCTCCTCAATTCCCCCCCCTTGCACTGGCACACATATAGGTGTCAAAATGCTGTTGATGACGCAGCTGTAGAACTTTTTGAGGATCTGAGGGCCTATGCCAAATTCTTTCAGCCTCCTAAGGGTGAAGAGGAGTTGTCGTACACTATTTGCGACTGTGTTGGTGTGTTTCGACCATGATAGATCCTTAGTGATTTGGAATGCGAGGATCTTGAAGCTCTTGACCTGCGGCCCTGTCGATGTGAATGGGGGCATGCTTGGACCTCTTTTTCCTGGAGTCAGCTCCTTTGTCTTACTGATGTTGAGGGAGAGGTTGTTGTCCTGGCATCACACTGCCAGGTCTCTGACCTCCTTGCTATTGGCTGTCTCATCGTCATCTGTGATTAGGCCTACTTCAGTCATATTACCAGTGCTAGCATCTCTTCACTGGCTTTCTGTTAAGGCTAGGGGTGATTTCAAGGTTTTACTGCTAACCTTCAAAGCATTAGATGGACTACCTATTTCGCCGATGTTAGGATTTTGAAAGTCGTGTAGTGTAAGACCGGCATAAGTGTTAGAACTCTGTCTTTGAGATATAAGAAAGCTAAGGAAAACATCAACAACGATCACAATCTAATATGTCTGTATGATCTTCTACATATATAAAAACCCTTACCTTCTAACGAGTCCTGTGCAGCTTGTAAGCATTGTACAGCAAAACAGACTACATGTTCTTGAGAATCTCAGACTTTCAGGATGGTTTGTAGCTCATAATAGTTTGTAGCGCAAACCCTTTTCAGGTTATCGTGAGAAGAACCGTTTTCAGCATAGTCTCTTCTCTCACTAACATCGCTTTAGCTCAGCCCCCATAGACCGCACAGGAAAATGACTGATATGGTCGGATTCAGAACAAAATCCTGAGGTCTGTTGTTCCAACACACGATTAGTTACGGGTGTTAGAAGCTAGTTAGAAGCACTAAAAGGTTGTCCACAAGCTGGTGGTATCCAATGAAAGACATGCTCCAGAACTTTGCCACTACTAAGTATTTTCTGTGGGGGGGGGGGGGGGGGTTGTGTAGTTCACCCATGCATAATCTATGAGCAGAATTACTGTCTTACCTCAATTATCCACGAAATCCTTAGTTTGAATGCAACTGTTCTTCTGAAAGCTGTGCTGCACCATTTTCCCTACATTGTATCCCACGCAGGCCAGCCCCCTAGCAATTTGAGTTCAACCAATGAGCTTCAACCCCTCGCCATATGAGTGACAGCTAGTCACACACACACACACACACACACACACACACACACACACACACACACACACACACACACACACACACACACACACACACACACACACACACACACACACACACACACACACACACACACACACACACACACACACACATCTTTATAAAAAAAAAACATCTTTATACTGCAATGCACAACAAGAAATTGGGTGTTTTACCAACTCTACTATTTGGATACTAAACAGAACAAACATCAGGCACCAAGAGACCCACAAAGACAGATTCTTCGTTCAGCATTACATGGAGGTTGTTAAGGGTTGTCTGAGACCAGTTGAGTCAATGTTAGTAAATCATATATTTGGTATTCAGAGCTTGCAGGTTTTTGGAATGCACAGATGTCTCATTCAACACACATATGTTACAGTACTGTGTGTTTACATATACTGTATGTGTGTGAGTTCACTACATGGGCATGCTAGCCGGTCAGTTCTCTTCGTCAGTTCTCTGTGGGCCACTGGGGTGTGACATAAACAGTATGGTCTGCCTTCTCCCATCTGACAACTCAATAAGTCACTGTGTGTGTGTGTGTGTGTGTGTGTGTGTGTGTGTGTGTGTGTGTGTGTGTGTGTGTGTGTGTGTGTGTGTGTGTGTGTGTGTGTGTGTGTGTGTGTGTGTGTGTGTGTGTGTGTGTGTGTGTGTGTGTGTGTGTGTGTGTATTTGCAGTCAGTGCTGTGCACTCCGTTGCTAGTTAAATCAATCTGTTGTGCCACTCATCTCCTGCATTCAGCAGGGATGTGCAACAGCTGCTATACTATGAGAGACAACAGCAACTACCGGCTGGAAATGTTCTTTCGTAAGCAGTTTTTAATCATAATAAATGTTAATAGGACGACAAAAAATCTAACATTCTGTCACAAATTGCATACTTCTATAAAAAATTATTAAATATGAACTCCCACTGTAAACAGATTAGCCTCAGAAAGGTGGAGTATACTGTCTGTCAACAGCACATCACCCACACCTTAGGAAAGCAGCGTAAACTAAATATCTTCCAGGACAGTCAATTTATCAGAGCCACATCAGCCCCCACTTTTCATCTTACTATGAATTATTCATCTAGTGTCTATTTTAACCATCACAATGTCAACATGAATGATAAGAAAGCATTTGGAATTCCCCACCTGTGCCCATGTCAGTATTTGATTCCATTATATAGCCTCATGTATTTGTGTCATTTTACACATACTGACAGGGGCATGGCAGGCTGGAACAGCAGACGACCTGAAGTGACTCAGTAAACAGAAAGGGCTGCTACCAATATGACTATGGCTTATAACAGTGAACATGTGGCTCCCTGGCATATGTAGCCTATTGCAACTGTATACCAAGAACTGCAAGTGTCTACAACATCACCTCAGTGGTCGGCCATTCCATTGCACAAGGGGACATTTTTCATTGGCGTTTCGTTTCAGAATTACACAGCAGAGATTACGTTGGGACACTGTTCTCCTGAGTGCCTGTACAGGATAGGGGGAAATTGTTGTGTATGCATATCTGTATGCCAATTACACCACCCTCTGTGTCAACACGCTATGTGCAAAAAGGAAGCATTACAAACCCATATTGAGAATTCATATGCCTGCTATCATGGTGTGCGGTTCTGTAGTTTCCTCACAAATTTGTCTCCTAATTGGATTTTGACAACAGTCGGGGACACAGACAGACAGACAGACAGACAGACAGACAGACAGACAGACAGACAGACAGACAGACAGACAGACGGCAGTTAGGCCGTGATTTGTACGGTTACTAATTTACATAGAGGATTAGTTCAACTGCTACTCTATCCTGTATATGGCAGTATCTTCCCAGGTCCCAGGACATAATAGTGTCACCCTATTTGAGAGGAGCTGATTTAGGGAGAAAGAGAGAGAGAGAGAGAAAGAGCAGCCCAGTTTAGGAAGAGAGAGGCTGCTGTGCTGCATGAGAGGACAGAAGTGTGGATTTCCACTGATTCCTACAGAAGACGCTGGCTAATCTGCAGGCGAACGTGTGCGCACGATAAACATGCCTATCATTTACAGCACAACACCCCCTCTCAGCCTCAACATACACACACACGGTCTCCACTGAGCTGTGACAGAGAGATAATGCCGGGGCGTCGCCTGCGGCAGGAGACGGATTTACACTCATACTTGTTTTCCCCCTTTTTCTTCCATCGCACAATTTTTTTTTAATTCTTATTTTTGAAAATAGGCGGAATAAATAGTTCTGTATCTGGAGGAAATTGGTTGTAAATGGAAGGCATATTGAAAGCTCCAGATGTGCTCCCTGGAGAAAATGATGTTCCAGTTCCACAAGATGATCAGCTGCTGAGGAAAGAGGAAAGCTAATGAAGGATGGAGCGAGGTCCATCAATATTCACTTCCATGCCTATATATAGAACCAGTCAGAGCTCTGCCAATGCCACTGCGAATAAGTCAACAGGTAGTAGGCTATGTGGGGAGGAAGAGCTGGGCATGCTGTGATACTTGGTATTGTTGGTGGCGTCCAGGCCTTTTTCACAACTGTCACAGCCCAGGGTTATTTACACCAGTGGCTTCCTCTCCTCCTCCTAATACTGCCCCCTCCCAGGGCCAATGCCCCTTCCCCCTCCACGCCCACGGGGGTAGGGAGTTTGTA
Source organism: Salvelinus fontinalis (assembly GCF_029448725.1). Taxonomy (NCBI): domain Eukaryota; kingdom Metazoa; phylum Chordata; class Actinopteri; order Salmoniformes; family Salmonidae; genus Salvelinus; species Salvelinus fontinalis. The sequence continues at coordinate 14,204,264 of NC_074692.1, forward strand.
AAAGTGAAGTATTGTGTGGCAGCAGAGCTACTGACTCTGCTCCAACAACATGAGGATTTAGCCTGAGAACAAATAGCTAATGCCCTGCACGTGATGGGAATATCAGATATACACACACCCACAGAAAGCAGGCACGGACACACGGACACACACACACACACACACACACACACACACACACACACACACACACACACACACACACACACACACACACACACACACACACACACACACACACACACACACAAACACACACACACACACACACACACACTGTACACGCACAACTCTCAGTAAGGTAATGAACAGCCTGCTGTGTTACAAGGCCCCCGGCATGGCTTACTCTAATGCTCACAAAATTGCTTTTAATTGGTGGATGAGAATAAATCAATGTAAACCCTGTTTTGAAACTCACATGGAGAAGGAGTGGGAGGAGAAGAAAAGAGAGTGAGTGAAAGAAAGGAGGAACAAAGAGGAAGAGAGTGGGTGGATCGACTGCCGTGCTCCTCTGGAAATTCTGTCAGGTGACTGTTCTAAAAAAAACAAATGTTTCTGTGATGCTCACTAATTTCGGCTGCATCACCAATGGAATACTAAATACAGATGTACTGTGCAGAGACATTGGGCTGAGATGAAGAGAGAGGCTGACTGACGGTCAAATCTCCAGTGTGAATCAGTGGGGTTGCTAGTATTGAGGAGGAGTCCTCAGAGATGGAGTGAGACAGACAGACACGCACACACACACACACAGAGAGAGAGGCCCCTGGGTGGTCCAGAACCCAACCCCCTCTCACAGCAGCTTTGATGTAAATTACCCGGCCGTCCAGGATGCACCTGTGATCGACACATTTTTATCCCAGACACACTGACCTTTAAAAGAGCAGGAATAAAAGGGGGCCAGCCCCTCCTGACAGACAGCAGAACCAAGACCTCACCCGGGAGAAACAGAAGAGATGACAAAGCAAGAAGTTCAACATCCCTAAAAACACATTGTGGGAGAGTTGAGAGGAGAGGAGCGGAGAGGGCTTGGTGGAGCTTGGTGTGCACTGTGCATCGTCTCTGTGGAGGAGTACATCAAATGTCATGGGGGAGATAAAAGACCAACTCCACAGGCAGGAAGGGAAGGAACACTAAGCCGAATCAAAACTCTAAAGTGGCCCAAGAAATAGATCAAAATCTCCTGGATGTCACGGACTCCCTTCCTCCCAAATGCTCGCAAAATGAAATGAAATGAAAATCTTTTTTCTTTTGCAATTACTTTGAACAGGTTAATTTGCCTTGAAATATTTCCAATTTCAGGCCCACCAGGTCAAATCCATTAAAGCCACACATTCATGTCAATTGAATTAGGGATGCTCCTATTAGAGCCTACTTCCCCATTCTTTCAGCTGAGTGGCTCTGTTGGCACCCTGTCTATCTGTCTCTAACCACAGGCCAGATGGGATTAGAAGGAACTGGGTTCACTCATGTGATCTCAGAACTTTCCAAATCATGTAAAACAACTGAGCACCACCAAGAGCCCTAAACGGGACATGAGAGTGTTTTGGAGTCAATCAGGTGCCATCTACTCTTCAGAGGATGTGGAAAGGTGAGCCAGGGGAAGGTAGGGAAGGGGCCCCAAAACAAAGTTTCATCTAATGAATGTTATTAATGAGCTACTATTGGATGCTGGTGTTTAATCCTGAGTAAAGACACTGCTCTCCTACACTCCCCGCCCCCACTCCATTTCATTACAGGAAGAAAAAAAAGAAAAGGAGAACATCCCCAGTTTTCACCGAGCACATCCCATCATTTTACAATCACACGTTCTCTACTGGCCAAAAACTGATCATAGGGTTACAGCAAAGACACTTTGACTCATACTATAATGGTCTCCCACAGAGTAAATCCTTCCTAGAATATCACTGGACCCCATCTCCTTAAATGTGAATTGTAGAGCCCATTAAGCCCAGTGAGTGACAGGTGACAGAGCTGATGACAGTCCCAGTGACATGGGAGTGAGGTGAGCAGGTAAGGACAGCTGGGGAAGAACAGGACAGGCTTTTTGTGTCCATGTCCTGTTTGAGTGTCCAGGACTCAGCCTCCGCCCTGTTGATAGACATATCTGTCAGACAACAGCCCAGGTTGTACCATCTGTGCCACCAGCTCAGCTTTTAAGGTGCACTCAAAGGGCCTTTTTATTTCACCATAGTGGAAGTGTCATTCAGTCCCCATGTTCCCTCTCCCTAAAACATCACTGCTCTGAAACAATAGGTGTTTGTGCGTGGGCGCGTGTGTGTCTCGCTGTAGAAGACAGATTCAGTCAGTCATTGTGATCAAGTATTGAAATATTAGGCTACTGAGCATTGAGTAATTAATCATGAATTTCTGTATAAGTCTTATAGAATGATGGCTAGACTTTTCATTACACAGACCTCATATGCAACACTAGGGAGGTTAATGTTACACAGACCTCATATACAACACTAGGGAGGTTAATGTTACACAGACCTCATATGCAACACTAGGGAGGTTAATGTTACACAGACCTCATATGCAACACTAGGGAGGTTAATGTTACACAGACCTCATATGCAACACTAGGGAGGTTAATGTTACACAGACCTCATATGCAACACTACAGAGGTTAATGTTACACAGACCTCATATACAACACTAGAGAGGTTAATGTTACAAAGACCTCATATGCAACACTAGGGAGGTTAATGTTACACAGACCTCATATGCAACACTAGGGAGGTTAATGTTACACAGACCTCATATGCAACACTAGGGAGGTTAATGTTACACAGACCTCATATGCAACACTAGAGAGGTTAATGTTACACAGACCTCATATGCAACACTAGGGAGGTTAATGCTTTACGAATAATACAACACCTCTACATTATCTAATTGATTGATGACCCAAGAATAAAAGGTCTATATGACACAGATATGATGGCAGAAGACAGAGATGAGGAGTGGCTACCTGCAGGTGGAGACTGAGCATCATATCTTGTATAATGCATTAAACTTAACATCAACAGTATCCCACTGGGCACAGACGTCAGTTCAATGTCTAGTTTTGATTTGATTGAGTTGTCAACTAACATGAATTCAACATGAAATCAACCAAATCTAATCAGTTTTCCATGTTGATTCAACATCATCACAGTGATTTTTTTTGGAAACAACGTTGATTCCAATTTTTGCCCAGTGGGATTAATGCTTTCTGACATACTGGCATCACATTGGACGGGAACATGAGCTTTATTACTATGCACACTAAAAGATGCAGTATGGGATAGCATAAGAAATTTGTAACATATTGTACGAATTGGATTCGTAACATATCAACATTTTTATTATTATTTATTTTTTTGAAGGACGTAACGTAACATACGAAATTGATGAGGTAGTACACAATTGGATGACGTGGTACACACAAAAAAACGGGGACCAGTTTTGGCTCATGATCAGCACTTTCAAAACTACTGGCTGATATTATACACAAGTTCTGGAGCATCACTTTAATGTCTTTATAATAGACCTGTACGAAATAGAGGTCGACCGATTAATTAGGGCCAATATCATATTTTCATAACAATCGGTAAAAGGCATTTTTGGACGCCGATTATGGCCGATTACATTGCAATCCACGAGGACACTGCATGGCAGGCTGACCACCTGTTACGCGAGTGCAGCAAGGAGCCAAAGTAAGTTGCTAGCTAGCATTAAACTTATAAAAAACAATCGATCTAAACATAATCACTAGTTAACTACACATGGTTGATGATATTACTAGTTTAACTAGCTTGTCCAGCGTTGCTTATAATCAATGCGGTGCTTGTTAATTTATCATCGAATCACAGCCTACTTCGCCAAACGGGTGATGATTTAACAAAAGCGCATTCGCTAAAAACCAAGACCATTTCTTCCTAACTGTCACGGTTGATGCTGGAAGAAGACCAAGGTGCAGCGTGGTGAGCGTACATTTTCTTTTATTTGTTAAAATGTCGCCAACAAAACAATAAATAAGAAAAACGACTGTGAAGCTTACAGGGCATAAGTGCCACTAACAAAGTCAACTACCCACAACGAAAGGAGGGAAAGGGCTACCTAAGTATGGTTCCCAATCAGAGACAATGATAGACAGCTGTCCCTGATTCAGAACCATACCCGGCCAAAACGTAGAAACACAAAATCATAGAAAACAAAACATAGAATGCCCACCCCAAATCACACCCTGACCAAACCAAATAGAGACATAAAAAGGCTCTCTAAGGTCAGGGCGTGACTAACAAAGACCGTAATTAATTTGCCAGAATTCTACATAATTATGACATAACATTGAAGGTTGTGCAATGAAACAGCAATATTTAGACTTAGGGTTGCCACCCGTTCGATAAAATACGGAACGGTTCCGTATTTCACTGAAAGAATAATCCTTTTTTATTTTCGAAATGATCGTTTCCGGATTTGACCATATTAATGACCTAAGGATCGTATTTCTGTGTGTTTATTGCATTATAATTAAGTCTATGATTTGATATTTGATAGAGCAGTCTGTCTGAGCGGTGGTAGGCAGCAGCAGGCTCGTTAGCATTCATTCAAACAGCACTTTTCTGCGTTTGCCAGCAGCTCTTCGCAATGCTTGAAGCACAGCGCTGTTTATTACTTCAAGCCTATCAACTCCTGAGATTAGGCTGGCAATACTATAGTGCCTATAATAACATCCAATAGTCAAAGGTATATGAAATAGAAATGGTATAGAGAGAAAAGGTCCTATAATTCCTATAATAACTACAACCTAAAACTTCTAAACTGGGAATATTGAAGACTCATGTTCTCATGTTCTGAGCAAGGAACTTAAACGTTAGCTTTTTTACATGGCACATATTGCACTTTTACTTTCTTCTCCAACACTGAGTTTTTGCATTATTTAAACCAAATTGAACATGTTTCATTATTTATTTGAGACTAAATAGATTTTATTTATGTATTATATTAAGTTAAAATAAAAGTGTTCATTCAGTATTGTTGTAATTGTCATTATTACAAATGTATATATATATAAAAATTGTCCGATTAATCGGTATCGGCATTTTTTGGTCCTCCAATAATCGGTATTGGCGTTGAAAAATCATAAAATCGGTCGATCTCTAGTACGAAATACTGGACACAAACTCACATTTCTAACACCCATTTCAACCAGTGTGGTCGGTTTATAGTCTCAAATCAAATCAAATCACATTTTATTTGTCACATGCACGTGTTTAGCAGTTATTGCGGGTGTAGCGAAATTCTTGTGTTTCTATCTCCAACAGTGCAGTAATATCTACTCTCACACAAATCTGCAGGAGAAAAGTTCAGTTTGTGCCCATGCTGACATTCAGCCAGGATTAGTAAATAGATGCCATGTTAAACAGGGATTAAAGAGGCTCATTAAGTGATCTTTATTTCATGACTAGTTCCTCCATTAATAGAAGCGTGTTAAAGAGGCATTCCAGAGGACTGAAAACAACCTTGCTATTTTTTAAACCTCCCATTTTGTAGTCAATGTGTCAATGTCTGGCTCATACATGCATAATAAACCTGCAGCCCTCCCATAGTGGAGAAAGGCACAGAATCCTTAGATTTTTACCTGGCATCATTTAGTGCACGAGATACCCACTTGTTCATGTCATGTGTAATTTCCTAGGTATTTGTTAATTTTGTATTTTTCCCTTTATGATGATGATCGGGACATCTAAGTATTAGTTTTGCACTGGGATTGTAATTTAGTGGGAAAAAAAATATGTATTACGCGATGACGTAGTACACAACTTTCTGGGACCCTATTTTGCTTTTGGGCGCTGTTTTCAGAAATACTGGCTAAAAATATACAAAAGTTATTCAGTCTCTTTAATAGAGTGCGATTCATGGCAAGGGCCCTTCCCTGAGGCTGTGATGACTCAATGTCATGACGGGGGATAGGGGAGGGAAGTGTTTTGTAATCCTGATGGAATCCAGTCACACACACACACAAATTCACGTAGGCACGCACACACACAGATGCATTATAGCATGCATGCACAGGCACACACACACATGCACACACACACCCACAGGCATGCACACAGACACACACACAAATGCACTCAGGCACGTACATACACGCAGGAACACACGTACGCCCACACACAGACACACAAACACACATTATCCTTCTTCCCCGTGCCAAACGCACATTATTTGCAGTAAGCTTCATTTCATCTCAGCTAACGCTGTTTGCTCTGTTTACTCTCTCAGTCTCTGTGACAATTAATGCTGCATGTTTACAAATGGGCTGTGATGTTAGTCTAGCTAGTGAGATCCCTACTGCTGAGAATCCCCAGCTCTCAGAGGCATAGAGTCTCCTACTCAGATACAGGCAAAGGGACTGGGAAGTGAGGGGGGAGGCAGGGAGGTAGGGGGGCTGGTAGAGAGGGAGTGTGGAGAATCCAGCTGTTGGAATCATCAGCAGTCCCATGCAGTGCCAGTCCTAGCGTTTGGGTGAGTGTGCGGTGACTGAGGCTTCTCAGGAGATGGCACCAGCCCAGTGCTTAAACAGCAGCAGACCTGCTGGAGCACAGAACACACTGCAGACCTGTCTCATGGGTCAGCATTACACTATTTAGGGGAAGGTATTTATGATAAACAATCTCACCATATGCCATAGGTTAAGAATGGAGTTCTATAACAATAAGTAGATTGTTGCTTTGGCAGGTTACATTTGGATGGAAATTGTGGGAAATCTCTGTACGTGCGGTAGGTAGACTAGAAGTTAGAGCATTGAGCCAGTAATGGAATGGTCGCTAGTTAGAATCCCGAGCCGACAAGGTGAAATATCTGTTGATGTGCCATTGAGAAAGGCACTTAACCCTGATTACTCCAGGGTTGCCACTGATAATGACTGACCCTGGCCGTGACCCCATTCTCTGAGGGTGTCTCAGGGGGAGTTGAGATATGCAAGAAACACATTTCCAATAAACACTTGTACAGTGTCTTCATAAATTATTTACACCCCTTGATTGTTTCCACATTTTGTTGTTGTTACAGCCTGAATTTAAAATGGATAAAATGCCCCATAATGTCAAAGTGGAATTATGTTAATTTAAAAATGTTTATAAATTCATCAAAAATGTAAGCTGAAATGTCTTGAGTCCATAAGTATTCAAACCCTTTCTTATTGCAAGCCTAAATAAGTTAAGGAGTAAGAATGTGCTTAACAAGTCACACAATAAGTTGCATGGAGTGTTTTTTGAATGACTACCTCATCTCTGTACCCCACACATACAATTATCTCTAAGGTCTCTCAGTCGAGCAGTGAATTTCAAACACAGATTAATCCACAAAGACCAGAGAGGTTTTCCAATCCCTTACAAAGAATAACACTTATTGGTCGATGGGCAAAAATGTAAAAAAGCAGACATTGAATAGCCCTTTGAGCATGGTGAAGTTATTAATTACACTTTGGAATGTGTATCAATACACCCAGCCACTACAACGATATAGGTGTCCTACCTAACTGGAGAGGAAATAAACTGCTCAGGGATTTCACCATGAGGCCAATTGAATTTTAAAACAGTTACAGAGTTTAATGGCTGTGATAGGATAAAACTGAGGATGGATCAACAACACTGTAGTTACTCCACAATACTAACCTAACTGACAGAGTGAAAAGAAGGAAGCCTGTACAGAATACAAATAATTCAAAACATACATCCTGTTTGCAACAAGGCACTAACATAATATGTTATGTTTGGGGCAAATTCAATACAACACATTACTGAGTACCACCCTCCATATTTTCAAGCATAGTGGTGGTTGCATCATGTTATGGGTATGGTTTTAATCGTTAAGGACTGGGGAGTTTTTCAGGATAAAAAAAGAAACGGAATGGAGCTAAGCACAAGCAAAATCCTAAAGGAAAAAGTGGTTCAGTCTGCTTTCCACCAGACACTGGGAGATGAAGTCACCTTTCATGTAACGGTAGTCCTCCTCCTCTTCAACCGAAAAGGAGGAGTAGTGATGGAACCAAGGCGCAGCGGGTTGTGAACACATAATTTATTTAAAGACAAGACGAAAAAACACGAACTTCACTATAACTAACAAAACAACAAACGGAGTAGACAGACCTGGACGACGAACTTACATTAAACACGAAGAACGCACGAACAGGGAAAATAGACTACACAAAATGACGATGTACAAAAACAAACCGAACAGTCCCATATGGTGCGACAAACACTGACACAGGAGACAACCACCCACAACGAACACTGTGAAACAACCTACCTAAATATGACTCTCAATTAGATTAACGCCAAACACCTGCCTCTAATTAAGAGCCATACCAGGCAACCCTTAAACCAAAATAGAAACAGAAAACATAGAATGCCCACCCAAACTCACGTCCTGACCAACTAACACATACAACAAACTAACAGAAATAGGTCAGGAACGTGACATTTCATCAGGACTATAACCTAAAACCAACCAAGGCCAAATCAAGGCTAAAACCAAACCTAAAACCAGGGCTAAAACCAACCAAGGCCAAATCTACACTGTAATTGCTTACCAAGAAGAGAGTGAATGTTCGAGTGGCCGAGTTACAGTTCTGATTTAAATCTACATGAAAATCTATGGTAAGACCTGAAAATGGCTGTCCAGCAATCGTCAACAACCAATTTGACAGAGCATGAATAATTTTTTTAAGAATAATTGCCATTTGTTACACAATCCAGGTGTGGAAAGCTTTAAAAGACTTACCCTGAAAGACTCCCAGCTGTAATCACTGCCAAATTTGATTCTAACATGTATTGACTCAGTGGGTTGAATATTTATGTAATCAAGATATAAAATTTGTGTTTTATTTTCCAGAAATGTTTTACAAATGTTAGAATTTTTCTTTGACTTTGACATTATAGAATATTTTGTGTAGATCATGGATTAAAAAATGACAATTAAATCAATTTTAATCCCATTTTGTAACACTACAAAATTTGGAAAAAGGCAAAGGGTGTGAATACTTTCTGAAGGAAAAGGGAAAATTATATATTTGTCCATGTGTGAAAAAGGACAAATATAAGCACCCACCAAATTATTATTTTTATGTAATATATTAAATTCATTGTTTCAGGTGGTATCATTCAAAATCCAGAATAACTGAAAAGGTAGATAATCAATTAATGGGCATCTAGCTGTCCCTGAAATTGCATCAGATACATAGTGTGAAGTCTGTTTTAATTTTTCACCATAGTTCAGTGCAGTATAGCTTGAAATCATTTCCCAAACATTTTATTCAACATCTCTTTATCTATTGTACTGTATGTCTTGAGGAGGAGCAGTTTTCCCAGGGCTGCCATATGCTTAAAATACATATAAAAGGCATACAAATGCTGTCACTGTCATGCCCTGACATGAGATCCTTTTTATTCTCTATGTTTGGTTGGGTCAGGGTGTGACTCGGGTGGGAAAATCAATGTTTTATATTTCTTTGTTGTTTTGCCGAGGGTGGTTCCCAATCAGAGGCAGCTGTGTATCGTTGTCTCCCAATCAGAGGCAGCTGTCTATCGTTGATCATATTTAAGTTGTGATTTCCCGTTCGGGTTTTGTGGGGTTTTATTTTCTGTTTAGTGTCTGTGCCTGACGGAACTGTTCGCTTTTGTTGTTGTATTTGTTATTTTTGTTTGAGTGTTTCTTGTAATAAATATCATGAACACTTTGGTCCACTCTTCCTTCCACCGATGACGAGCGTTAGTCACGGCCTCATACATTAGAGAGTATACAGAACAGCCGGCTGCTTCAACCCTATTTGTCTCCGTGCTGAACAGAGAGATACTGCAGCATTTTCTGAAAGATACTGTGGCATTCCACTAGGACTCAGGAGGAAGGCTTACTCTGAGAGTTCTGAAGTTTGCCATGACAAGGACTCCTGGAAGGCAGGTGATCAAATAAATCCATAATCTATTTTCTTTACCCTCAAGGTGACATCTATGTGTCTGTGTGTGTTTAGAGTGAATTCACAAAGAAAAAGACAGACACAGTCGTGATGGTTCAGGAGCGCTCCTTCTCCCCGTGTCACAGAGGGTACTTCGCTGGAAGTAGTTTGATTAAGTAGCATGACTCCGCAGCTCTGAGAAAGCAGACCCTGCCTGGCCTTCTTGTACCCCAAGGTGTCTCCTTCACCCAAACTGACAATCCACTCTTTGCCTCAATATGTGAGACAGAAAGAATGGTTTCAACACAGGCTGTTCCTAATGACATGAGGTATTGTCTGTGTCCCCATGCAGCTGGCTGGCTGTTTGGCTGTTCAGTCCCTGGTCCCCCTTTGTGTAGGACAGCTATCTCCCAGTATCAGCTGGAAGTGTGATGGATGACAGGTGTAGGTAGAGTGAACAGGGCTCCTCAGAGCCCGTCAGGCCTGCTCCCCCAGCCCATTAGTCTTCCATTTACCCCGGCGCTGCTGGCCCAGCCACCCTGATCACACACACACTTTTATTTTCTGGTCAGTGATGAACCCTTAACCTCGATCCTTTAAGGGTTAGAAAAGGCCACGAGGCTAATCTCTGACAAACAATTTCTCTCTACTACTTTTCTTTCAGCCATAATGTTTCATTTCCTGCCTTGGGAAAGTATGTCATTTCCTCACTGTCTGGACTATGATAATCATTGGAAATGGACAGGATTTTCCTCTGAAGGAATGAAACATTAAAAAGCAGAAACGATTCAACAGCGGACTAGAAGAAGTTCACATCAGAGAAGTTCTTTATTCCTGACTCAAGGGTAAAGGGTATGGGTACATTTTAGTCATTCATTTGTGTGTTTAGCTACACCTATAAGCCACAGGGGCCTTGTAAATCATTGTCGAGCCTCTGTCCCTCCCTAAAGTGTCTGGCAGGTGCAATTGTAATTCAGCAGAGTTTAGTATCTGGGTGCAGCCCATCGATTAGGCCTGGGAGATGAAAGGGAAAGTGACAGATGGAAAAGATCACAGGGAGCTGGCTAAGAATCAAATCCTCCTGCTGATAAGCCAATTCGGAAGCTCTAACAGGGATCAGGCCGGTGAAACAGGCACTCAAACTGACATTGAACACTGAAACATTGACATCTAAACCACCAAATGAACAAAGAAAAACCATGACCTTTGAAAATGCCACCCTATTAAATAACCCAACAAATTTGGGAAACACATGTAAAATGCAACAGTATTGTACTGCATTTATTCTCTGGTTAAATCCAATGATACTGTGGTATGAAGAGAGGCTTAGACTAGCTGAACACGTTGAAGAATAACTCAAATCTACCACACAAATGCAGTATCTTTTCTTGTTGTATGCTGACATTATTAAACATATTTTTCAATAAGGTTGAGAGGAAGAACATAATCTTCATATGAAATCAGAGTTACTGAACCTGGAGGCTTCTGTAATGTAATACCACTATGGCTTCCTAGCATGAAACACAATCTTGTAAAGTATTTTCATGTTTCATCTACATATCCCTCTTCTGCTCCCTCCAACAGGGCGTGTTTCACTAGCCAGAGATCTCAACAGGTTAATTACAGATTGTAACGTAGACACTGGGAGTTGAGAAGCAGGTGGTAAGTTTAATATAACAAGGAACGATACAACGTAGGAGTAGCGTCTAGACATGAACAACAAAAAACAATACTGCCTGGGGAAGGAACCTAAGGGAGTGCCAGATAAAGGGGAGGTAATGAGTGAGGTAATGGAGTCCAGGTGTGCGCAGGTGCGCAAAATCATGAATGCCAGGTGCGCATGATGATGGTTCCCAGAACCGGTGGTTAGTAAACCGGCAACGTCAGGAGGAGCGGGACTAGACGTGACACAGATTCATTTTTTTATTACAGGATCCCCATTAGCTGTAGCAAAAGCAGCAGCTACTTTTCCTGGGGTCCACACAAAACATGAAATATGACAATACAGAACATTAACAGACAAGAACAGCTGAAGGACAGAACTCCATACATTTTAAAATGGAACACATAGCCTATATAGCAATACAAACAGTGGTTGCTCAACTAAAAGTTTTGTGATTATGTTGCGGGACTTAGAGGTCATTTGTGGTTTAGTAAGGTATGCTGCGTCACTACTTCATTGCTCCAGACCAGCGCAAGGGGGACTTAGATCACTGATTATTCTTTTGGGTCCCAAGACGCTACTGTGTCTAACTGACAATGAATCGGCGACATAAACCAAATAGAAACTGATAATTGTGCACGACCTCAGTATTACTTACTAAAACTGTTGTTACACTAAGGTTTTTATTCTAAGAGACACTTAGACTACAATTAGGGTGTGTAAATGTTAGGATTATTTTGCTCTTACTGTAGTACTGTAGCCACTCCCAATCGGTCACATTGTACAGTGCCTGAGTGGCGCAGCGGTCTAAGACACTGCATTGCAGTGCAAACTCAAATCAAATCAAATGTTATTGGTCACATACACATGGTTCGTAGATGTTAATGCGAGTGTAGCAAAAAATGCTTGTGCTTCTAGTTCTGACCATGCAGTAATATCTAACAAGTAAACTAACAAATTCACAACAACTACCTTATACACACAAATGTAAAGGGATGAAAAAGAATATGTACATTTTAAATATATGGATGAGCGATGGCTGTGCATAATAGGCAAGATGCAGTAGATGGTATATATATATATGAGATGAGTGATGTAGGGTATGTAAACACTATTAAAGTGGCGTTATTTAAAGTGACTAGTGACACCTTTATTAAGTCCATTTATTAAAGTGGCCAGAGATTTGAGTCTGTATGTTGGCAGCAGCCTCTATGTTAGTGATGGCTGTTTAAAAGTCTGGTGGCCTTGAGATAGTTGTTTTTCAGTCTCTTTGTCCCAGCTTTAATGCACCTGTACTGACCTCGCCTGGTGGATGATAGCAACGTGAACAGGCAGTGGCTCGGGTGGTTGTTGTCCTTGATGATCTTTTTGGCCTTCCTGTGACATCGGGTGCTGTAGGTGTCCTGGAGGGCAGGTAGTTTGCCCCCGGTGATGCGTTGTGCAGACCGCACTACCCTCTGGAGAGACTTGCGGTTGAGGGAGGTGCAGTTGCCGTACCAAGCGGTGATACAGCCCGACAGGACACTCTCAATTGTGTATCTGTAAAAGTTTGTGAGTGTTTTAGGTGACAAGTCAAATGTCTTCAATCTTCTTCACCACGCTGTCTGTGTGGGTGTGGACCATTTCAGTTTGTCAGTGATGCGTACGCCGAGGAACTTAAAACTTTACACCTTCTCCACTACTGTCCCGTCGATGTGGATGTGTGTGTGTGGGGGGGGGGAGGGTTGCTCCCTCTGCTGTTTCCTGAAGTCCACGATCATCTCCTTTGTTTTGTTGACGTTGACTGAGAGGTTATTTCACCTCACCACCTCCCTGTAGACCGTCTCGTCATTGTTGGTAATCAAGCCTGCCACTGTATTGTCGTCTGCATACTTGATGATTGAGTGGGAAGTGTGCATGGCCACACAGTCATGGGTGAACAGGGCATACAGGAGAGGGCTGAGAACGCACCCTTGTGGGGCCCCAGTGTTGAGGATCAGCGGGGTGGAGATGATGTTTTCTACCTTCACCACCTGGGGGCGGCCCATCAGAAAGTCCAGGACCCAGTTGCACAGGGCGGTGTCGAGAAGCAGTACTTAATCGATCCCGCTCCAGAGTACAGGCCTCGGTGTAACTCTCATTCCTTCGACAATAAACGTGAATCTAACCATCATCCCCTGGTGATGGTCAGGGGTTGACCATTGCTGAGTTTTTATACCAACACCTACCCCATAAGCATTCCTGTCTCTTCTATAGATGTTTTATCCTTTGTATTGCTACTGCTGTATCAAAGGAATGTGTCTCAGAAATTGATAATATATTAATGTTATCTGATGTTAGTAAGTTATTGATTTTATTAACCTTATTTCTAAGGCTACATATATTAATATGGGATAGTTTTAGCCCTTTCCTGTGTAGCTTCTCAGAGATATGTAAAAGAATAAACAAAGCAAGAGAAAAAAAAAGAAAATATTCCGAAGTCCATTAATCTCTCTGTGTGTGTGTGTGTGTTGCGGGGTTGAAGCTTCGAACTCATAGGATTGGCTCTTTCATCCCTTCCAGGCTTTTGGGAGGGAGGGTGGACAATAAGCCTGTCATAGGGCATGTAAGCAATGTCCCCATACGCTACGGCAGTTTCATGGCCGGGATAAGTTATTCTCTCATCTGGCACACAGCTTCAGGATAGTTCTCATTGAGGAAGATGTACATTCCTCTCAAGTTATTGTCTCTTTTCAGAACAGCTACAGTACTTTATCATTGAACCTCAGGAACTTGACCACTATCGGCCTGGGCCTGTCACCTGGTAGGATTTCCAATCCTGTGGGCGTGCTCCAATTCAATCTTCCTGTGGTCCATCTTCAGTTTGTCCAAGATCATTTCTCTCACTTTGTCCTCAGACTCCGTCCAGGTCTCGTGGAGATTCTGCAATTCCGTCCACAACAATGGAGAACACCATTGTGTTATTTAGATAGTGCTGTCATATTAGTTTGTAGGCCATTCGGACGCTACAGACGTTTTTTGTGAGAAGTCCGATTTTTCGGGATGTCTCCTGGTCTGACAAACAGGGCTGTAGCTCTGCCACTTTCCACCGCAGATGTGGAAGGCCAACACTGCGGACGCAGTGGAGAGGCAGCCCCTGCAAAAAAACACATCTTTATGTTTATAATCACCTACTTTTTCCCATATACGTTATTTGACTGGAGCATTTGTCCTCAAAATCCTTGCCCCGGGAGGGGATTCAAACTCACAGCCATCATATCTCACCAAATCTGGGTTTACCGCCTTAATAGATTATGCCAGTAATTAGTGATAGCAGTAAGGGGTAAATTACAGCTATTTGACATGACCACAAGCGTCTTAAACTTTTTTTTACAATATATGAACAAAACATACATTTTAATATAATCCTCCTACATCTTTATGGCTGTGAAAGCGCATGCATGTGTATGAAACGGCTAGGCAAAAATAATGGATTTTGTCATATGCGAAAATGTCCCTTCTGAATTTTTTCTAATGCTAGTATTCTACACTACACTTTACAGACCTAGTGGAACAAAAGTTAACCTTGAATTTGGAAGTTTAAAACATCCCTCTGGTGGCCAAGTTGACCTATTTTAGGAAATGATTGGTGGATATAAATACTCCCTGTCAGCTGGTGAGGTTAGCATAGGGCTAACGTGTGTCAGGTTACCTGATGGGACGAGCTACAATGTGGCATTCTATCACGCGCAACTACATCGACGATTGTAATTGGATGATGTACATTTTGAGATGGAGGTCCAGGATAAACTGAAACTTTTTCACAAGTATGACCCCACTGAGTCTCTTCACCTGTGACTGAGTGAGGTGAGGTGGTGTCTATGGAAACAAAACACTCAGCAAATTATGTTAAAGAAACATCTTCTTGGTAAAATGAAAGTGTGAGCTTGAATACAGCAGAGACTATTTGGCAGGGAGATAGAATGCCACCACAAAATTTGAATTACACACACACCATTTTTCTTCCAAATCGCATTAGTTACTTTAAAAGCAATGGAGAAGCTAATAGGGCATTTATTCAAAAAACATTTAATGTAGGTCAGAGAGGATAAGGAAAGGACTGGCAGTGGTGGTGACATGCGATGCACAGAGGGTTACTCTCTCAGCAGAGGAGAGAAGTGAGGAACATAGACTAACTATGTTCCTCTAACTATCTGGCCTGATCTCTGCCTGCAGCCAGACAGATAAAAGCCACACACATTCACTACGTATGCCATTTAGCAGATGCTTTGTCCAAAGCAATTTACAGTCAAGTATACATATACAGTGCTTTCAGAAAGTATTCCGACCTTGATTTTCTCCACATTTTGTTAGGTTACAGCCTTATTCTAAAATTGATTCAACATTTTTTCCCCCCCTCAATACCCCATACTGACAAAGCAAAAACAGTTTAGACATTTACATAAGTATTCAGACCCTTTACTCACTACTTTGTTGTAGCACCTTTGCAGCAATTACAGCCTTGAGTGTTCTTTGGAATGACACACCTGTATTTGGGGAGTTTCTCCCATTCTTCCCTGCCGATCCTCTCAAGCTCTGTCAGGTTGGATGGGGAGCGTGGCGCTGCAGAGCTATTTTCAGGTCTCTCCAGAGATGTTGGATCGGGTTCAAGTCCGGGCTCTGGCTGGGCCACTCAAGGACAATGAGACTTGTCCCGAAGCAACTTCTGTGTTCTTTTGGCTGTGTGTTTAGGGTTGTTGTCCTGTTAGGTGAACCTTCACCCCATTCTGAGGTCCTGAGCGCTCTGGAGCAGGTTTTCATCAAGGATCTCTCTTTGCCTCGATCCTGACTAGTCTCCCTGCTGCTGAAAAACATCCGCACAGCATGATGCTGCCACTACCATGTTTCACCGTAGGGAGGGTGCCAGGCTTCCTCCAGAGTTGAATCTTGGTTTCATCAGACCAGAGAATCTTGTTTCTCATGGTCTGAGAGTCTTTAGGTGCCATTTCTGCAAACTCCAAGCAGGCTGTCATGTGCCTTTTTCTGAGGCGGGGCTTCCGTCTGGCCAATCTACCATAAAGGCCTGATTGGTGGAGTGCTGCAGAGATGGTTGTCCTTCTGGAAGGTTCACCCATCTCTGTAGAGGAACTTTAGAGCTCTGTCAAGGTGACCATTGGGTTCTTGGTCACATCTCTGACCAAGGCCCTTCTCCCCCGATTGCTTAGTTCGGCCGGGTGGCCAGCTCTGGGAAGAGTCTCGGTGGTTCCAAACTTCTTCCATTTAAGAATGATGGAGTCCACTGTGTTCTTGGGGACCTTCAATACTGCAGACATTTTTTGGTACCCTTCCCCAGATCTGTGCCTCAACACAATCCTGTCTCAGAGCTCTACGGACAATTCCTTGACTTCATGGCTTGGTTTTGCTCTGTCGTGGACTGTCAACTGTGGGACCTTATATAGACACGTGTGTGTGCCTTTCCAAATCATATCCAATCAATTGAATTTACAACAGGTGGACTCCAATTAAGTTGTCGAAACATCAAGGATTATCAATGGAAACAGGATGCACCTGAGCTCAATTTAGAGTCTCATTTAACTAATCCATTGCAGAAGCGTAGACTAAAAGCCAATTCATGCTTGATCCGAAAATGTGGTCGGAGGCTCCATGTGGAGGGGATAATGCAATTAACTTCTTTGGGACTGGGGGACAGTATGGAGTAGCTTGGATAATAAGGTACCCAGAGTAAACTGCCTGCTACTCAGGCCAAAAAGCTAGAATATGCATATAATTAGTAGATTTGGATAGAAAAAAAACTCAGAAGTTTCCAAAACTGTTTCAGTGATGTCTGAGTATAACAGAACTCATATGGTAGGCAAAAACCTGAGAAAAAATACAACCAGGAAGTGAGAAATCTGAGGTTTGTAGTTTTTCATGTCATTGCCTATCGAATATACAGTTTCTGTGGGGTCATATTGCACTTCCTAAGGCTTCCACTAGATGTCAACAGTCTTTAGAACCTTGTTTGAGGCTTCTACTGTGAAGGAGGAGAGAATGAGAGCTGTTTCAACCAGATGTCTGGCAGAGTGCCATGAGCTCAGTCTCGCGCACTCCCGTGAGAGTTAGCTGCGTTCCATTGCATTTCTAAAGACAAAGGAATTCTCCGGTTGAAACATTATTTAAGATTTATGATAAAAACATCCTAAAGATTGATTCTATACATCGTTTGACATGTTTCTATGAACAGTAATATGACTTTTCGTCTGAACTTTCGCCTGGACTTGCCCACGCCTCGAGTTTGGATTTGTGTACTAAACGCGAAAAAAAAGGAGGTATTTGGACATAAATGATGGACTTTATCGAACAAAACAAAGATTTATTGTGGAACTGGGATTCCTGGGAGTACATTCTGATGAAGATCAAAGGTAAGTGAATGTTTATAATGCTATTTCTGACTTTTGTGAAACCTCTCCTTCTTTGGAAAATGGCTGATTGTTTTTCTGTGACTTGGAGCTTACCAAACATAATCGCAAGGTGTGCTTTCGCCGTAAAGCGTTTTTTAAATCTGACACAGCGGTTGCATTAAGGAGAAGTTTATCTATATTTCCATGAATAACACTTGTATCTTATCAATGTTTATGATGAGTATTTCTGTAATTTGATGTGGCTCTCTGCACTTTCACTGGATGTTTGTTTGAGACAATGCATTTCTGACCATAACACACACATTTCAAATTAGGTTTTTGTACATAAAGATGAACTTTATTGAACAAAACACACATTTATTGTGTAACATGAAGTCCTGTGAGTGCCATCTGATGAAGATCATCAAATGTTAGTGATTAACTTCTTCTGGCTGCAAGCCCGAAGCCGGCCACAATATGACAACAGCCACTTCAAGTGCAGGGC
This sequence comes from Salvelinus fontinalis, assembly GCF_029448725.1. NCBI lineage: Eukaryota > Metazoa > Chordata > Actinopteri > Salmoniformes > Salmonidae > Salvelinus > Salvelinus fontinalis. The sequence goes on from NC_074692.1 coordinate 14,222,740, forward strand.
GCGAAATTCAAAATATATTTTTTGAAATATTTAACTTTCACACATTAACAAGTACAATACAGCAAATGAAAGGTACACATCTTGTGAATCCAGCCAACATGTCCGATTTTTAAAACGTTTTACAGCGAAAACAGCATGTATATTAATGTTAGCTCACCACCAAATACAAAAAAGGACAGACATTTTTCACAGCACAGGTAGCATGCACAAAGCCAACCTAACTAACCAAGAACCAATCAAACTAACCAACAAACAACTTCATCAGATGACAGTCTTATAACATGTTATTCAATAAATCTATTTATGTTCGAAAAATGTGCATATTTCAGGTATAAATCATAGTTTACATTGCAGCTACAATCAGAAATTGCACCGAAAGCAGCCAGAATAATTACAGACACCAACGTCAAATACCTAAATACTCATCATAAAACATTTCTGAAAAATACATAGTGTCCAGCAAATGAAAGACAGGCATCTTGTGATTCCAGCCAATATTTCCGATTTATTAAGTGTTTTACAGCGAAAACACAATATAGCGTTATATTAGCTTACCACAATAGCCAGAAACACAGGCCATTTCCCAGTAGCAAAAGTTAGCGATCGTATCAAACCAGCAAAAGATATATAATTTTTGACTAACCTTGATAAGCTTCATCAGATGACAGTCCTACAACATCAGGTTAAACATACACTTATGTTTTGTTCGAAAATGTGCATATTTAGAGCTGAAATCAGTGGTTATACATTGTGCTAACGTAGCATCTTTTTACCACAACGTCCGGATATTTTTCTGACACTTTTTCTGACACACATATTCTGACCAAATAGCTATTCATAAACATAACAAAAAAATACATGTTGTATAGGAAATGATAGATACACTAGTTCTTAATGCAATCGCCGTGTTAGAATTCTAAAAATAACTTCATTACGACATCCAGCTTAGGTATAGCGAGAGAGTACCCAAAAGCTGGGCGCAAACGACTAGCACAACATGTTCGACAGATATATGAAATAGCATCATAAAATGGGTCCTACTTTTGCTGATCTTTCATCAGAATGTTGTACAAGGGGTCCTTTGTCGGGAACAATCGTTGTTTGGATTTAGAACGGCCTTTTCCCTCTCGATTTAGCAAGCACACTTGCCAAGTGGCGCGAATCTCTCCATGTCAACAAACGGAAGAGAACGGAACACGGCAAAACTCCCGAAAAAATTTCAATAATCTGATTAAACTATATTGAAAAAACATACTTTACGATGATATTGTCACATGTATCAAATAAAATCAAAGCGGGAGATATTAGTCGTCCATAACGGCAGCTTATCAGAAGGCAAATCCAGGTCCCTGCTCGCGCTCTCCAGAAAACAGGAAACTGGTGACACGTCATGCCAAGAGCTTTAATTCGACACCAGATCAAGTTACACACTCCATTTCTTCTCTCACTCCTTGTCGACATCTAGTGGAAGACGTATGAAGTGCATCTAAACGAATAAATATCAAGGACTTTAATAGGCAGCCCCTAGAAGAGAGCGTCGATTTCAGATTTTCCACTTCCTGTCAGGAAGTTTGCTGCAAAAGGAGTTCTGTTTGACTCACAGATATAATTCAAACGGTTTTAGAAACTAGAGAGTGTTTTCTATCCAATAGTAATAATAATATGCATATTGTACGAGCAAGAATTGAGTACGAGGCCGTTTGAAATGGGCACCTTTTATCCGGCTACTCAATACTGCCCCTGCAGCCCAAACAGGTTAATTTAATCGCTATTTCTGACTTTTGTGAGGGCTCTCCTTGGTTGGAAAATGGCTTTATGGTTTTCTATGACTAGGTGCTGACCTAACATAATCGTTAGGTGTGCTTTCACCGTGAAGCCTATTTGAAATCACACACTGTGGCTGGATTTACAAGAAGTGTATCTTTAAAATGGTGTAAAATACTTGTATGTTTGAGGAATTTTAATGATGGGATTTCTGTTTTTTTGAATTTGGCGCCCTGCAATTTCACTGGCTGTTGTACATATCCCAGAGAGCAATTAAGGAGCTTCCAGAAGCATGCAGGGGCCAAATCGAGTTCTGTACCACATCGCCATGCGCTGCATTGACATGATTGGTTGACGGTAGGTGGGGGCGGAACGTCCTTGCTCCACAATGCGCAAAAAGTATGAATGACCTGACTTCTGCAGAGGTTATATCAACCTAAATGCTGCATGGCCAATGCAGACTACGGATTGACCATGTGCCCAGATGCACAATGCATTCTGTCCCGGATGTGCACTCTCCCGCCAATTTGTGCACATTCATTATTTTATAACTTCAATGTGTGAATTGTTTGCATTTGATTGTTAGTGTATATCAATTCCCCATTACATTTATTGTTAATTTCGATCATTTCTCATTGACAATGTTTGTTACTTTGACTATGGTATTTTATTTGAAGACAGTCAATGTTATTATTATAGTCTTCCCGTTCTCATTGTGGCAGTGAACACATTGTTTGCAGAGTGCACAACATATGCTTCACTTGTGAAAAATACGTTTTGGTTTATTTCATTCCATTTATGAGTTTTGTCAATTTAGTCATTGTCTTTTGTTTGGAGTGCTCCTGTCAATGTTGAATAAAGACATGCAGCATAGAAGTGGGCCTATAGGCTACCTGGCCTGCGCGCAAATGTACGCATACAATGTGGTCATTTGGGGGATCTGATATAATTTCTGATTGACTTAACGCACCACCACTAATTGACATCTGGAGGTTATCAAAGTAATGTTTTCTTCACTTCAAACAGCGAGCAAACAAAGTCTGTTTTGACATCCATTGAGAAATAAAAAATTCCTCAATGTGTTTGAAAAAGCTTTCCAGCTCTCTCCCTTTCGATAACCACTCGAGCATGAAAGGGAAAAATGTCATGCTCTCATTCAGTGGAAACGTCATAAAATACGCCTCCCTGATTACTTCTTGGCAGTGCTTGACTTGGACTGAAATAGGTTCCAGTACTCATTTTGGGTGCTGGTACTGTATATATCTAGGTGCAGGAGTTCCACAATACTTTTAAGCTAATATTCTATAAGAGGAACAGGAGCTCAAGCAGTAGAAAATGTGAAGTGCTGGTGAAGTGCTGGTGCTGGTACTTCTGCCAGCAGCATACCACCCTGCATACCACTACTGGCTTGCTTCTGAAGCTAAGCAGGGTTGGTCCTGGTCAGGCCCTGGATGGGAGACCAGATGCTGCTGGAAGTGGTGTTGGAGGGCCAGTAGGAGGCACTCTTTCCTCTGGTCTAAAAAATATCCCAATGCCCCAGGGCAGTGATTGGGGACACTGCCCTGTGTAGGGTGCTGTCTTTCGGATGGGACGTTAAACGGGTGTCCTGACTCTCTGAGGTCATTAAAGATCCCATGGCACTTATCGTAAGAGTAGGGGTGTTAACCCCGGTGTCCTGGCTAAATTCCCAATCTGGCCCTCAAACCATCATGGTCACCTAATAATCCCCAGTTTACAATTGGCTCATTCATCCCCCTCCTCTCCCCTGTAACTATTCCCCAGGTCGTTGCTGCAAATGAGAACGTGTTCTCAGTCAACTTACCTGGTAAAATAACGGTAAAATAAAAATAAAAAACTCAACTCCAGTGAGCTCCTGCTCAAGTCAAGCACTGCTTCTTATCCCTTGCGCAAATAGCCTACATCTGTGTCTGTCTGGAGTGGAAACTCTGAGGGCCCAGAATATTTTATAATGTTGTAAGCAAGCTTCGGGCTGGACCCAACTTAATAGTTGATACAATGTTTCAAGTTCGTCCCAGACACACAATGTGTAGTCAATGAGAATTGTTTTTATCAGGATATTTTCTACCTGCAGGCTTCAATGTTGTTTGTTGGATTTATTTGTTGGATTTATGTAGGCTATTTTTACATAGTTGGCAATGGCAAAAAAATTCATTTAGATTTCAATAGAATCTTGATTAACCACATGACAATAATTTTGAGATATGAAGACGTTATTATAAATGAAATTAAACAGTTTCACGAAAATGTGCATATGAAAAACATAACTGGCATGCAGATTTGTGGAATCAAATCAAATGGTATTGGTCACATACACCTGTTTAGCAAATGCTTGTGTTTCTAGCTCTGACAGTGCAGTAATATCGAACAATTTCACAACATATACCCAATACACACAAATCTAAGTAAAGGAATGGAATTAAGAATATATAACTATATGGACGAGCAATGTCAGAGCGGCATAGACTAAGATAGAATATAATATTGTACATACATATGAGATTAAGAACAATTCTTATTTTCACACTGACGGCCAGACAACACTGGGCCAATGGTGCGCCGCACTATGGGACTCCCAATCACGGCCAGTTGTGATACAGCCTGGAATCAAACCAGGGTGTCTGTACTGATGCCTCAAGCACTGAGATGCATTGCCTTAGACCGCTGCACCACTCGGGAACACTAGTCATTAAAGGGGTAAACAGGCAGTGGCTCGGGTGGTTGTTGTCCTTGCTAATCTTTTTGGCCATCCAGTGACATCGGATGATCTGTGTGTCCTGGACGGCAGGTAGTTTGCCCCCGGTTGTGGGTTGGGCAGACCGCACCACCCTCTGGAGATCCTTGCGGTTGCTTGTGGTGCAGTTGCCGTACCATGTGGTGATACAGCCCGACAGGATGCTCTCAATTGTGCATCTGTAAAAGTGTGAGGGTTTAAGGTGCCAAACCAAATTTCTTCAGCCTCCTGAGGTTGAAGAAGCGCTGTTGCGCCTTCTTCACCACACTGTCTGTGTGGGTGGACCATTTCAGTTTGTCAGTGATGTGTATGCTGAGGAACTTGAAGCTTTCCACCTTCTCCACTGCGGTGCCATCAATGTGGATGGGGGGTGCTCCGTCTGCTGTTTCCTGAAGTCACGATCATCTCCTTTGTATTGTTGATGTTGAGTGAGAGATTATTTTCCTGGCACCACACTTCCAGAGCCCTCACCTCCCCTGTAGGCTGTCTCGTCATTGTTGGTAATCAAGCCTACTACTGTTGTGTAATCTGCAAACTTGATGATTGAGTTGGAGGCGTGTGTGTCCACACAGTCATGGGTAAACAGGGAGTACAGGAGGGGGCTGAGCAAGCATGAGGATCAGTAAAGTGGAGGTGTGTTTTTTACCTTCACCACCTGGGGGTGGCCCGTCAGGAAGTCCAGGACCCAGTTGCACAGGGCAGGGTTTAGACCCAGGGCCTCAAGCTTAATGTTGGTGTTGAAAGCTGAGCTATAGTCAATGAACAGCATTCTTACATAGGTATTCCTCTTGTCCAGATGGGATAGGGCAGTATGCAGCCGATTGCATCGTCTGTGGCTCTATTGGGGGGGGTAAGCAAATAGAAGTGGGTCCAGGGTGACAGTTAAGGTAGAGTTGAAATGATCTTTGACTAGTCTCTCATGATGACAGAAGTGAGTGCTACGAGGCAATAGTCATTTAGTTCAGTTACCTTTGCTTTCTTGGGTACAGGAACAATGGTGGCAATCTTGATGCATGTGGGGACAGGAGACTGTGACAGGGGGAGATTGAATATATCCATAAACACACCAGCCAGCTGGTCTGCGCATGCTCCGAGTACGCGGCTAGGGATGTCGTCTGGGCCGGCAGCCTTGCAAGGGTTAACACGCTTAAATGTCTTACTCACGTCCGCCACAGAGAAGGAGAGCCCACAGTCCTTGGTAGCGGGCCGCGTCGGTGGCACTGTGTTATCCTCAAAGCGGGCGAAGAAGGTGTTTAGCTTGTCCGGAAGCAAGACGTCAGTGTCCACAACGTTTTCCTTTTGTAGTCCGTGATTGTCTGTAGACCCTGCCACATACGTCTCGTGTCTGAGCTGTTGAATTGCAACTCCACTTTGTCTCTATACTGACGTTTTGCCTATTTTATTGACTTGCGGAGGGAATAACTACACTGTTTGTAGTCTGGCATATTCCCAGTCACCTGGCCATGATTAAATCCGGTGGTTCACGCTATCAGTTTTGCATGAATGCTGCCATCCATCCAAGGTTTCTGGTTATGGTAGGTTTTAATAGTCACAGTGGGTACAACATCTCCTATACACTTCCTGATAAACTCAGTTACCGTATCAGTATATTCATCAATGTTATTCTCGGAAGCTACCCGGAACATATCCCAGTCCGTGTGATCAACACAATCTTGAAGCGTGGATTCCAATTGGTCAGACCAGCGTTGAATAGTCCTTAGCATGGATACTTCCTGTTTCAGTTTCTGCCTATAGGAAGGGAGGAGAAAAATGAAGTCGTGGTCAGATTCACCCCCAGGTGGTGAAGGTAAAAAACACACCTCCACTTTACTGATCCTCATGCTTGCTCAGCCCCCTCCTGTACTCCCTGTTTACCCATGACTGTGTGGACACACACGCCTCCAACTCAATCATCAAGTTTGCAGATTACACAACAGTAGTAGGCTTGATTACCAACAATGACGAGACAGCCTACAGGGGAGGTGAGGGCTCTGGAAGTGTGGTGCCAGGAAAATAATCTCTCACTCAACATCAACAAAACAAAGGAGATGATCGTGACTTCAGGAAACAGCAGAGGGAGCACCCCCCATCCACATTGATGGCACCGCAGTGGAGCAGGTGGAAAGCTTCAAGTTCCTCAGCATACACATCACTGACAAACTGAAATGGTACACCCACACAGACAGTGTGGTGAAGAAGGCGGAACAGCGCTTCTTCAACCTCAGGAGGCTGAAGAAATTTGGTTTGGCACCTTAAACCCTCACACTTTTACAAATGCACAATTGAGAGCATCCTGTCGGGCTGTATCACCACATGGTATGGCAACTGCACCACGAGCCATGTTTCCGTAAACAGAGTATGTTACAATCCCTGATATCGCTCTGGAAAGAAATCCTTGCCCTGAGCTCATCAACTTTATTATCCAGAGACTGAACATTAGCGAATAATATACTCGGAAGCGGTGGGTGGTCGGACTAGAAGACCACTCCGAGTACCTCTCATCCGCCGGCTGTGTTTTGGGTTGGCCTCTGGAATCAGTTCAATTGCCCTGGGGGGTGCGAACAAAGGATCCACTTCGGGAAAATCGTATTCCTGGTCATAATGCTGGTAGTACTGCGGGCCTCCCGGGTGGCGCAGTGGTCTAGGGCACTGCATCGCAGTGCTAGCTGCGCCACCAGAGTCTCTGGGTTCGCGCTCTGTCGCAGCCGGCCGCGACCGGAAGGTCCGTGGGGCGATGCACAATTGGGCTAGCGTCGTCCGGGTTAGGGAGGGTTTGGCCGGTAGGGATATCCTTGTCTCATCGCGCTCCAGCGACTCCTGTGGCGGGCCGGGCTCAGTACGCGCTAACCAAGGGGGCCAGGTGCACGGTGTTTCCTCCGACACATTGGTGCGGCTGGCTTCCGGGTTGGAGGCGCGCTGTGTTAAGAAGGAGTGCGGCTTGGTTGGGTTGTGCTTCGGAGGACGCGTGGCTTTCGACCTTCGTCTCTCCCGAGCCCGTACGGGAGTTGTATCGATGAGATAAGATAGTAATTAGTAGCGATTGGATACCACGAAAATTGGGGAGAAAAGGGGATAAAATAAAATAATATATATATATATAAAAAATTATGCTGGTAGTACTGGTGAGTTACCGCCGCTCTGATATCAGATAGTTCTTCCCGGCTATATGTAATTACACAAAAAAAAATCTGGGATAATAATGTGAGAAATAATATATATAAAAAAGAAAAATACTGCAAGGTTTCCTAAGAGCTAGAAACATGGCAGCCCTCTCTGTCGGTGCCATTTTCACAACGGCAACATTTCCACATGAGAAAGGTTACCGACTCCTCATGTAGCCTATTAGCGGCAACTTCAGGAGAGTAATGGCAGAATCTACGAAAGCCAGCAGGAGCGGGATGAGAATAGTTGGATCAGGTTAAGATTAGGGGGATTATCTAGATCTCTGGCGCTCGCTTGAGGCATTTGTCTTATTTCATCAAACCGTAACCTTAAAGCATCAGACAAGCTCAATGCATATAGTTGATTTTATTAAAACACTTAAGGTGTGTCTATATATGGAAAAATACACGTTTAAACATTTTGACCAATCGAACAGACGACTTTCGGTTGACCAAGATTTTTTGGGGTCGGGGACAGCCCTAATATTGTAGAACACCTGATGAAACTAACACTGTAAACATTGATCAGTGTTTTTACCTTATTTTTGCTGGTTGAAATATACAATCTACACAGGACCTTATAATCGGCAGGTTTGCATGGGGGGAGTCACCAGGCGTCAAATTGACATCACCAGGCGTCAAATTGATTAATATACCAATAACAAAGAGTTCCAAACCTTTTTGCCAAAAAAGACTTGTTTTCAGTTTTCCCCTCCCCACTCAGACCACTCCCAGACAGTCCTTACACAATTCTTTGCTTAAGGAATATGTTTTTTGCCCCCACATTTTTTTGGTCCATTTTAATGGACAACTATTACAGTAGGGTAATACATTTTGATCCAGAAATGATTTTATTGATAAAAAATGGCTGCGTTGGACCTTTAAGTGGGGGGGGGGGGGTAATTAAATGGAATACACCCCCCTCTACCCATGGCTGAAGCTGCAGAACCATCCCTTTTAGAATCAATAGAAACATAGAGCAGATAGTGATTATGTGGGCTCCCACAAAATATGTCCTTGGGCTTTTCACACATCACATTGCACACCATGATGACTCTTTCTTTTAAGATCCCAAGCTGCAGATTATAGCATACAAATCTATTTTTCCATTTCTGTATGCTTTTCTGAATCTATTCACTGATACGCTACACAGTGGTGACAGAATGCACTTGACATTCAAAGGAAATGGAAAACAATGTTAGAATTCTCAATTTTTTTCAAATTAGGTTAATTGGTAGTGAGAACTCATGAAATGCACTTTACTTAAAATCTACAAGGATAAACTATTTGAGGTATATGTAGCCTGGAGACATACCGTACATTCTGGTAATCTAGTCCTAACATCAATGAAAGGAAATGTTATGGTACTTTCTGTGTCTCAATGTACAACATATATTTCCCTGCATGGTGGTCTTTTTGAAAATATTCTAGGAAAATGAACAGAAGTATATTAGGATGAGCAACCTGATAATTGTTTTCTTAATTGACAGACTCTCTTGGAGCTGTTATAAGGAGCTGGACTCCATATGCTTCAAAATGGTATCTGTAATATCAATATCTAAAGAAGACACCAGTTTCTTTGCCCCCCTCCTCCCACCACCCACCCCAGAGGAAGATAGTTGATTTTGTTACCCAATCTATTTAGCTGATTAATTAATTTAATGACCAGTATGTGCTTGCTCTTTGACTCAGAAAACATTTCTGTCAACTCTGAAAATAGATTCAGAAAAAGTCTAAATTGATTAATAAATGGCCATAAAAGTCCTTGTTTTACCAGATTTTGCAATTCCCTAATCAAAATGCTCTGACATTAGTGCTAATGCTTAATTTTGTGATTCAACATGCTTTTCATGGACATCTAAGGTGATCTTGAATCAATTAACACAATCAGCAAAATAATGAAATTAGAGCTGAACAAAGGCCACCATGACATTATTATGGATTAGAGATTGTAATTAATTATAAGAATATTGCTTTGATCAGAGACGAGGGGAAAAAACGGTCTGCAGCAGGGAAATACAACACTATGATGATTGAATAATTTGACCCATTAATTAGTTCTCTCTACCGAATAGAATATATGATCATGATTTAATTCAGTCGTACCGCACATAATTAATTAACTTGAATGCATGAACATATGGAGATGTGTTAAGATCCATTCCTTACACTCTTAGAGAAGGCGTTTTATAGAATCTCAAAGGATTCTTCGGCTGTCCTTATAGGAGAACCCTTTTTGGTTCTAGGTAGAACCCTTTCCAGAGGGCTCTACATGGAACCCAAAAGGGTTCTCCTGGAAACCAAAAAGAGTTCTCCTATGGGGACAGCTGAAGAACCCTTTTGGAACCCTTTTTTACTAAGAGTGTACAGCTCTATTGTTATTAGTGTTTATTTATTTATTTATTTTTGGCATCAAGAGTCTGACCTCCATTAACTACCCACAGAGAACATTTATACCTGTGAGGTTTCACACACTGTTCAGCTTTCAATTAGCATAATCACAAATAGAAGAAGAGTTACATTTAGTCAACATCAGAAGAATAATTAAAACACAGGCCATGTTAGTAAGTAGTGATCTTATCTGCGCAGTCTGGGCGAGGGCCATATTAAACAACAGCATTGCATTTTGCAAGTGTCTTTACAGGTGATAAGTGGGCCTATGAATCTGCCTGCAGTGTGGTGGGTGAGTGACTGAACCAGGGGGCTAAGTGGGCAGGGCCCTGCTCAGCCCAGTGAATGAGTGGTACAGTAGAGTATTTCTCTCCAGACAGACGGTGGAACTTTGGCAAGACTGTTTGTTAACAGGACATGTGTCACCTGCTGGCTGGGCCACAGGTGATCCAATCGTCCGGCTATTAAAAATGTAAGACCTTAATTGGCTAAGTTCCAATAGGCAAGCTCAGCAGAAAAGGTGTTGGGTTTTGTCAACTAGTAGACCCTCCCGTGCTGCCTTATTGAAACCGTGAGGAGAATTGCTATCAGTAGAACTATCTGCTGCATGCTCAAATGGGCTGTGTTTTTGTCTCTTTCCACTGAACACATTTATCATTGTGCTCATGAGCTCACACAAAGAAATTACACTGGCGCACTGGGCAATTGGGCAGCTGTAAAATCAGACACAGAATAATCAAACTGATCCATGCCTCTGGTAATGGCTCTATTGGCTATTGGAATTGTAGGGAGGAAAGATATTTCATTTATGCCATCTGCAATTTGTGATTCGTTTTGCATTTTGTGAACCTACACACAAACACAACTGACATTTGGTAGATCTCACAACAAATCCCTCAGTATCTAAAGATCAGCTTGTCAACCTATCGATCTAACCATCTCATGTACGGCCTTCAGTGCCATATAAATCCACCTCAGGTTTGGATATTTTCTCATCTCAACCATCTGATCTCTGGGGTGCTTACATCTCAATTTCATATGAAATAATAGCTTCATCAGAATGTGGCCAGCTATGAATAATACAGATGTTTGATTGTCACATACTCTGTATAGGTGCAGTGAAATGTGTTGTTTTCAAGGGTCAACCATAGTGTTACATCAAACCCTAGAACGAATTCCACCCATTTTTTTCAACTTGTCGGCTGAGGTATTCAAACCAGCGACCTTTCAGTTACTGGCCCAATGCTCGCTAGGCTACCTGCCACCATGGCCATTATATGAAGCGGCATTCACTTGGGTTTTCATCACACAACTATCGTGCACTCCAACTGAAATAGTGTCTGATTTCATAGCTGTTTATAGTAGATGATTATGGCGCTCAAATGACATTACCCCATTATGGGCCTGGAGTAAGTTTCAGGCTTCTAGGACAGATCAGAATGTTTTAACATTAGCTGTTGGATAGGAACTCACTTACTTGGCCTTTTTAACACCATAAGCAAGGTTGTGTATTCTCACACAGGCATTGGTTACTGTTGTCCATTATTCTACACAGAAGCACTTAACCATCTAACTCTGTACTTATCGTCCTAATGGAAATATTGTTCTGTTGTGTCCTCCCTCTAGTTACAACGAGAGAGAGAGGGGGGGATGAATAAAGTAAAGGAATCAGCCTTGTTACAGTCTGGTCTCTTGTGCAGTAAGCACACAAACTATAACAGAGAGAGACCTTCCTTCCTCTATAAACCCTGAGCAGACAGTAAATATGGGTCCAGTTTAAAACCTGTTAAGGCTAGGGGGTGCTGTTGTCACTATTTATGGAAATCGTGTAATTTTTGAAACGGCTTCCTACAAAATTCTTGATCATACAATATGCATATTATTATTGTTATTGTATAGAAAACAGTCGATAGTTTCTATAGGCGTTGACATTTTGTCTCTAAGTGGAACAGAACTCATTCTACAGCAATTTCCCTGACATGGAGTCAGATTTCACACATTTTGGCCCCTGTTCTGGAGTCAGTTTTAAGGCCACTGTTATTCCTATGAATATACGGACACTGCTTACGTCTTCCCCTGGATGCCTTTACGTGATGACGCTTTGAATGGTATCGATTGCGCAATCACAGCCACTATAAATGAAAAAATCATGTAGGTAGGAACTCTTTTCTTGGTGCGTCATGCGCGCGGAGGATACCGACCTACTGTTTTTCCAAGCATTAGTGTAGCCAGTTATATTTCTCCGGTCATATTTTTACTCGTTATAGGAGTTAAAAACATCATAAGGTAGTTAATTTAAAGCGTTTTATAGCAATTTATATCCGTTTAGTGCGATTTTGGGACATTTATTTTTGAGCCACTGTGAATCTCTGGGCATCGTTCCAGTTCATGCCGAACGCAATGTGCATTTCTGCATAGCAAGAGGACAGCTTTCGACCAAAAGACGATTAGACCCAAGAAAGGATTCTTTGACCAAGATTCTGATGGAAGAACAGCTCAAAGTAGGAACAATTTATTATGATAAATCGTGTTTCTGTCGAAAAATGCTAGTGGCTTAGGACGCCATTTTTTTTGACTTAGCTTCGCTTGGCGCAAACTGTATTGAAAAGTAAGGATAATTTAAAAAATGTAATTCCGCGATTGTATTAAGAATTAAATTGTCTATCAATCGCTGTCCACCCTATATTTTTTAGTCACGTTTATGAGTATTTATGTATACGACTAGATCACTGTCTAATATGGCGCAGGATATTTTCTGACCAGCTGGGCTACTTTTCTCATTGTCTAACCATGATTTTGGTGGCTAAATATGCACATTTTCGAACAAACTCTATATGTATGTTGTAATGTGATGTTACAGGAGTGTCATCTGAAGAATTCTGAGAAGGTTAGTGAAAAAATTTATATATTTTGGCGATGTTTACGTTATCGCTCTCTTTGGCTAGAATCAATGCTGGGGTAATGTTTGCACATGTGCTATGCTAATATAACGATTTATTGTGTTTTCGCTGTAAGACACTTAGAAAATCTGAAATATTGTCTGTATTCACAGGATCTGTGTCTTTCGATTCGTGTATGCTGTGTATTTTTACGAAATGTTTGATGATTAGTAGTTAGGTAAACACGTTGCTCATTGTAATTATTCTAGTCCATTTGTGACGGTGGGTGCAATTGTAAACTATGACATCTACCTGAAATATGCACATTTTTCTAACAAAACCTATCCTATACCATAAATATGTTATCAGACTGTCATCTGAGGAGGTTTTTTCTTGGTTGGTGGCTATCAATATCTTAGTTTAGCCGAATTGGTGATAGCTACTGGTGTTGGTGGACAAAGAAAAAATGGTGGATTATGCTAATGTATTTAGCTAATAGATTTACATCTTTACATATTGTGTCTTCCCTGTAAAACATTTTAAAAATCGGAGATGTTGGCTGGATTCACAAGATCTGTGTCTTTCATTAGCTGTATTGGACTTTAATGTGTGAAAGTTAAATATTTAAAAAAAAAAAAAATAAATTGAATTTCGCGGCTCTGCCTTTTCAGTGGGGGTGGGGGGGGTGTGCCGCTAGCGGCACCCCGGGGCTAGACAGGTTAAAGCGGTGCACAGTGTCAGGCTCAGGCCACAGTAAAAGTCACTCACCTTCCTTTACCCTGGCCTTGGATGGCCATACTGATACTCATACTGAGCACACTGCTGTTGACCAGATACATCCAAGGGAGCTCTGGAGTGTAGAGAATTGAGACAATATCTCCTTTGGATCTCTGATCTGAGCTGCACCACTAAAGAGTTGAGCTGCACCACTAAAGAGTTGAGCTGCACCACTAAAGAGTTGAGCTGCACCACCACCACAGGGTTCAGGACACAAACTCAGCAAAAAAAGAAACGTCCCTTTTTCAGGACCCTGTCTTTCAAAGATAATGTGTAAAAATCCAAATAACTTCACAGATCTTCAGTGTAAAGGGGTTTAAACACGTTTTCCATGCTTGTTCAATGAACCATAAACAATTAATGAACATGCACCTGTGGAACGGTCGTTAAGACACTAACAGCTTACAGACGGCAGGCTATTAAGGTCACAGTTATGAAAACCAGTAACTGGAAAGTCGCAATATTGAATCCCCGAGCCAACAAGGTAAGAAATCTGTCAATGTCTCCTTGAGCAAGGCGCTTAACCCTAATTGCTCCAGGGTCGCTGTTGATAACGGCTGACCCTGGCTGTGACCCCTCTCTCAGGGTAGTTGGTATATGCCAAAAAATACAATTGGAATTCACACGTGTATAATACATAGTTTTACATCTGTGAAATTGGACAAATATAAGCACCCACCAAATTATTATAATAAAAGTGACTAAGAAAAAACCTTACCTAAAGCCTGGAGCAGAGGAGAGGTTTAGAGAAATATCTAGGGTATACCTTTGGAATAGTGTTTGGAATAAAAGGAGAGAGACTACAACCAACACAACTGTAGAGCAATGTTACTGAGGCATTCTGGGTCATGATGTTGTATAATCAGAGGTAAAAACCTGTCCAGGAAATCCTTTCGAAATCAAATTAAATCACTTAACAATTCATCATTTAACATATCTCCTCTCACAAGAGGTTGAAACAAGTAATCTGCCCACTCACCTGCCAAGCATTCTAACACACTCAACTCTGAAGCTTTAGAAAAGACCTGGCATCTCTGCATGTCCCTACTTCCACCCCCCATTCCCCTCCTCTGAGCAGCATCTGAGTCATAGCATCCTGCACCTGCTGATTTGTCAGGCCACGCTGCAAACATTAGTTCACTGTTGTCCATCAGCACACATAATGAAGCGTAATAGCAGATAATGTGCTCACTGATGCAATGCCTTTTAAAGATGAGGCAAATTGATTCCCCTAAGTAGTTCATGCTATTGGCATTCAGAGTGTGCACCCGCTCCCGAGTACACTCACACACACACACACACATACATATACACACACTTCCCAATTTCTCCCACAGCTGACAGCTCCAAGTTTAATTTAAATCCGTTTTCAGACCAATGTTTTGTAGACTGTTCTTGGTGGGAGGCAAATGATTAAAACAAATTACAAAGGGAGAAGCAAGATTATTTATCTGGCATTACAAGTATACACAGACACAAACAAATAAACATACTGTATACACCAACACTCGCAAACACACAGCTGTGCACTGCCACAGACACACACAAATGCATGCAGACACGCACGGACACAAACACGGCCCCAGTCTAGAAAAATCAGAGACCTTACATGAAGGAAGCATCAAATCAAAAGCTGCTATTCCATCATTGTATTGATGCTAATATTGACTCAGTGCCCTGTGTTCAATCTGCCCTTCTGAGGGCACTGCTGTCTCTGTTGTCAGAGGTCATGCTTAAGACCTCTAATGACAGCTTTCTGATCACACAGAGGTGGTTTCAGAAGAACTTCTAAGACCTGAGCCTCACTTCATAATGTCTCAGCGTATTGAGTGTCATCATGAAACACTGCATTGTGTTATTGAGCTACCTTCAAGCTAATGCATCTCTCGCTGTTTTACATATGGAGTCTACACTTGTTTGGATGAGGAGGCTATTTAGATCATTAGACAGGGACATAGTAACCATCAGGTTTTAAGAGGCTTCCCTCCTCTAATAGCAAGTCACTGTGTGACTCCCATCAATCTATGCCAAAATGCAAGCTATGTGGCGAATCCATTGACATTGATCAACAGTACATAGACTACAAAGATAGTGTGGTCGGCGGTAAGCATGCTGTGTGATTGAATTGTTTGTAAGTAGGGCACGTTCCTTTAGTGAACCTTTCTTTATGATACTACATGTCCTGGGGAAAATATCATTTTAAGTCAGTATTCTAGCTTTTGTGGTAATCCGATTTGCATATAAACCATCTAACACAGAGGGATGATAAATTATGAATGACTTATAACCACACTAAATATAGTCTTACAATGATTGCTAAAAACATATTGGGCTCTATTTGTCTGGCGTTAAGACAGCACAATTGTCAAACCCATTTTAAATAGAAATTTCGTCTGTTAAAGCCGACGCTCTTCTATTTTCAAACCCTAGCGCCAGGATTGGTAATGTACCTGTTTATATGAGCTTGCTTGGACTGAGGTGGGAGGGGTGGCAGTATCTGAGGTGTGTCCTTAAAAACGTGCAAAGTGCCAATTTCAGTATGTTCTGGTGGGGATATTTAACGTCTATGGGATCGGTGTTTCCCCCACGGGACGTTTGAGCTAACGTAGGCCTCAGGACGACCTGGCATGATGACTCCTTGCTGTCCCCAGTCCACCTGGCCGTGCTCCAGTTTCAACTGTTCTGCCTGCGGCTATGGAACCCTGACCTGTTCACCGGACGTGCTACCTGTCCCAGACCTGCTGTTTTCAACTCGCTAGAGACAGTAGGAGCGGTAGAGATACTCTGAATGATCGGCTATGAAAAGCCAACTGACATTTACTCCTGAGGTGCTGACCTGTTGCACCCTCGACAACCACTGTGATTATTATTATTTGACCATGCTGGTCATTTATGAACATTTGAACATCTTGGCCATGTTCTGTTATTATCTTCACCCGGCACAGCCAGAAGAAGACTGGCCACCCCTCATAGCCTGGTTCCTCTCTAGGTTTCTTCCTAGGTTTTGGCCTTTCTAGGGAGTTTTTCCTAGCCACTGTGCTTCTACACTTGCATTGCTTGCTGTTTGGGGTTTTAGGCTGGGTTTCTGTACAGCACTTTGAGATATCAGCTGATGTAAGAAGGGCTATATAAATACATTTGATTTGATTAATGTGAATAGCATGAGGTTGTAGGTAACAACATTTTTCCCAGGACATAGACATATCTGATATGGGCAGAAAGCTTAAATTCTTCTTAATCTAACTGCACTGTCCAATTTACAGTAGCTATTACAGTGAAATAATAGCATGCTATTGTTTGAGGAGAGTGCATAATTATGAACTTGAAAATGTATTAATAAACCAATTAGGCACATTTGGGCAGTCTTGATACAACATTTTGAACAGACATGCAATGGTTCATTAAATGCAATTTTTTTTCTTTATATTATATTTTACCAGATCTAATGTGTTATATTCTCCTACATTAATTTCACATTTCCACAAACTTCAAAGTGTTTCCTTTCAAATGGTATCAAGAATATGCATATCCTTGCTTAATTTAAAGGTGAAATTAATTTTATCCTTGCTTAATGATAATCCTGGAAATAATGTGGAAGTTTTCCAGAGACATTGCTGCACTGAAAAGTTCTCTGCCAGTTTCTGCATCCCATAGGGATTCTGTGGATTCCTCATTGGATCTGAAAACACCAGCAAGGATAAGAACCCAAAAGTATGCATGTAAATGAGTTTGGCCCATCTACTTCCATCCCTCTCCAAAAACACACCTCCCTCCAAATGAATGCAGTCCAGAATAATTTTCTGTATGGTGTATGTGATGAACAGTTCAAAAGAAGACTTTATGTCCTAAAAACATGAGAAACCACCATCCGCGTCGGCCCTGGTTGCATCCTTATCACATTGGCAGCCATGCGGGGTGGCTCAGTCCTTGAGCAAGAAGACCATTCATTTTCACAATTTTTTTGACATCCATATTTCTCCTTCTGCAGGCTGCTGATGAGCTGGTTGCTGATGGGCTGGTTCTGGGGCTGGATGAGGGTCAATCTCATCCTCTTCTTCCAACTGACTGTCAGACTCCCAATTGACAGATTAAATTCTTAATCTTCCAAAGTGGAAGACACTCCTTCCACACTAGCTTCTCTCTCTGCAAAAAAAAAATATATGGGCCTCTGAGCAGAGATGATTTTTGCCATACTAATTGATTGTGGTTAGGAGCCACACATACAAAGCTATTTATTTGTTGTGTCCATCCACCAAATTTGCACCTGGCTGGGGTAGTTTGGGAAAATACAGAATTTTTTACAATGTATCGAAATAATGTATTGTAATAACATTGTGCAGGTTCCCGCAAGACATTGCATAGTTTCACACACCACAAAGGGTAGAGAGTGCGAGACAGGCAGGGAGACAGACAGACAGGTTCTTGGTGCTATGTTGAGACAGCAGGCCCAGGGAGGAGGAAAAGGCAGAGTGAAAGCACATAGCAAATCTTTTTGTTTAATTTTTACTTGTTTTCACCTACACACACACACTTTTCCACACTTTTATTACCCTTGGGTCCAGTGGACCCGAACACCACATATGTAATATTAATGTGTAGGGGGGTGCACAGTGTGTACTCAATGAAAATGTGTTATTTTACATGTTCTTCACAGAAATGAGCTAAGGTCAATGTATAATTGTATAATTTTTATTTTAGTAAACACTGAAAATGGGTCCCACAGACCCAAACACCACATAGGGGTTAATGTTCTTTCCTGTAAAAATGGTTTGTTTTCCGTTTCGATTGATTACAAAACAAGCCCTTAGTAAGCTACCCTTACCCTACTATAACAAAAGCTGGTTCAACAGAAATGTGGCTGGTGTCTCTCTTATACTTATATTGGTCTATTCGTGGGGTCTACCCATCATGCTTTTTCATTATTAACAACTCACATAGGCCTACAGTACCTGCAGTGCATACTCCATTCGGCTCGTATCCATCCCCATTTCCAAAGAGCGTGTCAGATTTACCATTGCGTTAGGTTTGTTAAAATAGAGCCCTATATGTTAATGACTTCTTGTTATGTATTACTTGAACATTTCTGTTAATTGTCCTTCAAACCTTGGATGCTAGGTCTATTCCTATCCTTTTTCCGTAATATTGTTCTTTGAAAAGCAGACGAATAGGCCGGCTTGCAGGAATCCAATACTCATAAACAAGATAAAATTGCATAATTGGACTTGATAGGGCAATCAGTTATGTATTGACATTCTGTTAGTACCCACTCATCAACTTAGCACAGCAGGAAAATATCAACAGAGAATCAACACAGAAGAACAAACAATAATCAGGCTTAATCCTGTGTAATCCTATTCAGTCCATGTGGATCATTTAGGCGTACAGCAATGTTCTCGGATTCCAAAACTTGTTTGAATCCTGTTTAGATACCTTATAGTATTTGCCAATGGGAATTGCAAATCTCAACTCTGACTCATGTTAGCAGCGTTGCATCAATAGTTACTAACACCGAGAGGAACATTCTCCTTTGTATTTAAATAAGAGGGGAATTTCCAATCATACAAAAATATATTTATACTATGGTAACGCATTCTTCCTCTGAGAGACTGGAAACTGATGACTGGATCTGTGTCACCCTCTGCTAGTGAGTAGTTTGTCATTCAGTGGTTAGTGATGAGGCCTTTGTGATGAGTCTGGTGGAGGGGGTTGTTCCATCTAACACATCATACTTGGACGTCAAGAAATTCCAGTAGAAATTCAATAAAATCTAAGCCAACAAACCAAGGTAGAGGGGTGGACTTGGATGTTGCTTCCAAGGAATAGATTGTCTAGTTTGATAAATTCGAGGAAATCTTCACCAAAAAAACAAGGAAGAAAGGTGGACATTTCTTCAAAGGAATAAATTGTCTAGTTTTATCACTTTTCACTTCAGTAATTAAGTGAATGTCACAAAGTTTGTGCAATCACTTCACAATCCTTATTAGATTATCTCAATCTGTTTCTTTATGTTTCCAGTCTTAATTAACTTGTAAGTATACAAAAAAGAGTATACTTATAATCTTTATCACTTCTGAGTTTTTAATCACTCATGGAGCTTGGCCAGATCCGAACTTGCCTTCTCTTCCAATCACACTAGACATGTTGTCACAAGATGGAAATATCAAAGTTGGTCCAGAAAAAATGTGCCAATCCAACAACCCATTGGCTATGATTGGACATAAAAAATGAGTTCTCATTACTGCTTTCTGTCGCAGCAAGTGTCTCTGAGTAAACATTGAGTTGAGGGAGGTGAAGATTGAGAGTGGGACTCGCAGCCGAAGTTGTTTACAGTACCACTGACAGACTGTAATTATATTTAGCTTGACCTGTATACTGCTGAATTAAATGGCTCAGAGTAGGTTACTGTTACTGTGAAGAGATGTTTAATCATGTTCTTCTCATTCTGGATACATAATATGTATTTCTTCTACTGCATTGGTAAGTGACAATTGGAAGAAAGATGGATGTTGGCACAAACCTATGAATTATAATGTGTATAACAATTATAATATATATTATATAACATATGGCATATAATATATTATATGCCATCATAGAAGTTTGACAAAGTATATTGGTTCTTAGGGCTGTCAAATAATTCAAATAATTAATCAAGTTTATGACATTAGTTAATAGCATTTCATCTCATTCATCTCTTTTCAATTTTGCTCAAATTTGGCACAAAACAAATCTTAACAAAAGCAGTGCATTGAGTTATAGGCATACTATGTTTTGTTTGTAAGGGAAAGTTTTATCACTTTTCACAACATCGTCTGTATCAGAATGTTTTTAATGGCATTTTCACCATAAACAACACAAAGGTCACTGTAACATACAGCTATTAATGCTAACAATGTTTTTATTTTCTTATTTAACTTGGCAAGTCAGTTAAGAACAAATTCTTATTTACAATGACGGCCTACCCCGGCCAAACCCTAACGACACTGGGCCAATTGTGCGCCGGAAGCCCACTCGGAGCCCCTAAGTAGACCTACTCCCTCTTATCAATGTTCTTGAATTTTAACACTTGCCACACACACACACACACACATACATACATACACACTCATACATGCACACACACTCACACTTAAGTACTGTTAAAGCTTCAGGCATTCTAAATGAGTGTTCTCCCAATTTCTGATTGGAAGGTTGGACTATAGGAAAAAAGAAATGGCTCTATGGATACAAAGAACAAAGAGCTTTTAAATCTGTCCAACAATGTTAAGGACGGATACAAATGTACAGAATGGTTACCTGGAGGAAAATGGGGGAGGGTCATGCTTTTTCAATTTCAGTCAAGGGGAGAGGTTAGAATTTTTTTAATTTAGTCGGGGGGGGGGGGGGGGGGGTCATGTAATTTGTGATTGATAACATTTCTATATTTCTCAGTGTTTTAGAATGAGTTGTTTATTATGCAAAACGGAGTATACAAAACATTAAGAACTCTTTCCATGACATAGACTGACCAGGTGAATCCAGGTGAAAGCTATGATCCCTTATTGATGTGACTTGTTAAATCTACTTCAATCAGTGTAGATGAAAGGGAGAGGACAGGTTAAAGGATTTCTAAGCCTTGAGACAATTGGAGGGGTGCAACTCAATATTAGGAAGGTGCTCCTAATGTTTGGTATACTCAGTGTATATCGATGTGTGCCCAGTGCCACTCATCTTCTCTGATTCTTTGCTGGGCGCGCAATATCAAGCGCTTCTACAGGCTATTTAGTGTTGTCTCAATCAAATTATCCATTGCCTATAGGCCATAGGCTATGAAGTGTATGCTTGGAGAAGCCCAGAGCAAAGTTAGATTTCTAAGATAGCTGCTGGGATGGTGTAAATAAAACTAGGCTGCATTACACCCCGCAATGGATATTCCATTGTGTACTGCCTAACCAATGGCTATGCTGTGTAGGGCTATGGTGGCAGTTCAGGAAAACAGTCCAAGGTTTCTTCCCAATTTTTGTTGTTGATTAGGCCTAGTCCAAAAAAGGCACTATCTTGCGTGCGGACTAGTCTATATCCTATGTTATTTTCAGTTTGAGAAGGAGAGCGTGAAGATGAGAATGAGGACCAGAGGTCAACTTTGATAGCTTGCTACTACTATCATTTATTTTAATAGAAACAAGATGTTTCTTGCCCATGATGTATTTATCAGAGTTATTGACCTCACAATAAGCCAGATTTGAGTAAGCTACATTGTGGTGCAGAAACCTGAAGCAGCAGTTGAAGCACAATCAATCAGAAGTGGACAGCTCATGGGGCAGACAGCAGGCAAATTCGTGTAGGCATAATTAATTTAACCTGTCTTCATTTTAATTAGACTTTACTAAAAACAATAGAGCCTTGTGTTGGAGCCTATTTATTCATATTTAAGAAATAAGAGGTAGGCCTACCACTTTTGACAGACAAAATTAGGCTCTAGGCTGCTATATCCATAGACGTGTCAGTCAATTCCTCCACCCACCATGCGATCTTTAAATGCTCTTCCTCTGCATCAATGAAGGGCTGTTAAGTTACAACCAAGATTTAAATTGAGGGGGTATGAGAGGGTATGCCGTAGGTCTAACTTTTTTTAAAGAAAATGGTAAAAAAGCACACCCTTGTTAGTTTAAGATTTTGAAGAAAATAAAACGGATCAGATTATATAAAGTTAATCTATATCAGCGTTTCGGTCCGCAATGCTTTATGCTAGAAACAAGCTGTTAGATGCATATGGGGATAGCATTGTTTCATTTCTTTGAGGCTGCCTTTGCTTGGGAGGTAATCTAATTCTATCACTATCAATTGATTTAAGCTATTCACTTTTTGTACAATAGAAGATGTTTAAATCCAGACAGTTTTCAAGGAAACACTTGTGACCTTCTCTTGTTGGCCACAGAACAAGAGAAGCAAGCAGTTAAAGCTTGCATTTTTCTGCATCGGTAGACCTACTCTGTCTGGGATGGAAATGTAGGCTTCACTTTTGAAAGTACCATGCTCAGATTCCCAATGAAGTCTCAAATTAAATGATTTGCAAACAGGGTCAGTTTTGTTGCAAACAAGACATGCTGATTTTGCATTGGAGAAATATGATAAGATTAACAAATAGGCCTATCTGTTTGTCCATTCTTAGCCTGGCATTTTTGTAATTTGTGTGGTATTAAAAACATACTCTGCTAATATTTAAAATTATGTAGAACTGCATTAAATGTTTATAAGGCTACTTTTTCTCGGACCTGCAAATACGATAATAGATTAATTAAATGTTTTTACTATATAGGAGATCTTTCCATCCCTACTCTTGTCCATGGTGGGCTGCAAAACCACAAAACTCCCATGTTGCCATGTAATATTACAGGACGAAGAACAGTTTCTAAAACTGCATATCTAAGTGTCTGGTCTGTCCAAAAAGTGAAGGTAAACGGTGACATGTTCGCTGCTATCCACCTTGTCACTTGGTAAATATATTTTGCTGTAAGGATGGCCATCCATTTTCATTTCAGAGAGGTCCGATTTTCTCAATGTTAACCTTATTATAAATAAAGTTCACTCCCTTATGAATTCCACAGAAGACAATAACAACAGATCAGCCTAGTAGCTAAATGGAATGGATGTCCTGTTCTGATTACAATCATTGTGGGAAGTTAGTTGAATCAAGAGGCATTGAGCCATGGCATTGTGAACATAATTTTTTTCTTTAGCTAGCTAGCTAACATTAGCATAACTAGCTAGCTACTTCTGTACAAATTGTGTTTTTGCTGTTATCTAAAGAAACGCCTGGGAATGTGTTTATGGTTGAACTTTCTGTAAGTTTAACATAAAAGGTATTGCTCAAAGATGCACGCATAGTGTACCACAATAGAGAATGACAGCGCTACAGAGACCAAGTGCATACCAACCCAGCTAGCAATGAGGAATCGGCCCAGAAGCAGCCCTCTTCCGGGGGTCCGGAACTGATTGAATAGGCCCGGAATCGAGTGTCGGACTCGGCCCGGAATCAAAATGAATGACTGCCCAGAATGGGCCAAAGTACATTGGGTCGTTTCCATCTACCGGAATTCAGCCAACCTTGCCGGCATTTTACCAGAATCCCCCCAGAAGCGTCCCAATGCAAATTTAACAAGGACATCCCGGCCAGCCAAACCCTCCCCTAATTCGGATGACGCTGGGCCAATTGTGCGTCACCTCATAGGTCTCCCGGCCAGAGAGATCTTACCAGAATCTCCTCAGAAGTGTCCCAATGCAAATTTAAATAAATGTTTACAAAATTACCCAACTTATATTACTATTATACATTTTTACGTACAAATTATACCCATCCACAAAAAAACATTTTGTGTTGGAGGAAACACCATACACCTGGTGACTGTGTCAGCACATAGCCTGCCACATGAGTTTCTACAGCACAATAGGACAAGGACACCCCGGACGGCCAAACCCTGCCCTAACTCGGACG
Organism: Salvelinus fontinalis; assembly: GCF_029448725.1. Classification (NCBI taxonomy): domain Eukaryota; kingdom Metazoa; phylum Chordata; class Actinopteri; order Salmoniformes; family Salmonidae; genus Salvelinus; species Salvelinus fontinalis. Next base: position 14,246,938 of record NC_074692.1, read on the forward strand.
AAGCTCGGCCAATTGTGCATCGCCTCATGGGTCTCCCGGACACAGCATGCACGGGTCTCGAACCAGCATCTGTAGAAATTAGGTTTGCACTGCGATGCAGTTTCTTAAACCACTGCGCCACTCGGGAGGTTAATTGTATTTTGTGATCACAGAAACAATGAGGAAAATATGGAAAAAATAAATAAATAATGAAATGTTAATTATATAAAGCAGCCTGTGTAATCATCTGCCAAAGAGTAGCCTCAAGTAATACATTTGGGCCAGATAACTCACACTGGAATCAGCTCAATATCCACATCTAAGCCATAAGTAATACTGCCGAAGGCGGCACAGACTCGGGCCACATGACGTCGGCCGAGTCTGACTCTCAGCCAAGTGCCCGACTCTCAGCCGGAATCGGCCCAGATCCACTGTGCTATCTATTTGCACCTTGCAGCTAGCCAGTAGAGGCTGGTAATCACAAAGTACACCACTGCTACTAAATAGAAACACCACAGGCTATTAAGTCTCTGAGGCCAATTTTGACGCTTAATAAATCAGGTGAAAAACTAGGATTATTTATAGTTTCTGAATTAAAAACTTGCCATTACCTCATCTCACCAGAATAAATATTTGGTGATTAAATGTTACATCCTAGTTTTCATTAGGTTATGATTTTGATTTCATGTGGAAGTTAAATTTCTGAGAGATATATTCAACATCAAATAGGAAAAATAGGATAGGACATTTATGACAACATTTATGATAACTTGTCCTCTATTTCCATTGTTTAAGATGAGAAAAGTGTAACTAACTTCAACCCAGCTAGCAGAGTGGATCTGGTCCGATTCCGTCTGGGCACTCGGCTGAGAGTCAAACTCGGCCGACATCATGTGGCCCGAGTCTGGGTCGCATTTGGCAGTATTACATATGGCTAGGATGCGGGGATTGAGCGCGGGCCAATTCCGGTGTGAGTTATCTGGCCCAAATTTATTACTTGGGGCTCGGGCCGATTGGGGCTACTCTCTGGCCGGGAGGTGACGCACAATTGTCCCAGTGTCGTCCGAGTTAGGGGAGGGTTTGGCTGGCCGGGATGTCCTTGTTAAATTTGCATTGGGACGCTTCTGGAGGGATTCTGGTAAGATGCCGGCAAAGTCGGCTGAATTCCGGTAGACGGAAACGGCCGATGTACTTGGGCCGATTCTGGGCAGTCATTCTTTTTGATTCTGGGCTGAGTCCGACACACGATTCCAGGCCAATTCAATCAGTTCCGGCCCCCCAGAAGAGGGCCGCTTCTGGGCCGATTCCTCATTGCTAGCTGGGTCAGCATTCCCATTCACCTTAGCAGCAAACAATCGGATCAGTCAGTTGGCTTGTTTTCATTTACACAGGTTGACAAATTGGCTTGACCCCTAGTCACAGCATCTCTTATGGTTTATAAATGTTCTCAACCAGCGTGATTAAGATCAGGCTAACAGTGATTACGCTAATGGGAATGCATTTTAATTAATGACATCCTCATTTGCATTGTGTGTTAATTATCAAATTCACTTAGTCTCATCTGCACATTCTAATTAGTACCTACAGCTTCATTGAATTTGACTATTTATCTTAGAGAAAGATACTACACTCCCTGTTTTTGCTGAGTTACATAAGCTTGGCTAAACTGAGTAAAGTAACTTTAATTTTGGAGACAGCAAAAACACTGAGATTACAAATAAATCAGGACTAACAGCCTAGCTGCCAAACATTACAAATGCCCTACAATCCTTGGCAAACAATCTGGGTTTACTAATTTAATTACAACTAGGGTGTACTGCAGAAAGTTAATTAAAAAATGTATTCACTCTAATACAGCATTGCAGAGACACAATATATGAAGATAAGCACTGGTCTAATGAGCAACCTTTAATATAAGACTATGCTTATGTATTGGCTTACCTTAGGGTGAACATTTCCACAGGAGAGAAGGCCGAGGCAGTGATGAAGGCGGAGACAGTGTCCCTCTGCCTCATGGGCGTGGTCGGCACCATGACCAGGAAGTTACTATCCAGCCTGTGTTCAGTTAAGGCCAGGGCGGCAGGGCTCTGGTACAGACGCACACTGCCGATCCTCTTCATTGGGGTGGAGGTGGATGAGCCAAATAGACCCTCCTGATCCGAGCGGATGGAGTTGCCTTTCCGGGCTTCCTCCGAGTGGCACTCCCCTGCCTCTGTTGACTGTAACATGTAGTAGAGCTCCACTGTGGTCCCCTCGGCCAGCTCTATGGTCCTCTGGCGCCCAGGCACCACGCTGGGGGGGCTGAACCAGCCGGCCAGGGGCTCCAGCTCAGCCACACACAGCCCCAGCTCCCCCTTCAGCTGGCAGGTGCCACGCACCTCCTGGGTCTCGTGGAAGGCAAACATGCGTACGCAGGGCAGCTTGTCGATGGCGCTGTAGTCATCCCAGTCCCTGCCCGCCACGTAGAACAGCACCTGGACCCTGGGGTTGGACAGGTAGATCCTGTCCTGGATGATGAAAGTCTGCACCTTCCAGTTGAAGGTGAACATGGAGGAGGCCACAAAGGCCCAAGGGTTCTGGATGAGCTCCAGGGTGACAGGCTGCTCCACAGAGAGGGGGCCATAGCTGGCGTTTACTGAGGGCATGCTGCGGGCCTGGTAGATGAAGAAGGGCTCTGTCCGCGACAGCTGGCTGGAGTTCCTCATGAACTCCTGGTTGGCCTCTTTCAGGAAGAAAGCAGACTCTGCGTTGATCACTTGGTAGTTGACAGGCAAGTAGGTGGGGATGGATGAAAACCTCTGCAATCCCTCCAATACTCGACAGTCTGCTACTGGAAGACAGAAAAGAAGAGCCGAGTCAGGACAAGCTCAGTCAGTGCTCACTTGTTGTACATCCTGTACATTTCCTCTAAAGCTTCCCTCCAGTAAAAGTAGAATGGCTGTACTGACAGCCATTTGGAGCGGAGCTTACTGTACCAGAGAGAACTGATAAAACTACACACAGACAGCAGAGAAGACACTGAGTAATGTAATCTGCGGTCATGCCTAAAATTAGGCCTACATTACAATACATTACATTATGGTGTAGGTGTATTTCATGGTGTATGGTTATTGTGATGTTTTGATATTAAAAAGGGGTCAAGACCATTGCACATTTCAGTACTATTTATTTTCTCATATATATAAATATATACAGTTGAAGTCAGAAGTTAACATACACCTTAGCCAAATAAATTTAGTTTAAATGTTTCACAATTCCTGACGTTTAATCCTAGTAAAAATTCCCCGTCTTAGGTCAGTTAGGATCACCACTTTATTTTAAGAATGTGAAATGTCAGAATAATAGGAGAGAAAATGATTTATTTCAGCTTTTATTTTAATCACATTCCCAGTGGGTCAGAAGTGTACATACACTCAATTAGTATTTGGTAGCTTTGCCTTTAAATTGTTTAACTTTGGTCAAACGTTTCAGGTAGCTTTCCACAGGCTTCCCACAATAAGCTGGGTGAATTTTTGCCCATTCCTCCTGACAGAGCTGGTGTAACTGAGTCAGGTTTGTAGGCCTCCTTGCTCGCACACGCATTTTCAGTTCTGCCCACAAATTTTCTATAGTACTGAGGTCAGGGTCAGCCACTCCAATACCTTGACTTTGTTGTCCTTAAGACATTTTGCCACACCTTTGGAAGTATGCTTGGGGTCATTGTCCATTTGTTTATACTTGCGTACTATTGTTTGTACAGATGAACGTGGTACCTTCAGGCGTTTGGTAATTGCTCCCAAGGATGAACCAGACTTGTGGAGGTCTACAATTTTTTTTATGAGGTCTTGGTTTATTTATTTGAGTTACCCATGATGTCAAGCAAAGAGGCACTGAGTTTGAAGGTAGGCTTTGAAATGCAGCCAGATGTACACCTCAAATTGACTCAAATTATGTTAATTAGCCTAATACTATCAGAAGCTTCTAAAGCCATGACATCAATTTCTGGAATTTCCCAAGCTGTTTAACAGCTCAGTCAACTTAGTGTATGTACATTTCTGACCCACTGGAATTGTGATACAGTGAATTATAAGTGAAATAATCTGTCTGTAAAAAATTATTTGGAAATATTACTTGTGTCATGCACAAAGTAGATACCCTAACCAACTTGCCAAAACTATAGTTTGCTAACAAGAAATTTGTTGAGTGGTTGAAAAACAAGCTTTATTGACTCCAATCTAAGTGTATGTAAACTTCCGACTTCAAATATATATAAATATAATACCGGTCAAAAGTTTTAGAACACCTACTCATTCAAGTGTTTTTATTTATTTTTACCATTTTCTACATTGTAGAATCGTAGTGAAGACATCAAAACTATGAAATAACACATATGGAATCATGTAGTAACCGAAAAAGTAGACACACTTGATGACAGCTTTGCCCACTCTTGGCATTCTCTCAAACAGCTTCACCTGGAATGCTTTTTCAACAGTCTTGAAGGTGTTCCCACATATGCTCAGCATATGCCTTTCCTTTACTCTGCGTTCCGACATATCCCAAACCATCTCAATTGGGTTGAGGTCGGGGGAATATTGAGGCCAGGTCATCTGATGCAGCACTCCACTCTAATTCTTGCATTCCAGGTGACTACACTTAACCAGCATGGCTACCACAGCATTCTTTAGTGATACGCCATCCCATCTAGTTTGGGCTTAGTGGGACTATCATTTGTTTTTCAACAAGCCAATGACCCAAAACACACTTCCAGAATGTGTAAGGGTTATTTGACCAAGAAGGAGAGTGATGCAGTGCTGTTTCAGATGACCTAGCTTCCACAATAATCCGACCTCAACCCAATTGAGATGGTTTGGGGTGAGTTGGACCACAGAGTGAAGAAAAAGCAGCCAACAAGTGCTCAGCATATGTGGGAACTCCTTCAAAACTGTTGGGAAAGCATTCCTCATGAAGCTGGTTGAGAGAATGCCAAGCTGTCATCAAGGCAAAAGGGTGGCTACTTTGAAGAATCTTAATTATTAAAAAATGTTTTGATTTGTTTCACACTTTTTTGCTTACTACATGATTCCATTTGTGTTATTACATAGTTATGATGTCTTCACTATTATTCTACAATATATACAATTCATGAAGAGCTCAGGTATCCTCATCATATTGCAACTAATATCAAAGATAACTAAAAGTGGCCTACAATCCACAATTTTTTATATAATACGTACATTAACGTATGAATGAATGTAATCACTGTATTAATACTTTTAACACACACATTTCAATTATGTGAAGATTAATCACAAATACTCTGGTCTGATAAAGTGTGTTAATTTTCATGTGGAGTAATCTTGAGTTGTTTCTGGTGGGCCATTGCTAACAGGTCTCACTCCATGGTGGCCTGTGTGATGAGTGAGAAAACATTACATGTGCAAATAGGTGTTAATCACCCAAAGAGTGGGCTATGACCTTCCTCTCAAGAGCAATCTGCTGTGTGATTGCTTACTATTCCCTCCCTCCCTGCCTCCCTCCCTGCCTCCCTAAACACCACACTCCCATCTTAGACCCAGCCTTGTAAATCAATGTCCCGACAATTTACAAATCAGGCAGGGATTTGTGATTCATAGTGCCCACTTGACCTCGTCCCTGTCTGTCCCATGGAGGCCTCCACATCTGAAGGGCAACGCAAGCATTTCGCTATACCCGCATTAACATCTGCTAAACATGTGTGTGACAAATAAAATGTGATTTGATTTGACAACACTCTCTCACTCTGCCCAGCCCAATCACCCCAGAGATCACTATGTATCATTAACATCTTCACTCAAGCATCACTTAGCTCCTTCAAAGTAAACACCAGCACTCATAAGGGGCTTTTACAACAGAGGACAGAAACCATTGAAAAATACTATACCGCAGTGTAGTTTGTAATTTAAGAAGCATTGTTGCTGATGGTAAGATAGTACAAAGACACTGACAAATGAAAAGCTTGATAGTCCAGCAAGAGCAATACAAGACAGAACAATCAGGAACAATAAGACAAAGTCTTATCCTCTGCAGTCCCATGGTGACAATGTTTTTACTTGCATCTCAGGGGCGGTCTCAATCCAGCATGCCTTCTAAGACAAAGCACTCACTCCAAAAGCCTTAGCATTTTTTTAATGTCTCGACTATAATGAGATTTATCGTTTGTGCTTTCCAGATGACATAACATTCTTGAGAAGGAATGAAATGTCCCTATGTGCCTCACATACAGTATATAGGCTAAATGAAACCCTACAAAGTACAAGTATACACCTTTAAGAATGGGATCACTATTATCTTCTTAAAGATTTTTTTTAAAGTCAGTAAAATGTATTCCCTTGTTCAAGCTGTCAAGTGGCTATTTTCTAACAGTTAGGCAATTTTCTAACCGTGAATGACAGATACGATACACTGCACAGACAACATTTTAGCATCTATGGAGTCAACAAATCTATTAATGGAAGGTTGGCTGATTTCGTTATAATTTCTGTGAGGCCCATTCTAGCCTTGTGAACATTTGATACAAAAGAAAGAAGAAACTGGAAGAAATGAATGAACGATGTGTGTAATTACAAATAAGGAAAGTATTCACACCTCTTGACTTTTTCCACATTTTCTTGTGTTACAACCTGAATTTAAATAGATTCTATTTAGATTTGGTGTCATTGGCCTACACACAATACCCGATAATGTCAAAGTGGAATTATGTTTTAACAAATTTTTACAAATGAATTAAAAACGAATAGCTGAAATCTCTTGAGTCAATAAGTATTTAAACCCTTTGATATGGCAAGCCGAAATAAGTTCAGGAGTTGAAATTTCCATAACAAGTCACATAATAAGTTGCATGAATCACTCTGCCTGCATTAATAGTGTTTAACATGCTTTTTGAATGACTACCTCATCTCTGTAACCCACACATACAAGTATCTGTATAGTCCCTCAGTTGCGCAGGTTATTTCAAACAAAGATTCAACCACAAAGACCAGTGATATTTTCGGCTGTGTTTCTGTATAAGTACTTTGTGACATCTGCTGATGTAAAAAGGGCTTTTTAAATACATTTGACTGACTGATTGATTGGCAAGGGAGTTTTATTTTGAATAACAAGAAACGGAATAGAACTAAGCACAGGCTAAATCATAGAGAAAACCTGGTTCAGTCTGCTTTCCAACAGACACTGGGTAACAAATGTACCTTGCAGCAGGACAATAACCTAACACACAAGGCCAAATATACACTGGAGTTGCATACCAAGACGGCATTGAATGTTCCTGAGTGGCCTAGTTACAGTTTTCACTTACACTGAGCATACTAAACATTAGGAACACCTTCCTTATAGTGAGTTGCTTCCCACAGTTGTGTCAAGTTGGCTGGAGGTCCTTTTGGTGGTGGACCATTATTGATACATACAGGAAACTGTTGAGCATAAAAACCCAGCAGCATTGGGGTTCTTGACACAAACCGGTGTGCTTGGCACCTACTACCATATCCCGAATACTACCATATTCCATAGGTTACTGTAGCCTACTGATGAAGTTCCATAGGTTACTGTAGCCTACTGATGAAGTTCCATAGGTTACTGTAGCCTACTGATGAAGTTCCATAGGTTACTGTAGCCTACTGATGAAGTTCCATAGGTTACTGTAGCCTACTGATGAAGTTCCATAGGTTACTGTAGCGTACTGATGAAGTTACATAGGTTACTGTAGCCTACTGATGAAGTTCCATAGGTTACTGTAGCCTACTGATGAAGTTCCATAGGTTACTGTAGCCTACTGATGAAGTTCCATAGGTTACTGTAGCGTACTGATGAAGTTCCATAGGTTACTGTAGCCTACTGATGAAGTTCCATAGGTTACTGTAGCCTACTGATGAAGTTACATAGGTTACTGTAGCCTACTGATGAAGTTCCATAGGTTACTGTAGCCCACTGATGAAGTCCCATAGGTTACTGTAGCCTACTGATGAAGTTCCATAGGTTACTGTAGCCTACTGATGAAGTTCCATAGGTTACTGTAGCCTACTGATGAAGTTCCATAGGTTACTGTAGCCTACTGATGAAGTTCCATAGGTTACTGTAACCTACTGATGAAGTTCCATAGGTTACTGTAGCCTACTGATGAAGTTACATAGGTTACTGTAGCCTACTGATGAAGTTCCATAGGTTACTGTAGCGTACTGATGAAGTTACATAGGTTACTGTAGCCTACTGATGAAGTTCCATAGGTTACTGTAGCCTACTGATGAAGTTCCATAGGTTACTGTAGCCTACTGATGAAGTTCCATAGGTTACTGTAGCGTACTGATGAAGTTCCATAGGTTACTGTAGCCTACTGATGAAGTTCCATAGGTTACTGTAGCGTACTGATGAAGTTCCATAGGTTACTGTAGCCTACTGATGAAGTTCCATAGGTTACTGTAGCCTACTGATGAAGTTCCATAGGTTACTGTAGCCTACTGATGAAGTTACACAGGTTACTGTAGCCTACTGATGAAGTTCCATAGGTTACTGTAGCCTACTGATGAAGTTCCATAGGTTACTGTAGCCTACTGATGAAGTTCCATAGGTTACTGTAGCCTACTGATGAAGTTCCATAGGTTACTGTAGCCTACTGATGAAGTTCCATAGGTTACTGTAGCGTACTGATGAAGTTACATAGGTTACTGTAGCCTACTGATGAAGTTCCATAGGTTACTTTAGCCTACTGATGAAGTTCCATAGGTTACTGTAGCGTACTGATGAAGTTCCATAGGTTACTGTAGCCTACTGATGAAGTTCCATAGGTTACTGTAGCCTACTGATGAAGTTCCATAGGTTACTGTAGCCTACTGATGAAGTTCCATAGGTTACTGTAGCCTACTGATGAAGTTCCATAGGTTACTGTAACCTACTGATGAAGTTCCATAGGTTACTGTAGCCTACTGATGAAGTTACATAGGTTACTGTAGCCTACTGATGAAGTTCCATAGGTTACTGTAGCGTACTGATGAAGTTACATAGGTTACTGTAGCCTACTGATGAAGTTCCATAGGTTACTGTAGCCTACTGATGAAGTTCCATAGGTTACTGTAGCCTACTGATGAAGTTCCATAGGTTACTGTAGCGTACTGATGAAGTTCCATAGGTTACTGTAGCCTACTGATGAAGTTCCATAGGTTACTCTAGCCTACTGATGAAGTTCCATAGGTTACTGTAGCCTACTGATGAAGTTCCATAGGTTACTGTAGCTTACTGATGAAGTTCCATAGGTTACTGTAGCCTACTGATGAAGTTCCATAGGTTACTGTAGCCTACTGATGAAGTTCCATAGGTTACTGTAGCCTACTGATGAAGTTCCATAGGTTACTGTAGCCTACTGATGAAGTTACACAGGTTACTGTAGCCTACTGATGAAGTTCCATAGGTTACTGTAGCCTACTGATGCAGTTCCATAGGTTACTGTAGTGTACTGATGAAGTTATAGGTTACTGTAGTGTACTGATGAAGTTACTGTAGTGTACTGATGAATTTACATAGGTTACTGTAGTGTACTGATGAAGTTACAGGCGTAATTCAGAAATTAGGGAGAAATGTTTAATTAGAGAAGAAAATGGATTGACTTTTTGAAGGATACTATAGTTATCACTTTTCACGTTGGATTTATTAACTACAAAAAGGTAAGACATATTTTCAATTGTTGTGCTGCTCTGCACACTCAAGCTTGTTTCCTCTGGTCCGGTGTTAAACCAACTCGAAAAGACATTAAAAGTTCCTCCATAAAGCCGGTCCTCCATACTGTAGGCATAATTCTGTTGACCTAATTCAGATAATGCATGCCATAACTAGATGCACAGCGCTTCAACGGAAGCTTCATCTTCTCTCCTCAACCTCAAAATTTCAGATGCATCTCACGTCCTACACTGTGACAGCACAGTGTGTGTGTGTGTGTTTGTCTTTCATTATGATTAAACCATGCTGTTACGGCAAAATACAATTTTCTCTTAACGACTTTCCTATACAGATTAAATTGCTTAACCGCTCCACAGCAAGCTTCTCTATCCACACTGATTGGTGAAGTAATTTAATGTCGAGCTTAACGTAAACAAAAATTATATTTCAGAAGTTTAAAAAGGCACAGACGGAACAATATGAACCTGTACTTTTGGGGGTTTGAACTGGTTCAGAACTTGATTTTGCTGGTCGGAACAGTGGAACATATTGAAAAAAACAACGGTTCAGAAGTAAACAATGGAAAGTTATTTTGATTCCAACCCCTGGTGAAAATATTGTACATTCCACGTGTGCAAACCTCTTACAGACTTAACCAGCCAGATTCACAAATGTAATCGCTGCCAAAGGTGATTTTAACATTTTCAATACATTTGTAAAAATGTATAAAAACATATTTTCACTTCGTCATTATGGGGTATTGTGTGCAACACAACAACATGTGGAATAAGTCAAGGAGTATGAATACTTTCTGAAAGCACTTTAATATAAAATAACAAACACATACAGATCATATAACAACAAACACTTCAACATTTGAATCTGTTTGTGACGGAATGTAGTAGTGTGATTTCTGAACTTAGAGGACATACGTTTACAGGGGGGAAAGGAAGGCTATGTATAAATCATGGCAACTTTTTGAATTCCATTCAAAGAACCAGCAACCGATGGAACCCATGTGCACACTCAATCTACGAATAAAGAATAATGACGAACTTCCTTTGTAAGGCAACCTTGTAGAAAGACAAACCCTGCCTATGCTCATTCTGAAATAATATGGTGAAGATAGAGGAACTGACTTAAGTAATCAATGACGTTTGAATTGTTTGTTTACAACAAATAGACAACGCATTGAATTTGTTTTTACATCAGAAAATAATGCTCAAACCTTTTACACAAATGCTTTTTTCATTTGTATCTTTCAAAAAGCAGCTTGAAGCCACAAAACTTTAAGTAGGTATGTGGTAGAGTAACTGCAGCATAATCCAAGGTACAATATGCTTATACCTGCAAACAACTGTGAGATCCATTTCCCAGACTTTGAATATTTGTATGCAAATCTCTAATGCAATCAGTCTCTGGAATTGGCTCTGAATTTACCTTAAAATAAACTTCCATCAAGAGAACTTTAAACCCAAATCCACAGTAATAAAGAGTCAGCAGTGTTTGGAATTGAAATAAATAAGATATATGTATAAAGCATATAAATATCTTGAGGGTTACTGAAATCTCTATATGCTCCCAGTTGTGTCCTGAGGTGAAGGAAGTGGACTGGGGACCACAGTATTGTAATCTTTAGTCTCTTTCAAACCTTTCAGTATCTCATTCGATGTTGTGCTCCTAAAAGGAGAAATAGGGCATAACATGGTATGACGTTTTTTGTAGAAATCATTGTGCCCACTTCACCTGCAGTAAACTGAGGTTTTACTAATGTCCAGACAGACATGGGCCAGAAAGGCCAGCATGTCGGTCAGTGTCCCTCCTCCGAGTCACCAACCTGCCTGCTGTACCAGGATCATCTTGATTTTAATCAGAAATACGATACAGCATTATGCTGATTCAAAGTTAAATAGGTTCATTTTCTTTATCGTAGACAACACATTCAGGCACTTATCAGTGAATGTATGGCAGTTGTGTATTTTCCTAACATATTTTCTAGTCAGTGTTATTAGCAAGAAATGGACTAATCATCACATAAACATTATCATAGTACAGCGTTCTAAAGGAGCGACCATAAGAAGCAAAAGCATGCAAATCATGGTGAGTCTGCATGTTTCTGTTAGAGCGGGACCACTCCAAACACTTTTGAGGCATTTCTTCTCTTCCGAGAAGAGCTGACCACTCGTTCTGCTGTCAGTATGGGGATGGGCGTGGGGAGAACTACACAATGTTTGAGCTGTTATGACAGATAGACTGGCAGGTGGACAGTGTGCAGCAGATCCCAGGCAGAACCAGGTAGTCAGAGCTCCAGACTAACCAAGCAGCACTCCTCATCCACACATGCTCAGCAGTGCTATCACACAGGCTCCAGACCAGTGTGTGTGTACAGCTGAAGTAGGACTGACAGAGCGGGCAGGAAAGAGCAGCAGCCTTCACACATGGATGAGGCTGGGTAAATGACTGGCCACTCGAGAGGACACCAGCACTAGAGACAATGTTTCTGCTGCCCTCTACCTTGTCTAATGATATGGGTGTCCACTGGAGCTGCCTGCCTTCTTGCTCCTTGCAAAGGTCAACAAGACAGTATGATTCGTATGCCTAATGCAGAGCCAAAAATGAGAGAGTGGGAGACAAAAGTTTAACAGCACAGAATGAACATTTTGCAAAGAGAAAGAACTCCACAAGATAAACGTAAAGAGAAATGTCAGGGAAAAAGCAAAAGGATCTGACAGAAACAAACAGAGGGGAGGAGCTCTCTGTAATTAATAAGAGCATGGCTATAATTGTTGACTTTGACAGTTTCTCACTCCTCTCTTCTTCTCCTCTCCCTGGGCATGTACCTCTCTCTGACCCCTCTGACTCCCACAGTCCCATGTACCTCTCTCTGACCCCTCTGACTCCCACAGTCCCATGTATCTCTCTCTGACCCCTCTGACTCCAACAGGCCCAAGGCCTGACTTTACTTCTAATGGGACATTCCTTAAATATAAAGAATGACAGAAAGCTCTCTCTTCCCTATGCATTACCCGCAACGTATTTATCATCATATCTAATTAAGAAGGGTTATTGAATTTGTGTCCAAGCGTCAAGAATAATAAATCCAGTTGTTGTTTTTTCAAATAGAATTTGAGGATGATTTACTGTGTTGTTGAGTCACCAAGAAATGTAAGAAAGTGGAAAAGGCACTAGTGGATGAATCAATACACAATATAATATATTACTTTCTGCTTGTTTACAGTGCCTTCAGAAAGTATTCATACCCCTTATTACACATTTTGTTGTGTTACAGACTCAATTCGAAATGGATAAACATTTACATTTTAGTCATTTAGCAGACGTTCTTATCCAGAGCGACTTACAGTAGAGTGCATACATTTTATTACATTTTACATACTGAGACAAGGATATCCCTACCGGCCAAACCCTCCCTAACCCGGACGACGCTATGCCAATTGTGCGTCGCCCCACGGACCTCCCGGTTGCGGCCGGCTGCGACAGAGCCTGGGCGCGAACCCAGCCCAGCCTGGGCGCGAACCCAGAGACTCTGGTGGCACAGCTAGCACTGCGATGCAGTGCCCTAGACCACTGTGCCACCTGGGAGGATAAAAAAAGTGTTCTTTACCCATCTACACAAAATACCCCATAATGACAAAGTGAAAACATGTTTTTAGAAATGTTAGCAAATGTATTGAAAATGAAATACAGAAAGATCTCATTTACATAAGTATTCACACCCCTGAGTCTGCCAAAGGTGCTTGTAGAAGCATATGGATAATAGATAATGGATCTAAATGGATAAGTCTAAGAGCTTTCTACACCTGGATTGCGCAATATTTGCCCATTATTCTTTAAAAAAAAAAATTCAATCTTTCTCGTATTGGTTGTTGATCATTGCTAGACAACCATTTTTAGGTCTTTCCATAGATTTTCAAGTAGATTTAAGTCAAAACTGTAACTCGGCCACTCAGGAACATTCACTTTCTTCTTGGTAAGCAACTCCAGTGTAGATTTGGCCTTGTGTTTTAGGTTATTGTCCTGCTGAAAGGTGAATTAATCTCCCAGTGTCTGGTGGAAAGCAGACAATCAGGTTTTCTAGGATTTTGCCTGTGCTTAGCTCCATTTTGTTCCTTTTTTATCCTGAAAAACTCCCCAGTGCATAACAAAGCATACTCATAACATGATGCCGCCACCACTATACTTGAACATATGGAGAGTGATACTTAGTAACGTGTTGTATTGGATTTGCTCCAAACATAACACATTGTACTCAGGACAAAAAGTTCATTGCTTTGCCACATTTTTTGCAGTATTACTTTAGTGCCTTGTTGCAAACAGGATGCATGTTTTGGAATATGTTCATTTTGCACAGGCTTCCTTTTTTTTCACTCTGTCAGTTAGGTTAGTATTGTGGAGTAACTACAATGTTGTTGATCCATCCTCAGTTTTCTCCTATCACAGCCATTAAACTCTGTAACTGTTTTAAAGTCACTATTGGCCTAATGGTGAAATCCCTGAGCAGTTTATTCCTCTCAGGCAACTGAGTTAGGAAAGACGCCTGTATCTTTGTAGTGACTGTGTGTATTGACACATCATCCAAAGTGTCATTAATAATGTCACCATGCTCAGGGGATATTCAGTCTGCTTTTTTTTTTTACCCATCTACCAATAGGAGCCTTTCTTTGCGAGGCATTGGAAAACTTCCATGGTTGTTGTGGTGGATGAATCTGTGTTTGAAATTCACTGCTCGACTGAGGGACTATACAGATAATTGTATGTGTAGGGTAGAGAGATGAGGTAGTCATTCAAAAATCATGTTTAACACAATTATTGCACACAGAGTGAGTCCATGCAACTTATTATGACTTGGTAAGGAAAGTTTTAGTCCTGAACTTATTATTAAGGCTTGCCATAACAAAGGGATTTATGGACTCGAGACACTTCAGCTTTTCATTTGTAATTCATTTGTAAAAAATAAATAAAAAATAAACATAATTTCGCTTTGACATTATGGTATTGTGTGCAGCCAGTGACAAAAAAAAAGTATATTTAATCAATTTTAAATTCAGGCTGTAACACAACAAAATGTGGAAAAAGTCAAGGGGTCATTTTAAACAGACATTTTCCCTAGGTGCTTTTACCCCTCTCTATCCCTGAGATGAGCTAAATTACATCTATAATAACTACTCATGAATAAGGGGTAATGCAAAATGCTGTGTGTAGAACAGTTACCTCTTCGACAATAGTGGGGGACCTGCTGTAGCTGTTTGTTGTCTGACATTAATTGATGGTCACCACAGGTGGCTGGTTGCACCTTCATTCGGGAGGAAGGGCTCATAGTAATGGCTGAAACGGAATTCATGGAACGGTATCAAACACATGGTTTCCATTTCATTCACTCCATTCCAGACATTACTATGAGCCGTCCTCCCCTCAGCAGCCTCCTGTGATTATTGGCCACATTTAAGACAGTTAGAGGTAATAAAGACTAATGGGCCTGTGGCTTCACTAAGGGAAGAGCTACTTTCGAGTTCATGAGAGAAAGCATCATCTTGGGGATTAAAGAGTATCGACCAGGGAAGAGTAAACAACAGCAGCAGCAGTAGCAGCACTACTTGAATGTGTTTGGTAAAGCTGTGGGGAGGAGAAGAGAAGAACCACGGACACCACATTCTGGTCCCCATGTGGGCCTGCCTGCCTGGCTGAGAGAGACAGCAGCACCATTAGGGGCTAAAAAGGAACCTTTAGGTGGTGAGGCCTGTGTGTCTGCAACACAGTTATCACAGCAGGATATCAGTCAGTGAGTGGCCTGGGCTGGGCTGGGCTGCAGACATTACTGGTCTCCTGGGTGCAGAGAAGAATGGCTCCATTGTGCCAGAGCAGGCAGCGCACACGGCTGTAGGGGAGGACAGGCCAGGCCAGAGAGCTTTTGGCCTGGACAGGGAGGATGAGACAAGCATGGATTTGTGTGCCAATCAGTATTCTCAGGGCCGCTCCGGAGTTTTCTAAAACATAAACTGTCCGCCTAATGAATCTCTTCCCCTCACACTGCCCTTTATTGCAAAGCGATATCGTAAATCAGGACAAACACAGGGCCTCTTGCAGGGCAGAGTGAGTCGGCCTCTTTGTGTGCACTGAGGGACATTTAACAATGAGAGCAGAGCCCTGTCACGACCAAGAGAACAAGTGGACACAAACCCACCAAAGATCTATACGCTGCTGCTCGGCATTGCCTACTGCCCGGTGCAGCATACAACAGGTGTCGAAAAACAAGTACGTAACTAAATAGAAAGCTTCCAGTAAACATAAGGATAAGATACAGAAAATCAAACTTGTGAAAAATGGTGGATATACAGATCTCTTCTCCCCAGGTCTCACTACAGGAAACAGCACATTCAGACATTTCTATTCTCATCACGTCTGATTAAGCACAGGACAAAAAAAGGCTGAATACACTTTCATATCACCCCAAAGGATTGCTCTCAGAACACAACTTGCTTCTCTGTGATATTCAGTCGAGAAGGCTCACGATGCAAAATATGAAAAAAAGATGATACTTGCTGTAACATAAGGAATTGTACTGACTGTCGTCACTGGGGCGTTACATGAGTAAAAAAATATATAAAGCTCTCTGCTGTTCAAAAGCTGAGGGATGGGGCTGAAGAAATGTAACCAGTCGCAAATTCATTGATAGAGCTATGGATGCCGGGAATGACCATCTATGATATCAAAACTATAGTTTCAACCAGGACTTGAAGGTATACAGTGTTTGTTTACATTTACTTTGTTTACAAACATTGAAGTAAAACAAGCATATATAAGGGGTTCTAATGAGGTACGCAAGTTGAACTAAGCTCATGAATAATATAATTTACAAATGCCTCAAGAATCAACGGGTACATATAATTCATTTATAAGCCCAAAAATTGATACAGCAATTGCATATTTCTCCTTTTATTTTCATTTGAAGCAACAGTCATGTCTGTCAAGGACGGTCCTTGCCAGAGTCATATGGATGGACTCTATATGACTCTGGTTCTTACCAGCTACAAGTGGCCCTGACAAACCCCTTCAATCTCTATTCATTGGACAGCATAACAGCTACAGTACCAGTCGACCTCTTGTCCTCTTATCACCACAAATCAGGAAATGTACAGAACATTGAAAAAACATTACCACTGATTGCGTACAATGTCAATGATGACAAGTAATCAAAGCTACTTTTAATGATTAGGAGTAAGAGGATCTGTGGAACAATGACTGACTCATCCGCCTCGCCTGAGAGACCTGAGGACAATAGCTCCTTCTTCAGTCAGAGGTCAAGCCTCTAGCTTGGCATTGAACACACACCCAGGCAGTCTAAGGACTATATCCCTATATCCAATAGGTGGCTGTGTGATCTCAGGTAAGAAAGTCATCCACCACACACCTTTTTAAACCCTCTCCGTAGTCATTTCCCTCAACGTTCTCAAATCTGTCAAATAGATATGAAAAATGTGAAATATTTCTACAGTGCTGTTCACTACATCTGACTATACCAAATACTGCAGTGTAGCAGTAGCAATAATTTGTTATGCATTGTGGTGAAGGGAAGTGTGCGGGTTTGAGGCCAGTAACTGACTGAGCTACAGGGTTCTTTAATGAATGTGAGAGATGGACGGGAGCTCACATTAGAGGATGGAGGATGTGGAGGCTGGATTGAGCCTCAGAATGTTCTTTAGCATCCCGCCAGTTCAGACACCTCACTGAGATGAGATCCTCCTAGGCTGACAGGGAAGAGAAGCCTACTTTCTCACAACATCTCAAAAAGTCCAACAACAGTCAAACATCTGGTTCAGAACTACCAAGCTGAAGATGACCAGACATTCCTTTCATCATTTGTTTCATATGACTTGAGTTTGTTAATAACCCAGTACTGTGTCTGTACTGTACCTGGCCAAGGAACACATGTATAATACCTCTAAAATAACATTAACCTTTACTGCAGTGGGATACATCTGGGTCACACAGAGTGTTTCTTGGTAGTCTTAAACAAATCTACTTTGAAACAAAAGTATTCACCTCACATACATGGTTATGGGCTTAACAAAAATAAGACCTGTACCATGTCAGATACAGAGTTGAAATGTGTTACATTTTGTGTTTGCATCACAATATTACACTTTATATACAACACAGAAGACTGAAATAGAACAAAACCGTTTGACATAGAAACACCGGAATTTCAGAATACAATAAATAATTATGATAATTAACTATGAAATTAGGAAAAATATTAATAACATTCCACCCATGAGGCCACTAAAGGGCAATTTGGTCATTTCACTGCAGGAAAGGGCTACTTCATGTTCCTCAGTTTGTACTGAGAGAAGGTTTTCCTCAAATCTCTTTATAACAGCAAGATTTTAAAAAGAGGGAGCAGGAGCTTGTGCAGCACGGTGGCTGCTGCTAAGTATTATTTTGCACTCACACAGGCACTCCTACCCTCCCTAAATATATTGGTAAACTTCCACCAAGGTCAACCATATTACTGGATAATAAATTCTACTTCTACAACCTGACAACACTGCATTTCTACGAAGGGAACCAGACTGCAAAACCATGCATAGCTTTTTCAGCTAGACCTTTGTCCTGGCTTAATCTTTCTTTTCTTAAATACTGTAGTTTCTACATTTACTGAAAACAGAACCTTACTAACTTAATTGTGTATATATGGAAATATTGCAATGCTTTGAAGAAACATACAGATCTGTATTCATTGGAGAAGTCATTATGAAATATACAAATGGCTTTAAATTCTTTGTTTCATGACCCATTATTGAAAATGCGGTGGAATTGTCTATCTAAAGAGGAAGTGTGCATTCACCTCACTGTGGCCCTCTGCTTTTTCTAAAGCCTTTGTTGCGGCTCCAGATGGACTGGCTCTAAATCTGTGGTTTAACCCAAAAGCTGTCAGAGTGAGAACTAACTCCATGGACAAGTAGCTCTATTTTTGTCCAAGAGAAGAAAGCGATTAAGGCAACAACAAGGGGAGAGGGAGTATTCTATTTCAGACTAGATCACAAAGAAAAGTGGTGTGCTGTCTTGCGTCTACAATGTCTCTTACTTAAAAATAATTATTTGTGGGAAGGGCAATGCCGAGCACATTCTGTTTTCAAAACCATCCTGTTTGATTACCAAGATGGACGGCCAAGAAGGCTAGTCTTGAGGAATGCTACCGGGACAAGGCAGTTATTTTACTCCCCCATTCCAGAACCATGGTGCTTTTCATGGTAAAGATAAAAACAGAAAAAAATAAGAAAAAAAATCAGTGATGCGAGATACTACTTCACCGTAAATCATTTCACTACCATGAAAAGCCTGAGATTTTTTTTTTTTTTACACATTTCTCCTAAATTTCGTGATATCCAATTGGTAGTTACAGTCTTGTCCCATCGCTACACTTGCCTTACGGACTCGGGAGAGGCGAAGGTCGAGAGCCATGAGTCCTCCGAAACAGGACCCTGCCAAGCCGCACTGCTTCTTGATACACTGCTCGCTTAACCCGGAAGCCAGCCGCACCAATGTGTTGGAGGAAACACTATACAACTGGCGAATGTGTCAGCGTGCATGTGCCCGGCCCGCCACAGGAGTCGCTAGAGCGCAATGGGACATCCCAGCCGGCCAAACCCTCCTCTAACCCGGACGACGCTGGGCCAATTGTGCGTCACCTCATGGGTCTCCCGGTCGCGGCCAGCTGCGACTCAGCCTGGGATTGAAACCTGGATCTGTAGTGACGCCTCAAGCACTGCAGTGCCTTAGACCGCTGCGCAACTCGGGATGCCCCTACCTCATAGTTAAGTTATTTTTTTGTGCCATCAACATCTGAAAATACACACGATACTGCCAATCAAATCCATGAGCTACACATAAACAGCAGAAATTGGTAAACTGTTAAAACATCTGTTTGTGATTTAAAAAGAGCTTTAAAATGACAGTTCCTTTTCATGTGTTACCTCAAAAGACAATCCACCTCTATTCATCTGCGCTCCTTTTATGCAGGGCCAGATAAGGTCTCTGTTCTTAACTCAGGGCCTTTGTATCAGTGGCTGCTGTGGGGCTGAGAGAGAGAGCGAGAACGACAGCGAGAGTACAGTATCCAACTCTGCCTTGATATGGGTTACTTACTGTCTCTCTCATCACCACAGTGGAGAGAGAGGACTGGACTGTAGAAAGGCTAGTCGAGCAATAGCTACTGAAAAAAACCTGTACTGTAACCTTCTGTTACACTTTCTTCAACATAAAAGAATAGCTTATATATACTCACTTTTTTTATTTTCAGGAGCTGATGAAGGCTAGCAATTCTGGATATGTTATCTCGGGATCAGTGTAATAGGGCAGCACAACATATCACAGTTTTGTTCTTGGAGTATTGGAACTTTTTTTCTTGTACACAGCAGAGGATCTATGATTTTGTTCTTAGCGTCTCAGTGTTTTTCCCTGAGGTGTTCTCCTGGTGTTTACTGTGCAATACCAAAGTATTGAGAGCGCGATATACATGGTATGACGCCACTTTTACTTGAGGAACCACTATTTCCATTCACAGGGGGCCACTGGCTGGCTGCAGAGTTAGACTGCACATTGCCGCCTCTCACTCCCTGTCATACCACTTTTATTTCCAGCCAAAGGTCACCTCCTTGACATGCGGGTCAGGGCCTGCATATCGCTCTGCTCTTAAGACACTGGGTCCCAACTCTGTGACGAGCAGATTATGTATACTTTTCTCATTCACAAAACAACACCTGGCCTTTTCTGCACAGGACAATACTTTATTCATCACGTTAGAAGCTGCCAGATTAGAGTCTGTATTTTATAATTAAAGTTCTCCCCTATTTACATCTTTTCTATTAAATTGTTTCCTCTCTTATGTGGAAAGAGTCATAAATACTGCATACTGTAGCTAGCTGCTACAATGGATTGGTCGGCGCTCTGTCTGTCTATTGGGATTGAATGAGTTTGTGGTTTGTGAGTAATGAAAGGCCTGTGAAAGTAATTCACACTTGAGTAACTTTAGAGGGAGAAGGTAAACTGGAGGGAGATGGATATCTGCAAAAGAGACAAGTGGTTCTCTACACACAGATAAGCTTGGAGACACATCCTATGGAGACCTCTATATCAAACACAACTCACACTCAGGCCAGGCAAAATCAAACACACCATGCACATCCAGGATGGGCAGACCAAACCAAGCACACCATACACATCCAGGATGGGCAGACCAAACCAAGCACACCATACACATCCAGGATGGGCAGACCAAACCAAACACACCATGCATAGCCAGGGATGGGCAGACCAAACCAAACACATCATGCACAGCCAGGGATGGGCAGATTAAACCAAACACATCATGCACAGCCAGGGATGGGCAGATTAAACCAAACACATCATGCACAGCCAGGGATGGGCAGACCAAACCAAACACATCATGCACAGCCAGGAGGAGCAGACCAAACCAAACACATCATGCACAGCCAGGGATGGGCAGACCAAACCAAACACATCATGCACAGCCAGGGGGAGCAGACCAAACCAAACACATCATGCACAGCCAGGGATGGGCAGACCAAACCAAACACATCATGCACAGCCAGGGATGGGCAGACCAAACCAAACACATCATGCACAGCCAGGGATGGGCAGACCAAACCAAACACATCATGCACAGCCAGGGATGGGCAGACCAAACCAAACACATCATGCACAGCCAGGGATGGGCAGACCAAACCAAACACATCATGCACAGCCAGGGGGAGCAGACCAAACCAAACACATCATGCACAGCCAGGGGGAGCAGACCAAACCAAACACATCATGCACAGCCAGGGATGGGCAGACCAAACCAAACACATCATGCACAGCCAGGGGGAGCAGACCAAACCAAACACATCATGCACAGCCAGGGATGGGCAGACCAAACCAAACACATCATGCACAGCCAGGGGGAGCAGACCAAACCAAGCACACCATACACATCCAGGGATGGGCAGACCAAACCAAACACATCATGCACAGCCAGGGGGAGCAGACCAAAGCAAACACATCATGCACAGCCAGGGATGGGCAGACCAAACCAAACACATCATGCACAGCCAGGGGGGGCAGACCAAACCAAACACATCATGCACAGCCAGGGGGGGCAGACCAAACCAAACACATCATGCACAGCCAGGGGGGGGCAGACCAAACCAAGCACACCATACACATCCAGGGGGGGCTATATCTTGTAATTCAATTTGACTGATTCTTACTAATAATTGGAGACGAAGACACAGCTCTGACACCAATCTGAACGTCAGTATAGGATTAGATAGTCTAATCCACTTTCACAAAATATCATTGCATTCACAAATCTAAATCGTTTTTTAGTTTGTTTTTAGACAAATAGCTTAGACCTCTTTTACTTCACAATCTTTAATGCTCTTGGTTTGGTGTAAAATTGACATACACTTTAAACATCAACATCTATCATCATGGCAGAGCAGGGGACGTTGCTATTATTGTTTCAAGTGTTTACTTGTTTATTTGTTATTTGTCTGACATTGTAACTGAAGGATTAGTAACCGTAGCAGCACAACACCACTCTGACCAAGGCCTCTGTCTCTGGATCACTGCCACTGGTGAGTGATGATAGTAAACTTTTGTTTCTGAAGTGTTTTGAGGGAATTCCTGTAGAGCTTTTTGCTGGGTTGTGAGGATTTTAGGGCTGTAACGGTACACATAGCAGCTGCCAACACCTCAAATATATTGACACATTTACGTCGACATCACCCCAGTATACCGGAGCAAGACGGAAACGCAAAGAAACAACACAACATCGTCTCCCCTCTGCACTCAAGCAGCACTTGGCAGTTGATTATAGCTGGATCAAAGAAATTACAAGAGCAATAGGTAGGCTATGTTTATATTTTTTACAGTCTTTGGTTTATAGCCCCGGATTTGTGCCTTTTCTCAGTGCATGAGAATAAGGGGTTTCAGCACCTCATGAAAGTGCTTGAGCCACATTATGAACTTCCATCTTGCACCCATTTCCGCAAAGAGGTAGTACCCGCTCTACATAAGCAAACCAAAGCCTTAGTTTTCAATGAATTGGCCAATGCATGGCCCGTGTTGCGCTTAACAGTGACAGCCCATCACAATTTCCCCAGAGTGGAAGATGTACCGTGCTACAGACAAACCCCCTTTATGAGAGTCACAAGTGCACATCTGGAATTAAAGGAGGCAGTGTCATGGTGCATTAGTAATATAAAGTGGGAAGAGGGAATGTACCACATACGATTGAGAAAAGTTCACCTGAAAGGCCCTCAAAATGGTAATTACTAGTGGGAAACTCGCCTATCACCCTGAGCACCCACATATCACACATTGTTACCTCTGACGTCATCTACTTAGGAAGTGGCCTATATAACAGCATTTTCATCAGTTAAATGCAACAACAAAATATTATTTCTTAAAAGCAATCTATTAATGTGATTTGTGTTTACAAGCATGATAGCTGTACTTTAAGTTTATGGTTGACAAAGCTTGTTGGCCATTAGCCAATCTGCATTTCTCAAATCACGTGAATGCATCCAAATAATATTCACAACTGGAACTGTCCCGCCTCCCACATGGTTACAAGCATAGCATCAGAGTGGAAACTTGAGAGGCCCAACATAACAATCCGGTAACAACGGACAATACAAGGAACATTGTGAATGGCATTTAATTTTCCCGCAGTACCGACACCGAACCGTGACCCCAAAACCACAATACGTACCGAACCGTGGTTTTGGTGAACAGTTACACTGAGAGAGAGAAATAGAGACAGAGAGAGAGTTGACATCATAGGATTTCTATCCAGAAGTAAATCACCTTTCAGTGTCACAGATTATGCATTTTATATTCTAACAATGGATAGGTAGTTGAGCATGAAAATAAAATGAACTGTCTGGTGCACTTAAAATTGTGATAGACAGTGAAATTAGAGGCAGACAGATCGTAAAAGGAGCAGACAGTGATGCACTAAATCATTCAGCGATACATTAACATCTTCATACAATTTGAATCCAATTTTTATACGTTTCTCTGGCTAATCCTCTGTTATCCTCTAGTTCATTCATTCTCAGCATTCTGTAGAGGCCCCATCCAATTTGTGTTAAAGAGGGGGCCCTGGGGTGTGGAAAGGCTGCAGGAGCAGATAATGGAGCAGGGAAGGGAAGGTCATGCTCAGTGCCATTGCAGCCTCCTGTGCACAGAGCCTACAGAGCTGTGTTGAGCATTACACTGCGACTGCCAGGGGGTCTCTGACTCACTGATGCCACACGGCCATGGCAAGAGAGCCCAGGAGTCACAGGCCATTGGCACGCCAAGGACAGGGCAACTGCTGTGTAGGATCCAACAGGGGCATCGCAGCAAAGACAGGATGGGAGGGTAGCAGGATGGAGGTGGTTGCAACAAGTAATAATAGAGAAATGTATTTAGAGTTTGAGAGAATGCTCTGGATGTAGTACCTCCATCTAGAATTTAGTTGTCTAAAATATAGTTAACAGTAACATTGCACAGTTCACAGACACTGTTTCTGACTGAGTGTGTCCCTGGGATTTTGGTGTTCTTTATTTAAAATGAGTGTAGACGATGTGAACGTTCACTCAGTGGAGTTAATGAAGATTAACCAATTCCTGTTTGAAAGGCAAGTGTGCTGATTAAGCTCTGAGGTGGCCATTACCTCCACTCTGATTAGGAGCAGAGGATTCTGGGCACATTACCTGGCGACAAACAAACACTCTGGCTTTCCAATTACACTCACAACTAACTCATAGTTACAGTTCTCTTCCTCAGGCCATTTATATGACTGATTGGTAGTGGACAAAACACAATCAATCAGTTAAGGTATTTTGTCTGTATTGTTTCAGATGTACAACCAAATGTAATTCTAAATAAAGGCTGGTTTATTGTACCTTTAGAGTCCCTCAAAGAGCATGTAAAAAGCAGATCATTTGTTGTCATGGACAGCACAGAGAAAGGATAGAGAATGTATGGTGCAGATAGACGACATAGAGGTGAGTCAATGGGTTCATACAGTATATCCCAGCCTAGTGAGTAAACACGTCCGCTACACCACTCTGATCCAACCCAAATAAACTAATAGGGAGATGGCAGAGACTAGAGGGGGGCTGTTTTGGCAGAATAGGAGAGAGATATGATTGAATGTCTTGTAAAATCATCCACTAAAACAACCTTCAATGTCAGAGGTTTTTGAGGGCCCATGTTTGGTTTGACATCTAAACCGATTTATTCAGCTCCTGCATAAGCCTGTGCATATTATGCAATAAAACATCCACATCCATCCATTTTGCTGTTGTCTCCTTTAGAGGGCCTGCCCGTTTCACATCGGCCAAATTCCCTTTTTGTCCATCACCACAGACCGACATTTTGACTGTTCTAGCTGCTAACGCAGTCTGGAACCAACAGGACCCTGAATAGATTCTACCCCTAAGCCATAAATAAGACTGCTAAATAGTTAGTTTAGGTAGCTATTTGATTAACTATTTAACTATCTGCATTTACCCTTTTTGCACTAACTTTGACTCATCACATACGCTGCTGCTACTGTTTATTATCTGTCACTTTATTCCTAGTTATATGTACATATGTACCTCAATGACCTCGTACCCCAGCACATCGACTTGGTACTGGTACCCCTTGTATATAGCCACGTTATTGTTACTCATTGTGTATCTGTTATTACTTTTATTATGACGTGTTTTACTTTTCTATTATTTCTCTATTTTCTTTCTCTCTGCATTGTTGAGAAGGGCCCGTAAGTAAGCATTTCACTGTTAGTCTACACCTGAGGTTTGCGAAGCACGTGAAAAATAGCAAAACAAATAAAAATCCAACAATAAATAAAAGATGCATTCCATCACAGAAAATGACACCCCTTAGGAGTTTTGAAGGCTAGATGCTGGCATTGGGCATTTGTATTTGCTGATGACAACACAGCAAATTAAGTGTGTGTATCAAATATGTGATACTGATATCTAGCATCTGCAGTACTTGGCAGATTTACCGCCTGAGAATGAGAACCACACTAGACGTTAATCAAACCAATACGGCTAACCCTTTAATTTCTAAATGCTCTCTGACTCACTCATCCCCAGCTCAGTAACAGCCTCACTCTCGATCACAGAGAGGTGTCAAGACTCCTGACAGTCTATCCACCTCACCACAAAGAAGTCAATGGGCCTTGAAAATATGCACCTGTCACTTCATTGCCTCTTCTAATGCATTTAGCTCTGATTTCTCCAATAGATGCTGACAGTTATTCTCAGAGACTCCACTCTGATGCTCTGTGAACCTTTGTCCGGCCACCTGTGCATAATCTCTTCATTATGAAACGATGGCAAAATCTATCCAGCAGAGAAGCACTTTTGGGGGTACAATTGAGATGTCAGCTTGCCTTGAAAATACAGTATCATCATAGTACGTAATAAAGCGGCAGAATATAATCATATTGAGTTAAATGTACTGGTTAACCTAAAATCCTCCAAGCACGACATATTGCATTAACATCTAATATAATGTTGTGCTGGCTTAGCATTTTCTCCGCGGGCTGGCTGCTACTGCAATAACATTTCTATTAATGCAGTAGTGAAAACATAATACTTTTGCTGCTTCAAAGTAATATTTGAATAACTCATAATTAGATAAGTTTCTCATTTTGCTGAAAGTCTATTTTCTGTTTGTTGGACCTGGACACCAACAGTATGATATGTTCTCTGTACAGTAGGAAACCAGCCAAGCAAAACTTGAAATATCTGATATGAAAGTTTGTGAACTTCAACGAGTACAGAGCATTGTCTTATAAAGAAAATAAGTCAGTGATAATGTGATTATCCCAATGCTGAGTGTCTGCCTTCTACAGCCTGTCATGAGTTGGGGGTCCCACCCACAGTTATGAGAGCACAGTTGTGAATGCTGCATGGTAAACCAGAGCTTTAAACCCAGACAGATTGATGATCCAGAGGTCCTCTGTTTTGACATCACAAGGCTGGAGAAGGGAGAAGACACAAACACTGAATCAGCCTCAACATCGATTATTACAATGAATTGCCCTCAGTTAAACTCTGAACATATTATTCAATCCCATCAGTAACCATTACAGTATATTCCATTATCAAATGCAATGAAGGATCAAACTCAATGAAAGGAACTAGTTTAACAGCCGCAACCAAATTAATGGGCATATTGTCGTCAATTTAAGTGTTTTATTTAGTTTACTAGCTGCTTCCCAGAACATCCAGGTAAACTTAAAGGTAAACCATGAGGGAATCAAAGACAACTCAGAGTGGAGCCCTTATTTTGGTATAAACTGCTATACAGTAAATCAGTGTGCAACCCATCAATATCCTCCTTTAGATCTCCCATCTATTTACTAGAGGATCTGGAGGGGTGGTGATACTGAGATTACACACAGAGGGACTCATTACCTCCACACTACCAATGGAACCTCAGCTGAAACTCACAGAAAAACTAAGGTTTTTACAATTGCCTTTTAATCTTTTGGTTTTGGCCATGTTTCCCACCTTCCTCCAGGCAGCTTTTTAAACCATTTAATTGTCTGTTTATATTTTGCTTCCCCTTTCTCATTGCAGGATGTGTGCATGCTGAAAGTGTGCCAGTTGCAACTCTTATCACCACTGTCAGGGAACAAAGATGAGTGGATCCCACACTCACTGCATATGAACATATAGCTCACACTATGACACATGCATTAAGAATTATAAGACTGGGGTTAATTATGTGATTGTGTACACATTCTTACTGTCAGAAGAATCCTAGAAGCCTGTGGTGATTCCTCGACGGATATAGTTTATATGGGGACAGTCACAGCAACTGAAGGAGGAAACAGCATGGTGTGTGCTAAGTACTTATGAGGCCGATTGTAGACAATCCATGCTTGATCCTCTATTGGATCTTGATAAGCTGATGGATGAGA
Organism: Salvelinus fontinalis; assembly: GCF_029448725.1. Classification (NCBI taxonomy): domain Eukaryota; kingdom Metazoa; phylum Chordata; class Actinopteri; order Salmoniformes; family Salmonidae; genus Salvelinus; species Salvelinus fontinalis. The sequence goes on from NC_074692.1 coordinate 14,274,593, forward strand.
GTTAGGGATGGCATATGGGCTATTTTCCCCAGCCAGAAGTCCCATTGGGACACAGTTCAGTTTCAATTAAAAGGGGTGAGTTTCAGAGGAGATATTACATATTCAACTTTGGGAAGAAACTAGATAAACTTTTATTGAATTAAGTCAAATAATGGATATTTTAGCTCCTGACAATGACTGTTTTATGAGGTACTGTAGCAATCTGCCTAGTCTGAATGTGTTATCACAGTGCGATTCATTATGTTGAGTAAGTGTTTTTTTCTGTGTGTATGTGCTCTGTAATTAAAGTGCTTAACATTCACCAGTCAGTGGCGTAGCGCAGTTTCGCGAGCCCCCCTGCAAGGTCTGAGCATCATGTACCATAGAAGCAAAAATAACTTTCCGTACTGGGATCACACAAAAGTGCTAATTTATGTAATGTTTGAGGCAATTCGATGTTCTTTTACAGACCAAAAAATTGTAAAGGTTCTCAACTGTCTCACTGGGCATAGATGTCAGTTTAACATTTAGTTTTGACTTACATTTGTTTGAGTTATCAAGTAACGGGAATTCAATGTGAAATCAACAAAAATTACCCTGTCATTGGATTTAGGTTAAAAGTTGGGTGGAAAAAAGACAAAATTCCCTTATGTAGATAACTAAAGCGCGGGGGCCTCCCTCCCATGGGCTGCCTCCTATGCCACCAGCATAGAATTAGAATATGTCTCTCTGTATTTCCACTTAATGATGAAAATCAGCAATCTCCTAAAAAAGTAAAATCTGTGAAAATGTAAATTCCAACTACAGTAATGACTTGCTAAACAGATATAAAATAAATATGCTGACTCCACAGATGATAAGCAAAGAGATAAAAAATATTCAGACAAAATATGATGTAAAATCTTTTCAGTCCATTAAAGATGAGTCTTGCGTTGATTTAAAATAGTGTTTCCTCTTAAACCACTCCCTGCTCTCACAGACCAAAAGCACATTTCACAGATGGCATTGAAATTAAATGGATATCATAAAATGTCACGGCCGTCGTAAGAAGTAGACCAAAGTGCAGCGTGGTGAGCTTACATGTCACGTTCCTGACCTTATTTCCTTTGTTTAGTTGGTCAGGATGTGAGCTGGGTGGGCATTCTATGTTTTGTGTTTCTATGTTGGTTTGTTGTGTGGCCTAATATGGTTCTCAATCAGAGGCAGGTGTTTGTCATTGTCTCTGATTGGAAACCATATTAAGGTAGCCTGTTTTCACTGTTTGTTTGTGGGTGATTGTTCTTGTTCGTGTTCCCATGTTCAGGACTGTAGTGTTTTCGGTTCCTTCTGTCAGTTTGTTGTTTTTGTTCGTCGTTTAAATATCCTAATTAAAATATGGATTATCATCACGCTGCATTTTGGTCCTCCTCTCTTTCACCCGAAGACAGCCGTTACAGTACATATTCCTTTTATTTAGGATGACGCAGACAAAAACAATAAATACAAAAACAACGTGAAGCTTACAGGGCTATAGTGCCACAAACAAAGACAACTTCCCACACTGAAAGGAGGGAAAGGGCTACCTAAGTATGGTTCCCAATCAGAGACAACGATAGACAGCTGTCCCTGATTGAGAACCATACCCGGCCAAAACATAGAAAAACCAAATCATAGAATGCCCACCCTGACCAAACTAAATAGACATAAAAAGGCTCTAAGGTCAGGGTGTGACAGAAAATCCCATTTTACAAGCGCACACAGAGGGTAGTTTCACACAGCCTTTGAAATGCATGTAAAATGTTCTTACATTACCTTATAGTCTACTGAGTGAATTGATCAGAGACTATTAACATTTAGGATTCCAAATCAGGAAGTAAAACATCTAGCACAGCTCAAGGCAAGGGAGACAGGAGTTTTTTCTTGTGTCCTCTTTGAACCAATATGGTAACCAACTATAAGTCCATTACTCTCTATAAGGTGTAGTTCACCTTGGATACCCCTCTGGGCAAAAACTGGTTGAATCAGCATTGTTTACACATCATTTCAACAAAACAAATCTATGTGATGACATTGAATCAATGTGGAAAACTGATTGGATATACAAAAATACCGTTACAAGAGAATTAAGTATTTTTTTCACCCAACTTTTAACTTAAATCCAATGACTGGGTGATTTTTGTTGATTTCACATTTGTTGATAACTCAACCAAATGTAAATCAAAACTATGTTGAACTGATGTCTTTATCCAGTGGGACAGTTGATAGCCTTTACTAAGTGCACTCCATGAACAATCTGTCAAAGGAATACTTTTTTTCTCTGTACAGGAATTGCCTCAAAACAATTACATAAATGAGAACTTTTATGTAAGGCGAGTTATTGTTGCTGCTATGGTACATGTTATGTAGAGCTTCCATATTACGAGTTCCAACATTCTCATTTATGACAGGCTCAACCATAGGGAAAAATCTGAAGGCTAATTTAAAATGTAGAGGATAACCATCCTCCATCGTGTTCTGCCCAGCCACCTATTGACAGAAACTGTTATAATTCTCATAGTATGCCTGTGATCAAAGAGATGATGACAGAGACAGATCTGTGGCTGAGTGACTACAACAGGCCTTTATGCTGCTGCGTTTAATGAAGACTTGCGGAATTCCACCTGAATAAAACTCAGGTGAATCTGTCATAATACGGAGTAATTAACTTATAGCTACTTAGAAATTCACATCAGTATTACTAATTCACTCTGAGATTCAATCTGCTATCTAAAGTTCCAAAGCTATTACCTGTACATTTTCTGAATACACCCACTTCTGTCTTGTAATTGTAAATATTTTAGGATTCTACAGAATAAAGAGATGAACAACAAGCAGAGAGCGACAACGCAGAGAATGTTCGACATGCTCAAGAGAAAGAAATCTTCCAAGGAACAGTCCAATCAGTAGTGCTAATCCATTGGAGAGGAAGGATTCTCAGTTTGCCATTGGGCTCATCTCCATACCTCGTACAGCTAAACACAGATTTTTCTGGGGCGCTGAACTGAACCACGCAAATATGCCATTTGCAGAGGGATTGGATTCTATATGTTTCCACTCTGTAGTGAGAGAAACTGATGAGCAGTGACGAAATACAATCTTCCACAATATGCACCTCTGACCAAATTTGTGACTCGTTTCAGGAAACTAGTTCCGTTGGAGAAAGTGATGGGCTACTTTCTGCACACGCTACGTCAGTGTGAACCAGAGTGACTTGACACAATGCTGGCCAAACAAGATGTAGCTATAAACAAAACAGAGTTAAATGGTTCCAGTCTGTCATGAAGCGTTCATCCATGTGTACGGGTAAGAGTCTAGCTACATTTTCAGATATTTTCTAATTTTGTCATAAGTAGTTATTGCGAGTTGAAGGGTACTGTTAGCTAGCAAATGTTGGCTTGCTAGCTAACGTTACGTGTATGATCTGTGTAGTAATATTATTCGAATCAGAAACCCATTTGTATTGCTAGTTATAGCCTAATGTTAGCTAGCTAACATTGAACCTACTTTGTTAGCTTTAGCTTCCTGCAGATTCATACTACAGCACCGACAAGGTTTGTATTGGTAGTAGTACGAGTTGGGATTATGCCGGTTCATTGTTTGGCTAGCTAGCTATCTAGACTCCACTTCGGCTGGATTACTACATGACCCATCAAATTTGCCAGGTGTGTCTGGGGTGATTACGGTCATTTATTGTATTTCATGACATGTGTACATATCTAGACAATAGTGACCCATCCACTTAGCTAGATGTGTCTGGGGGGGTGGTTACAGCATTTCCTTCACATGACCCATCAATTTAATAATTCAAACTGTCTTCAAGAGGTAGCGCTGACAAAACCTCTTGGGCTTTACCAGTTAATTTACACTTAAGTAATAGGCACCATACCTCTTCAGGCCATTTCAATGCTACGGCTATACGTTCAAAAACACAAAAATAGGAGTCAATCTCTCAAAGGTACCAAGGCAATCTGCCTACTAATGTCAAAAGTGTTGGAAGCTCCAGTTGGTGAGGACGGCTCACTAACAGGCACAGCAGGCGCGAATGCTAGCCTTGCTGTCTCTGCCTCCAGTTCCATCTGGCGCATTTTGAACTCTATCTGCCGTTGTTCTCTCCAAATGGAGATTCTCTCGCCTAATTTGGGCTCTCTTCCGCCTCCAGTTGGAACTGTATTAAACGGACATCCCTCCTGGCATCACCGGTTGACAGTGGGGAGAGTGGATCAAAACGGGGCAATGTGGCTGGAACTTTAGCCTCGCCCTCGTTCTCAGACACCGACGGGCTTACAGGAGCAGCAACATCCCCTACAGGGGTAGTAGACAAAGGCAGCTGTAATACAAGCACTTCCTCTTCCAACAAAACATTTAACACTAGCTGTTTAACCTCCACCTTAACTAAACGCTGCGGGATCAATACAGAATAATGGTTAGCCAAGGTCAGTAAATCAACTCTACGACATTTGTCAAACCTCCCACAAAGGGTTATCCAAAAAGGATTTAAATTCAAAAGTAGCCATTTTGAACTACTACACAAGACCCAACAAATAGAAAACACTAATGCTACATCAGCTATGACGCTCAACACTGAACTAGACCATTATAATAACCTGCACGAGCAGCATGGGTGTCAGTAAAGACAGATCCCGGATGAGCCCCCACTTATGTTACGAATCCCTTTGGCCCGGCAGTCTAGGGGGGATGGTAATGAGACCCGTAACATAACTCATGCAAATTATAGTGAAAAACGTAACAGTGAGGACGAAAAACCACAGACAAATTACCATCAAACACTCATGGTTTATCTGGTAAACACACAGTAAAGGGGGGGGGGGGCAGGAAAGGGGCTGAGCTGGACCCAAGGAAAGAAACAAATATCCAAAAACACCCCTAAGCTAGACTAGCCTACTTCAACAATGGCTAATTAACCAAAAATACAGTGGTTGGTCCACCCAGGCCTAACTAGTGTTTTTAGACAAAGTATTCCTACGGGTAATGTATGCCCACAGGTAACTTGTCTTGGTAACCCCTCTCCCCACCATCCCTCAAACACCATAACAAAACAATACTCACAGGACAACAGACAAAGTGACATGTAGTTGCAACAACAAAAGATCTAGTCTGGCCCAGGAGTGTGAAGGTGAACGGAAAGGCTCTGGAGCAACGAACCGCCCTTGCTGTCTCTCCAGGGCCGGTTCCCCTCTCTCCACTGGGATTCTCTGCCTCTAACCCTGTTACTGGGGCTGAGTCACTGGCTTGCTGGTGCTCTTTCATGCCGTCCCTAGGAGGGGTGCGTCACTTGAGTGGGTTGAGTTACTGACGTGAACTTCCTGTCTGGGTTGGCGCCCCCCCTTGGTTGTGCTGTGGTGGAGACCTTTGTGGGCTATACTCGGCCTTGTCTCAGGATTGTAAGTTGGTGGTTGAGGATATCCCTCTAGTGGTGTGGGGGCTGTGCTTTGGCAGAGTGGGTGGGGTTATATCCTTCCTGTTTGGCCCTGTCCGGGGGTTTCTTCGGATGGGGCCACAGTGTCCTGACCGCTCCTGTCTCAGCCTCCAGTATTTATGCTGCAGTAGTTTATGTGTCGGGGGGCTAGGGTCAGTTGGTTATACCTGGAGTACTTCTCCTGTCTTATCCAGTGTCCTGTGTGAATTTAAGTATGCTCTCTCTAATTCTCTCTTTCTCTCGGAGGACCTGAGCCCTAGGACCATACGTCGGGACTACCGGCCGTGGTGACTCCTTGCTGCCCCCAGTCCGCCTGGCCTTGCTGCTATTCCAGTTTCAACTCTTCTGCCTGCGGTTATGGAACCCCTACCTGTCCCAGACCTGCTGTTTTCAACTCTTAATGATCGGCTATGAAAAGCCAACTGAGATTTATTCCTGATTATTATTTGACCATGCTTGTCATTTATGAACATTTTGAAAATCTTGGCTCTCTCTAATTTTCTCCTTCTCTCTTTCTTTCTCTCGGAGGACCTGGGCCCTAGGACCATGCGTCGGGACTGCCGCCCGTGGTGACTCCTTGCTGTCCCCAGTCCGCCTGGCCTTGCTGCTATTCCAGTTTCAGCTGTTCTGCCTGCGGTTATGGAACCGCCACCTGTCCCAGACCTGTTGTCTTTCAACTCTTAATGATCAGCTATGAAAAGCCAACTGAAAATTATTCATGATTATTATTTGACCATGCTTGTCACTTATGAACATTTTTGAACATCTTGGCATAGTTCTGTTATAATCTCCACCCGGCACAGCCAGAAGAGGACTGGCCACCCCTCATAGCCTGGTTCCTCTCTAGGTTTCTTCCTAGGTTTTGGCCTTTCTAGGGAGTTTTTCCTAGCCACCGTGCTTCTACACCTGCATTCTAGCTGTTTGGGGTTTTAGGCTGGGTTTCTGTACAGCACTTCGAGATATTATCTGATGTACGAAGGGCTATATAAAATAAAATTGATTGATTGATTGATTAATCTACAGAGAGATTGAGCTCTAGAGAAAACAACTGACTGGGTTTTTAAACCAAGGGAAGGGAGATGTGATTGGGTAATGTAAACAGGAGGAGGTGTGTCTTCTGATTGATGACTGATTGTTGACTGATTGGGGAATGATGATTGCCACCTGTGAGGGGAGAAGGAGAGAAAAGAAACACAGGATACACACAGGATACCTGTATCCGTAACAGCTGAAGAGGGTGTGTACGATGCTGAATGGGTGTAGACAAAATAAGAGCTCTGCAGTAGCTGCAGGGTTGGGGAGTAACAGATTACATATAATCTGTTACATGTAAGCAGTGGCGATTTTAGCATGTAAATCTGCCAGCAAAGCCACTACACTACACAACACAACACTAAACAAACATTAATTGCACTATAACGGTGACAAACGGTGCCCACAAACTGTTAGGGCCTCCATAATGTTGTCCCAACAGCAGTCCCAACACCTTACGACTGCTACACCTGGCTATCAGCGGAGCCTTGTCTGGAAGCGAAACAGTTCCTTTGGCCTCATTTACAGCCTTTTTAAAAAACATAGCCGATATGGCTGACTTGTTTAAATAAATGGGGTTTCTACTGACAATTGAGATGTACAAACTATGGCATAAGGGAACGACAAGCGGATAAGAGGCAATCCATAATTTCGATTAAGACATTAATTAGCGAGCTAGGACGGATATTGTCAATATAACTATTTGTTCAGCCCTTTTGAAATGTACAGCGACAGAATTCATAACATAGGCCGTTCTTACAGTATTCTCCCTGTACACCAAGTCAGAACTGTAGGATAAATAACGGGGGCATATAAGTAGACAATGAAAGGTCTAACAATATTCAATAATTACATTTCTCTACAACAGGCTATAGGCTACACGTGCACCACCAAGTCAGAACAGTAGGCAAAATTAAGAGGGGAAAAGGGACCAAATTATTAGCGTGAGGCACATGGGCTACTAACAGCTTACTAACGTTACACAACATACACTTAGTATTACTTTCTTAGCTACAGTATACATATCTCCCTGGCATATTACATAATTTATGCAGCAGCATACAAGACATTTTTGGACTCACCTTGTTGTGCTGTGCTCACTTCCTTCCAAACCACTCATTGTTGAATTTGCCATTTCCAACTTGTTGTGTAATGTTTATGTTTATTGGCCGATGAGCACCGGTACATTTGATCTGTAATTTCTCTTCATTATTTATCTTCACATGGCAAGGATTGAAAAGGATTTGCCAGTAGATTGTCGACTTGATTCATGATGATGACTGCTCGGTAAGATTTTGAAAGTATGATGTTGACATGATCAGTCCAATTAAAGCTACTGTACATATAATGTGATTTGATGTCATTTTATACGTGGCCAATGGCCTTGAGCCTACCTGGATGGGCACTTCTAATGTAACTCTATGTCAGGTCGCAAAGGGCTAGAATTTTTGAGGTCTCCCCTTAGACTTTGCGGTGACGTAGTTTCCCCAGGAGTGACAGAAAACTGAGCCAATCACGGCGATGATTGAAAAACTAGATGATTACTTCAAGGATTACTTTTCAATTCAGAAAGGAGTTTGTTTGAAAAAAAATCTTTCATACTTCTCTGTTTTCTCAATGACATTCAAATCAGAATTTAAAAAGTTTAAGTTTGTTCCATCTGAGTGAGTCTGACCAGAAGTCAGAGACCAGTATGATGACACACCAAATGGGTTTGATGGATCATAGTAAAAGAGCAGGAATAGGCTTTCGTAGGCTACAGTCTAAGATAAGTCTTCCAATGGTACAACTGCTGTCGGCATCCAAAAAGTATCCAACTTGAATAAGGAAGTAAGGATGACAGCAGTGGTGCAGTCTATGGCTATACGGATATCACTTATTCTTTTTATCTACATAGCACATTGATGTGAATCACACTGCTGCTCTCTCATTTAGCAATTTACGCCTTACGGATTGTGGTTGTTGTGGATGGCTATTCACAAATCTAAATGTGTATTTGAACCCAATAATGGTTGAATTCAAGAAGTTTAAGCGCCTATCAATCATTGTTTTTGAAACCAGTGGACAGCCAGTGAAAAACGCATTCTTGCAACAGCTGCACAGTGCGGAACCCAGCCTATGGAATAAAAGTGGGGCTTTTATTGCTCAATCTAATTCATGCTGGTATTCTTTTTTAATCCATAGGCCTAATGGACACACGTTCAAGCTTGCACACTTTTGATAGACTGAAAGGGGCAATCTGTAGTTGCTACATCCATTTTTGGACTTATAAATTATATATGTATATACTGTATATGTACACTACCGGTCAAAAGTTTTAGAACCCCCCCATTTTTCACATTTTTATTGAAATGTAAGCAGTTCAGGTCCAGTGAATAACCTGAAATGGTGAAAAAGTAAGCTGTAAGCTGCCAGAGGTTAAAAAAAGTTTAGGTTACCAGAAACTGAAAAAGAATGTACATTTCAGAGTTAAAAAAGGCCTTTTCAGGGAACAAGTAATGGGTTAACAACATGTAGCTGCTCTGCAGCAATGGAAATAAATTAAGCCTTGAAAGTTGATGCAAACAATTCCTACAGGTGTCCCAATTTGTGTTGATTATTTACAAACCCTCTCTCTGTATAAAAGCAGTGTTGGAACAGACTGTGTTACTACATGCTGTTAAGCATTATTTGGACAATATTGTACTGCAGGAAGTAGTATATTGCTATCATAATGGCGAGAAAAAGGCAATTAACAAAGGAAGACAGACAGACCATTATAACCCTTAAAACTGTAGGCCTTTCCTTTAGAGAAATTGCAAAGAAAGCCAAGGTGTCAGTGAGAAGTTTCCTACACCATCATAATGGCATTAAGAAACTGGAGGGAAATCTAACCCAAAGCCACAAAAGAATCAGAAGACAAGTTTCTGAGAGTCAAAAGGTTGTGTGATAGGTGGCTCACAGGACAATAGCTTCAAGTACAGCTTAACACTGGTCGAAGTAAGCAAGTCTCAGTTTCAACTGAAGAGAAGACTTTGAGCTGCAGGTTTGACAGGTCAAGTGGCAGTAAGAAAGCCATTGCTAAGATGGCAAAATAAGAAAAAGAGGCTTGCCTGGGCCATGAAGCACCGCCAGTGGACTACAGAAGTCTGGAAGAAGGTCTTATGGACCGATTAAATCTTCGGTTCATCACGCAGATTTTTGTATGCCGTCGAGTAGGCGAAAGGATGGTTCCTCAGTGTGTGACACCAACTGTCAAACATGGAGAAGGAAGCATGATGGTCAGGGGCTCTTTTGCTGGATCCAGAGTCGGCGACTTGCACAGAGTGAGTGGCACCCTGAACCAAAACGGCTACCACAGCATTTAGGCAGCGCCTTGCAATGCCCTCTGATGTACGCCTAATTGGTCAGGGGTTCATCCTACAGCAAGATAATGACCCAAAACATACCTCTAGGCTATGTCAGAACTACCTTAGAAGAAAAGAACAAGACGATAGGCTTCAAATCATGGAGACTTAAAACCCATCGAGCTGGTTTGGGATGAACTGGGCAGAAGGGTGAAAGCAAAGCAACCTACAAGTGCAACACATTTGTGGGAACTTCTGCTACAGTGATGGGAAGAACATACCAAACAATATTTGATTTCCATTGTATAAAGAATGCTATGAGTGTGTTTGGCTGTCTGCAAAAGGTGGCTACTTTGACGAGTCAATATAGATGCAATTTTATTAAACAAAACGATTCCATGATTTCTTTTTTGTCTCCAATTGTTTATTTGTTCTATGCTTTAATTTCAGAACACATAAAACTGTGTGAGTTTCGATAAAAACTGTAGGTGTTCTAAAAGTGTATATATAATAGTAGTATATATATATACAGTACCAGTCAAAGGTTGGGACACACCCACTCAAGGGTTTTTCTTTATTTTTACTATTTTCTACATTGTAGAATAATAGTGACGACATCAAAACTATGAAATACCTTCAACCTCAGGAGGCTAAAGAAATGCGGCTTAACACCTAAAACCCTCACAAAATGTTACAGATGCACAATTGAGAGCATCTTGTCGGGCTGTATCACCGCCTGGTACGGCAACTGCACCGCCCACAACCGCATAGCTCTCCAGAGGGTGGTGCGGTCTGCCCAACGCATTTACCGGGGCAAACTTCCAGCCCTCCTGGACACCTACAGCACCCGATGCCATAGGAAGGCCAAAAAGATCATCAAGGACATCAACCACCCGAGCCATTGCCTGTTCACCCCGCTATTATCCAGAAGGTGAGGTCAGTACTGGTGCATCAAAGCTAGGACTGAGAGACTAAAAAACAGCTTCTATCTCAAGGCCATTAGACTGCTAAACAGCCATCACTAGCACATCAGAGGTGTCTGCCTATAGACATAGATTAGGAATCACTGACCACTTTTAGAAATGGATCACTATCCACTTTAATAATGTTTCCGTATCTAGCATAACTCATCTCATATGTATAATCTGCACTCCACACTATTCTATGGTATTTTAGTCACTTTAGTTGTGTGTAATTATTGCATCATCCATCTCATGTGTATACTGTATACTGTATTCTATAATATGCCACTGTATTTTAGTCCAATGCCGCTCTGACATATGTATATTCTTAATACATTCCTTACTTAGATGTACTTGTATTTTGGGTATATGTTGTGAAACTGTTAGATATTACTTGTTAGATATTACTGCACTGTCGGAACTAGAAGCATAAGCATTTCGCTACACCCACAATAACATCTGCTAAACACGTTTATGTGACGAATACATTTTATTTTATTTTATTTGGAAATAATAACACATATGGAATCATGTAGTAACCAAAAAAAGTGTTAAAAAAATCTAAATACATCTTATATTTGAGATTCTTCAAAGTAGCCACCCTTTGCCTTGATGACAGCTTTGCACACTCTTCGCATTCACTCAACCAGCTTCATGAGGTAGTCACATGGAATGCATTTCAATTAACAGGTGGGCCTTGTTAAGTTAATTTGTGGAATTTCTTTCCTCAATGCGTTTGAGCCAATCAGTTGTGTTGTGACAAAGTAGGGGTGGTTTACAGAAGATAGCCTAGTTGGTAAAAGACCAACTCCATATTATGGCAAGTACAGCTAAAATAAGCAAAGAGAAACGACAGTCCATCATTACTTCAAGACATGAAGGTCAGTCAATCTGTAAAATCTCAAGAACTTTGAAAGTTTCTTCAAGTGCAGTTGCAAAAACCATCAAGCCCTATGATGAAACTGGCTCTCATGAGGACCGCCACAGGAAAGGAAGACCAAGAGTTACCTATACTGCAGAGGATAAGTTAGAGATACCAACCTCAGAAATCGGCAGATTGCAGCCCAAATAAATGCTTCACAGAGTTCAAGTAACAGACACATCTCAACACCAACTGTTCAGAGGAGACTGCGTGAATCAGGCCTTTATGGCTGAATTGCTGCAAAGAAACCACTACTAAATGACACCAATAATAAGAAGAGACTTGGGTCAAGAAACACGAGCAATGGACATTAGACCAGTGGAAATCTGTCCTTTGGTGTGATGAGTATAAATTAGAGATCTTTGGTTTCAACCGGCATGTCTTTGTGAGATGCAGAGTAGGTGAATGGATGATATCTGCATGTGTGGTTCCCACCATGAAGCATGGAGGAGGAGGTGTGATGGTGTGGGGGCGCTTTGCTCGTGACACTGTCTGTGATTTTTTTTAGAATTCAAGGCACATTTAACCAGCATGACTACCACAGCATTCTGCAGCGATACACCATTGCATATGGTTTGCACTTAGTGGGACTGTCATTTGTTTTTCCATAGGACAATGACCCAACACACCTCCAGGCTCTGTAAGGGCTATTTGACCAAGAAGGAGAGTGATGGAGTGCTGCATCAGATGACCTGGCCTCCACAACCACCTGACCTCAACCCAATTGAGATGGTTTGGGAAGGAGTGGACAGCAGAGTGAAGGGAAATCAGCCAACAAGTGTTCAGCATATGTAGGAACTCCTTCAAGACTGTTGGAAAAGCATTCCAGGTGAAACTGGTTGAGAGAATGCCAAGAGTGTGCAAAGCTGTCATCATGGCAAGGGGTGGGTATGTTGAAAATCTCAAATATAAAATATATTTGGATTTGTTTAACACTTTTGGTTACTACACGATTCTATATGTATTATTTCATAGTTTTGATGTCTTCACTATTATTCTACAATGTAGAAAATAGTAAAAAGAAAGAAAGAAAAACCCCTTGAATGAGTAAGTGTCCAAACTTTTGACTGGTTTTGTATATCCATTGATTCTTGAAGAATATCATTTATATATGCCTCATGAGCTTAGTTCAACTGTCACACAAAATATATGCTTGTTTTTCTCCAATGTTTGTAAACATTGTAAATGTAAACAAACACTGTAGACGCTCATAACATGGTTAAAACAATAATTTTGATATCATGGATGGTCAGTCCTTGCATCCATAGCTCTGTGTATTAATCTGAGAGTGGTTACATTTCTCCAGGCCCATCCATCAGCTTTTTACCAAAACAGAGGCGGGGTGTCCATTTTGTTATTGTTTCATCTGTGGATTTGCCCTTTAAACAGCTGCATCAAGATATCAAAAGTGTCACCAACAAAAAGTTAACGAACAGGCCTAATGCAAATGCTGCATGAGTCCAGCATTTATTTTTCAAATAGAATCAATGAGCCCAATCAGTCCTCCATGACAACAAAATCATAAACAACAGAGTGGAGCTGACTAATACGTCCTTAGTTTTGGGGTTAAGCTCTGTGAAAACAATTTGGCTAATCTATACTCCCATATTTCCAAGTCCTATTCTTGAAGATCAAGGGGTATAACATTTTGTAACGTGTACGCTGGGAGTCGGGAAGCAAGTTCAGGGAGTGTATTTAATAAATAAATGAACATAGAACAAAACAAGAAACACGGGGAGTGTGCAGACATGAACACTGGAACAGAAACAATATCGCCTAGGGAAACAACCAAAGGGAGTGACATATACAGGGAAAGCAATCAGGCAGGTGATGGAGTCCAGGTGAGTCTGGTGCACGTAACGATGGTGACAGGTGTGCGTAATAATGAGCAGCCTGGTGACCTCGAGTGCCAGAGAGGGAGTATATGTGACACATTTATTGGAATGACTGGAATTCTGAAAGACTTCTCTTTTTAATGTAAAGACATAATTTCATCGTATTATTATATGTAGTGAGTAGAAAGCGATGGATTAGAAGAAGCCTTGGCATGCTGACTGCAGGAATGTCCACCAGAGGTGTTGCCAGATAATTTAATGCTCATTTCTCTACCATAAGCTGCCTCCATATATATATATATATATATATATTTTTTTTTTTATTTTTTTTTTTGCAGGACCTAACATGTCATACAAAATTGATGACGTAGTACATAATTGTGCACCATTTTCAGAGACCCGTTTTGGCTCATGAGCACCACTTTCAAAACTGCTGGCTGAATTAATACAAAAGCTCTGGAGCATCACTTTAATTGCCCTCTAACTCTGCATCTTGACTATGGTATCAGCAGCTTGAGTCTCAGTAGGCCTATAGGTTAGGTTGACTCTCACAATAGGTGTGTTCACACCAGGACTAAGAACAATGCAGTGTGAAAAGGCCTAATGTGGTCACAGGCTGCAACTTGAAAAATGTTTTAGACACAAATCGAGCAGACTACTTGCTTTGCCTCCATTTACCGAATGCAAACTTGATTCACTGAACAAACTCATATGAACTCTTGTTTGAGATAGATACTTCTGCAACATGTAGCTGGGTATTTGAATGTGATGTAGATAACTTAAAGGAATGACAATGCCATGCTGACATATTAAAATCAGCAGGTACTTTTGTTGGAAGCATTTAGCCTCGAGATGAAAAATTCCCATGAGGAAGCTATCTGAATAAGGTGTTAACATGGTGAGAAATAATTCACTACCTGAACAAGCAATATAACATATATTTATGATTTGAGAAGCATAAAATGGCACAACACCAACGCACAGTTTAAGAATCCCAGAATGAATAAATATTTAATTATTAAAATATCAAAACCATAGAGCTGAGCTGCACGTGTAATAATAACAAATAAACAATTGTTTAAAATAATGTCACACTTACCCCCTAGAAGTACCATGATTGATTGTAGCGCACGGAGATGCAACATGTTTCTTTTCTCCTTTAATAAAAATATATTTAGACTTAGTGTTAATGGATCATTCAAAAAGGGAGGCGAATCATAGACTTGGATGCATCAAAACTGACTGCCAGATGTTTACTAATGTCCACTGACCATCCAAATGATAGCTTATTAAATTCCAAAAGTCATGCCGTTTCTCTCATCCAAAGTGAACAACCCTCAGCAAAATGTGCCCATTGCTGAATACCGAATGTTAATGAAAACGTAGAAATGTTTAGGCTAATAAATATTCAGTCATAAAAAGACTTGTTAAAATGTGAAAATTACATGCTCAGCGCTATCTAGCGCATAGTGACTTGAGCGCTTCGTTCCGCTTTGTCGACCAAGCTTATTAGGGAGAGTTTTCTTCTTGGGATCATGAATCACCATGGAAGCAGTTGTTTTCTAATGCAGATTGTAGTAGATTTTTAATCCCTTTTCTTCACCCGTTTTTCATCCCTGTCTCCTCTGCATCATTTGCTCAGCGATGTGACTCCCGATGCTGAAGTTTCTTGGCACTGCGCACGGGTTCTTATCGTCGAACCCCAATGATTTCACAGAGAGTCACTGATACTTTAGCTGCAGAAGACACAAGTTGTGATCGAATTGCACCCTATGTTTTCTTATCTTCTAGTGTCCTGTTTCACCCGTAGAAATAAAACGTTTAAAATCACGCATAACTCCAACATAGGTTGTTTACAGCGGAAACAAAAAGTAAGAATCCCCTGTCGGATACAGAACAACGTAGGGGTTAGGTTAGTTATTGTTTTATATACGTTTTCATCAAACTTCGGCACTCTATGTGGCTGCTGACTATGCAGCATGAAGTAATTATTTGCGTTTGCCTCCGCCGGTATGTTCCCTGCAGCAGATATAGCCAATTTATAAAGACATGCAATTCCGCTCTCTTAAATCCATCCTGGTACAGTGCACTGTCAACATCCTTTGTATAAAATTCTGAGGGAATTAAACCCACAAGTCACAATTTAGATTGCCAAATTCTGGTCTAGGGGGCGTGTAGTGTGAAGTAAAGCCGGACGAACCGCTCAGCACCCCACGCACGCACTTTAAAGCGCATATGTGATGGGGTCCTAATGAAGATAACAGGTTTTGTGATAAAACATTTTGACATGGTGACATTTTTTGTTGAATTCACTTTAGTTGACATCTCAACCAAAACTAGTTATTGAAATCACGTCTGTGCGCAGTGGGAACTCGCTGAGGTAGCCAAGATCTAAACTATTTTAAATGAAACCTTTATTTAACGAGGCAAGTCAGTTTATCTACAATGACGGACGACGCTGGGACAATTTTGCGCTGCCCTGTGGGAAGCCCAATCACAGCCAGTTGTGATAAAATCTGGATTCGAACCAGGGTGAATGCAGTGAAGCCTCAAGTACTGAAAGGTAGTGGCTTAGACCGCTGCGCCACTCGGGGGCGCCCACTAAAATGCAGATATCTAAGAAGAAGTGTATTGACATATTTAACCCATTCCTTACAAACTGATATTCAAAAGAAAAATGCCAATTGATGTTGCCAAATTATTCAGGAGTCTTAAATGGGACATATTGATTAGCGTTCTTCGCAATCCGTGTCTAGGGTTCAGTGTCCACTTCCCAGATGATGCTGATTGACAAGCAACAGTGACACCTTGTGGATTACTATACGTAAGTCTTATCTCACCTGCCAGGTTGATGACACACGGCACAGGACGCACGGACGGTCTCCATATTCACTATAGTCGATGAAACGGCGACCAAATATGAGACCAGCCTTTAGGCTACCTCCGCACCTTCTTATGTAATGGTTATTTGATTATTTACCTTCATGCAGTCACTGTTATAGCCGTTATTAGGCCCTACCAGTTCTAACCTTTTCTCAGCTAGTAAAGTTATTATGCTTCATTAACCCTCCTGTTGTGTTCCGGTCGATTTGGACCGATTTACAAGTTTTCTCTCTGAAAAATACAGTTCATTTAATCTGATTGTCATAAAACAACCAAGTTAGGGAGGATTACGTATTTCTAATGAGAAAAACCTGGAGAAAAATCGGATCTCTGAAATTAAAATGGATTGCCCTCCCTTCAGTCAAATATATTTTTACCTGACCCTCCCTGACTGCTTGAAATAAAAACAAGTGACCATCCCCTATACCCCAAATAATAATTACAAGTACAAAGTGGATACCTGAGAACATGCCTACCCTTTACCCCCACCCCTAGAACAGACCACAGCCTTAGATATCCCAGCAGCATACCACCCTGCATACCACTACTGGCTTGCTTCTGAAGCTAAGCAGGGTTGGTCCTGGTCAGGCCCTGGATGGGAGTCCAGATGCTGCTGGAAGTGGTGTTGGAGGGCCAGTAGGAGGCACTCTTTCCTCTGGTCTAAAAAAAAATATCCCAATGCCCCAGGGCAGTGATTGGGGACACTGCCCTGTGTAGGGTGCCGTCTTTCGGATGGGACGTTAAACGGGTGTCCTGACACTCTGAGGTCATTAAAGATCCCATGGCACTTATCGTAAGAGTAGGGGTGTTAACCCTGGTGTCCTGGCTAAATTCTCAAACCATCATGGTCACCTAATAATCCCCAGTTTACAATTGGCTCATTCATTCCCCTCCTCTTCCCTGTAACTATTCCCCAGGTCGTTGCTGCAAATGAGAACGTGTTCTCAGTCAACTTACCTGGAAAAATAAAAAAAAAATATGCAGTTTTAGAAACTGTTCTTCGTTTTGTCAGCATTACATGGCAAAGTAGCCAGAAGGTTGTCGATTTGCAGACCACCGCAGACAAGGGGGAAAACACATACTGTACATTATAATAAAAGCACTGCATGAATCTATCATCTTATTTGTGGTCCGAGAAAACATTTACTTTTATAAATGCATTTCATGCAATTCTACGACATTTTACATAACTGGAGACATGCAGCATCTTTTTTAATTACACAGCCTTGAAATAATAATAATGAATTATTGTTCCTTCTTAGGCTACCTGGCTTGCTCCTGACTGACTTGGAGTTAGTATGTTGTTTGGGCAGGCGGGTATTCTCCACTTCTGAACAGCCAGAATGTGGACAGGCGCATCTCATTAAAATGAGTGTGCTGGCCTTGGTCACAGGAGAGCTCCAGTATCACACACATGTTATCCATGTCTACATCATCCACATCAGGGTTAAGAATAGAGAGAACATATCGAAAATGACTATCTACTTGGTCTCTCCAGACGCCTAGCTTTTTCTTGAAATCTGCAATTTTATCTTTTGCTTGGAAAAGGTCTATTGCGTGTCCCTGCCTGGTTAGGTTGAGCAGCAGTCTCTTGGGTTGGCCTACAGATCCCGATACAACGGTCACATTGTAATCCATGTCCCATTATGCACTCTTTCAGAACACAGAATATTTCACCTGCAGTTGTATTCTGAGGAAATCTTTGCAACAAATAAATTCTTCATATACAGTATGTAGCAAATATATAGAAGAAGAGGGCATTTTAAATGTCAGTTGTCTCATCTAATTGGATTGCAAACCAATTTGATGTGCGGCTCTGTCTAAAACCTGCATGTGATTTAATATCATCTGCCATATCCTGGATTCTATGCGTGACTGTGTCATTTGAAAGGGGGATTTCACTGATCTTTGTAGCAGGAATTGGGCCTAAAACCATTCGGCAAGCATCAATGACTGAGGGCATGACCAGCTTATCAACTATAGTGAAAGGATCCTGACACTTGGAAATGTTATGCGAGAGTAAGTACTATTTGAATTCTTCAGTAAACTCTCAATTGTCTGTAACATTATTGTGCAGCATTTTTGTTTTGTTGGCCATCTCTTTTTTGTTCAAATAAATCGTCTGTTTTATCCTTGAGATGTGGATGCTTTGTTTAAACGTTTTCGATGGCTTCATAGTATCATTGCTGTGGCAAGTCTGACATATCACACAGACAGGTTTTGGTGGTCAGCTGTTATTTTAAACAAATCAGGGAGAGACAGAGACCGTGCAGGCTGCACAACAGGGCTAGCTTGTGTGTGCGTGTGTGTTTAGTGTAGCTATACTTAGTCATGGCAACACAATTAGTTTACTGCAGCATGTATAGTTTAGCGCATTGCACAGGTAGGGGAGAGCGAGGTGAGTTGTCAAACAGGTAAGTTGTCAAACTGTTCATACCTCCAACACTAGAGGCGCTATCTCAAAAATCAAATTGCTACTTTGTTTGACCACATGTTCTATGGTCAACTTCATAATTATGCTGTTATTCCCACCCCATTGCTCTCATCAGCTTCAAACCTTAGACAGGTATGTCTGTGGGCCGCTAAAGAGGCACATCAACACTGTGTGTGATGCCTGGATGAGGAACAATCCCGGAAGACAATGTCAATTTATAACATTCCTGGGATTGTGGCAATCGCCTATCCTCTGGCTGCAACCCCCTTGAACATTCAGACTGGCTTTAGGGTGGCTGGGGTACAACCTTACAACAGGGATGTATTTCTGGGATGGCGCAAACTTCTAACCCGAGTTTGCGCCATCCTACATTACAGATCGACCCATTCAGAACACAACCCTACCAGGCCCCAGCACCAACCCTGCGCTGCCAGGCCCCAGCAACATTCCAGCCCTGCCAGGCCCAAGCACCAACCTGCCAGACTCAAGCACAATTTCAGCCCTGCCAGGCCCCAACACCAACCTGCCAGGCCCCAGCACCATTCCAACCCTGTCTAGCACGAGCTCAGACACAGACTTTCCCCAGTTCTTATGCTAGCACCAGCTCACCCTCGCCCAGCAATCCCATAGCTGACAGCAGACTACCAACTCCAGAGGACATCCGACCATATCCAAAAGCTGGCCCCAAAAACCAGCTTGCAAAGGAAGAAAACGGAGCAAAACAGCAATTCTAACTGACACACCAGTGAACCAGGCACTAGAAATGGAAAAGAATAAGGCACAATCTAGCCAAAGGCTGTTTCCTTAAGAAAGGGAAGCAAGGGGGAGAGTCAAAATCTGGAACTGCAAAGAACAAGGCGGCAGCTAAAAAAAGAAAAATCATAGAAGAGTCATCATCAGATGAAGAGAAGTGCTTCTGCCTCATCTGTGTGGAGCCATTTTCAAACAGCCTTCCAAATGAGACTTGGGTGAAGTGTGCGAGATGTAACAAATGGGCCCATGATGCTTGCACCTCAGACCAGGCAATTTATGTGTGCCAGAACTGTGACTCTGAAGATGAGTCTGATTAGTCAGATACGGATGTACGTCGTATAGGCTGTTACAAAACTGTGCATTAGTGTGTTTAAACACCACGTATGTTATGTTAAGACTTTAAACATTTAAGCAAGTTATCCGCAGCATTACATTCCATTCGGATTCCAACAATTACCGTGGATCTGTCACGCCCTGACCTGAGATATCTCTGTTTTCTTTATATTTTAGTTAGGTCAGGGTGTGACTAGGGTGGATTATGCTAGTTTTTGTATTGGCTAGAGTTTTTGTATGTAGGGTTTTGTAGGTCTAGGTATTTGTATGTTTATGGTGGCCTGATATGGTTCACTATCAGAGGCAGCTGTTTATCGTTGTCTCTGATTGGGGATCATATTTAGGTAGCCATTTCCCCTTTGGTGGGTTGTGGGTTCTTATTCTATGTTTAGTTGCCTGTCTGCACTATTCATATAGCTTCACGGTTCGTTTTGTTATTTTGTTAGTTTGTTCAGTGTTCATTCTAGTTAATAAAGAAGAATGTACGTATACCACGCTGCACCTTGGTCCGATTCATACGACGAACGTGACAGGATCTATGTGTACCCCAGAGAACGTTCGATTTCAAAGTTTAAAGTAAAGTGGTTGTACCACTTAATTAATGTGTGCTCTGCCAGCATTATTGTTTTGATTGAAAGGTATGATTTGCCAGATTCTCCAGGCATGATTGTTTTTTTTGTTGATAGTAACAATTAATTAGTTGTGTTCTTATATGTTGATAATCCAATGTGACAATTTACCCGATGTAGTGTGACAATTTACCCGCTGATGGGGCAAATTATCGTAAGTGCACACTCTCTATCTAACGGTCTACAACTCCGTACTGAAATAAGATATGAAGATGTAATGAATAAAAAATATGTGCCCAAGACTTCCATCTTTCATTTATA
The DNA here is from genome assembly GCF_029448725.1 of Salvelinus fontinalis. Lineage (NCBI taxonomy): Eukaryota > Metazoa > Chordata > Actinopteri > Salmoniformes > Salmonidae > Salvelinus > Salvelinus fontinalis. The sequence continues at coordinate 14,295,397 of NC_074692.1, forward strand.
CCATTGTGATGTATTGTGCGCAGTAAATGTTAGACAGCGTGAAAAGTGTGACAACATACCTCGCTCTCCCCTACTGTAGGCTCTCCCCTACTGTATTTTATATTATTGAGACCACAATAGGTGCACTTTATATTGCGTGGCCCGCAGACAATCAGGAATCAGGGGCATCATTGGGCACAAATCAGATACTATAATAAACAACAAATTCCTGAGCAATGTGACATTTAATTGATTACAAATTACATGACCCTCCCCTGGACTAAATTACATAAATACCAATTTCCCCCCGGTAACTATTGTGTGCATTTCGACCTCTCCCTTGCCTACAATAATTAATATAGCCTATTCTGCACATCAATGGGCAAGCCGAAGCATCTCTGATGATATGCCATTGTAGAGCAGCTTGGATAGGCTAAGGTCCGATGGAGCCGTTTTTATCTTAACATCAAATCATTTCTGAGTAACAATTAAGTACCTTACTGTAATTATTTTAAATTAAAATGGTCAAAAAGAAACAAAGAAATCTTCTTAGCAAAGGGCAATTTCTCAAGTAATAATTTAGGTAAGATTTTCTGGTAGTGGTCTGAGTGGAGAAAAATAGCTGTTATTGGCAGAGATCTCTTTCTTATTGGTCTTTTAAGTCATGTAAAGCCTGGTGATGTAACCAAGCAGGCCAAAACTCCCTCCCAACTAAAACAGGTTGAAATGTCTGGCAGTATTTTCTAACAGCTCTAACACTAAAAGGGTATTATCATAATTTTCACAATTTCAAAGTAAATTACTTCAGTGAAAATAATTTAAAGTACTACTTAGTCGTTTTAATGGTATCTGTACTTTACTTTTTCTATTTTTGACAATTTTTACTTTTACTTCACTACATTCCTAAAGAAAATAATGTTATTTTTACTATACACATTTTCCCTGACACCCAAAAGTACTCGTTACATTTGAATGCTTAGCGGGACAGGAAAATGGTCCAATTCATGCTCTTATTAAGTGAACATTCCTGGTCATCCCTACTGCCTCTTATCTGACAGACTCATAAACACACATGCTTTGTTTGTAAATTACAGTATGTCTGACTGTAGGAGTATGCCCCTAGCTACCCATAAATATAAAAAAAAGAAAAATAGAAAATAGTTTTGTCTGGTTTACTAAATATAAGGAATTTTAAATTATTTATACTTTTACTTTTGATACTTAAGAATATTTTAGAAATTCAATTTACTTTTTATACTTAGGTATATTTAAAACCAAATAATTATAGATTTTTACTCAAGTAGAATTTTACTGGGTGGCTTTCACTTTAATAGAGTCATTTTCTATTAAGGTATCTTCACTTTTACTGCACTGGGCCTTTAAACCATGGGTCTGTTTGCATTTAAAATTAAGGAGGTGTTCAACAATGGAAGTGTTAATTTACCTGCAAGAAAGCAGAGAACCATTCACACAGACCCACTGTGGTGTAAAGTCCTTAAGTAAAAATACTTTGAAGTACTACTTTGGGGATCTGTAATTTATTTTTTACAATTTTGGACAACTTTTACTTTTACTCCGCTACATTTCTAAAGAAAATATGTACTTTTTACTCCCATACATTTTCCCTGAAACCTAAAAGTACTTGCTACATTTGGAATTCTATGGCAGGACACCGATATGAGCCTACTAGCGCACCTATCAATATAACGCGTTGTCAGCCCTACTGCCTCCGATCTGGCGCAATCAATAAACACTAATACTGTGTTGGTAAATTATTCTGTAAATTAAAGTCTTGGATTGTGCCCTTATCTGTCTGTAAATTTAAAGTAAAGTTTAAAGTTTACATACACTTAGGTTGGAGTCATTAAAACTCGTTTTTCAACCACTCCACACATTTCTTGTTAACAAACTATAGTTTTGGCAAGTCGGTTAGGACATCTACTTTGTGCATGACACAAGTAATTTTTCCAACAATTGTTTACAGACAGATTATTTCACTTATAATTCACTATTTTACAATTCCAGTGGGTCAGAAGTTTACATACACTAAGTTGACTGTGCCTTTAAACAGCTTGGAGAATTCCAGAAAAGTATGTCATGGCTTTAAGCTTCTGATAGGCTAAATGACATCATTTGAGTCAATTGGAGGTGTACCTGTGGATGTATTTCAAGGCCTACCTTCACACTCAGTGTCTCTTTGCTTAACATCATGGGAAAATCAAAAGAAATCAGCCAAGACCTCATAAAAATAATTGTAGACCTCCACAAGTCTGGTTCATCCTTGGGAGCAATTTGCAAACACCTGAAGGTACCTCGTTCATCTGTACAAACAATAGTACGCAAGTATAAACACCATGGGTACAGGCAGCTGTCATACCGCTCAGGAAGGAGATGTATTCTGTCTCCTAGAGATGAATGTACTTTGGTGCGAAAAGTGAAAATCAATCCCAGAACAACAGCAAAGGACCTTGTGGCGATGCTGGAGGAAACAGGTACAAAAGGATCTCTATCCACAGTAAACCGAGTCCTATATCGACATAACCTGAAAGGCCGCTCAGCAAGGAAGAAGCCACTGCTCCAAAACCACCATATAAAAGCCAGACTACGGTTTGCAACTGCACATGGAGACAAAGATTGTACTTTTTGGAGAAATGTCCTCTAGTCTGAAGAAACAGAAATAGAACTGTTTGGCCATAATGACCATCGTTATGTTTGGAGGAAAAAGGGGGGGGCTTGCAAGCCAAAGAACACCATCCCGACCGTGAAGCATGGGGGTGGAAGCATCATGTTGTGGGGGTGCTTTGCTGCTGGAGGGACTGGTGCACTTCACAAAATAGATGGCGTCATGAGGAAGGAAAATTATGTGGATATATTGAAGCAACATCTCAAGACATTTGTCAGGCAGTGAAAACTTGGTCTCAAATGACCCCAAGAATACTTCCAAAGTTGTGGCAAAATGGCTTAAGGACAACAAAGTCTAGGTATTGGAGTGGCCATCACAAAGCCCTGACCTCAATCCTATAGAAAATTTGTGGGTTGAACTGAAAAAGCTTGTGCGGGCAAGGAGGCCTACAAACCTGACTCAGTTACACCAGCTCTGTCAGGAGGAATGGGACAAAATTATTTTTTCACATTCTTAAAATAAAGTGTTGATCCTAACTGACCTAGGACAGGGAATTTTTACTGTGATTAAATGTCAGGAATTGTGAAACATTTTGTTTAAATGTATTTGGCTAAGGTGTATGTAAACTTCCGAATTCAACTGTATATTGTAAGATAGTAATTTGTGCTTGCCAAATTGTAAGCCTATTAAGATTGGTTGAATAATGGTTTATATGAACTTAAAAGGGTCATAAGATAAACTACTGTATTTTCCATTATGTATCCTTGAAAAAGTTCACAGTTGAGGAACATTCCCACTTTTGTATTTGTATTTATTAGGGATCCAAATTAGCTGCTGCCTTCCTCCTGGGGTCCAAACACATTACTTCTTCGGGATCGGTGTCCCTTCCACAGGACGGTTGAGCTAACATATGTTAATGCGATTAGCATGAGGTTGTAAGTAAAAATAAAATTTTCCAGGACATAAACATATCTGATATTGGCAGAACGCTTAAATTCTTGTTAATCTAACTGCACTGTCCAATTTACAGTAGCTATTAGAGTGAAAGAATACCAAGCTATTGTTTGAGGAGAGTGTATAATTTTGAACATGAAAAGTTATTAAGGCTCTTACATGACACATAAAAACAAAAGATAAAACAGTACATCATATAACATTACTACACCACTACATATCTACAATACAAAATGTATAAAACCACCATATAACAATACTGAAATGTTCTTGTGTAGAGTGTGTTTGCTAGGATTTGTGTGCGTATGTGTGTCTGTACCCGTGTGCGTCTCTTCACAGTACCCGCTGTTTCATAAGGTGTTTTGTTATCTGTTTTTTAAATCTGATTCTACTGCTTGTATCAGTTATCTGATGTGGATTATAGTTCCATGTAGTCAAGGCTCTATCTAGTACTGTGCGCCTCCCATAGTCTGTTCTGGACTTGGGGATTTTGAAGAGACCTCTGGTGGCATGTCTTGTGGGGTATGCATGGGAGTACGAGCTGTGTGCTAGTAGTATAAACAGACAGCTCGGTGCAATCAGCTTGTCAACCCTTCTTACTAAAATAAGTAGTGATGAAGTCAATCTCTCCTCCACTTTGAGCCATGAAAGATTGACATGCATATTATTAATGCTGTGTACATTCAAGGGCCAGCCGTGCTGCCCTGTTCTGAGCCAATTGCAATTTTCCAAAGTCCCTCTTTGTGGCACCTGACCACAGAACTGAACAGTAGTCCAGGTGCGACAAAACTAGGGCCTGTAGCACCTGCCATGTTGATAGTGTTGTTAAGAAGGCAGAGCAGCGCTTTAGTATGTACAGACTTCTGCCGATCTTAGCTACTGTTGTATGAACATGTTTTGACCATGACAGTTTACAATCCAGGGTTACTCCAAGCAGTTTATTCACTTCAACTTGCTCAATTTCCACATTATTCATTACAAGATAAATTTAGGTTTAGGGTTTAGTTAATGATTTGTACCAAATACAATGCATTTAGTTTTTGAAATATTTAGGACTAACTTATTTCTTGTCACCCATTGTGAAACTACCTGCAGCTCTTTGTTAAGTGTTGCAGTCATTTCCGTCGCTGTAGTAGCTGACGTGTGTAGTGTTGAGTCATGCGCATACATAGACACACTGGCTTTACTCAGTGACATGTCATTAGTAAAGATTGAAAAAAGTAAGGGGCCTAGATAGCTGCCCTGGGGAATTCCTGAGTCTACCTGGATTATGTTGGAGAGGCTTCCATTAAAGAACACCCTCTGTGTTCTGTTAGACAGGTAACTCTTATCCACAATATAGCAGGGGTGAAAAGCCAAAACACATACGGCTTTACAGCAGCAGACTATGATAGATAATGTCAAAAGCCACAATGATATTGAACAAATTAGCCCCACAATCTTTTAATCATCAATTTCTCTCAGTCAATCATCAGTCATTTGAGTAAGTGCTGTGCATGTTGAATGTCCTTCCCTATAAAAGTGCTGAAAGTCTGTTGTCAATTTGTTTTCTGTAAAATATAATTGTATCTGATCAAACACCATTTTTTCCAAAAGTTTACTAACGGTTTGTAACAGGCTGATTGGTCGGCTATTTGAGCCAGTAAAGGGGGCTTTACTATTCTTGGGTAGAGGAATTACTTTCGCTTCCCTCCATGCAGGCCTGAGGGCACACACTTTCTGGTAGGCCTAGATTGAAGATATAGCAAATAGGAGTGGCAATATCGTCTGGTATTATCCTCATCCAAGTTGTCAGATTCCAGTGACTTGTCATTGTTGATAGACAATAATTTTTTCACCACTTCCATGCTCCCTTTAGGGAATGAAAAAATTACAATGCTTGTCTTTCATAATTTGGTCAGTTATACTGTGTAGACCATCATCGTAAATAAGAATTTGTTCTTAACTGACTTTCCTAGTTAAATAAAGGTTATTTAAAAAAAAAAAATATTACTTGGATGTGTAGTGTCGGCATTTGTTGCTGGTATGTCATGCCTAAGTTTGCTAATCCTGCCAACGAAAAACTGATTAAAGTAGTTGGCAATATCAGTGGGTTTTGTGATGAATGAGCCATCTGATTCAATGAATGATGGAGCTGAGTTTGCCTTTTTGCCCAAAATTTCATAAGCTTCTCCAAAGCTTTTTACTATCATTCTTTATATAATTTATCTTTGTTTTATAGTTTATTTGTATTTTTATTCTTTTTAATCACATGCTTTCTCAATTTGCTCAAGACTTATTTGCCACACCTTTTGCCGCATCCTTCTCAACTATTCAATTATTAAATTCCTCATCAATCCAAGGGGATTTAACAGTTTTTACAGTAATTTTCTTAGTGGCTGCATGCAATTTCATAAATGTGTCAAGTGCAGCATCTAGTTGCTCCTCATTACACACCACCGACTAGCAAATATTCTTTACATCATCGTCAAAAGAATCACTACAAAACTTTTTGTCTGACCTTATACATTATATTAGGCCCAGCCTTTGGACTTTGGTTTTCATTGATATGGCTAGTATATTGTGATCACTACATCAGATGGATTTGGATACTGCTTTAAAGCTAATTTCTTCAGCATTAGTAAAGATGTGATCAATGCATGTTAATGATTTCATTCCTGTGCTGTTTGTAAATACCCTGGTAGGTTGACTGCTAACCTGAACCAAGTTGCAGGCACTGGTTACAGTTTGAAGCTTTGTCTTGAGTGGGCAGCTAGATAAAAGCCAGTCAATTTTGAAATCACCGAGAAAATATACTTGTCTGCTGATATCCCATACATTATCAAGCATTTCACACTTATTATCCAGATACTGACTGTTAGCACTTGGTGGTCTATAGCAGCTTCCTACAAGAATGGGCTTTAGGTGAGGCAGGTGAACCTGCAGTCATATTACTTCAACAGTATGGCAATTTTCAACAATGTGGCTCTGTATATAGGCCGCAACCCTGCCAAAATTGTCCTTTCTGTCTTTTCTGTAGATGTTATAGCCATGTATTGCTACCACTGTATCATCAAAGGTATTATCTAAATGAGTTTCAGAGATAGTCAGAATTTGAATGTCATCTATTACTAGCAAGTTATTGATTTCATGAACCTTGTTTCTTAGACTTCATACGTTAATGTGGTCTATTTTTTAGCACTTTTCTGGGATGCTTGATTGTTTTTATTGCTTTACTGGGAAGCTTATCAGAAGTAGACATAGGATGCATTGGTGCAATTATTTATTTCATGTCAAGATCTGCCCATCTCGCAACATGCTCAAAAAAACAACGAACTCGAACATGTCCACATGCATTGACACTGACGTCATGTGACAGTGTACAAAGAACGGATAGAGAAGAAGATCAGTGTGCCAAATCCGGGCATAAAAGATTGCAGGGAAAGAAACAAAGTGTTGTTGTCAGACAGGTGGAGGAGAAGATGGATGACGGTTCCAAAATGACAGCGTCCATGGAAATGTTGCTTGAATCTGAATGTGCAGCAAGTGAAGTGTGTGACAATGAATGGAAAATTGTGAAATCCAAGGGAACGAAATGAGCAAAAGTTGTAGTGGAAGTCAAGGATCATTTTTTGGACAAGGAGGTTCAATTGGGAGAGCATTTGAGTCCAAACCACTGTGGGATCTGCAAAAGATATGGCCACATGTCAAATGTTTGCAGATGGGAGAAGTACATTATTGAAGAATCTGTGAATGGAAAATGATGCAACTGTGGTGGGTTTCATACTCCGGACGTCCTTGAGTGCCCAGTTAGGGTGAAAGAGGTCGAAGTGTCAAGGATCAAGGCTGTACAGCAGATCTCCTATGTTGAGGTGGTGAAGTCAGTCGAAGGAGTAGGTAGGTGGCGGAATGCACATACAATTGTTGCGAACACCATTATACCAGAGAAGAAGAAGAAACAAGAAGAAGTGCTGTAGCTAGGTCAAAAAACGTCAACACTGGAAAGAGATAGTACGTTTTCAATGACATTTGCTTAGCTTTTTTTGATACATGAATTCTGCTGGACGATTTATCATAGGTAGTTAGTTGTTGGACCTTCCAACTAAGCTAGATAGCTAGTTATGATCTTCAGAATAGACTTTCCATGCAATCTGAATTTATTTTGGATGAGCTAGCACGCTAACTAGCTAGATAGTTTTCTAACCTTGATTTGCCGGCTATGGTCGCTACTCGCTAGCTTACAGTAGCTGGGCTCGATGGTCTTATCTTCCCTGAACCTTGTTCTCAGGGTATCCATATCCCAAGGGTATTACGTGAGACACACCCAGCATGTTAACGTTATCTAGGTAGCTCGCTAGCTACTTGTGTCAACACACTATGAGTAATGTTAGTTCCTTTTCAATGTAGCTAAACATTAGCAAATGTATTAGTGTTAGCAGGCACTATTATTGCTAGCTGGATAACGCAACAACTAGCTAGGAGGCTAGCTAGGCCTAGCTATATGCCTAAAATATAGAAATCATGATGATGACAACTAGGGGTAATGTAGAATGTCTATGCTAAATTGTCCCATACAATCTTCTTCTCTACCACAGATTCCCACATGGTCTCAGAATCCAGGAAGGGAAAATGCTTACAAGAAAGAAACAGAATGAAGACAGAGACAGAGTTGTTGTTTTCCATTGTTACTTGTAATTTTAAAAAGGGAAGAAAAAGACAATCACATTTTTCTAAATTAGCTATCTAGGCTACTCACTATACTATAGCCTAAAGATTTGAGTCACCACTAGAATAATTATTTTCATGTTGTTGATTAGGCCTATATCTTTGTTATCTAATTAATCAAATTATTAATCTAACAATAAAAATCCTTATTATTTTGTAACAAATGTAAGGTCTATTTACATGTTGCATTAAAGTTGACTAAAGTAGAAGCTGTTTTGTTTGTAGGCATTTTCAGTTGGTAATGAGTAATAAGTAATTATATAGAAATTGCGCATAGCTAACTATAAGGTTACACTTCAATTAAAATAGCTAAATCCTGTGTAACAACTAGCAACAACCTTGTACTTATGCAGATATTACAGATGTGTACTTTGTGGTGTATTGGTGTGTTTATTTCTCACTTGGATGGAGCTTTCAGAAGCTGACAATAAAATTGTCAGGATTGATAATGTATTTTGTAGGTACACAATAATTACAATTAAGTACTCCTCAAGATATGCTTAAATTTTAACTAGTTAAATCATATGTAACACCTAGTAATTACATTGTACTCATGCAAATATTACATCTACTCGGTGGTGTACTTGTGGGTTTATCCTCCCACTTGGATGGCGCTTCCGGAAGCCTTAAAATGAGGGCCAGGTTGTCAGGATGGGTAATGTACTATATAAGTACACATTAATTACAAGTAAATACCATTCAAGATACACTACATTTTAACTTGCTAAATCGTGTGTAGCACTTAGTAACTACATTGTACTTATGCAGATATTGCTTGTACTCGGTAGTGTACTTGTGGGTTTATCCTCTCACTTGGATGGCAAGGAGGTACAGGTTGTCATAATGGGTAACGTTCACATTAATCTTTTTTTTAAATTATAGTCTGAGATGACACCTGTATGGTAAAGCTGATCTGTTTTTGCAAACTCAACCAAGTTAACCCATATGTTACACTTTTTGGGGGGCAAGTGCTGGCAACAATATTGAGTGGCGTTTTTGAAGAGTGCGCATACACAGGTAGGTAATTAGAGTCTATTGAGCCTCCAGCCTTTGTAATCTGGGACACCCAGCGCATCTGTCCACAAGAGATTACAACCTTGTGACATTTAATACTGAATCGGATGCAGCTGAGAGTAAACTAAACACTAAATTGGTGAATTTAGTGGAAACAAGCACGGTAACAAGCATTTGGGGTTATAACAGCGCTATAGTTACAGACTGCAATAACCACCAGTTAGTTGCATGTTGTTATTACAGTGTAACTACGAGTCATTACAATTGACTACAATACTGGTTAGTGTAATTACATTGTATTAAGGACCCCTTAAAAAGTGCTACCGAATTTGAACACCAAATGCAATTAAAATCCACCGACTCATCTACAGCACAATTATTATTTTCATGTAGGTATTTTGCTGCTCCATTTGTTTCTGAATGCTTTGATGTCTTTTTTCAAGCCCAACACGAGGATGAGTATGACATCCACAGGGCATCCTGAATCTATTCTGTCTCCGTAGGTAGGAAATATACATGAAACAGACCCAAATTCTAAGAGTTTTGATCACGTATAGATCAATCTGCAGTCTACTCAGATGTAATTTAGAATAGTAGAGTAAACTCAAGCAGAGCGTATCCTGGGATCCTCAGTACTTTGTGATGATGTTCACAAATCTAGGATCCAGTATGAAATTACATTGACCAGCATTGATTTACAGCTGGCACCACCACTGCATTTCAATCAGCTGTAGGCTACTCATTCTACATTCCATCCCTCCCATGTGGAACCTATGTTTTGGTTACCTCTGAATGTATGAAAGGTGATCTCTGGGAGAAAACATTACACTGTCTGTGGCTGCAAGTAGTTTTAAAAGACAATAATACACCCCACACCTGCTAAGTATATTAGTACTGGTTAACGGAATGTTTCTGTACATGTGGTTAGGTTTTTAACATAGACATTGGCAGCAGCCGCACTCATGTGCACTGCATCAACTTACTTCAGACGTGATGTGAGGAAACATGATATTAAGACAAATGGGAAGGTTTGAAGACAAAGGGACCTAAGGGAGAGATTTGTAGATCAAGACATCAATGAACATTCTATTAGTGACTCTTAGGGACAAATCTAAGTGACTGAGAAGTTGACAGAACAAAAGTCAACTTTTGTTCCCCCTCTGACTTTAAAGTTGCAGTATGTTCCCTTCTATATGCGTAATGCGGTGAGTAGGTCCCTTGGGGACAACCTGAGGTGGCGTCCTTTATCCATGACCTTAGCCAGGCTCCCCTTCCTACTGGCCCTGACAGCGCCACACAAGTAGACAAAAGCCCCAAATTCCTAATCACACTTCATTCTCCTCCTCTATCTGATCTATGATAGCACTAATAATAACCTGGCACTGCAGATTGCACCCAGTCTCCTTTGGTGCCCTGTACCCCTTGAGCCTGTGCAGATTACAACCACCCATTCAGAGGCCATTAAAACGTTATTTACTTATCATCTTCACTCTGTGTGCCAGGCAGATGCCCACAGGGGAAGAATAAAGTGACCTTCCTATAGCCCTCAGTAAGTTACAGGAGGGTACACTGTACCATTGCTCCTCTCCTGGTGATTTGTTCTTGTTGCCTAACCTTTAAAATAAATTTGTCTCACATAGAGACAGCACAAAATAACCTCCTCTGTTTCATCTAACATACACAGACCTGAAGTGGACCGGCTTTGTCTAGGGTAATTGTTGTAAACATTTCCCAGCCAGAAGTACATGAAAATATCTCCTTCTGAGAGAGAGAGTTGTGATCAGACCAGGTGACTGTGTCATTTTGAGTGACAGTTCAGCAATTTCAGTAGCACAAATTATATTTTTTTGCTCATTCTGCCTTACATGGGCAGTTTTTTCTTATCAAGGAGGAGGAGGCATGACCTGCTTAGGACATGCTTAACTTTCCCTAACCTTTCATACAGCTGATAATTTCCACTCAAGATTCTTCTCTCTTCAATATGCTGCCAGCACAAGAGGATATTATGCAAAGACCCACTGGACTGATAAATCCAGCGCTCAGAGTGACAAGCAATGGGGAGACCTTCCCAAATCTTCCCCTCACTTGATTACCGTTTCAGTCTGCCTAACCATCAACTTGCCAAGGGCACTCTATTACCTTGCAACTGTAGTCTGTGGCTATGTCTGAGCAAAGAGTTTAATATGTGAATACATGTAAAACATTTTACTCATATTTAATTCAATACATTTTAATAATATATTATTCATTCAAGTTTATTCTCGACTTTCACGCATTGCCCTCCAGAGGCAAATTACACCCAGCTTTATATAACCTTATGTCACATAACCTTAAAAGAATGTTTCCTAATTTCCTGGGAATGCTCTCGGTTAGCTGGGTATGGCATTAGTCTTGTCTCTGGTCTCCCTGGTAGCACCATTTGATGAAAGAGAGAATGGGAAAGGGGCCCCAGCAGCACTAAATGATTGTCTAATGGATTCCTGCTTTACTGCTGGTAATCTGGTAATCAGAGGTTCAGAAGGAGCACATCTATCACTGAGGGAAAAAAATACAAATCTTAATATGTCCCGCTTCCTCTCACCCAAGGAGTAAATGTGTACCAGATAAAAAAACGGCCTTGTTTCAGGAGAGACTGGATCTATTGCCAACGATTTGTGGCAAACGAAGTAATTTCGATACCAGTCCATGTACTGACAGATGGAGCCTAAATTTAATAAGGAGCCAATTTACTGGCAGGTGGTATAGAAATGGAATTGCAGTTATCTTCTCTCCTTTTCTGCTCCGTTCTTCTCACAATCCAACTGAAAATCAGATGGGAGAAAAGAAACAAACACTACCAAAATAAGGCTATTTATTGATGTCAGACACATTGCTGCCACCTTTGACCTGCTATCTTTTGGAAGGTGAACACAACATGTCCCCTCTATTTGGTTTAGGTCTGTTTCTATGACAACGAAATTATATAGGTCTGTTTTTCTATGAAACCACAAAGAGGGTAAGCTGTGAATGCGTACTGAATATAGCTAAGGTCAATCTTCAAATGCAGGATCCATTTTGGAAAACTAAACACCCTTACCGAAAAAACCCTGTCTGTTGGCAAACCTTTTGCCAATTTGCCGTACATTTGTGGCAAGCTCAAATTTTCACATGCAAATTAGTTTTATGGAAAACTGTTGCGGCAAATCCACAATTTTGGGAAACTTGAGGCAAACATTCTACTGTTTCCTGCAAACTCAGTATGAATATGCAAATTAAATCAGTTTTTTTGGTTACTGTGTGTTAACAACATTGAAATGTTGTATCTACATAAACCAAATCACATGTGACTTCAAATTAACATGCTTCTGACAGAGAAAACTAAACATACTAAATGTAGTAAATGTTCTAAACAACATATATTCAATGTTTTAACAGAAAAATAAATCCAATACAACTTGAAAACATTAGCATGCTAATGAAGAAATTAGCAAAGACTGAATATTTCCCAAATAAAATGATTATTTAATATTTTTATGTAGCCATAACATTTACATGAGAGAAATGTGAACACTATGGGGATGTAGACCTTAGGGTGTTTAAAGGGGCAACTACAGAATGTACATGAGCCAAGTGATAACTGAGCATTAGCTTTCGACCAATGGGAGTTTAAAAAAATTATTCAAACAACAAAAAACAAAACAAACCGACTACACAACTATTGCATTTTTGAGTGAACTTTGGAGATGGCGGCCCTGTGGAAGTCCTCCGTCTAAAGCTTGTTGAAATCATGAACTGAAACAATCAGAAAACACAAAACCAAAATGAAATTAGGATGCTGAAAATATCTATTTTGGCATGTTAAAAAGTGTAGTCAGTGGCTAATGTATGGGTTTGGCTTTGGATAAATGTGGTCATCTGTTACAAAGTTGACTTGGTGTTGTTATGCTGCTCACTGAAACTGGCATTCTATATATTTTTCAGCAAGGAAACAATGTTTCTGCTTGTATAAATGCTATATAAACAAATGATGTAGCTAATATAAACTGGGACTTAGGCCTACTAAATCTACCTTTAAATGTGTGGCCAACTGTTCCTAGAGAGCTACAGTATACAATATTTTTCTCCAGCCAAGCCTCAACACAAGTGATTCCAACTAATCAACTGCTGCAATTACGATATTGAATATAGTCTGGGGATCATTAAAAGACAGCCATCTACTGGTTCTAGAAAGAGAGAAGGAAACAACACATGATCAAAATGAGCTAGCTACAAGCTTAACCCAAATAAATATCTAATTGTTACAAAGAATGAATGTATGAGCTACATTTATGAGAATAATACATGCATTTGCTTACTTTATCAAGCTTAAAGACGATACATTCATTTATCGCTCAAAAAAAGTGAGTGAGTGCACCACAAACACATTTCCAGGGTGTTAATAATGCCTCCTCCCAATACAGCCTCTTCCAACACCACGAGTAGGAGAAGGGTATCCATTTTCCAAAGTTAAGTTTTGCTTTGATGTCATATTGTTGCTACCTTCAGTGTTGTGCTACCTAACATGCTACTGAACAGGTATACTATTATATTGGCCTGCAAATTGGTATTAAAGACAGCAACTGTTATTCCCTGATCTGTTTCACCTGTCTTTGTGATTGTCTCCACCCCATTCCAGGTGTTGCCCATCTTCCCCATTATTCCCCTGTGTATTTATACCTGTGTTTTCTGTCTCTGTTGCCAGTTCGTCAAGCTTACCAACGTTCGTCCTGTCAGTGCCTGTCTTTTCCCAGCATCTCTTTTTCCTCATACTCCTCTTTTTTTGACCCTTGCCTGTCCTGACCCTGTACCTGCCCGCCTGGCCTCTCTGCCCGTCCATGACCCTGAGCCTGCCTGCTGTCCTGTACCCTTGCTCCACTTCTGGATTACTGAACTCTGCCTGACCCTGACTGCCGTCCTGTACCTTTGCTCCTACTCTGGATTATCGACCCCTGCCTGCCTTGACCTGTCGTTTGCCTGCCGCTGTGGTTACATTAAACATTGTTACTTTACACAGTCTGCACTTGGGTTTTACCTTGTTTCCTGATAGCAACGGATTCAAATGTTTAGGCAAATTATTACATAGCCAGCTTGCACATTTAATGTGCAAAAATATGATAGCTAACCTTAGCAAGCTAAGTGCTAGCCAGCTCGCTAAGCACTAACCAGTCAGTGACGCTGAAAGATTGAAACTGGTATCAGCAAAATGTGTTTCACTCTCACATAAAACTAGGCATCAATTAGCTTACAACATTTTAAAGTTTATTAGAAAGTTAAATAAAGTTAGACACTCACTGGACAACTTTGGTGGATAGCTAGCTAGATAGCTTGGTTTACATTTTCCAACAGATATGTCTAATCCCCCTGATTCGTGGTCAACGGTTACTGTTTTTGGAACTCATGTGTTCACCTGAAATGGCTTTTGGAAAACTGTTTGCCAATAGTGGCAATAAATATTGTTGCCACAAGTTTGCCAGATTCAAATACAATCTTGAGGGAATTGTTTGCCAGAAAAAAACCTCTGAACTATTTGCCACTAGTGGCAAATGTTATTGTTGCCAAAGGTTTGCCGCAGATTCCCCACTAGTGGCAAACATTTGCAAACTTCTGGCAACATTTTGTGGCACACCATTTAGTTTGCCGCAAACTTGCGGAAGTTTGCTGCAACCACGTAACCATGTGGTTATCCTTGGATGTATTCTCTAGACTGGAGTGTCTTAAAGGTCCAATGCAGCCATTGTTATCTCAATATCAACTAATTTCTGGTTAACATATTTGATTAACAATTAAGCACATTGGCCAAAGATGGGAGAGGAAATTGATCATTCATGACCACATGGCATAAAAATGGGGAGTGGTTGGAAATGGCATCCGACTGCAGCCACAGAGTGATTTCGGGGAGCCTGCCATGCCTGCAGTGAACAATGCTTTATTGAATGCCTGGGTGGGATGTGATTATAATAATACTAGGCCTAAAAGTAATGAAATTAGAATTATTAATCAGCCATTGATTGAACTGCTGTGTTTTGACTTCCACTTCAGGGAAAGAGCTTGCAGACCTCCACTGAGCATTTGTGATGGATGAATACACATTAAAACGTAGAACACATTGGGGGAAAGTGCTTATGTGCATTTGTTTGTGTGTCTTCATGTCTGCATTATGCATAGCTCATAAGGCGTTCTAAATGGGCTCATGATGCATTATGAAGAGGGGTTTCATAGGGAATTTGACCAAATATACTATTGTGAATGTCTAATGAATATTCAATCATGGCAAGAAATAATCATGAACACATAGAGATAGAGTTCAACTCTGCACATGGAATGGTGAGATTATTCTGTCCATTGACCCTCATTGCTTGGGGGGGTAACTTATTATTGCCAGTTGACTTGTAATATAGGCATATGATCCAATGACTGCTATCTTAATGCATTATAGCTCATTAATCTATGATACTGTAGCTTTATCTGTAGATGACAGAAGTATTGGATTTCAAGACTAATACTGTCACCTAAAGTTTTTTATATCTTCCTCAATATGCAAGGGGATGCATGGGTCCTTTGAATAAACCTCAGTAGCTAGGTTTTATCCAGTTTGCAAATATTCTAAAATCTGCATAAAACAATATGTGCAATTTCTCACCAGAGATGTTTCAATCAAACTGACTTTCTGCTGATAAAAGAGTGTGTGTGATGAAGTAGTGCATAAAAAGCTGTTGAATTCCCATGTACCAAATGAAAAATACAAGTTAAATGCGTTTCCATTGCATTTTCAACTCTACTGATGATCTTGTCACAAAAACTGTTGTGTTATATAGCAAATGTGCCCACTTAGGTTTTGGCACAAGCCTTACCAAAAATTCCTACAGGAATCCTGCAAGAAAAAAATCAGCAGGAAACATGCAGAGTATATATCCTGCAGGAGTAGGAAGTTCTGCAGGATATCCCACAGGATTTTCCTTGCCACTTTCCTGTAGGGCAAGTTGTTCAGGAAAACAATCCGGCAGGAATCCATCAGAATATATATCCTGCAGGAATAGGAAGTCCTGAAGGATTTTCGGTGCCAATTTCCTGTAGGAAAATTCCTGCAGGAATTCTGCAGGATCCTGTAGGAATCTTGCAGGTTATTATTCAGAAAAACAATCCTGCAGGAATCCTGCAGAATATACAGTTGAAGTCAGAAGTTTACATACACCTTAGCCAAAAACATTTAAACTCAGTTTTTCACAATTCCTGACATTTAATCCTAGTAAAAATTCCCTGTCTTAGGTCAGTTAGGATCACCACTTTATTTTAAGAATGTGAAATGTCAGAATAATAGTAGAGAGAAATATTTATTTCAGATTTTATTTCTTTCATCACATTCCCAGTGGGTCAGAAGTTTACATACACTTAATTAGTATTTGGTAGCATTGCCTTTAAATTGTTGAACTTGGGTAAAACGTTTTAAGTAGCCTTCCGCAAACTTTCCACAATAAGTTGGGTGAATTTTGGCCCATTGCTCCTGACAGAGCTGGTGTAGCTGAGTCAGGTTTGTAGGTCTTCTTGCTCGCATACGCTTTTTCAGTTCTGCCCACACATTTTCTATGGGTTTGAGGTCAGGGCTTTGTGATGGCCACTCCAATAACTTGACTTTGTTGTCTTTAAGCCATTTTGCCACAACTTTGGAAGTATGCTTGGGGTCATTGTCCATTTTGAAGACCCATTTGCGACCAAGCTTTAACTTCCTAACTGATGTCTTGAGATGTTGCTTCAATATATCCACATAATCCTTCCTATTCGCGTCTTCTTTCTGAGCAGTATGACGGCTGCATGGTCCCATGGTGTTTATACTTGTGTACTATTGTTTGTACAGGTGAACGTGGTACCTTCAGGTGTTTGGAAATTGCTCCCAAGGATGAACCAGACTTGTGGAGGTCTACAATTTTTTTTATGAGGTCTTGGCTGATTTCTTTTGATTTTCCCATGATGTCAAGCAAAGAGGCACTGAGTCTGAAGGTAGGCCTTGAAATACATCCACTGGTACACTTCCAATTGACTCAAATGATGTCAATTAGCCTATCAGAAGCTTCTAAAGCCATGACATACTTTTCTGGAATTTTCCAAGCTGTATAAAGACACAGTCAACTTAGTGTATGTCAAATGAAATCAAATCAGATATATATAGCCCTTCGTACATCAGCTGATATCTCAAAGTGCTGTACAGAAACCCAGCCTAAAACCCCAAACAGCAAGCAATGCAGCTGTAGAACTACGGTGGCTAGGAAAAACTCCCTAGAAAGGCCAAAACCTAGGAAGAAACCTAGAGAGGAACCAGGCTATGAGGGGTGGCCAGTCCTCTTCTGGCTGTGCCGGGTGGAGATTATAACAGAACATGGCCAAGATGTTCAAATGTTCATAAATGACCAGCATGGTCAAATAATAATAATCACAGTAGTTGTCGAGGGTGCAGCAAGTCAGCACCTCAGTAGTAAATGTCAGTTGGCTTTTCATAGCCGATCATTAAGAGTATCTCTACCGCTCCTGCGGTCTCTAGAGAGTTGAAAACAGCAGGTCTGGGACAGGTAGCAGGTCTGGGACAGGTAGCACGTCCGGTGAACAGGTCAGGGTTCCATAGCCGCAGGCAGAACAGTTGAAACTGGAGCAGCAGCACGGCCAGGTGGACTGGGGACAGCAAGGAGTCATCATGCCAGGTCGTCCTGAGGCATGGTCCTAGGGCTCAGGTCCTCCGAGAGAGAGAAAAAGAGAGAGAAATAGAGAGAGCATGCTTAAATTCACACAGGACACCGGATAAGACAGGAGAAGTGCTCCAGATATAACAAACTGACCCTAGCCCCCCGACACATAAACTACTGGATGCTGAGACAGGAGGGGTCAGGAGACACTATGTAAACTTCTGACCCACTGGAATTGTGATGTAGTGAATTATAAGTGAAATAATCTGTCTGTAAACAATTGTTGGAAAATTGACTTGCGTCATGCACAAATTAAATGTCCTAACCGACTTGCCAAAACTATAGTTTGTTAACAAGAAATGTGTGGAGTGGTTGAAAAACGAGTTTTAATGATTCCAATCTAAGTGTATATGAATTTCCGACTTCAACTGTATATCCTGCAGGATTAGGAAGTACTGCAGAATATCCCACAGGATTTTTTTGGGCCACTTTCCTGTAATAGAATTCCTGCAGGAATCCTGCAGGATTCATTATGAATCATGCAGATAGTCCTTCAGCAAAACAATCCTGCAGGAATCCTGCAGATGGTCCTCAAATAAATCCTGCAGGATTGTTTCCTGAAGGACTACCTGCAGGAATTGTCCTATACCAAAATGGTATACAACTCCTGTAGGTAAGAGTCCTGCAGGTAATTCCACATGATTTCCATGGCCATTTTCAGGTAGGACAACCTGCAGGATTCCTTCTTCTTTCAGAGAATTTCATGTCGGACAATCCACGTTCTTTCTAAAGAACAGACAGATTGTATAAGATATATGGTTGCATGGCAATTGTATTATCCAATGAAGCAACAGCCGACGTGTTTGTTTGTCCATTTCACAAGCACTGCATAAAATAATATTCCTAGGAGATAGAAAATACAAGATTTTGAATAAATATGGTAAAAGCACATTTTGTAACGAGGTGACATCACATGGTGACATCACATGAACATCTTATGTGTTTTGGTGTGACGGGAAACAGATGTCTGAAATGGTAAACTTGGTGATAGTTGGTTTTAATATGGCTGGTACACCAAGAACATCTGTGAGTATGTACAGTGCATTCGGAAAGTATTAAGACCCTTTCACTTTTCCCACATTTTGTTATGTTGCAGCCATATTCTAAAATGGATCAATCTACACACCATACTCCATAATGACAAAGCAAAAACAGGTTTTTAGACATTTTTGTTAATTTATTACAAATAAAAAAACTGAAATATCACATTTACATAAGTATTCAGACCCTTTACTCAGTACTTTGCTGAAGCACCTTTGGCAGTGATTACAGCCTCGAGTCTTCTTAGGTATGACGCTTCAAGCTTGGTACACCTGTATTTTGGGAGTTTCTCTCATTCTTCTCTGCAGATCCTCTCAAGCTCGGTCAGGTTGGATGGAGAGCGTTACTGCACAGCTATTTTCAGGTCTCTCCAGAGATGTTCGATCGGGTTCAAGTCTGGGCTCTGGCTGGGCCACTCAAGGACATTCAGAGACTTGTCCAATGCCACTCCTGCATTGTCTTGGATGTGTGCTTAGGGTTGTTGTCCTGTTGGAAGGTAAACCTTTGCCCGAGTCTGAGGTCCTGAGAAATCTGGAGCAGGTTGTCATCAAGGATCTCTCTGTACTTTGCACCATTCATCTTTCCCTCGATCTTGACTAGTCTCCCAGTCCCTGCCGCTGAAAATAATCCCCACAGCATGATATTACCACCACCATGCTTCACCATAGGAATGGCGCAAGGTTTCCTCCAGACGTGATGCTTGGTATTCAGGTCAAAGAGTTCAATCTTGGTTTCATCAGACCAGAAAATCTTGTTTCTCATGGTCTAAGAGTCCTTTAGATGCCTTTTGGCAAACTACAAGTGGGCTGTAATGTGCCTTTTACTGAGGAGTGGCTTCCATCTGGCCCCTCTATGATAAAGACCTGATTGGTGGAGTGCTGAAGAGATGGTTGTCCTTCTGGAAGTTCTCCCATCTCCACAGAGGAACTCTAGAGCTCTGTCAGAGTGACAATCGGGTTCTTAGCCACCTCCCGGACCAAGGCCCTTGTCCCCGATTGATCCGTTTTTATTTTTAATAAATTTGCAAACATTTCTAAAAACCTGTTTTTGCTTTGTCATTATGGGGTGTTGTGTGTAGATTACAGAAGAACATTTTTATTTAATCCATTTTAGAATATGTCTGTAATGTAACAAAATGTGGAAAAGGTGAGGGGGGGGGTATCTGAAGACTTTCCGAATGCACTGTATGTGTGTTAGGCTCCGTTATAAAGAGAGATATGAGAGGCTGAAACTGTGCGTGGTGTTACCTTCGCCTGCATGGCTGTCCAGTTCTGCCTTCTGTGGTAGTCAGTCTCACTGTTGTTAACAGGCTCTCTATCTCAACTGGGGAGGACAGGAGACAGATGAGAGGGGCAGAGTTCAGAATATAACTGCAGAACATCTGTGTGTTACATAAATGACAGCGACAAAATAGTGCAAATTATACATATATTGTAGTAGTAAAAGACAACCTACTCACATTTAACTCATAGACTGCTGGACTAATGAGACAAAGAATCAGAAACAGTATAAGTAAATGTATTGTCTTCTAATGCACTTACCAACTCTAATGTGGTGTGGTGTCCTTCTGCTAAACTGTTAGAAATACAAGGTAAAGAATTACAGTGAAATACTAGGTGTGTGTGTGTTTTCTGTGCTCCCTGTAGTCTATGCTCTAAGGCACAGGTGTCAAACTCATTCCACGGGGGGCCGAGTGTCTGCGGGTTTTCGCTCCTCCCTTATACTTGATTGATGAATTAACATCACTAATTAGTTAGGAACTCCCCACACCTGGTTGTCTAGGGCTTTATTGAAAGGAAAAACCAAAAACCTGCAGACACTAGGCCCTCCGTGGAATGAGTTTGACACCCCTGACTAGAGCGTATAGCGAGTACGGAAGTCCACTGTCATTTTTCAAGTGCGATTCCAAACCCAGAATGTGAAACGGCAAGTAAGTACTAGGTTTGCCGGAAGTTCTATAAGCGTTATTGGGAGGTCTGGAAAAGAAATCACGCATGGGAGCATACATTTAGCAAATCGTGTAGCAAATTGTTTTTTTCCGTTTGTTTTCAGGGACAGATGGCAACTGATTCATTCATTTCACTCCATGACATTGGCTTGGTAGGACAAAAGTGGATGACTAGTGTCACGACTTCTGCCGAAGTCGTTGCCTCTCCTTGTTCGGGCGGTGTTTGGCGGTCGACGTCACCGGTCTTCTAGCCGTCATCGATCCATTTTTCATTTTCCATTGGTTTTGTCTTGTCTTCCCACACACCTGTTTTCAATCCCATCCATTACCTCTTGTGTATTTAACCCTCTGTTTCCCCTCATGTCTTTGTCAGAGATTGTTTCTTGTTAGTATTGTTTTTTTATGTGTATAGGTGCGCGACGGGTCTTCGTACCCATATTTGTTTATGTTCGTTTCTTATTAGTGTTATGGAGCATGTATTTGGACATTCATTAAAAGACTCCATTTTACACTCCGTTTGACTCTCCTGCGCCTGACTTCCCTGCCACCTATACACACGACTCTGACAACTAGTTTGGAGGTAAGACATTTTAACAACATCTGATTAAAAATGTAGATAGCTGTGTTCTGTTCAGTCTAGAGTTGTTAGCCAGCCAATTATTTGTGCTATCTTACATGATCAGAAAATACATGCATGCATTGTCTTATCTAATGTTAGCCAACCTTCTTCTTGTCACTTTCCCCTCCCCTCGTGTTCCACCATTGTATACAACGTCTTTTAAAATGTTTAATCATGTAATTATCAAATAAAAGTAAATCAGTGACAACTTGATCGAGCCCAGTTAAAAAGATAAAAACATATTTTTTTATATGAATATGCATAACTGTTTCCAACGCCATTGCACATTATCAAAGGTACAGTAGTTGTGGTTCTCAACAACTTGAACCAGCACTGAAATTTGAGCAGTGAGGTTAATGTATCCTCCCTTGGCCTTATGTTTCTGCTCTGTTCGCCTCAGGTTCAAGCACATCTCACCCCATCACCCAGACAGATTACCTTTGGAAGACAGATAATTTGTTCATTTAACATGGTGGGATCTTTTTGTGCTTGTCCCAAGAGCTCCAAGGTAACCTGCCTAAATGACTATCGCCCTGTTGCACTCACATCTGTAATTAGGAAGTGCTTAGA
Source organism: Salvelinus fontinalis (assembly GCF_029448725.1). Lineage (NCBI taxonomy): Eukaryota > Metazoa > Chordata > Actinopteri > Salmoniformes > Salmonidae > Salvelinus > Salvelinus fontinalis. The sequence continues at coordinate 14,317,599 of NC_074692.1, forward strand.
AAGGTTGGTCATGACACACATCAACACCATCATCCCAGACACACTAGACTAACTGTAATTCGCACACCGCCCCAACAGATCCACAGATGATGCAATCTCAATTGCACTTCACACTGCCCTCTCCCACTTGGACAAGAGGGGAAATAACTGTGAGAATGCTGTTCATAGACCACAGCTCTGCTTTCAACACCATTGTCCCCTCATCACCAAGATAGGGATCCTGGGACTGAACTCCTCCCTCTGCAAATGGATCCTGGACAGGTCGGCCCCAGGTGGTGACGGTAGGCAACAACGGGGGCCCCTCAGGGGTGTGTGCTTAGTCCCCTCCAGTACTCCCTGTTCACCCACGACTGATTGGCTGTGCACAACTCCAACACCATCAAGTTTGCTGATGACACAACGGTGGTAGGCCTGATCACTGACGGCGATGAGTCGGCCTACAGGGAGAAGGTCAGAGACTTAGCAGTGTGGTTCCAGAACAATGTCAGTAAGACCAAATAGCTGATCATGGACTATGGGAGAGCACGCCCCCATCCACATCGACAGGGCTGTTGAGGAGCGGGTCGAGAGCTTTACGTTCCTTGTCATCTACATCACTAAGGACTTAACATGGTCCACACACACCCGCACAGTCGTGAAGAGGGCACGACAGCACCTCTTCCCTCTCAGGTGGCTGAAAAGATTTGGCATGGGTCCTCAAATCCTCAAAAAGTTCTACAGCTGCACCATCAAGAGCATATTGACTGGCTGCATCACTGCTTGGTATGGCAAATGCACTACCCTCGATCACAAAGCGCTACAGAGGGTGGTGTGGACAGCCCAGTACATCACTGGAGCCGAGCTCCCTGACATCCAGGACCTCTATCAGGTAAATAAATAAATGTAACCTAATTGTATTGGTACACAAATTCTGTTGATGTTATTGCAGGTGTAGCGAAATGTTGTACCCCTAAGCCATAAGACTGCTAAATAGCCAGATTGATAAATAGTCAATTAATGGTACCCAAACTATCTGCACTGACTATCTTGCACTGACCCTACACACACTCACTAGACTATATATACACGCACTCACTAGACTTTATATACACGCACGCACTCACTAGACTTTATATGCACCATATACACATACTCACTAGACTCACTCACTCACTACACTGCCACTCCCTCACAAATCCCTCACAGATTCAAACACTACACACACACATACACATACACACACATACATACATACACATACATATACACACACACACATACACATACACATACACAAACATTCTGTACATACACACGCGCACACTTTTACACATTATTTGAAGGCTTCTACTCTTATTATTATCTATCCAGATGCCTAATCACTTTACCCTGCCTTCATGTACATAGTATCTATGTCAAGTACCTTGTACCTCTGCACATTGATATGGTACTCCCTGTTTATGGCTCCATTATTGAGTATTTTATAATTATTCCCTGTTTTAGTTGCTATTTTTATTATGATAATTTAAACTCTGCATTGTTGGGGAAGGTTCATAAGCAAGCATTTCACTAAACTTTACACCAGTTGTATTTGGAGCATGTGATAAATACAATTTGATTTGAATCCTCTAACGGTCTGAACAAAAACTGCACAAGGTGGGGTGGCAGGTAGCCTAGCGGTCAAGAGCCTTGAGCCAGTATCTGAAAGGTTGCTGGCTCATATCACCGAGCCGACTAGGTGAAAAATATGTTGATGCGCCTTTGAGTAAGGCACTTAACCCCTAATTGCTTATGTAAGTTGCTCTAGATAAGAGTGTCTGCAAAATTACAAAAAAATCTAATAAATTGAAGTTTCTAAACTGATTAGAATACCATCTCTTTTTCTGACAACCTTTTCATGTGAATAATACATTGCAGTCATGTCCTCTTTGGTGAGTCAAGACAAATCTGAAATCTTAAAAGACAAGATTGTTTGTTTTTATTTTAGCGGAGGTTCTTATAGATGTTTACGATTGAGTGTTTTCCCATGCAGGATCATCTGAAGATGGATTGGACTATGAGGCAACTCTCGCATCAATGCACAGTGATAAAAGGAATTGACAATAAACCTGTCAAGGTAGCTGAGCAATTAACTGAATAATACTGTAACAAACTGATATGAAAACTGTGGTTTCGTTCACATTTTTCACTTTATCACTGTTGCAACATGCAATACTATAGCTACCTACTACACCTCTATACCAATTTCCATTAAAGTTATTTATATTTGAACATATTACTGTAATGCAATTATGTATTCACACATTATGTTGAAAGAAACATAAATATGGTTAAGGTTAACACACTGACATATTTAGTCACCTCATACAAGTACTTGGGTGTATGGCTAGACTGTTCACTGTCCTTCTCTCAGCACATATCAAAGCTGCAGGTTAAAGTTAAATCTAGACTTGGTTTCCTCTATCGTAATCGCTCCTCTTTCACCCCAGCTGCCAAACTAACCCTGATTCAGATGACCATCCTACCCATGCTAGATTGCGGAGACATAATTTATAGATCAGCAGGTAAGGATGCTCTCGAGCGGCTGTATGTTCTTTACCATTCGGCCATCAGATTTGCTACCAATGCTCCTTATAGGACACATCACTGCACTCTATACTCCTCTGTAAACTGGTCTTCTCTGTATACCTGTCGCAAGGCCCACATGTTGATGCTTATTTATAAAACCCTCTTAGGCCTCACTCCCCCTATCTGAGATCTACTGCAGCCCTCATCCTCCACATACATCACCCATTCTGCCAGTCATATTCTGTTAAAGGTCCCCAAAGCACACATATCCCTGGGTCGCTCGTCTTTTCAGTTCGCTGCAGCTAGCGACTGGAACGAGCTGCAACAAACACTTGAACTGGACAGTTTTATCTCAATCTCTTCATTCATAGACTCAATCATGGACACTCTTACTAACAGTTGTGGCTGCTTTGTGTGATGTATTGTTGTCTCTACCTTCTTGCCCTTTGTGCTGTTGTGTGCCAAATGTTTGTACCATGTTTTGTGCTGCTACCATGTTGTGTTGCTACCATGTTGTTGCTGTCTTGCTATGTTGTCTTTAGGTCTCTCTTTGTGTAGTGTTGTCTCTCTCTTGTCGTGATGTGTGTTGTCCTGTATTTATATGTTACTTAAAACAAAATAAAATGTAATCCCCGTCCCTGCAGAAGGTCTTTTGCCTTTTGGTAGGTTGTCATTGTAAATAAGAATTTGTTCTTAACTGACTTGCCTAGTTGAATAAATGTTATATAAAAAATAAAATAAATGTTTTGACATACATTCAAGTCACCAAAACATTAGTCAAATTGAGTTCAAGTGGTAGGAAAAGAATGGGCTTGCCAGTGATAAAACCAAAACAAAGTCCTGTGTTTCTAACCAGATTCAGCTGTGGCCATGTGTAGAGTTAATGCCAGTTACTGTTTCAGGCTGATGTAGACAATGTGTGACTGTCTGAACACAGCCATTCAGACAGTTGTAGAACCATGTGCAAGGCTTCCTGTTGTAAATTGTCCTCTAGTTCCTCAGTATGGAAATATTTCAGATGGCCACTGTCATTGCCATTGGTTTCCGGCTTCCATATCCCATATACTACCTACCACCGTTGTGCCATTGAGCAAAGCACTTTGCCCCTCAGTGCTCCAGGGTCACTGCTCAGCAGCAGCCCCTGTGCGTCTCCCAGCCTGTGTTGTGTGTCAGGTTGGGTACTGTGACAGCAACAAACAAAAATATCCATACAATTTGACCAATTAAGCAAGTATTGTATAAAACAACTCCTCTTCAAATCAGGTAGAGTAGCCTATACATGGATAAACTGAGTGTGGGGTGTGTTAACTTTGTTAGGTCTCAATACAGGAGATGTGTTATCTTCCCCTGGCTGGTGGAGAGCATTGTTGGTTGGAGTCTTCCCTCCCTGCAAGCCCACAGCAGTGACTACAACAATATACTGGAGTTCCTACAACTAAGGTGGACCTGTCAGTGATTTGAGACATTCCACATCTTGGCATTGATAATATTACTAATGTGTATTGCACCTACAGTATACTAATAAACATGGTAGGTTTCACACACATGCAATATTTTGCAGTGGCCCAATGCTGGAACTTGTTAATAAACTTCAAGCTTCTCAAATATTAGTTTGAGATCCAAGTCGCACGTTGACCTGTATGAGTTCAACGTAAATGCTAATTGCACAGTGTTATTACAGTATTACTTCACAATGTCATCACGTTAACAATGATTACTACTCATTAAAATATCTGTAGATCTTGGCCTATCTTCCTGTATGAATGCTGTATGAGTTTTTTTATTTCATTTTAACAGGATCGTGTGAGAATTTTCATCCAGGAGAGGGTCATTTCAAACAGACGGATATTTCAGAATCAGATTGTCACTCAGTATCCTTTTTGCAATTTGACACAATGATAACTACTATGTACAGTATTATTGTATACTCTTTATCCACTGTAGTTAAGTGTTAACTGTCACCAGATGCCTTTGAATACTTAATGTTTTACTTTGACACAAGTGTCATTACACAGAGGGTAGGACTAAGTGCTATTCCATTTAATTAGTTTCAAATAAAGTCATTAATATAGTCGATCTACTGCCAATAGTATCCTTTTGTAACCTGACTGTTTTCTGTTTTTTAATTGATAACTTAGGATCACCCATCAGGGCAGCAAACCTCCATCTCTAACAATCTACTTTGCCTTGGTGGATGCATATCTAAAACACTTTCTCCCTACAGAAGGCCCCTTGACCTCACACGTTCCAAGATAGCCAGCCTATGCCTTTCACAATGTAATAAGACCAACACGTCATTTATTAATGTAAGACAAAAATGAAATATAATATTTGCTTGTTTTGATGGTTCCCCAGGTCCTCTAGGTATAGTGAAACGAGCAAATGCCTGTTGAAACGCCAGTGCCCTGTTAACACTGGGACAACCATTCAGGGGATCTTTAGATCAGAGACTATGCTACAGTGAGATATATCTGGGTTGGACGGAGACACTTTTAATACAGCAATCTTGGGTTGTCTCAACTTTTGTGCAGTTGCTGAGTCATTGTATGACGTTGTTTATTGTCCCTGCTTTAGATATTTCTGGAGATATGGCTGTCACATTTCCCCTTGGAGACACACCAGAAGCTCAATGAATTCTTTCCTACCTTCCTTCGATGACTCATTCTTCATGACTAACATGCACTTCTATTCACATTTGTATTCTAACGGTTTAGGGAAAAAATAAGAAACCTGCACACTGCTCTTGCTAGTATCACTGCTCTTTAATAAGCTTTACGTATCGGCCTCAAGGCCTTCCTCAGAGTTTTTGTGAGTGTTTAATTAGCACCTTTATGTAGACATAACTCCACCCACATTCGTTCAATGCATCGAATGGGGTTGGAGTCAAAGGAAAATGAGTAAGTGCTACCAAATATTTGAATAAAGTGTGTACATAAAACGTATTAAACACGTCTGTAAAACCCCAATGAGCACATCGCCAATGAGCACATCGACCCACCAAGCAAGCCTTCATAAATCATTGGACACAGCGCAAGAAAAACGTCAAGAGTAATCTGAAGTGGTGGCATTAATTCATGTTCACATTTACAACATAACATACATAGACATTTCATCATTAAAGACCTTCAGGAAATAGTGTATGGAGGGTGAAAATCCCAGAAGTTCTATTTTACTCAGAGTATTATCTAAATCACCTCCCCTGTCTGATATCTTAACATTCTCTATGCCACAGAATCTAAAGGTAGAAATGTCATGTTTTTGGTCATTAAAATGTACCGTGACTGGATAATCCCTGTTTCTCCTGATTGAACTTTTATGTTCACTAATTCTGTTTGTGAGAATGACCGGTGTTACCTACATAACGCAGCCATACATGGACATCTAGTTATGTAGATAACATGGGTGGTGGAGCACGTAATAATGTAATTTATTTCGAACCATTTTCCTGTATGTGGGTGGCAGAAAGATTCACACTTCTTCATGTTGCTGCACTGTGCGCAACCTCTGCATTTATAGCTACTATTCGGTAGAGGGTGTAAAAGAGCCTGGCTCATTTTATTTTGTAACTGGCATGGACCAATTTATCACATAAATTGCAACCTCTCCTACATAGAATAAGTAAATAAATTCAGCTGGCAAAGCTGGGTCCGATTATAAAACATGTCAGTGGTGAACATTACAGAGTTTTCTTTCGCACTACTGGGTCTGTTTTGTAGCAGTTCATCTCATGTTTTCAGAGGTTCATCCATACGCTGTGGAGAGTAGAATCTTAGAATCCTACTGTGCATCTCCGCTGCTTTTTGAAGATAGTCCTCTGTGGAGTGGCATATATGGAAAAGAGAAACTTTCCCCACATTTTTAAAAATGTATTATTCATTTGGTTTACAAGAGAAAACTTGCTATTGCATCAGGGTCCCCTAATCACATCCACTCTGGAAAGGTACCCTGCCCTCTGCCCAAGACATCCATAAAAAGGAACTACAGATGTTTTGAGATAGAAATGCGAGCTCGGGTAAGTCCAACAAGAACAAGCGAATGACAGGAAAGACCATTTGACTGAGGATACTGCAATCTACCAAATATAGAGAGTGATCACAAATGCTTTCCTATATTCTGAACATTGTACTGTAGGTGCTGAAAATGGTCCAAAGACTAATGCAGGTCCAACAGACAACAATGCTGGATCATCCAGCCAATACATCAGTTGGTAGGTTCCTGGATCAGGTCGATTCTTAAAACCAACTCAGAAAGTGGGGCAGTGACATGTGACATGAAGACAGTGTGACATGAAGACAGTGGAGCTACAAAAAAAAGCTGTGGTTCACCTCAATGAGATTTTCAAAGTCAGAAGATGAATGTATGACATTGATTACTATCAAGAAGTAGTAGCCAATGTTAAAGTGGTAAGTCTCACATCAGTGTTGGTGTTGTCAGTGGTGTAAATTAAGTAAGAATACTTTAAAGTACTACTTTCTGTACTCTACTTTACTATTCATACTTTTGCCTACTTTTACTTTTATTCCACTACATTCCTATAGAAAATAATATACTTTTTGCTCCATACATTTTCCCTGACACCCAAAAGTACTCGTTATATTTTGAATGCTTAGCAGGACAGAAAAATGGTCCAATTCACACACTTATCAAGAGAACATCCCTGATCATTCCTACTGCCTATGATCTGGCACACTTACTAAACACAAATGCTTATTTTGTAAATTATGTCTGAGTGCTAGTGTGCCCCTGGCTCTCAGTAAATAACAAATAAATGAAAACGTTCAAGCCATTTGGTTTGCTTAATATAAGGAATTTGATACTTAAGTATATAAAAAATAAAAATAAATTACTTTATATATTTAAGTATATTTTAAAGTAAATACTTTGACTTTTACTCAAGTGGTATTTTACTGGGAGACTTTCCATTTTACTGGAATCATTTTCTATTAAGGTAACTTTACTTTTACTCAAGTATGACAATTGGGTAGTTTTTCCACTACTAGGCGTAGCTCTATAGATTATCTGTCTCAGAGGATGATGAACATGAGGTCAGAGGAGGAATCTAAACAGCTCCCTGACTGTATTTAGTGAGAACAGGCTGATCCTGACAGACCTTGCCAGAATGCAGGTGAGAATAACTACTGTAATAGAAAATGATGTGCATAGAGTGCAATGCGTAATTGTAAACTGTACGTGCGTTCTATTGCAGATTACCAATGGCCTTTGCAGATTTGATATCGATTATCAAGTGGACCCACAGCTACAGCCTGTGAGAAGCTATGAAAATGCAGTCTTGGTGCAAGTTATGTTTTGGAACGCCACACAAATCGATAACAAAGTAAGTGGGGGGTCTTAGATATGCAATTTTATGTTTCTATAATGATTCATTTATATGGCATTTACAGTAGACCCTCCTTTAACAATTGGTAGTAGTACGAGGAGACATTGTTTCACGTAGCCATACCTCCAATCCAAAATCACATTGTTGTCACGCCTCTTTTGGAGGGAAGCCTTCAACAAGGCTACAGTAGGAGAAATTACTAAATGACTTGAGAATCTTGTCCTGCAGCTTGAAGGACAAATGCACGACCTGTGCTCACAACAGAACTTGTTGGGAAGGCTGGGACAACACTACCTTATCACCTCTACTGTAAAGGGTACAGTGACAGACCAAAGCCAGGACTACCACTTGCGGCAACGCCTTTCCCTACGCACATTTGCCAGTTATCACACATTACTCATTCCCCTCTTGTAGGTGCCAAATATTGTATATTTGTATGTCTCCAATTGATGCATTTCTGTTGTATGTGTGTTTGCCACTAATCCGCTGTCAGGTGTATGTACCCCCTCTACAGTCCAATGGAGAATACAGTTAAAAGGCGTACATGCTCCAAGGCCTACTGGGAGTGACTGGAATAGCAGCACACAGTCTTTTGACCATACCAGACCATGTTTACCATGCTGTTTATTTCTTTAGCTTTAATGATCAGAATTAGTTTTGGTTGATTTTTGGTTCATTTTTGTATCCAGAAGAGCGACAAATAAATTTATTATTATTTCTCAACTTGAATCAAACTCTGGACATTGAATTTGTATGCATCAAGACTAAGGATTATAATGGAAATTGTATTGGGACAATTATATTGGACAATTTAGCCACTACACCTTATTCAACCTTTTGTATGGACTGTGCATGACTGTCTGTGGGAATGTAAAACACGTTCCTCTGCGTAAGTGTGTGTGTGTTATACCAAATAAAAGTATTTTTAACACACCAACTTCAACTGACTGATAACTACACACTGGGCACAGACGTCAGTTCAATGTCAAATTGTGATTTACATTTGGTTGAGTTGTCAACTAACTTGAATTCAAGGTAAAATCCTCAAAAAAATGTCACCCTGTCATTGGATTTAGGTTAAATGTGGGGTGAAAAAAAGGATGAAATTCCATTATGTTGATGACTTTTTGCAATTCCAATCAGTTTGACGTTGATTCAACGTCATCAGATTTCATTTTTGTTCGTGAAATGTTGTGGAAACAACACTGATTCAACCAGTTTTTGCCCAGTGGGTAGTCTGTACTTTCCATGAGAGTGGAATCATTTTCAGTTGGTTGGGGCCGACTGTGACAAGGATGACTAGGCAGTGCTCAACTTGGGCAGGAGCTCACCGGTGCCGAGTACCGGTGTCAGACAGCCGAGGGTAGAATCCTGCTAACTACACCAAACGTAACGTGGGGGGTTTACAGATAAATATACAATTCCTTTAGCCATAATACGTCAAAATGTCAGGCAGCTGAAGGTAGAATCCTGCCGACTACGCCAAATGTAACGTGGGGGATTTAACCATCAATAACGTATTCCTGTAGCCATACACGCCACCTTTTTTTATACGCAAGGTGTGGTCCACTGGACTAAGCTAAACATGACACAGGTTCTTTGCATCAAAGAGTGGGGAAATAGGAATCAGACAATATCAGGATGCAACCATTTATTTAAATTTTCAGCGGCACAAGAAAGGCACAATTGTCATAGGTCTACATAATCTTCAGCTCCAGGAGCTCCATACGACTGCCCTACAAGACAGACAGCAATATCAGATTTCTCAAACAAATATCACTAGGTTTATACGTTACTAGCTAGGTTTCCATCCAATTAGAGACAGAGTTTCATGCAAATTTTCTAAAATCCACATAAAGAAAATATGCGCATATAATAGCCAACCATCTCTTTGAAAATAACTTTTGCATTGTTGCATTTAATGTGGAACTGACAGCATTTTAGCAAATTGAAATCTTATTCAAATCTGTTCATATACACTCCAGGGAAGAATATTGCACGTTTTCATAAATTCTTAGAATGTTTGGGAATTACATATACTAAGGAATTTGTGAAAACTCCGTAGCAATATAGAGTGGGAAAGCAGACGTGCGTTTGGACAATTAATAGACACTGCAGTAAATAAAACCGAATAATAAAATCTGTCTTGTCCAGGACCGGAGTCTACACAGACCGGTGCGCTATAGCCAATCAGAGCTACTGTAGGCCTTTATACAAACAAAGGCCTGAAATCATTGACTTTGAACTGGACTGTGTGTTTACAGGCAGTTGCAACAATGCAACTTTAGATCATTAGAACGCATTCGCCAAAAGCCACAAAATACACCTGAATGGATTTCTGCAAATATGTAAACACCACGGGAGTCCTCTTACATTTGGGAACTTTACAGTCCTATTGATCAAACTACCAATGAAAGGTAGGCTCTCTCGCCCTCAGTTATGCACATCAACAAGATCAACAAATAATGCTAGCCAGAGAAAGATAAGCTAAAATATAACAAAAGGAAATTAACCCTCTCAAACTTTTTCAGCTAGTTGGTCGTCCAAATTTCACTGATAAATGATGGGGAATTGTAGCCTCTTCGTCCTTCTGCAGCTTGCCTGCCAATGCATGCATGTCCCAACCAAGCACCCAAGCTAACTGGCCAAAGGTGGCTAGCTTGCTAGCTAGCTACAGTACTACCAGACACAAATGAGAGAATACCTCACTCGGACCATTTTACTTGCCATAGCAGAGCTTGTTAGGCTGTTTACATGTTATCTAGAGCATTCTAACTAATACTTTTTTTTGCCTAACTGACACTGGTCATATTCAGTAGGTGTTGCTCGTTCGTAAATTCATTAGTTATTATGCGCTCTGGCACATTCAGACAAGAGTGCTCTGAAATCGGAGTAGATAACAAGAGTGAATTTGCGAACACAAGAGATATTCTAACTGTACAACAGTCGTTCAAGTTGTTGCTATCTAACCTAATGACACCTGCATCTCTAGCTGTGTGCAGCCACCGAAAAAAGATGAGGGGAAAAAGTGTCACTCACACACTCCTCCAATGGCACGACATCCTCCTAGCAGCTAGCTAGCTAGTCATCTAGCGTAAGTTAGGCTCTGTGTTTTTAGCTTGCTACATAAATAGATACATTAGCCTATTAGCCACGTGATGACTGACTTGTGATCATTGCCCTTGTTAGTTTGATTGTATTGACATTCCCAGCCTTAGTTACATTCGTCCGTTTTTTCCCCGAATATTGAGTCATTGAAACGGAAACAGTGCATCCTGAATGGAGGCAGCAAACAATGTACCAGGTACGCTGTGATTTACAACCTGATGGCAATGTATTGGTGAATTATATGAATCATGCATTGAAATGCATCCATCCATTCTGCCAACAATGACTTAGTGTACTTCGTGGAACGTTGAGTCAAATATAAGCTATTTTTCAAACCTCTTATGAACTTGGTTTTGTAGCATAAACAGAGAATTTCATATTTTTTTACTGATATGATTGTTTCATACCTGCAAAGTAGTTAAAACCCTGTCAGTTCACTTTAAACTTCAAGTCACCTGTTACTTTGTGTGCTAAATGTGAAAGGTTTTTTGCAATGGGAAGTAATAGTTGTACATTTCGATGGCGAAATGCTTAATGATTTTGTTTTTGTATTCTTATGATTGAGACCTCTTGGCTCTTGTCCGAGTTTATGGACTGCTTATCCTTTAACATGCTGTGTGACTGCTGTCTTTCCATCGGCCCTATGCAATGGTGTAGTGGTGCCTGGAGAATTTGGTATACTCAAATGTTGCCAAAAAGTTCCCAAACGGCCCGCCCAGCGAAGGAAAGGCAGCCCATGTGAAAAATCCTGTTTTTCTATATTTTTTTTATTTTTTTTCACTCTCAAATGTAACTTTTTTTTTAAATAGAAAAAATACAAATGGTATGGTCTAACATGCTGACCAGATCGGACACGTCGCGTGCGCGAGCGTCGCAAAATAAATGTAGAAATCCTTGTTATTCAATTATTGCACCCACACTGCTCGTGCGTGCCAACGAGCGTCTGCGACACCAAGGGCTAAAATAGAACTCATTCCTATTTCTGACGCAGATCGCGCTGCAAGTCCTGCCTCTCCCATCTCCTCATTGGTTTATAGAAGCACGTACCCACGTGTCATCTCCTCATTGGTTATACCCACGTGGGTGATAGAAAGACGAACTGTTTTGCTGGTAGTCATGGTAAGTTTAGATGCGATCACCATATAATTTAAACGATGAAAAAGCCTGGAAGGAGGAGAGATGACTAGAAACGATTCGGTTGGCCATTTTATCTGTGGATTAATTGTCAGAGTAGAAATCCTTGTGCATTTCAGGTAAAATAACAACTCAATGTTTATATCCCAGGACAAATTAGCTAGCAACAGCAAGCTGGCTAAATAGGACAAATTAACGTTAGCTAGCAAGTGCAAGCTAACTAGCTAAATTATCATACATGTTTAATGCTTTCGACCTGTCCCCAAATTAATGTCATTGGTTCAGAATTTGTTTTGATATTTTAACCTGCGTGTCGTGATCGCGTTTGGTGTGGGGAGGCAAAATAAATTTATGCACGATGGCGCACGTGCGCAGCTGGTTTGGGCAAGGTGTAAGTCCACAACAATGCTTAAAACACATCAATCTGATTGGGTGGGCCTGTCAGGGCCTGGCTCCCCAGTGGGTTGGCCTCTGTCCACCCAGGCCCATCCAGGTCTACGCCACTGATGCAAACAGTAATAATGACAATTGCACATCACAAACAGCCTACAACACTTCAGACTAAACTTTTTCAATACCTGGTTTGCATACCCATTGTTGCCTTTGTCAGCAGTTACTGGTTGATATCATAAGTTGAAATGTCTTTCCTACCCTACCGGCGGCATTTTTCTGTGAGCTGCTCCATGCCAAAACCAGCTAAGAGCTACACACTTTTGCTGCCTGCAGATGACATTCTGATGGAATTAGGATGTATGCTGCAAGCATGTGAATATATTTCACGTGCTTTGCAATTGTTTAAACTACTTTGTGCATGATTTCTCTATTGTACTACATAATTGAGAAGTCTTATACCTCCACTATAATACTTTGATACACATCAATAGGGATTAAGAAGTGAGTATAAGAAATGCCCAATGAAAACAAAGTGGGGTATACGGCTTAAACCTGTGTTTACCCTCCACTACACCACTGGCGCTTAGTGTTTTACAAAAAGTGCACTCTCCAACATGAATGCACTGGTCTTACAGTTACTGTCCTTTCCGATTCAATATGTCACATACTGAAGGCCTGTAGGTTCACCACTACGCTAACATGTCTATAATAGATATAAAGGCTGGGAAGATAATGTGTCTCGAAAGGAGTGTATATATTTGGCCTGGCAAATCGGTTAAATGTGCTGACTGAATGGAAGCTGAAAATTTGATTTTTTACTCACTGGTCTCGGTAAGAAATTAGAATCCTCACTGTCCAATACCGAGTACAACTGTATTCGATACAAGACCGAGACACTCAATGTGGTATCGACAGGGGAGCCGCCAGGGATTTTGGGCCCTGTGAAAAGATATCTCATTGGGCCCACCACCACAGGCCACACCAACCCTGCGCAATTGCTGTAACTACACACCTCCAGAACCCAATCGACACATTCAAAGCTTTAAATCAAAATCAAATGTATTTATATAGCCCTTCTTACATCAGCTGATATCTCAAGTGTTGTACAGAAATCCAGCCTAAACCCCCAAACAGCAAGCAATGCAGGTGTAGAAGCACAGTGGCTAGGAAAAACTCCCTAGAAAGGACAAAACCTAGGAAGAAACCTAGAGAGGAACCAGGCTATGAGGGGTGGCCAGTCCTCTTCTGGCTGTGCCGGGTGGAGATTATAACAGAACATGGCCAAGATGTTCAAAAGTTCATAAATTACCAGCATGGTCAAATAATAATAATCACAGTAGTTGTCGAGGGTGCAGCAAGTCAGCACCTCAGTAGTAAATGTCAGTTGGCTTTTCATAGCCGATCATTAAGAGTATCTCTACCGCTCCTGCGGTCTCTAGAGAGTTGAAAACAGCAGGTCTGGGACAGGTAGCAGGTCTGGGACAGGTAGCACGTCTGGTGAACAGGTCAGGGTTCCATAGCCGCAGGCAGAACAGTTGAAACTGGAGCAGCAGCACGGCCAAGTGGACAGCAAGGAGTCATCATGCCAGGTTGTCCTGAGGCGTGGTCCTAGGGCTCAAGGCTTTCGAGAAAGAGAAAGAAAGAGAATTAGAGAGAGCATACTTAAATTCACACAGGACACCGGATAAGACAGGAGAAGTACTCCAGATATAACAAACTGACCCTAGCCCCCCGACACATAAACTACTGCAGCATAAATACTGGAGGCTGAGACAGGAGGGGTCAGGAGACACTGTGGCCCCATCTGATGATACCCCCGGACAGGGCCAAACAGGAAGGATATAACCCCACCCACTTTGCCAAAGCACAGCCCCCACACCACTAGAGGGATATCTTCAACCACCAACTTACCATCCTGAGACAAGGCCGAGTATAGCCCACAAAGATCTCCGCCACGGCACAACCCAAGGGGGGGCGCCAACCCAGACAGGAATATCACATCAGTGACTCAACCCACTCAAGTGACGCACCCCTCCTAGGGACGGCATGAAAGAGCACCAGTAAGCCAGTGACTCAGCCCCTGAAATAGGGTTAGAGGCAGAGAATCCCAGTGGAGAGAGGGGAACCGGCCAGGCAGAGACAGCAAGGGCGGTTCGTTGCTCCAGAGCCTTTCCGTTCACCTTCACACTCCTGGGCCAGCCTACACTCAATCATATGACCCACTGAAGAGATGAGTCTTCAGTAAAGACTTAAAGGTTGAGACAAAGCCCTTCCTCCAGCTGTTTGCTTAGAAGTTCTAGGGACAATTAGGAGGCCTGCGTCTTGTGACCGTAGCGTACTTGTAGGTATGTACGGCAAATCGGAAAGATAGGTAGGAGCAAGCCCATATAATGCTTTGTAGGTTAGCAGTAAAACTCTACCTTTGCAGGCTTGCAACTCTCTTGTAGTCCAATATTTACTGTACGATATTTACTGACAGTGAGTGTTATATCTAGCTTAGCTGTCAAAGAACGCACATCTGCACAGTTTCACATTGCACATCACTCTCTCGTTTAATGACATGTGCCACACATTCTGACAACCCATTCATCTGTAAAGCAGCACACTGTCGTAAATCATAACAACGTACAGTACAACAAACAGCAAGTCGTACCATACATAACAATGAGCTGTGAAAATATAACATTGTGCAGACATGCATGCAACATTCTACATACAGTGGAATTCACTATTTGATGCAAGTGTAAGGAATGGCGCTGCAGAAGAGAAGCAGGTACGGGGAGTTGACATTTAATTAGGAACGGACAGGCAACATGACAGGAACAGCGTCAGAACTGGGAAACACAAAGACAGACGACAATCAATGCAGCAGCGGGGAACAGAGCTGGGAGAACTTGGCAAATATAGGGGAGTTAATAAACAGGTGATTAAGTCCAGGTGAGTCCAATATCGCGGATGCACATGACGAGAGAAGGCAGGTGTGCAGAACTTTCCGCTGTACTTGGAATAAATGCCTGCCCATAGTATCTCTATTCCACCGGTCCTGCCATCTCTGCACCATCACTGTCCATATCAGGCTTTTTGCCTCTGCCTTGCTCATTGAAACTACAACAGCCTCACTACTAAGTGCTTGTGTAGCCAGTACATCAACTGCCTCATTCCCCTCCACATGGACTGGGACCCAAGTAAATATTGTCTGTATATCCATCTGTCTAACACTGCCATGGGTTTGTAGTATGTCATAATGCTACATAAGCTAAAGGACTGCACTCATCAACACTGTACATGAATCAGAGCAAATAACTAGTGTCTGGTTTGACTTCCTCCACCCACTGCAAGGCGATCAGCTCCGCCATATATACAGCCAGATGATCTGTAATAAGTTTCCTGAATGCCACCCCACATTCCTGCACTACAAATGCTGACAGAGTACATCCTGTCCTTGGATCTTTTGAACCATCTGTGTAAATGGCCACAAAGTCCCGATACACAGTATCCAGACATCTATAGATGGATCAACACCCTCCCTATCTTTCTGTAGTCTCTCCAACACTTCTTGATCAACTACTGGAGGCGGGAGTAGCCATGGTGGGTTCACAGGATTAGCTACCCTTGGACTAAACTCCTAGCTCCCTCACCCATGTATTACCCACCCACCCAAAGCTCATGTTCTGTCATCACCCATGTTCCCAGCATGCCTGTCTCATGTAGATTGATCCCAATATTTAATCACCAGCTGCTGTCTTCTAATCTGCAAAGGCATATTCCCCCCATTTCCACCTGTAGTGCCTCCCTTAAATGACACTAACAGGAAGGCTTTTTATACAAAAGGCCACACCCTTAATTAACAATCACATACAACTGGCAGACCAACAAGGGTGGGTTAACAATAGGTCACGTGTCAAAATCTTTCCATGGAGGGCCGAGTGTCTGCGGGTTTTCGCTCCACCCTTATACTTGATTGATGAATTAAGATCACCAATTAGTAAGGAACTCCCCTCACCTGGTTGTCTAAGTCTTAGTTGAAAGAAAAAAATGGAAAACCAGCAGACACTAGGCCCACCATGGAATGAGTTCTAGTCCAAGGATCTTACATGTTTTGTTTAAATGGTGAATTGGCTCTAGAAGCAAAACAGCCAAATACTCCATCTAAACATGATTTGATTCTCAGTTGTGGTACAGTTTTAGAAACATAAATCCATTAACTTTCATATCACATAAAAACTATTTCATAAATGCAAAATACACACATACTGTACAGTAAACTGTTTTAATCAGTTTTAACACAGTTGCAGCCAACAGTATTTTTAAGTGACAACACGTTTGTGGCATCTGTCTTCCGTTTACACACAGATGTTCGGAGAGGCAGATAGGTAATTAGCAGAGATAGTCCACTCAGTCTTCCGTCTGTTTTCCGTAAACAACAGCTGTAACATGGAAATATGGTACCAATTTAACCTTTTTGTTTTTTGAAAACTATGACTCTTATGTGTAATGTAATGGAACTGAGATTCATAATCAAAGGCTTACTCCCACCATAAAAACAGCCATATATTTTTTTACAATCAGTGCCAAGTCTTAATGCAATGTGTATGTTTTTGTAGGTATTTGTTAGTAAATTAATGCAATACTAACAAGTAATTGTTTAAATATATATTTCACACAAAAATTGTATTAGTGCTTGGACACTATATCTGTGGGGGAGACATCAGGATGAGGTCTAGCCCTTGATCATGACTCTCAGTTCCATGTGTTTCATAGTACTTACCCGCCAGTGTTGTGATTGGCTGTGATATTCGCATATTGATATTCCCTTATAGCATTAAGTGACTGAATTTTTAAAAAATGATGTAGATGCTAACCTGTTGGCCTGAAGTAGGACTAAATAGAATAAAATAGTATGGTAATTTTGTAGTTTTAGTGTTAGTGAGTGTGTTGTTAGATGATAGAGTATTTTTTATTTTTTATTCTCAAACAAAGTATACTCCAGTCTAGTAGGTGGCAGTAATGCAACATTTATTGGATGCCAACCGCTGTTAAACCTCATCGAAGAAGAAGAAGCTATTGAAAATGTACCAAAAGTGGAACTAGGAACGGTTTAGCACCACCAACATTTTACTGGGGAGGGGAAAAGATGAAGAACCATTGTTGAAGGTAAACTAGCATAGCTAAGCAGCTTGAAAAGCTTGGAGCTGGAGCAAAATTTCATTTTGAGTCGAGAGGCGGAAGGAGAAGATGGCGGAAACCGAGGTTTTGGTTGAAACTGCTAGTGAGTCGGGTGAAGTTAAATAGTACAGAAAGTGAGAATGAGTGGGTTACAGTGGCGAAGAAAAAGGGAAACAAGAGAAGTAAAGCTGTGGTGGAAAATAGTAAACCACTATACTTGTTTTTAGTCGCAGTGAGGGTTTTGGATCAATGCTACTTGGGAAATCCGTTTAATGTCTCGATGAAAATCTGGAATATGTTGGAGGAAAGTGTGGAGCTGGTGTCACAAGAAGTGGTCTAATTTAGATTTTTCTGTGTGTCTGCAGAGCAGAAGAATCGTGTTTTAAGACTCAAAAAGATATCGGTGTAGAATGTTTTCTGTATCGATTTTCGTAGTAAGGCGCCTAATATTTATTACAATGGTCATAAACTGTACAGCACAAGCGAAGAAGAAGTCAAAAGAATTGGAATCATTGTGAATGCCGCTAAACGTTTTTTGGGTCTTTGTGATTTCACAACCGAGGCCGTGTAAGAAATCCTGTCGGTGAATGTTTCGCCATCACATGCCCCTGAGCATGTGTAGGAATGTATTTTGGAGTGGAACTGGGATTTTTTTTCCTTTGTTGTTTTATTATGTGTGATGTTTTAATGTTTCACTATAGTGGATCACTCCAATATATTGGTATCACTTTGCAGCGAAGTGATATATCCGAGGTGAGGATTTAAAGATTTACTCCTGTGTACATCTGTGTACGCCCCTATATATAGACCCCATGGCCGCGACATTTCATTTCATTTTCTCAACGGACATCCGTATGGTTTGAGGTACAAACTTTCTGAAGTTCGCTTGGTAAGTCACTGGTAAGTATAATATCTTGCTTGGAAGTATACTCACTGGCTGTTTGCAGCCTGGAGCAGCTGGCCACATGGCCAGCCCCTCCTCTTGAGTGCTCCACTCGCTGCGCGGCTGATCTGTCTCTTCCGTCCATGGTTTGTTTTACTTGTTTTTTGTTAG
Organism: Salvelinus fontinalis; assembly: GCF_029448725.1. NCBI lineage: Eukaryota > Metazoa > Chordata > Actinopteri > Salmoniformes > Salmonidae > Salvelinus > Salvelinus fontinalis. The sequence goes on from NC_074692.1 coordinate 14,336,339, forward strand.
TGTTACACTACGGCTCCGTGTGCATCCATTAGTATGGTGGCTCTTGCTGCAATAAACAAAAATGTACCTTACACAACTTGTCAAATGGCTTGTTCTATGTGTGTGTGTTGTTTTTTTCTTGTTCTTTCCCCTGCAGAGTGTAAGAGTATCGTGGTGGGCTTTTCACTACATTGAGACATTAACTCTGGAGTTCCTTAATGGATTTATTCCATCATACGGTGCTGTTTTTACTGCTTGGATATTAAACTGGTAACAGGTAATATTGCAGTTGGCGTAAAACAAAAAAACAAATCAAATCCATTACCTGGTTGTTGTTTTTTTGTCTGCCTGCTTTTCCCACACGGGTCTTCCCTGTTTTTTGCTGAGGTACTGGGTAATTTATCCCTCACCGGGTTCCTATTCCTCCAAGCAGGTCACGACATAAGCTCTCCCAGGGCGTCTGACCCCTGCTCCGTGGCCTTGTTGTCTTTGCTGAGCTTATGGCTTCCCTTTGACAGGTGTGATGGTGGCATCCCCCTGGGGATCTGCATGCTTTGTGTGTGCACTGCCTGGGTTTGAGCCACACGGAGTGGGCGGTGGAGCGCCCTACTGGATGCCTGTTTTGTATGGTCTCAGAACGCCTGCGCCTGGTGCGATTGGAGGCCAGGCACAAGTAATGTTGGCCAGGCTCGGGCTCAGTCTGGGGTCGAGTTCCCTCCCTCAGGAGTGGTGCCCCAGCGAGCTGTTAGTCCCTCTACTGGGCCCAGTACCCCTCCCAGGAAGCATAGCCAGAGCCACCGAATACGGAGCCCAGCTGCTGCCAGTCCTGGACGGGGACAGGAGTCAGACTGCTGGGACCACCTTGAACGGAAGGCGCATGCCCTGGGTCAGGTGGTTGATAGCTTCGATGGTGAGGGCAGCTGTTCCCTATTGGCCAGTGATAGGCTGTTCCTGGGGGACGATGCCAGCACTGTTCACCACCGTGAGCGGGGCTACCAGGCTGACAGGCCATCAGAAGCCGGCAGCGGGGCTTCATTGTCCCCAGCGGCTCGAGATGCTATGAGGAGCCTACTCACTCGGGTAGCCACTGCACTGGACATTAAATTGGTGGACGGTGATGATTCTCCATCTGTCCCCATCTCTGCTGAGTTCCGCAAGGTCTTGCACTTTTGGCAGGAGCGGGTGGTATCTGCACTGACCTGCCAATGCCTGTTGGGCTTGCCTCGTTGCTGATTCCCCTGGGCCTAATCCATCTCCGGCCTCTTCAACGGTGGGTCAACTTCCTGCACCTGAAGTGCCACCATCACTGCCAGCTGTGGGTGACTGCACAGTGCCTCAGGGCATTGTTGAGGTGGCACTGTCACTCCTTTCTCTCAGGTGGGATGGAGATGCTGAGGATGTGCCGCCGGGAGCTGGTCATAATAGACACCTCCCAGATTGGCTGGGGGGGGGGGGGGTGACCAAGGGCAGGTTGGCCAGCGGCTGTTGGCTACCCCCTTGGAGCGGCAGGCACATCAATACACTAGAGCTCTGAGCAGTACTGCTGGCTCTGCGGTGTTTCCTTCCACATCTGAAGGGAAGACATGTCCTGGTGAGAACGGACAACACCACAATGGTGGCTTACATCAACCATCAGGGTGGCCTGAGGTCCCACCGTCTCCATCTTATGGCACAGGGCCTCCTTTTCTGGTCTCAGGGACGTCTAGCGTCTCTACGCGCAGCGTACATACCTGGCATCCTGAATGTGGCAGTAAATATGCTCTCGAGGGAGGGCCTGCCACCTTGGGACTGGAGCCTGCATCCCCAGGTGGTGCAGCACCTGTGGGACAAGTTTGGGAGGGCGCAGGTGGACCTGTTTGCCTCCCTGGACAATCAACACGGTACTCCATGTCGGAGCCACCAGGGCCTCTGTACTTGGATGCTCTGGCTCACAATTGGCCAGGGCTGGAGCTTTACGCATTCCCCCCTTTTCCCCTGATCCAGGCTGTGCTGGACAGGACCAGGATGGCGGAGCATCGTCTGCTGCTGGTGGCCCCATACTGGCCCAGATGACCCTAGTTCAGCCTTCTCCTGTCCCTGTTGTCTGGGACACCTTGGCAACTGTCCCTGTGACCCAGCCTGCTGTCTCAGACCGGGGAAACTCTGTGGCATCCGAGACCGCACCGCCTCAGTCTGTGGGTTTGGCCGCTGAACGGCACCAATGGTCCACGTTAGGACTACAGAAGGGCGTAATGAACACCATGCAGAGTGCAAGGGCACCGGCTACAACTGCGGCAAAACACTTGCGCTGGCGGTAGTTCTGCTCTTGGTACACTGATATGGCGGTTGTGCCCGAGTCATGCGGGGTGCAGTATGTCCTCCAATACCTGCAGTCTTGCTTGGATGAGGGCTTGGCAGCCTCTACACTGCTATATCTGCCTGCCACGTGGGGTGGATGGACAGGCCAGTGGGTTGCCATCCCTTGGTCTCCAGGTTTATGAAGGGGGTTCGTCGCCTGCATCCAGCTAGGACCCGCTCAATGGCGAGATGGGATCTGGATGTGGCCTTGGCAGCTTTGGCAAAACCGCCTTTTGAACCATTGGAGTCTGCCTCCCTGAAACATCTCTCTACGAAGGTGGCTTTCTTGGTAGCGATTACTTCCATGTAGAGGGTGGGTGAGCTCCAAGCTCTTTCAGTAAGTTCTGAGTGCTACCAGATGGACCCCGATGGGAGGAGTATATCTCTCTGCCCCAACAATTCATTCCTCCCGAAGGTTCTGTCAGACAGGCATTTGAACATCCCTTTTATCCTGTCACCTCTGACATGCTGTGCGACCACTGGCTGCCTATATGGAGTGAATACGGTCAGTGAGAACAACAGACCAGTTCTTTGTCTGCTATGGTGAGAGAGTCCTGGGGGCTGGGATATCAAAGCAGAGGCTCTCTCACTGGATCGTGGACACAATTACGACAGCATACCACCTGGCTGGCAGGCCAGTGCTGGGATCTGTTGTGGCACATTCAACACGAGGTGTAACTGCGTCCTGGGCTCTACTTAGAGAAGTGCCCATCACTGATATCTGTGCTGCGGCCAGCTGGGCTTCCTCTTGCACCTATGCTAGGTGCTATCGGGTAAATGTGACACCTCCCTCTGCGGTTGGTTCAGCGGTCCTGGGCATTGCCTCCCCTTCCTAGGGACTGTGCCGGGACCCCCCTTCCACATTGACGGCCCCTGCGTCTTGATCCAATTCTGTTACTTCGCCGCTGGCTGGCCAGGGCCCTCTATCACCGACTACGGGTATACCAATATATTGGAGTGATCCAATATAGTGAAACACAATGAAGGTTACGTATGTAACCATGGTTATGTGAGCTATATGGATCACTCCAATCCTCTATGGTGCTAGAGGTGCCTCAAAAATGATGGAGAGAATGTGTGTTGCGGCCATGGGGTCTATATATAGGGGTGGACCCCAGCCCCACAGGTGTACATGGGAGTAAATCTGTAAATCCTCACCTCAGATCTATCCCTCCGCTGCGGAGTGATACCAATATATTGGAGTGATCCATATAGCTCACATAACTGTGGTTACATACGTAACCTTTATTTTCCCCCTTTCCCACCATTTTTTTTCTTATTCAGTACCCTGTCCAGCTGGTGGCGGGAATGCACCATTAACATTGGATGCCAACCGCCGTTAAACCCCATCGAAGAAGAAGAAGCAGCAGCAGCAACAGCACCTTGAAGGCAGATAGCTAATGTTAGGGGACAAAGGGCTTGGATGGGATTGGGAGGAAGATGGCGGAAGTGGATGCTGAGTTCGAATTAAGCAGCGTGTTGAGTAAATTTGGTGAAGACGAATGTTCTGAATGAAAAACAGTAATATTGAAAACTGTAACAAAAAGGAAATTGTCTAAAATTGGAGTGGAGGATACGTGTGTAATGGATAGTGAATCACTTCTTGTTGGGATGCGTTTGTTGAGTAAGGATGTGTATATGGAAAACCCGTTTGAGGTCTCGAAAATTGTGAAGTATGCTTTTTGAAAAGTGGAGTCTGTCATTGTGGCCAGGAGTGGTCTTATTTTGATTAATTGTATTTCTGAAGGGGAAGCAGAGGAAGATTGCAGTGGGTCTCAAGAGAATCTGGAGAAAATACGTTTTGTGTTTTGAACTTCGGAGTAGAGCAGCTGTCAAAGGACTCATCTCAGGGGTGACCACGGATGTTCAGGTTGAATACCTGAAGAGAATTTCTGGTGTGGTTGGTGCCCGGCATCTGACTCGCTGGGTGAATGGAGAAAAATAAGAGTCTGTCGGTCCTGTTGTTTTTTGATAAAGAGCAAATACCTATGCATGTGAATCTTGGTTATGTAACGTATGCCGTATGAGTTTTCGTCCCCAAACCACTGCAGTGTAAGAATTATAAAGGATTTGGCCATGTTTCAAGTTTGTGCAGCTGAACAGAGTATATTGAAGAACAGTGTGTAGAAGGATGACAGTGTTGCAATAGTGGTGGGAATCGTGATCCTGAGTTCCTGGAGTGTCCTGTAAGGATGAAGGAAATTGAGGTGGCAAAGGTTTGAACAGTCAATCGAATCTCCTATTTGGTGGCGATATAAAAGAATTGAGAAAATAAGTGATGCTAGTGAAAAATATGGTAGTGGATACACCACAGCCTGTAGTAAATGTTTGCTGCCAGACAAAGATACCCTGTGTATTAAAAAGGTGGATTTTGTTGCATTCATTGCCACAGTTAAAAAATGTACATTACAAGTCTCAAAGAAGTCGAAGAAGCAAGACGTTATTATAGCTGCAGCAGAAAAGATTTTGGGACTCAAGGATTTTACATTGAAAGGCTTGCAAGGGGTACTGGCACCGGAAGACCCGCCCTCCCAGGTTCTTCTTGAGACTGTGTGAAAACTGAGTTTAAATGTATTTGGCTAAGGTGTATGTAAACTTCCCACTTCAACTGTATCTATTCTTGTTAGCTAGCGTGTAAGTTTTGCCTTCATGTCAAATCTTGTTATGTCCAGGTAACACCAATTATGAACTAACTTGAGAAATGTCTAGCTAACTTGCTAGTAACATTAGTGCTGAATTCAGATGTGATGCTCACAGCTGACTTTGGCTGGCCAAATCGTATTTAGCTTTTATTGTTGGCTAGCTAGTTATAAAGGCTATAGTTAACTAGCTACATACTTACCAAAGATTAGTGGGTATATTAGCTAGCTAACATGTGGCAATAATTGTTAAGTTTCCACTCACAACTTGCAGAATAAAGCTAACATTAGCTAACTCCACATTATTTTGTTTTGGCCGTATATCTATTAATGGACTCCATTCTGTGTATTGTTGGGCTGGAGGAAGGAACAAGCACTGAAGAGAAATGAGGGTGTTTTTTGTGATGCTATGAATCTGGTTTAGTGATAAGTGGCTGCCCTGCAGTGGTAGAAAAACTACCCAATTGTCAAACTTGAGTAAAAGTAGTAAAGATACCTTGATAGAAAATAACTAAATTAAAAGTTAAAGTCACCCAGTAAAATCCTACTTGAGTAAAAGTCTAAAAGTATTTGGTTTTAAATATACCTAAGTATCAAAAGTAAATGTAATTGCTAAAATATAGTCAAGTATCAAAAGTAAAAGTATAAATTATTTCAAATTCCTGTCACTCCCTGAGTTGGGTTGGGGTGGGCATCCTATGTCTTGCATTCTATGCTTTCTATTTCTTTATGTTTGGCTGTGTGTGGTTCTCAATCAGAGGCAGCTGTCTATCGTTGTCTCTGATTGAGAACCATACTTAGGTAGTCTTTTTCCACCTGTGTGTTGTGGGTAGTTGTTTTCAGTTTTGTGTTGTTTCACCTGACAGGACTGCTTCGTTTCTTACATTGTCCTTGTTATTTTGTTTTCTTGTTCTGTTATAATAAATTTAACATGGACACTTACCACGCTGCGTTTTGGTCCGATCTTGACTACTCTTCATCAGACGAAGAGGAGCGTTACAGAACTACCCACCACCAAAGGACCAAGCAGCGTGGTAGGAAGGAGCAGCAATTGATGGACTCCTGGACATGAGAGGAAATCCTGGAAGGCAAGGGACCCTGGGCACAGAAGGGAGAGCATCGCCGTCCTAAAGAGGAGCTGGAGGCAGCTAATGCGGAGCGAGGAGTTCGCGCTACGAGGAGTTGGCTCGAGGAAGCGTGCATGAGAGGCAGCCCCAGAATATTTTTTGGGGGGCACACAGGGAGATTGGCTGAGCCAGTTTGGAGACCTGAGCCAACTCCCCGTGCTTACCGTGGCGGGCGTTGTACTGGTCAGGCACCGTGTTATGCGGTGGAGCGCACGGTGTCTCCAGTACATGTTCTTAGCCCGGTGCGCTACATGCCAGCTCCCCGCATCTCCCGGGCTAGGGTGAGCATCCAGTCAGGAAGAATTGTGCCAGCCCTGCTCTCCAGACCTCCAGTACATCTCTACGGCCCAGGATATCCTGCGAGGACAGGTTGTGCAGGCTCTTAGCTCGAGACCTCCAGTGCGCCTCTACGGCCGGTGCCTCGGCCAAGGACAAGACCTTCTGCATGTCTCCCCAGCCTGGTGAGTCCTGTGCCTGTGCTAAGCCCTAACCCTCCTGCATGTCTCCCTAGCCTGGTGAGTCCTGTGCCTGCTCCCAGAGCCAGGCCTCCTGTGTGTCTCTCCACTCCAGTGATGATCCATGGCATGAAGCCTCCAGTGATGATCCATGGCACGAAGCGTCCAGTGATGATCCATGGCACGAAGCCTCCAGTGATGATCCATGGTAAGAAGCCTCCAGTGATGATTCATGGCATGAAGCCTCCAGTGATGATCCATGGCAAGAAGCCTCCAGTGATGATCCATGGCACGAAGCCTCCAGTGATGATCCATGGCACGAAGCCTCCAGTGATGATCCATGGCATGAAGCCTCCAGTGATGATCCATGGCACGAAGCCTCCAGTGATGATCCATGGCACGAAGCCTCCAGTAATGATCCATAGCACGAAGCCTCCAGTGATGATCCATGGTACGAAGCCTCCAGTGATGATCCGGGGCACGAAGCCTCCAGTGATGATCCATGGCACGAAGCCCCCAGTGATGATCCATGGCACGAAGCCTCCAGTGATGATCCATGGCACGAAGCATCCAGTGATGATCCATGGCACGAAGCCTCCAGTGATGATCCATGGCACGAAGCCTCCAGTGATGATCCATGGCACGAAGCCTCCAGTGATGATCCACGGCACGAAGCCTCCAGTGATGATCCATGGCACGAAGCCTCCACTGAAGATACATGGCACGAAGCCTCCAGTGAGGATCCATGGCACGAAATCTCCAGTGATGATCCATGGCAAGAAGCCTCCAGTGATGATCCATGGCAAGAAGCCTCCAGTGATGATCCATGGCACGAAGCCTCCTGTATGTCTCTCCACTCTAGCAACGATCCCCAGTCCGGAGCCTCCAGAGACGATCCCTATTCCGGAGCCTCCAGCGACTATCCCCAGTCCGGAGCCTCCAGCGACGATCCCCAGTCCGGAGCCGGCAGAGTCTCCCTCCTGTCCGGAGCCGGCAGAGTCTCCCTCCTGTCCGGAGCCGGCAGAGTCTCCCTCCTGTCCGGAGCCGGCAGAGTCTCCCTCCTGTCCGGAGTCGCTGCAAGGGTCCCCAGTCCGGGGTTGGCGGCAAGGGTCCCCAGAGGCGCCACCTAAGTGGGCCAAGACTAAGGTGGAGCGGGGTCCACGTCCCGCGCCAGAGCCGCCACCGCGGATAGATGCCCACCCAGACCCTCCCCTATAGGTTTAGGTTTTGCGGCCGGAGTCCGCACCTTTGGGGGGGAGTACTGTCACGCCCTGACCTTAGAGATCCTTTTTATGTCTCTATTTTGGGTTGGTCAGGGCGTGAGTTGGGGTGGACATTCTATGTCTTGCTTTCTATGCTTTCTATTTCTTTGTGTTTGGCTGTGTGTGGTTCTCAATCAGAGGCAGCTGTCTATCGTTGTCTCTGATTGAGAACCATACTTAGGTAGCCTTTTTCCACCTGTGTGTTGTGGGTAGTTGTTTTCTGTTTTGTGTTGTTTCACCTGACAGGACTGTTTCGTTTCTTACATTCTCCTTGTTATTTTGTTTCGTGTTCTGTTATAATAAATTTAACATGGACACTTACCACGCTGCGTTTTGGTCCGATCTTGACTACTCTTCATCAGACGAAGAGGAGCGTTACAATTCCTTATATTAAGCAAACCAGACGGTACCATTTTTATTTTTATTTTTTAAATGTATGGATAGCCAGGGGCACGCTCCCACACTTAGGCATAATTTACAAACAAAGCATATGTTTAGTGAGTCTGCCAGATCAGAGGCAGTAGGGATGGTCAGGGATGTTCTCTTGATAAGTGTGTGAATTAGACCAATTTCCTGTCCTGCTAAGCATTCAAAATGTAACAAGTACTTTTAGGTGTCAGCGAAAATGTATGGAGTAAAAAGTACATAATGGATCTCGCTAGTGAAGAAGCATCGCTTCTTGTTCGCTTATGGCATTATACAGCTCGTTGAGTGCAGTCCTAGTGCCTGCATCGGTTTGTGGTGGTAAATAGACGGCTACAAATAATATAGATGAGAACTCTCTTGGTAGATAGTGTGGTCTACAGCTTAACAGGCCAGCAATACCTTGAGACTACTTTAATATTAGACATTGCGCACCAGCTGTTATTAACAAATAGACACACACCCCCGCCACTCGTCTTACCAGACATAGCTTCTCTGTCCTGCCAGCTCTATATTATCTGTGTCGTTGTTCAGCCATGACTCGGTGAAACATAATATATTACAGTTTTTAATGTCCCGTGGGTAGGATAATCTTGATCATAGATCATCCGTTTTATTTTCCAATGACTGCACGTTGGCCAATAGAACGGATGGCAGTGGGGGTTTACTCACTCCTACAAATTCTCAGTAGGCAGCCCGACCTCTGCCCCCTTTTTCTCCATCTTTTCTTCACGCAAATGACGGGGATTTGGGCCCATTCCCAAGAAAGCAGTATATCCTTCATGTCGGACTCGTTAAAGAAAAAATCTTCTTCCAGTTCGAGGTGAGTAATCGCTGTTCTGATGTCCAGAAGTTATTTTCATTCATAAGAGACGGTAGCAGCAACGTTATGTACAAAAAAAGTAAAAAAATATGTTACAAACAACGTGTAAAAACTAACAATATAGCACAGTTGGTTAGGAGCATGTAAAACGTCAGACTTCCCCTCCGGTGCCAATCTACTATATACAGTGGGGCAAAAAAGTATTTAGTCAGCCACCAATTGTGCAAGTTCTCCCACTTAAAAAGATTAGAGAGGCCTATAATTTTCATCATAGGTACACTTCAACTATGACAGACAAAATGAGAAAAAAAATCCAGAAAATTACATTGTAGGATTTTTTATTAATTTATTTGCAAATTATGGTGGAAAATAAGTATTTGGTCAATAACAAAAGTTTATCTCAATACTTTGTTATATACCCTTTGTTGGCAATGACAGAGGTCAAACGTTTTCTGTAAGTCTTCACAAGGTTTTCACACACTGTTGCTGGTATTTTGGCCCATTCCTCCATGCAGATCTCCTCTAGAGCAGTGATGTTTTTGGGCTGTTGCTGGGCAACACGGACTTTCAACTCCCTCCAAAGATTTTCTATGTGGTTGAGATCTGGAGACTGGCTAGGCCACTCCAGGACCTTGAAATGCTTCTTACGAAGCCACTCCTTCGTTGCCCGGGCTGTGTGTTTGGGATCATTGTCATGCTGAAAGACCCAGCCACGTTTCATCTTCAATGCCCTTGCTGATGGAAGGAAGTTTTCACTCAAAATCTCACGATACATGGCCCCATTCATTCTGTCCTTTACACAGATCAGTCGTCCTGGTCCCTTTGCAGAAAAACAGCCACAAAGCATGATGTTTCCACCCCCATGCTTCACAGTAGGTATGGTGTTCTTTGGATGCAACTCAGCATTCTTTGTCCTCCAAACACAACGAGTTGAGTTTTTACCAAAAAGTTCTATTTTGGTTTCATCCAAGTGCTCTCTAGCAAACTTCAGACGGGCCTGGACATGTACTGGCTTAAGCAGGGGGACACGTCTGGCACTGCAGGATTTGAGTCCCTGGCGGCGTAGTGTGTTACTGATGGTAGGCTTTGTTACTTTGGTCCCAGCTCTCTGCAGGTCATTCAATAGGTCCCCCCGTGTGGTTCTGGGATTTTTGCTCACCGTTCTTGTGATCATTTTGACCCCACAGGGTGAGACCAAAGAGCTGTCCTCTGACATCGGGTGGTGTAGGTGTCCTGGAGGGCAGGTAGTTTGCCCCCGGTGATGCGTTGTGTAGACCTCACTACCCTCTGGAGAGCCTTACGGTTGTAGGCGGAGCAGTTGCCGTACCAGGCGGTGATACAGCCCGTCAGGGCGTGACAGGATGCTCTCGATTGTACATCTGTAAAAGTTTGTGAGTGCTTTTGGTGACAAGCCGAATTTCTTCACCCTACTGAGGTTGAAGAGGCGCTGCTGCGCTGTCTGTGTGGGTGGACCAATTCAGTTTGTCCGTGATGTGTACGCCGAGGAACTTAAAACTTACTAGTGTGTGTCTGTGTGTTTCAGGTGGCTAAATAGCAGTGCTTGGTGTATCTGCTGTGTTAATTTACCCCAAGACTATGACTTCCAAAGTACTACTGAACTATTATGTACATGTGAGTACACACACCTACTTTATCATTTTCTCTAAGCACATGCATTGAAGAGGGATTGCTACTAAGTGTATTGTGACCAAGAAGCCAGATGATGGCAGTGTTACACAATGAGTAGATTTGATTCCAATGACTACAGCTACAAACTCCATGTTATCCACTGCCTTTTTAGAGATGGAATCCTTCACACTCGCTTTCTTTTCAACCGTTTTGAATGTCCCACGTTCTACACACAACACATTTTGTCCATTACAATGCATAGGCTACAGGGATTTCTTGCCAATTCATGCTTTGTTGAAGATTTTGATCGAAATTATTGTGTCAGGTTTGAGAATACAGATGTGCAATATTCAACATGCACATGCATTGCAGTTTTACAAACAGCTGCTGGATGGTAGTGTACATGTAGAAGTCTTGTTTGAGTAGTGGGTTTCTGTGGGATACAATGGAGCTGTGATGACTGCCTGCTGTTGTGGAAAGGTTATACAGAGTTTATGGTGAAGAAAATCTGGCGTGATTCACACACAGACTCAGCCTTTCTCTGTATGGTTCATGCAACATTCCTAAGCCAATGCAGTTACACTGCTACCACTGTTGAAGCTGTGCAGAAACCAACCCTACTAAATCCTTTTTTTATGTAGCTTTAGTAGTGTGTATGAATGTGGGTGTGAGAGTGAGACTAGCAAACTAAGTAGGAACGTGTGTTATACAACCAGAGTTTTTTTTTTATCAAAAAGGGGCTTTTGGTGGTGGGCGTGGTCGGCTCGTCGGCGCGGCTGAATATTAGAGAGATGTTTAGTGGCCCCCATCTTGGAGGTGTAGAATAATTTTAGCAATTTTAAGCCATTTTCCTGCAATTCTACAAATTTCTCCATGGAGCCTAGAGAAATGTTTGTTCTCTCAACTCCATGCCTGAATATGTAGATGTGCAGGAAATTATTGTTTAAACTACAAAAATTTCTTTTAGCTCCATGGAGAAATTTGTAGAATTGCAGGAAAATGGCTTAAATTTGCTAAAATTACTCTACACTGCCAAGATGGGGGGGCTCTAAACTCAGGCATGGAGCTGAGAGAACATTTAGTTGTTTTAATGCGAATTTCTTCCAATTCTATGCATTTTGCCATGGCCAATGCTGTGTTCTTTTGCTCAAGCATAATAACACAAAAGGGCGTTAATACTGCTAAATTCATTGGTTTTGGGGGAATTTTGAATTCTCCTTGGCTCTCTAGGTTTAATTTAGTGATTGTTAGTTCTCAAAGATTATATTCTAAAATAATATGTCCATTATCTTTTCTACATTACCTTATATTTGGTTTTAGTCATTTAAGTTGACTCTGAAAGCGTTTTTCCATCCCGAAAATACATAAAAAATGTAATAAATGAAAAATATATTTTTTTACAGTGTATAGGTAAAGGCCACCAGGGAGAGTTGGCAAGGCATACCTTGTGATGAACCCATGCTGCTGGAAAAAGGTGATAGAACCAAGAGAGAGGAGCCAAGCATCTGTCTAGCATTTATTGGAAAACTGTTGCTGAATCTCGTCACTGAAATTGGTTATTGATCTGTTCGCTTCCCCAAGCTCAGGCTCTGTAAAACCCCATCTGCTCATTCTCTCACTCATTCTCCCGTATTCCTTATTTCACTCTACCTTCTTGTTTCTTCCCCTGACAGGGCATCAGCTTTTATTTTATGCCTCTTGTTGAAGTTCCCCACAAATTTTTCATGTGACATCCTTCTCTGTACAATTTGTTTCATTATTGTCACTTTTTCTGTTATTTTTCTTTGCACTCAACCACCCATATGAATGCTACCTGTTTCTCTGCATCTGCTTATTCTCCCATCAATCTTTTCCTCTCATCCTTTGAGCCTCAGCTGCTGTAGCCATGTCCCAGGGAGGTTGTAAAGATGGAGGAGAGGCTTCTGGGTAGGCCTACATACAGCAGTGTTTGTTTACTGAATCTGAGCCCTAATAGTTATTTTTATGTTCTGAGAGAAAACTGTTTACAAGCCCATTTCCACACATACCTCAAACTGTCAGCAGCATTACCACTGAACACACTGAGAAGATGACAGGTTAAGCCATTGGGGTATTTAAAGCTATAATAATAAGATGGTTTATTCTCAAAGCTGCAATTCCAAAGAGCAAAGTGCTTAGATATTAGTTAGTGTTATGATCTGTGGTGATACAAGCCCTACCTATCAATGTAATGTATTAGTAAATTACTGCAGGTTACTCAGTGGACAGTGAACCAGTCCAGAACACAATCAATTGTCTCAGTCACATCCTGTGCACTTTGGATTGCACACAAATTCTCAAGAAAGAAAGAGATTTAGTAGTTGGGATTCTGGTTGAACAATGTAAGAAGGGGAATTAGAAAATGGAAAAACCTGGCCACTAAAATAAACCCTTCTTCTGTGCCTGCTTGAGAATGGAATAGAAACCTTGTGTTAATACACTAAGTACAAAAGACTGTCAAGTTGTGCTCTGATACGACAATGTTCTCCCTCCTCTCTTTTTCCTCCTCAATGCCTCCACCATGATCTTTCTACAGCTGTGAAATCAAGACTCCTGACATCAGTAACTGAAACTGGAGCTTGTTGAGAATTGTACTCCGTGAACCCGTTTTGCGATCAGCTTTGCACTATTATTCTATTATAATAGTACAGTTTACATTGTTTTGCTGTATACAAGATTTGAGGGTTCATGTTTCTGCAGTTGCCTTTCAGATGTTCAAGCATACAATATGCAGACAGAAAGAAAAACAACAATATTAAAAGAATGATGAAACAATGTAGGGTAAATAGGACCGAAAGTAAGTGATTATAATAATAGACTCAATACCCTAGAGCATATCCATGATGACGTCATTTGAATTGATGGATACATTAGTTCTAAATGCGCCTCATGTCTCTGTTGTCTGTGTGACCTGGACAACATAACATTGTTACCACAAACACATAGACAAGCTGTTGTTGAGTGTCAAGGGCAGTTGATGACAGCATCATACAGAGACAGACTTGTCATGTGTCATGGTTGACATTGACACAATTGTAAGTTTAAGATTTAGTACAGTCCCTTGCACAAACACTGCCTCTATGTGTGTGTATGTTTATTATTTTTTTATTTCACTTTTATTTAACCAGGTAGGCTAGTTGAGAACAAGTTCTCATTTGCAACTGCGACCTGGCCAAGATAAAGCATAGCAGTGTGAACATACAACAACACAGAGTTACACATGGAGTAAACAATAAACAAGTCAATAACATGGTAGGAAAAAAAAGAAAGAAAAAAAGAGAATCTATATACAATGTGTGCAAAAGGCATGAGGAGGTAGGCAATAAATAGGCCATAGGAGCGAATAATTACAATTTAGTAGATTAACACTGGGGTGATAAATCATCAGATGATCATGTGCAAGTAGAGATACTGGTGTGCAAAAGAGCAGAAAAGTAAATAAATAAAAACAGTATGGGGATGAGGTAGGTAAATTGGGTGGGCTATATACCGATGGACTATGTACAGCTGCAGCGATCGGTTAGCTGCTCAGATAGCAGATGTTTAAAGTTGTTGAGGGAGATAAAAGTCTCCAACTTCAGAGATTTTTGCAATTCGTTCCAGTCGCAGGCAGCAGAGAACTGGAAGGAAAGGCGGCCAAATGATGTTTTGGCTTTAGGGATGATCAGTGAGATACACCTGCTGGAGCGCGTGCTACGGGTGGGTGTAGCCATCGTGACCAGTGAACTGAGATAAGGCGGCGCTTTACCTAGCATAGCCTTGTAGATGACCTGGAGCCAGTGGGTCTGACGACGAACATGTAGCGAGGGCCAGCCGACTAGAGCATACAGGTCGCAGTGGTGGGTCGTATAAGGTGCTTTAGTAACAAAACGGATGGCACTGTGATAAACTGCATCCAGTTTGCTGAGTAGAGTATTGGACGCTATTTTGTAGATGACATCGCCGAAGTCGAGGATCGGTAGGATAGTCAGTTTTACTAGGGTAAGTTTGGCGGCGTGAGTGAAGGAGGCTTTGTTCCGGAATAGAAAGCCGACTCTAGATTTGATTTTGGATTGGAGATGTTTGATATGAGTCTGGAAGGAGAGTTTTCAGTCTAGCCAGACACCTAGGTACTTAGGTGTGATGCAGTTGCATCTTCTGTATGTCTTCAACCAAGCAATGTCCAGACGCAAGGTAATTACAGACACCACTGAACACTCAGCTGCTCCCACAGCCATGAAAGAGTTAGGACTCGGAGAGAAAGATGATTAGGAAGAGAGATGTGGAGATGTGGAAAGATGTGGAGAAACCGAGGGCGTTGGATAGCGGTTAAGAGCGGATAATAATACAAAAACACACTAGTGTTATGCATTTGGTGGACCAATTACTCATGGTCTCTCTGTCCAGAGCCAGCATCGTCTAAGTGAACACTGAACTCAGTGTGTGTGTTTGTATTGTGTGTGTGCCTGTGCATGTGTGAATGCATATATGTGCAATCGCATGCATGCATAAATGCACGTCTGTGTGGTGCAGCAGGTTTTGTGCAGACAGTACTGAGCTCCTGTTACCACAGATTTGGTGATCTCATCTGAGAAGAATGTAGACCTACTCCTTCCTATTACTACAGTGGAGTTGATATAATACTTCCAAATGATTAATAGATGCAAGTCATAGCTATAGAATGATTGGAATGAATGTGCACTTTTTCACCCCATATATTATCAGGTTGCAAGGCAGCCCCCCGCACCTCCCTGATTCAGAATGGTTGGGTTAAATGCGGTAGACACATTTCATTTGAAGGCATTCAGTGGTACAACTGACCAGGTATCCCCCTTTCCTTTCCCATGCTGAAGCGGCAGCACTGCTGACTTACAGATATGCATACATGACTTTTACAGAATAGTGTGGCTTCAGACAGAGACTCATGTAAAGCTTTGACTGGGGGATGGCTGGTCTGTGTGTACTTCAAAACTGGACAGTGGAAGATAGTTGGTCAGTGAGTTCACCCCCTCCTCTCAGGTGACTGAGCTCAGTGGGGGGCAGGCTGAGCTCTGTCTACCCAGGTCTCTGTCTCACAGTGTACTGGGAGGGGCTCGTGCTAAAGCATGGTCAACCATAGCACTGTTTTATTAGCTGGTCATTCAAATACTGGAGGGTGGGTTTGCTTTAGCCTGCAAGATCTGATTTGAACATGTGCTGTCCTGCACATTTTGCATGTACTGTAGACCACATTGCATTTAGTTGCATTGCATTGTGCCGCATTTAATTTAGGGTGACATATCTTTTGCAACTCAATGACACCTTCTCTGAGGGTGTATATGAGTATTTCCTTATGCTATTGGATGACTTAGTTTATAATAAAATCATGTCCGGCAAGTTCCAGACAACCGCCACCTGTCTTTATCTTCAAGAAAAATTGAAGAAATTAAAAGAAAAAGTGAAATGAAAAATCGAGTTTGCCAATTTGTTGACACTTGACATGATTGTAGGCCCAATGTTATTAATAGCTGTGGGCAGTATGTTGCCCACCCCTGGAACATAGGCCAGCCTAACAAATTCACAACCAGAAAAACAGAGTTGAGTTTCCGTTCTACTTTTGCATATTTATTTTCCTCTCCCTCCCTGTCTACCCCTCCATACTTAGGGTGGCAGGTAGCCTAGCGGTTAGAGCATTGGGCCACTAACCAAAAGGTTGCTTGTTTGAATATCCGAGCCAGCAAGGTGAAAAATCTGTTGCTGTGCCCTTGAGCAAGGCACTTAACCCTAATTGCTCCAGTGTCGTTGTTGATAATGGTTGATCCTGGCCATGACGCCACTCTCCGAAGGTGTCTCAGGGGGATATGCAAAAAAACACATTTACAATTCACACTTGTACATGTGTGAAATATGACATTTATTATTATACTTAACCACAGAAAATTGAAAATATACTGAAAACGGAGCTACTTTTCCAGTGCTGGGTTCGTAATCAACCTCTTTGTTGTGGTCTATGCATGCCTGTTCTTGTCACATGACTGTGTTTCTATGGCAACTAGGGTTTGAGTAATCATTTGCTTTATGACCTCTATTCCCTTGAGGAAAGGGAAGGGGGAGGTTTGGATGAGAACAGAGGCTAGAGAAGGAGGACAAATAGCAAGAGAAATCTAGAGAGAGGAAGAGGAGGAGGAGATGGATGAAGCTGTATGTGTATCTTCCTCTGCACACTGTCCTACACTTTAATTATCACATTCTTAAATAGCATCTGATTAGGATTAAAATGGTGTATCCAAGCTAGAGCAAGTCAACCACTGAATGGCGTGCAACATTGATTAGAACTAATGCATGCCGCCATGCCACTACCTTTGGTGTTCCGCCTCGCTGGCTCCAGCACCTCTAGTGTAATTGACCATAATTGGGAAGAGCGGAGGGAGACAGTTGGCATGTATGTTTAATAAGGTTCTGTCTACACCTCTCCCTCACTCACTATTCTCTTGGCTCTTTGAGGGAAGGGTGTGGTGCGGTGCCACAAATGCAGGTCTCAACAGAAACCAGTTCTATTTTATTCTGTTTCTTTCTCGCTTTGCCATGTTGTCATGGTTACTGTCTGTGCTACAGTCTACCAAGGTTTGCATCTCTTCTGTCACCAGCATTAGTTGGACATTAGTTGGTCCTTTTTACCTCAGCCATTTGTATAAATCCATAGTCTAGATAGGAATGGCTTAAGTGAAATAACATACCAGAGTTGGACATATCAACCTCTGTGACCATATTTTACTGTGGGGAGCGTGGCTTTAGTCTACAGGGATCTGGGATGCCATGACAGAGCGCTATAGCCACTTTAAATCAGAACAAGTCTGCCCTGCTTTCACCTCAGGGGAGAGGCTGCACTAAACAACCTCCATTCAAAACCCAGCAAGCACCTCCCCATCAACCAAACATCACGGGCCAAGCGGATAAATGGTCTCTGACTCCCCTCCATATGTATTTGGTTAGTGAAACTAAACTTTAAAATTGGCTCTGTACTCCAGCATTTTAGATTTGAGATAAAATGTGTAATGTGAGGCGACAGTACAAAATTTCTCCTTTTACTTGAGGGTATTTTTATACATATCTGTTTAACCATTTAGAAATGAAAGCACTTGATGTAGATTGATGTACTGTAGTCATTGAGTGCAAGGAATATGCACAAATAGTAAACCTTTGACTACTTTAATACACTATAAGTGAATTTCTCAAAAAACTTATGACTTTAAAAATAGGGATTAGATGCATATAGTACTTTCATTTCTAAAAGGTAAAACAGATATGTATGAAAATACACTCAAAAGGTGAAATTATAAACTGTCACATCATGTGAAACATTTCTTCTCAAATTCCAAATACTGGAGTACATTTTAGCTTCACTGTCCAAATAGTTACGGAAGAGAGTGTATGTCTAGCAACAGTCATCAAAATTGTTACAAAGTTTTGAAAACAATTTGAATAAATGCAGTTGGACAATGGATGAAGATACACCAGACTTTTAGAAATGTTTTAATCCATCAGGTATTGAATGCATTTTTTACTGGCACGTACAAATAATGAATTGGGTTCAGGGATGACATTTATTGTCAAATTTCCCTGTTTTCTTTCTTAGAATGCACTCCATATATACTGTACATTTTCTAATGGTATCAGGTATTTCTTTAATATACAGAAGATAGCCCTATTTGGTAAAAGACCAAGTCCATATTATACCAAGAACAGCTCAAATAAGCAAAGAGAAACGACAGTCCATCATTACTTTAAGACATGAAGGTCAGTCAATCAGGAACATTTCAAGAACTTCATGTGCAGTCGCAAAAACCATCAAGCGCTCTGATGAAACTGGCTCTCATGAGGACCAACACAAGAAATTAAGACCCAGAGTTACCTCTGCTGCAGAGGATAAGGTCATTACTTACCAGCTTCATAAATTGCAGGCCAAATAAATGCTTCACAGAGTTCAAGTAACAGACACATCTCAAGATGAACTGTTCAGAGGAGACTGTGTGAATCAGGCCTTCATGGTCGAATTGCTGCAAAGAAACAACTATTTAAGGACACCAATAATAAGAAGAGACTTGCTTGGGCCAAGAAACACGAGCAATTGACATTAGACTGGTGGAAATTTGTCCTTTGGTCTGGAGTCCAAATTTTAGATTTTTGGTTCCAACCGCCGTGTCTTTGTGAGACGGGGTGTCGGGCAACAGATGAGCTCTGCATTTGTATTTCCCACCGTAAAGCATGGAGGAGCAGGTGTTATGGTATGAGGTTGCGTTGCTGGCACAAGGCACACTTAACCAGCATGGCTACCACCGCATTCTGCAGGGATACAGTTGAAGTCGGAAGTTTACTTACGCCTTAGTCAAATACATTGAAACTCCGTTTTTCACAACTCTTGACATTTAATCTGAGTAAAAATTCCCTGTCTAGGTCAGTTATGATCACCACTTTATTTTAAGAATGTGAAATGTTAGAATAATAGAAGAGAGAAGGATTTATTTCAGCTTTTATTTCTTTCATCACATTCCCAGTGGGTCAGAAGCGTACATACACTCAATTAGTATTTGGCAGCATTGCGTTTAAATTGTTGAACTTGGGTCAAAAGTTTCAGGTAGACTTCCACAAGCTTCCCACAATAAGTTGCGTGAATTTTGTCCTATTCTTCCTGACAGAACATGCTTTTTTAGTTCTGCCCACACATTTTCTATGGGATTGAGGTCAGGACTTTGTGATGGCCACTCCAATATCTTGACTTTGTTGTTCTTAAGCCATTTTGCCACAACTTTGGAAGTATGCTTGGGGTTATTGTCCATTTGGAAGACCAATTTGCGACCAAGCTTTATCTTCCTGACTGATGTCTTGAGATGTTGCTTCAATATATCCACATAATTTTCTTCCCTCATGATGCCATCTATTTTGTGAAGTGCACCAGTCCCTCCTGCAGCAAAGCACCCCCACAACATGATGATGCCACCCCTATGCTTCACGGTTGGGATGGTGTTCTTCGGCTTGCAAGCGTCACCCTTTTTTCTCCAAACATAACGATGGTCATTATGGCCAAACAGTTCTATTTTTATTTAATCAGACCAGAGGACATTTCTCCAAAAAGTACAATCTTTGTCCCCATGTGCAGTTGCAAACTGTAGTCTGGCTTTTTTTATGGCGGTTTTGGAGCAGTGGCTTCTTCCTTGCTGAGCAGCCTTTCATGTTTGGTAGATGTAGGACTCGTTTTACTGTGGATATAGATACATTTGTACTTGTTTCCTCCAGCATCTTGACAAGGTCTTTTGCTGTTGTTCTGGGATTGATTTGCACTTTTCGCACCAAAGTACGTTCGTATCTAGGACACAGAACGTGTCTCCTTCCTGAGCAGTATGATGGCTGTGTGGTCCCATGGTGTTTATACTTGCGTACTATTGTTTGTACAGATGAACGTGGTACCTTCAGGCGTTTGGATATTGCTCCCAAGGATGGACCAGACTTGTGGAGGTCTACAATTCTTTTTATGAGGTCTTGGCTGATTTCTTTTGATTTTCCCATGATGTCAAGCAAAGAGGCACTGAGTTTGAAGGTAGGCCTTGAAATACATCCACAGGTACACCTCCAATTGACTCAAATTATGTCAATTAGCCTATCAGAAGCTTCTAAAGCCATGACATAATTTTATGCAATTTACCAAGCTGTTTAAAGGCACAGTCAACTTAGTGTATGTGAACTTCTGACCCACTGGAATTGTCATAAAGTGAAATATATATAAGTGAAATAATCTGTCTGTTAACAATTGTTGGAAAAGTGACTTGTGTCATGCACAAAGTATATGTCCTAACCAACTTGCCAAAACTATAGTTTGTTAACAATAAATTTGTGGAGTGGTTGAAAATATGGTTTTAATGACTCCAACGTAGGTGTATGTAAACGTCCGACTTCAACTGTACGCCATCCCATCTGGTTTGCGCTTAGTGGGACTATCATTTGTTTTCAACAGGACAATGACCCAACACACTTCCAGGCTGTGTAAGGGCTATTTTACCAAGAAGGAGAGTGATGGAGTGCTGCATCAGATGACCTGGCCTCCACAATCACCCGACCTCAACCCAACTGAGATGGTTTGGGATGAGTTGGAACGCAGAGCGAAGGAAAAGCAGCCAACAAGTGCTCAGCATCTGTGGGAACTCCTTCAAGACTGTTGGAAAAGCATTCCAGGTGAAGCTGGTTGAGAGTGCTTCCAAGAGTGCCAAAGCTGTCATCAAGTCAAAGGGTGGCTACTTTGAAGAAGCTCAAATATAAAGTATATTTTGATTTGTTTAGTACTTTTTTGGTTACTACATGATTCCATATGTATTTTCATAGTTTTGAGGTCTTCACTATTATTCTACAATGTAGAAAATAGGACAAATAAAGAAAAACTCTTTAATGAGTAGGTGTTCTAAAACTATCGACCGGTTGTGTACAGGCTCAAGCAAGAGTATGAAAGAGTTACAGAATAAAATGAAAGCAATTAATCCAGCGAGATTTAAGTGACAAGTGGATTTTGCACCCCTCAAACACAGGAAATACTGTGAATTTGGAAAGTATTCAGACCCCTTGACTTTTTCCACATTTTGTAACGTTACAGCCTTATTTGAAAATTATGACGAAAAACAAATTTAATCCAATGTACACACAATAACCCATGACAAAGAAAAAATGTATAAAACATTTAAATATAACATTTACAAAATTATTCAGACCCTTTTCTCAGTACTTTGTTGAAGCGCCTTTGGCAGAAATTACAGCCTTGAGTCTTCTTGGGTATGACGCTACAAGCTTGGCACACCTGTATGTGGAGAGATCCTCTCATTTTTCTCTGCAGATCCTCTCAAGCTCTGTCAGGTTGGATGTGGAGCGTCGCTGCACACTTATTTTCAGGTCTCTCCAGAGATGTTCAATCCGGGCTCTGGCTAGGCCACTCAAGGACATCCAGAGACTTGCCCCGAAACCACTCCTGGTTGGTCTGAGAATCTTTAGGTGCCTTTTGGCGAACTCCAAGCGGGCTGTCGTGCCTTTTTACTGAGGATTGGCTTCCGTCTGGCCACTCAACCATAAAGGCCTGATTGATGGAGTGCTGCAGAGATGGTTGTCCTTTTTGAAGGTTCTCCCATCTTCACAGAGGAACTCTGGAGCTCTGTCAGAGTGATCATCAGGTTCTTGGTCACATCCCCGACCAAGGCCCTTCTCTCCTGATTGCTCAATTTGGCCAGGCAGCCAGCTCTTGGAAGAGTCTTGGTAGTTACAAAATTCTTCCATTTAATGATGATGAAGGCCAATATGTTCTTGGGGACCTTCAACGCTGCAGAAATGTTTTGGTACCCTTCTCCAGATCTGTGCCTCGACACAATCCTGTCTCGGAGCTCTACGGACATCTCCTTCAACCTCATGGCTTGGTTTTTGCTTTTACATGTACTGTCACATGTACATGTGCTGTCACATTCCAAATCATGTCCAATTAATTAATTGAATTTACTACAGGTTGACTCCAATCAAGTGGTAAAAACATCTCAAGAATGATCAGTGGAAACAGGATACACCTGAGCTCAATTTCGAGTCTCATAGCAAAGGGTCTGAATCCTTATGTAAATAAGATATCTGTTTTTTTGTTTTTAATACATTTCTAAAAACCTGTTCGCTTTGTCATTGTGGGGTATTGTGTGAAGATTTATGAGGATTTATTTATTTATTTAATACTTTTTAGAATAAGACTAACTTAACAAAATGTGGAAAAAGTCAAGGGGTCTGAATACTTTCTGAATGCACTGTAGATGGCTGAAAAAGACATGCGCATTGCAAATGTGTGTATTGTGGAAAAGTAGATTTTAAAATTCAACATTTACCTTTTTAATTAGACACAGGAGACCATGATTACATCCTTACTGGAACCCAGTGTTAGTGTGTAAATGTGTGTGTGTCTCAGAGGTGTCTGACTGTATCTAGATCATAGTCCTTCATTTGGATCTATACTCCTGCTTGACAGCTTGTTGGATAAGGATCACAAAAGGCTCATCAAGTTTTTAGGGTGGTGAGCTGTCTTTTAAGCAGTAGAGGGGGTGTCCAGGCTGCAATGACAGACGGAGGACCTGGTGATGGACACCATGGGGGTGCTGAGGATGAAGGTGGTGGCTGGTGAGAGGTGCCTGTGATGGGATGAATATGGATGAGAGGCCTACATTCTCCCTAGATGGTGAGATCTTGCCTGAGTGCTCTGGAGGCAGGTGGAAGGAAGCACAAAGAACCCCACAAGCTTTGCCGACAGGTGCTGACCATCACTCTTATTAACACTTTCACTCATGCAATGCCAAACAGAGGAGTGCAGGTGAGAGAGATGTGGTGGTGGTGTCTGACTCATAGAAAGGCCTTAACGAGACACATTGTGCTTTATTTATGAGGTGTGTGTGTGTGTGCGTGTACTTTGGTTTTAATGATCTTTGGATCATTGTGATTTTTCTGCTTTCCCATTGCTTCTCAAATCTACACATCACTCCTTTCTCCATTCCCTTGTGCTGTCAGTGAAAGATGGAAGCTGTGAGATCCACGGAAATGTTGCCATGGCAATGCCTGCCACTCAGATATGATACAACAACTATTACGATCAAGATCCATAAAGGCTCCTTCCATCATTATCTGTCTCACCTCTTACCCAATTCAAGATATTCAAATGTTATGAAGGCAGTAAGGAGGTATATACAGTGCCTTGAAAAAGTATTTGCCCCCTTCATAATTTTCTCTACTTTTACATTTGTTTTTCTCTAATTTTACATATGTTTTTAAACTGAATGTTATCAGATCTTCAACCAAATCCTTAGATAAAGGGAACCTGAGTGAACAAATATCACAACAATGACATACTTAAAAAAACAACTTTTAAACAAAGTTAAGCAACACCCAATGCCCCTGTGTGAAAAAGGAATTTCCCCCTTATCCTCAATGACTGGTTGTGCCACCTTTAGCTGCAATGACTACAACCAAATACTTCCTGTAGTTGTTGATCAGTCTCTAACATCGATGTGGAGGAATTGTTGGCCACTCTTCCATGCAGAACTCCTTCAACTCAACAACATTTTGGGGTTTTCAAGCATGAACTGCTCGTTTCAAGTCCTTCCCCAACATCTCAATTGGGATTAGGTCTGGACTTTGACTAGGTCATTCCAAAACTTCACATTTGTTGCTTTTTAGTCATTTTCATGTAGAATTGATTGTGTGTTTTGGATTGTTGTCTTGCTGCATTACCCAGTTGATCTTCAGCTTCAGCTCACAGACGGAGGGACTGACATTATCCTGTAGATTTCTCTGATACAGAGCAAGTGGTCCAGGTCCCAAAGCAGCAAAGCATCCCCAAACCATCACACTACCACCACCACTTTTTGGACAACATAGGTTCCATCATGCACCTCAAAAACCAAACACTGCATTCCACAGTAAGAACCTCATACCAACGGTCAAGCATAGTTGTAGTAGTGTGATGGTTTGGGGACGCTTTACTGCCTCAGGACCTGGACCACTTGGCTCAATAGAGGCACACACAGTTGACAGTGCATGTCATGACAAAAACCAAGCCATGAGGTCAAATAAATTGTCCGTCCGAGACAGGATTGTGTCGAGGCACAGATCTGGGGAAGGGTACCAAAACATTTCTGCAGCATTGAAGGTCCCCAAGAACACAGTGGCCTCCATCATTCTTAAATGGAAGAAGTTTGGAACCACCAAGACTTCCTAGAGCTGGCCGCCCGGCCAAACTGAGCAATCGCGGGAGAAGCGCCTTGGTGTGGGAGGTAACCAAGAACCCAATGGTCACTCTGACAGAGCTCCAGTGTTCCTCTGCGGTGATGGGAGAATCTTCCAGAAGGACAACCATCTCTGAACCACTCCACCAATCAGGTCTTTATTGTAGAGTGGCCAGACGGAAGTCACTCCTCAGTAAAAGGCACATGACAGCCCGTTTGAAGTTTGCCAAAAGGCACCCAAAGGACTCTCAGACCATGAGAAACAAGATTCTCGGGTCTGATGAAACCAAGATTGAACAATTTGGACTGAATGCCAAGCGTCACGTCTAGATGAAACCTGGCACCATCCCTATGGTGAAGCATGGTGGTGGCAGTATCATGCTGTGGGAATTGAGTGCAGAGAAATCCTTGATGAAAACCTGCTCCAGAGTTCTCAGGACCTCAGACTGGGGCGAAGGTTTACCTTCCAACAGGACAATGACCCTAATCACACAGCCAAGACAACGCAGGAGTGGCTTCGTAACAAGTCTCTGAATGTCCTTGAGTAGCCCATCCAGAGCTCGGACTTGAACCCGATCAAACATCTCTGGAGAGACCTGAAAATAGATGTGCAACAACGCTCCCAATCCAACCTGACAGAGCTTGAGAGGATCTGCAGAGAAGAATGGGAGAAACTCCCCAAATTCCCCAAAGGTGTGCCAGGCTGTATTCGCTTCCAAAGGTGCTTCAGCAAAGTACTGAATAAAGGGTGTGAATACTTTGTTTTACATTTTTTTATACATTTGCAACAACAAAAAAACTGTTTTTGCTTTGTCATTACAATTTAATCAATTTTAGAATAAGGCTGTAACATATCAAAATGTGGAAAAAGTCAAGGGAGCTGAATACTTTCCAAATGCACTGTATATGTATTAGTGTTTCAATGCTATTTTTATTGTAATATCAGTGTATGATTATTACTTTGCTTTCTAACATTAGTTTGATCTAACAAATATACAATAGAAGAGAGAGGTTATTAAAGTGTTATCTGACAGGAAATATTCATTCCTGATCCAAATGGCTTGCTCAGTAAGCACATTGATCTTTGGGAAATGATCTTGGTAAAACACGTTCATCCATTGCTAACAGAACATTATTGATTCTTGCCTTCTGGTGAAGTGGGCGTCTGATGAGATGGGTTAGGGTACATCTCTGACAGATGACCTGACCTTGTCTCGTCAAGTCCACCTCTCGCAGAGTGATCTTCATCCCCTGGGGTCCCAGGCAGCAGACCAATAATATGTGCTTTAAATCCACACCAATCACTGAAGGACCAATGTCTTGCCAAAAGATGAGGTTAGGGTAACAGGAACAGTGACATGGTGGATCAGCACAATTTCCCTCCTTGGTTTATTTAATCCGTCTATGTGTTGTCTGGGATTTTTGTTCTCAACGAACTATGCTAAAATATCACAATCGAATATCCATTCTTTACGGTCTGTCAATGAGCCTGTATATCGGGTTCCATGTGCCATGCACACAGGATCTTATCTGGTTGTCTTAGATTTAGACAGCTTGTAATAAGTAAGCAACAGAGGACTGATATATCACAGGACAATTTTTTATGGTTGTATGAGAGCATTATGTTTTGACACACTTGACATCTGAGAGGAAATATGTTAAATTATGAATGTGTTCATTTCTGCATGTTTCTGACATGAAGGGAGTTGATAAACCACATCACTGTCAAAGACAGAGGTCTTAAATCTAAAACTTGAAGGGCAATACAGGAGAACCCACTGACTGACGGACACATCTGGGCTCAGTTTAGACAAAGTGATTGAAGCAGTCAAGCATCTTCCTGATGTGTCTCCTGCTCTGTTCACAATTGAGTTCTACCCTACTGAGCACACCACCTCATTTTAACATGGAGAATATTTGGTTGAGACGTTGATCAATGATATTTCAACATTTATTCACAGCCAAAAAGACAGCCAGAAGTTTGTTAAATTACAATGTGTTATCACTATGCTTTCAACCATCTACAATAAAAGCACAACCAAATTCCAATGGAAAACAATGTCAGATTTTTGGTTTAGTTGTCACCCAAATGTCTATTACTATCGGGTATGAAGATAAGACCAAGATGCAGACCATGTCGAATAAACAATAGTTGAATATTCCAACAGGGGCAGGCAATAGACAGGTCCAGGCAGGCAGGGGTCAGTAAACCAGAGGTGGGGCAACAGTACCGGGTGCAAGGCAGGGTCAGGGTAAGGCAGAGGTCAGTAATCCAGAGGGGGTCAAAGGTACAATTCGGCAGGCAGGCTCAGGCAGAGTGGTTAGGCAGGCGGGCTCGGAGTCAGGACAGGCAAGGGTCAAAACCAGGAGGGCGAGAAAAGAGAGACTGGAAAAAGCAGGAGGTGAGACACAAAACGCTGTTTGACTTGAAGAAACAAAACGAACTGTCAACAGACAAACAGAGAACACAGGTAGAAGTACATGGGATAAGGCGGAAGATGGGCGACACCTGGAGGGGGGTGGAGACAAGCACAAAGAGAGGTGAAACAGATCAGGGCATGACAATTACTGAGCTTTCAACCATTTAAAAGTTCAGCAAAGTTCAAATGAGAATACAATGTCAGATATTTTGTTTATTTATACAACAGATACATGTGTTATCACTGTGCTTCGTCTAATAGCAGAACCAAATCTAATTGTATTTGTCATATGCACCGAACACAACGGGTGTGGACTTAACCATGAAATGCTTGCTTACGAGGCATTCCCAACGATGCAGAGTTTAAAAAAAATAGTAATAAAAAGAAAAATAGTAACACAAGAGGTGTTACAAAGGTGCACCTTGTGTTGGGTACAATCAAAGGCCATTTTGATATCAACGTTGTGAACAGAGTGCCCCATGGTGGCGGTGGAGTTATGGTATGGGCAGGCATAAGCGACGGCAACGAACACAATTGCATTTTATCGATGGCAATGTGAATGTACAGAGATACCGTGACGAAATCCTGAAGCCCGTTGTCGTGCCATTCATCTGCCACCGTTACCTCATGTTTCAGCATGATAATCCACGGACCCATATCTCAAGGATCTGTACACAATTCCTGAAAGCTGAAAATGTCCCAGTTCTTCCATTTGCTGCATACTCACCAGACATGTCACCCATTAAGCGTGTTTGGGATGCTCTGGATTGACCTGTATGACAGCGTGTTCCAATTTATAAAAAATAAAAAACTGAAATAAATAATTTACATAAGTATTCAGACCCTTTACTCAGTAGTTTCTTGAAGCATCTTAGGCAGCGATTACAGCCTTGAGTCTTATTGGGTATGACGCTAGAAGCCTGGCCACTCAACCATAAAGGCCTGATTGATGGAGTGCTGCAGAGATGGTTGTTCTTCTGGAAGGTTCTCCCATCTCCACAGAGGAAATCTGGAGCTCTCTCAGAGTGACCATCAGGTTCTTGGTCACATCCCTGACCAAGGCCCTTTTCCCCCGATTGCTCAGTTTGGCCGGCCGGCCAGCTCAAGGAAGAGTCTTGGTGGTTCCAAACTTCTTCCATTTAAGAATGATGGAGGGCACTGTGTTCTTGGGCACCTTCAATGCTGCAGACATGTTTTAGTACCCTTCTCCAGATCTGTGCCTTGACACAATCCTGTCTCGGAGCTCTATGGCATTTGCAAACATTTCTTAAAACCTGTTTTCTCTTTGTCATGATGAGGTATTGTGTGTAGATTGATTAGGAACATGTTATAGAATAAGGCTGTAACGTAACAAAGTGTGGAAAAAGTAAAGGGGTCTGAATACTTTCCGAATGCACTGTATGAACTGTAACACTGTAAAATCTTTGAAATTGCATGTTGCGTTTATATTTTTTTCAGTGTTTTATTTTGGGCGGGACTCCTGGTATCATATGAATACTCAAGACATGGAAAATGTGTACAATTGAAGGAAGGTAGCTATAAAACTGCTAAATGCTCTCGATGGCGTAATGTGTAGAATTGCAGAAAATGTTTCTCTCTGCTAACAAGAAGGGTGTGAACAGTTTGGGGTCGCATGGGTTGTGAGGTGGGGGTTTGTTACTATGCCGATAAATTAGAATATCCATCTTTGCCTCCTAGAAACTTTGTGTGAGCGGACCATCTGAAATAGTACTTGAGTACCCCATTATGAGCCTACAACACATAAATGGTTCCTAGCCTTCCATGAATAAGGCTACTTTCTGACACTAACACGTAATAATATAAAAACAATATAAACGTTTTATGGAACTGAAACTGAATAAAAACTGGTAAATCAAGTCTGAAATCTAACTGAAACTAGACGAATTTCAAATAAAAATCGAAAAATGAATAGAAATAAAAATGAATAGAAAATCACAAATCTATAATCTATATTAAGCTTGGTGCAGATATTCCAGGTAACTGTTAATGAACTATTTAGCAGTCTTATGGCTTTTTAACATTCTGATGGCTTGGGGGTAAAATCTGTCTCGGCGCCTGTAGGTTCCAGAGCCCATGCTCCGGTACCATATGGCCGGACGGTAGCAGAGTGAACAGTCTATGGCTTGGGTGGCTGGAGTCTGTGGCAATTTTTCAGTCCTTCTTCTGACACCCCCTGATATAGAGGTCCTGGGTGGCAGGGAGCTCGGCCCGGTGATCTACTAGGCTGTCCGCACCACCTTCTTTAGCGCTTTGCGGTCGAGGGAGGTGCATTTGCCATACCAAGTGGTGATGCAGCCAGTCAAGATGCTCTCATTGGTGCAGCTGTATAACCTTTTGAGGATCCGAGGGCCCATGAAAAATATTTTTAGCCTCCTGAGGGGGCCTTCTTTACGACTGCGGGTGTATATGGACCATGTTAAGTCCTTAGTGATGTGGACTTCAAGCAACTTGAAGCTCTCGGCCTGCTCCACTACAGCCCTGTTGATGTGGATGGGGGCGTGCTCTCCCCTCTTTCTCCTGTAGTCCACGATCAGCTCCTTGGTTTTACTGACTTTGAGGGAGAGGTTGTTGTCGTGGCACCACACCACACTGCTAAGTCTCTGACATCCTCCCTGTAGGCTGTCTCATCACCACCGTTGTTGTCAGCAAACTTGATGATGGTTTTGGAGTCGTGCGTGGACATGCAGTCGAGGGTGAACAGGACGTACAGAAGGTGACTAAGCACACACCTGAATTGCAGTTGAGATTTTATTAAAAGTAGAGTACATGGTGCAAGTGATTAATTCTGTTCGAGATTCTGACAAGTTATTACAGAAATTGTGAAGATTTCCATAGACCTGCAAGCTTTGCATGCTATCAAATCAAATCAAATGTATTTATAAAGCCCTTCTTACATCAGCTGAAATCTCAAAGTGCTGTACAGAACCCCAGCCTAAAACCCCAAACAGCAAGCAATGCAGGTGTAGAAGCACGGTGGCTAGGAAAAACTCCCTAGAAAGGCCAGAACCTAGGAAGAAACCTAGAGAGGAACCAGGCTATGAGGGGTGGCCAGTCCTCTTCTGGCTGTGCCGGGTGGAGATAATAACAGAACATGGCCAAGATGTTCAAATGTTCATAGATGACCAGCAGGGTCAAATAATAATAATCACAGTGGTTGTCGAGGGTGCAACAGGTCAGCACCTCAGGAGTAAATGTCAGTTGGCTTTTCATAGACGATCATTAAGAGTATCTCTAAAACTCCTGCTGTCTCTAGAGCAGGGGTGTCAAACTCATTCCACGGAGGGCCTTGTGTCTGCAGGTTTTTGGTTTTTCCTTTCAATAAAGCCCTAGACAACCAGGTGTGGGGAGTTCCTAACTAATTAGTGATGTTAATTCATCAATCAAGTACAAGGGAGGAACGAAAACCCGCAGACACTCGGCCCTCCGTGGAATGAGTTTGACACCTGTGCTCTAGAGAGTTGAAAACAGCAGGTCTGGGACAGGTAGCATGTCCGGTGAACATGTCAGGGTTCCATAGCTGCAGGCAGAAGAGTTGAAACTGGAGCAGCAGCATGGCCAGGTGGACTGGGGACAGCAAGGATTCATCAGGCCAGGTAGTCCTGAGGCATGGTCCAAGGGCTCAGGTCCTCCGAGAGAGAGAAAGAAAGAAAGAGAATTAGAGAGAGAATACTTAAATTCACACAGGACACCGGATAAGACAGGAGAAATACTCCAGATATAACAGACTGATCCTAGCCCCTCGACACATAAACTACTGCAGCATAAATACTGGAGGCAGAGACAGGAGGGGTCGGGAGACACTGTGGCCCCATCCGACAATACCCCCGGACAGGGCCAAACAGGCAGGATATAATCCCACACACTTTGCCAAAGCACAGCCCCCACACCACTAGAGGGATATCTTCAACCACCAACTTACCATCCTGAGACAAGGCCGAGTATAGCCCACAAAGATCTCCACCACGGCACAACCCAAGGGGGGGCGCCGACCCAGACGGGAAGATCACGTCAGTGACTCAACCCACTCAAGTGACGCACCCCTCCTAGGGACGGCATGGAAGAGCACCAGTAAGCCAGTGACTCAGCCCCTGTAATAGGTTTAGAGGCAGAGAATCCCAGTGGAGAGAGGGGAACTGGCCACACAGAGACAGCAAGGGCGGTTCGTTGCTCCAGTGCCTTTCTGTTCACTTTCACACTCCTGGGCCAGAATACACTCAATCATAGGACCTCCTGAAGAGATCGAGTCTGCGTCTCTCACATGGGTCGGCAGACCATTCCATAAAATTGGAGCTTTATAGGAGAAAGCCCTGCCTCCAGCTGTTTGCTTAGAAATTATATGTACGCTATTGATCATGCACGCTTTATATGATTACATAAGACATTTATATCCTGAACAAAAATAAAAATGCTCAATTCAGTTCAACCCGTCTCACCCAATGTGGTACGGATCTAATGTTTTTATTCCTTATAACTGGAACTTCCCTCAGGAGCTAGCCAGCTAACTAGCTACTAGTCTTTGTTAGCCACGGATAGCTGTCTTCACCCTTTTCTCGATCACCAGCCAGCCAGCCTTAGCTCGAACAACACCTGTCTATCTGCTCAGCACGATATCAACCCAGAGCATATGGGACTGCTTCTCTCTACCAATCACCGGATTCCTGCCACTCTGGATCATTACACCGGATCATCAAAGCTAGCTAGCTGCAAACGAGTGGCTACTGTTAGCTAACGCCTCTGTCCTGAAGCAAGCACCAGCTAGCCTTTGTGCTAAGCCCATATACCAGCTAATTCTAGGGCAACAACACCTCCTTTGCCAATTGGCCTGGATCCTTTATTGTCGACACGGAGCCCACGCCGATCCATCACGACTGAACTGCCGACATGATCGCCCGATGTGGTCTCAACAAGCTATTCTGTTACGGTGTCGCCAAAGAACCATCTACTAGCCCCGTCCCGCTAGCTTTTCTGAACACTGTGTCCCCTGCTTGCCTAGCATGGTAGTGACTACCAAACAGCACCCTGACTGCTGCTCTTTTGACCCTATGATCACTCGGCTACCCAGCTGATGCCCCCTGGACTGTTTCAATAACATGGTACCTCATTTTGTTTACCTGTCGGCCCCAGCCTCAAGCTCAGGCTCCTGTATGTACTTAACTGACCTGCTCTGCCCAATCATCACCATCTACCCATTGTTGTCTTAGCTCTCCTGATCAACACCTGTGTTTGCTTTATGCCTCTCTCTAATGCCTTGTCTACTGCTGTCTTAGCTAGTTCTTATTGTTTTATTTCACTGTAAAGCCCTCAGTCTCTCTCAAAATGCCTTAGATGGCTCTTTTATCTCACCCCAGAACGCCCAGAAATCTGCTCCTTTTATTCTCTGTCCCCAACGCACTAGATGACCAGTTCTTATAGTCTTTATCCGTACCCTTATCCTACTCCTCCTCTGTTCCTCTGGTGATGTAGAGGTTAACCCAGGCCCTGTAGCCCCCAGTTCCACTCCTATTCCCCAGGCACTATCATTTGTTGACTTCTGTAACCGTAAAAAACTTTTTTTAATGAATGTTAACATCAGAAGCCGCCTCCCTAAGTTTGTTTTATTCACTGCTTTTGTCACACCCTGGCCTTAGTTATCTTTGTTTCCTTTATTATGTTTGTTAGGTCAGGGTGTGACATGGGGAAGGTTTGTGTTTGGGTGGTTATATGGTTAAGGGGTTGTTGGGTTTTGTGTTTGTGGTTTTGTGTTGAGTGAGTATGTCTAGGTATGTCTATGGTTTAGTGAGGGTTTCTAGGTATGTCTATGGTTGCCTGAGTGGTTTCTCAATCAGAGACAGGTGTCTTTCATTTGTCTCTGATTGGGAGCCATATTTTAGGCGGCCATAGGCATCATGTGTTTGTTGGGTCATTGATTTAGTCATCGTCTTAGTCTGTGTCTAGGTCTGTTTCAAGTTTGCATGTTTTGCATTTAGTCGGTTTTGGTTTCACGTTCTGCGATTTGTTGTTTTGCTTCGTTAGTTCATCTCCTAAATAAAGAGAAGATGTATTATTTACACGCTGCGCCTTGGTCCTTTCTCTCTCCCATGGACGATCGTGACAGAATGACCCAACCAATTTGGACCAAGCAGTGTGAAAGGAGGGAACTAGAGCCAGTGGTTCGGAGAGTGGAGGTGAGCAATGGGAAGGATACAGAGACTGTTAAGGATTTATTGAGGAGTTTGGAGGAGAGTGAAAAGAGGGACCTGCTGTGTTGGTGCGTGAGGAACGACATCCACCCGACAGAGCGTGTGCGGGAGGTGATGTTACCTGAGTCAGTTCTCCATGTTCGTCCTGAGTTGCGTGCTAACCGTCTAGGAAGGACAGTTCCACAAACCAGGCCTCCTGTGTGCATTCCTAGTCCTACACCTCCTGTAACACCTTTCCGCCCCAGCCCAGTACCACCAGTTCCGGCACCACGCCCCAGGATTCCAGGGTGTCCCCAGAACCCTGTTCGCATTGTTGCTTCTCCCCGCACTCGCCCTGAGGTGCGTGTCCTCATCCCGGTACCACCTGTGCCGGTACCACGCACTAGGACTATAGTGCGCTTTGAGAGCCCATTGTGTCCTGTTGCTGCTCCCCGCACTAGCCCTGAGATGTGTGGCCCCAGCCCGGTACCACCAGTTCCGGCACCACGCACTAGGCCTAATGTGCGTATCCAGGGTCCAGTATGCCCTGTTCCTTCTCCCCGCACTAGCCTTCAGGTGCGTGTCCCTAGCCCGGTACCACCAGTTCCGGCACCACGCACCAGGCCTATAGTGCGTCTCAGCCGGCCAGAGCTGCCAGTCTGCCCCGAGTCGTCAGAGCTGCCAGTCTGCCCCGAGCCGTCAGAGCTGCCAGTCTGCCCCGAGTCGTCAGAGCTGCCAGTCTGCCCCGAGCCGTCAGAGCTGCCAGTCTGCCCCGAGCCGTCAGAGCTGCCAGTCTGCCCCGAGCCGTCAGAGCTGCCAGTCTGCCCCGAGCCGTCAGAGCTGCCAGTCTGCCCCGAGCCGTCAGAGCTGCCAGTCTGCCCCGAGCCGTCAGAGCTGCCAGTCTGCCCCGAGCCGTCAGAGCTGCCAGTCTGCCCCGAGCCGTCAGAGCTGCCAGTCTGCCCCGAGCCGTCAGAGCTGCCAGTCTTCCCCGAGCCGTCAGAGCTGCCAGTCTGCCCCGAGCCGTCAGAGCTGCCAGTCTGCCCCGAGCCGTCAGAGCTGCCAGTCTGCCCCGAGCCGTCAGAGCTGCCAGTCTGCCCCGAGTCGTCAGAGCTGCCAGTCTACCCAGCGCCATCTGAGCCATCTGTTAGCCCAGCGCCATCTGAGCCATCTGTTAGCCCAGCGCCATCTGAGCCATCTGTTAGCCCAGCGCCATCTGAGCCATCTGTTAGCCCAGCGCCATCTGAGCCATCTGTTAGCCCAGCGCCATCTGAGCCATCCGTCTGCCATGAGCCATTAGAGTCACCCGCCAGCCATGATCAGCCAGAGTCGCCCGCCAGCCATGATCGGCTGAATCCGCCATTCAGCCAGGATCTACCAGAGACACCGAAGCGGAGATCGACTATGGTGGAGTGGGGGCCACGTCCTGCACCCGAGCCGCCGCCATATTAAGGCCTACCCCGGATCCTCCCCTAGACTTTGTGTTGGTGCGCTCGGTGTTCGCACCTTAAGGGGGGGGTTATGTCACACCCTGGCCTTAGTTATCTTTGTTTCCTTTATTATGTTTGTTAGGTCAGGGTGTGACATGGGGAAGGTTTGTGTTTGGGTGGTTATATGGTTAAGGGGTTGTTGGGTTTTGTGTTTGTGGTTTTGTGTTGAGTGAGTATGTCTAGGTATGTCTATGGTTTAGTGAGGGTTTCTAGGTATGTCTATGGTTGCCTGAGTGGTTTCTCAATCAGAGACAGGTGTCTTTCATTTGTCTCTGATTGGGAGCCATATTTTAGGCGGCCATAGGCATCATGTGTTTGTTGGGTCATTGATTTAGTCATCGTCTTAGTCTGTGTCTAGGTCTGTTTCAAGTTTGCATTTAGTCGGTTTTGGTTTCACGTTCTTCGATTTGTTGTTTTGCTTCGTTAGTTCATCTCCTAAATAAAGAGAAGATGTATTATTTACACGCTGCGCCTTGGTCCTTTCTCTCTCCCATGGACGATCGTGACAGCTTTAGCACACTCCACCAACCCTGATGTCCTAGCCGTGTCTGAATCCTGGCTTAGGAAGGCCACCAAAAATTCTGAAATTTCCATACCCAACTACAACATTTTCTACCAACATAGAACTGCCAAAGGGCGTGGAGTTGCAATCTACTGCAGAGATAGCCTGCAGAGTTCTGTCTTACTATCCAGGTCTGTGCCCAAACAGTTCGAGCTTCTACTTTTAAAAAGCCACCTTTCCAGAAATAAGTCTCTCACTGTTTCCGCTTGTTATAGACCACCTTCTGCCCCCAGCTGTGCCCTGGACACCATATGTGAATTAATTTGCCCCCCATCTATCTAAAGAGTTTGTACTGTTAGGTGACCTAAACTGGGATATGCTTAACACCCCGGCCATCCTACAATCTTAGCTAGATGCCAATCTCTCACAAATTATCAAGCAAGGTATCAAACAGGTGCAACCCTAAATCCGTAAACATGGGCACCCTCATAGATATCATCCTGACCAACCTGCCCTCTAAATACACCTCTGCTGTTTTCAACCAAGATCTCAGCAATCACTGCCTCATTTCCTGCATCCATAACGGGTCCGCGGTCAAACGACCACCCCTCATCACTGTCAAACGCTCCCTAAAACACTTCAGCGAGCAGGCCTTTCTAATCGACCTGGCCCGGGTATCCTGAAAGGATATTGACCTCATTCCATCAGTAGAGGATGCCTGGTTATTCTTTAAAAGTACTTTCCTCACCATCTTAAATAAGCATGCCCCAAAATGTAGAACTAAGAACAGATATAGCCCTTGGTTCACTCCAGACTTGACTGCCCTTGACCAGTACAAAAACATCCTGTGGCGTACTGCATTAGCATCGAATAACCCCCGCGATATGCAACTTTTCAGGGAAGTTAGAAACAAATATACACAGGCAGTTAGGAAAGCAAAGGCTAGGTTTCTCAAACAGAAATGTGCATCCTGTAGCACAAACTCCAAAAAGTTCTGGGACACTGTAAATTCCATGGAGAATAAGAGCACCTCCTCCCAGCTGCCCACTACAATGAGGCTAGGCAAAAAAGCTTTGCTTCTCCAATCCAAAATTAAATTTAGAATCGGATTCCTATTTCGCAAGAAAGCATCCCTCGCTGATGCTGCCAAACATACCCTTGTAAAATTGACTATCCTACCGATCCTTGACTTCGGCGATGTCATTTACTAAATAGCCTCCAACACTCTACTCAGCAAATTGGATGTAGTCTATCACAGTGCCATCCGTTTTGTCACTAAAGCTCCATATACTACCCACCACTGCGAACTGTTGGCTGGCCCTCGCTTCATATTCGTCGCCAAACCCACTGGCTCCAGGTAATCTATCAGTCTTTGCTAGGTAAAGTCCCGCGTTATCTCAGCTCACTGGTCACCTTAGCAGCACCTGCCCGTAGCACACGCTCCAGCAGGTATATTTCACTGGTCATCCCCAAAGCCAACTCCTCTTTTGGCCGCCTTTCCTTCCAGTTCTCTGCTACATTGCTACATTGCTTGGATCTTTTATTTCAGCTCATGAAACATGGGACCAACACTTAACATGTTGCATTTATATTTTTGTTCAGTATAATTCAAATATTTTATAGACAGGTGGGTCCACCCCAAAGTGCCGCATGTCATGACAGACACCTGTCTCGATCATTGAGAGAAGACTTGAAATAGATAAGATGGTGGCTTACACATTGTTGGATTTATTCATGGAGCAAAACCGTTATTTATTCTAATAACAGATTTTTCTAAATTGAAATGGGGGTCAACTGGACAGATACATTTTATGAGATTCCTGTTTCCATGAATCGAGGACGAAGAGAGTATCGCCAATACCAGCAATGGTTGAAAAAGTATCCAATTGTCATACTAAGTTAAACAAGCTAAAGTAAAAGTGAAAGTCACCCAGTCTAATACTACTTGAGTAAAAGTCTAAAAGTATTTTGTTTTAAATATACTTAAGTATCAAAAGTAAATGTAATTGCTCAAATATAGTTAAGTATCAAAAGTAAAAGTATAAATAATTTCTACTTCCATATATTAAGCAAACATCACCATTTTCATGTTTTTTAAATTTATTTACGGATAGCCAGGGGCACACTCCAACACTCAGACATAATTTACAAACAAATAATTTGTGTTTAGTGAGTCCGCCAGATCAGAGGCAGTAGAGATGACCATGGATGTTCTCTTGATAAATGTCCTGTCCTGCTAAGCATTCAAAATGTAACGAGTACTTTCACGTGTCAGGGAAAATGTATGGAGTAAAAACTACATTATTTTCTTTAGAAATATAATGAAGTAAAAGTAAAAGTTGTCCAAAATATAAATAGTAAATTACAGATACCCCCCAAAAAACTACTTAAGTAGTACTTGAAAGTATTTTTCCTTAAGTACTTTACACCACTGAATACCAGGTTAGTTGAAAAATCTCTGGCAACATTTTGTGTTGGCAAACCTGTTACAGCCAGTATAATAGATACCAATTGTTTTGGGTTAAATTAAATTATCTGGTGTTACAATCTGTAGCTATCCCGAGGACAGGTCAAGGCAAGTTCTACTGGTAAGGTTTCTTGACTTGGACATTCATTTTTTTGCCAACACATGGCTCACTTTTGCTTAACCAGCTAATCAGCTGCTTTTATCGATCACTAAATCTATTCATTTAAAATTTTTGATTACTTCTCATTGCCATTATCATTCACCTGATAATAAGAAAAGATATAAAAATATATATAATTGTTTCACATAATATGACGTGGGTTCCTGGGTCACCAGTTTGCCTCAGCGGGGGTCCCTGGGGAAGAAAAGGTTGAAGACCCCTGATCTACAGGTATAGGGTCCTGTACTGATACAGAGAGCAACTGTTTCACAAAGGCCGGTATCAAAGGAGAAAGATTAGTACAGTGGCAATAGTGCATTGGCATACACAAGATTGCCTCTATCGTTTGTTACTAGCATAACTTCCACAGAGAGGCAGTAAGAGTGCACTCTGGCTGCACTACAGAGCCTCTGCCAGTCACACTCCCTCACATTAAGCTGGTAGAGACTGATGCAGTCTCATGAATACAAATCCATTCCCCACACCTACCGCCTGACTGACTGACTACAGGAGGCCACACAATCAACGCATGGAGCACAAACCATTTGCATACATATTAAAGTGACGCTTCCAAAAAATTGAGAGAGGGAGAGCGGGAAAGGGAAGACGCAGCGAGAGAGAGGGTATATGCAAACAAGGCTTTCGTCAAATATGCAGGAGCTAGCTAGCATCACTCAGGCATAAATCTGCATGCTTCCACAATCAATCGAGCAAGCCCAAGTTGTACAGTGAAGTGACTGACTGTCTGAGATGCACATGGTCAAGGGGACACCTTACAGGGCACCATGTTATTTAATATAGTGTCATATCAGAACACGTTAGATGAAGTCCCTTAGAACAGGTAACCATAGTGATAACTGCTAATTGATTGGGCTAAGCCAATGTGACTGATTATAGGTAATGGACATGCTGACAAAACAGCATGTCCTGGCAGTATGGAAGATCTGAAAAATATGACTGTACCTCATTCAACATTGGAGTTAACATTTCTGTTCATGCAAGGAAGCTCGATAAAACACAATTTCCTGGTCTGAGAATTGGGAGTACTGCCATGCTGGGTTTCCCATGACTGTGTGTGAATAGTAGCCTACATGTTGGACACCCTTGAACCCTCTTTCCTGTTTTCCAGTCTGAGCATGAGGCAGGGAACCAGCGCATTCTGTACAGGTGATCCTACACACAGGAAATGGAAAACTGTGGGAGGAAATTAGTAACAGGATATGTTGGAAATAACATAAAGGACATAGAGAGAAAGTGTCATATGATCTGAAACACAAGGTTGATTTATGTAGCCTCAGAAAAATGTGGTTTTGAATGGAGAATTTTTTTCATTATTTTGCTCTCAGTGTGCCGTGCACATACAGAACACATGGAAACATTATGACTTTAGCTCTGTGAAAAAGGCTACATTTTCATATGTTTTAACTCATTTCTTTTTTCATAGCACTTGTCTTAAATTCAACAAATGTGTGAATGGATTGAATTTCATACATCTGTTTGCCACATTTAACAGCAAAGACCTTCAGTAGTAAATGCTCTGCTATTTGTTCATAGATTTACATTTTGTGGTCATAAAAGCTAAATCTGACCTGTTCCTTAAGTTTTGTTTTTGTTTTCAGGAGTACAGAACCTATGAATGTGCCTCTTGCAATACACCTTTCATAGTATAAATAAACAGCTATAGTGGCTGATGCTGTTAATATTAAACCCTGCAGTGTGTATCATGGTTCAAAGACGGGTTCTATAGCTCCAAAAATGAACCCACAGGTTTACAAAAAAACGATGTTATTGTACATTTGTGTGGTGCTCTTAATGTAAGATCTTCGCTGTCTTTGTTAGAGCTTTCAGTCGTTCTGAAATGGGAGTGGCATTGGCAGAGAAATTGTGTCAATATATATCATTTTACAACTTTCTATTCAATTTGCATTAAATATTATATATCTGACTTTTCCTTGAAGGTTGCAGGTTTAGTCTCTTCTGAAGGATGTTTCCTGGAGTGGTTAAATATTAATACAACACCATATCCTGCTCTTCCCCCTCCATCCCTCTTTCTCTCTCTCTCTCTACTTATTGTTCCACCCTCACAGTAACCTTGCTATGCATATGTAAATTTAGCACACTTGCTTGATGGAGGCAATTGTATGCATCTTTACCAGCCTACAGCCTCAATCTTTTTTCTTTCAGCACCTTCCCTCTTCCATGTTACACAGAAATCAGTCTGCATTGCAGGGATTAGAAATGGTTGCTTTGCATTTTAGAAGTTTATATAGTTAGTTTACATTGGAATTGTTCATTTTCTTGGAATACGTAGAATTTTGTTGACTGAGATCATTTAATAAATGTATAAAATTCAAAGAGCTAACCCTGATCAGAGATCTAGTCTTAGAACTATACTCTTCCCATCCTCTTTTCACTGCCTTGGAGAGTAAACTTTTTTTTCCAATTTTGCTTCAAAGATATATATTTTGTCATGCTTATACATCAATAACCCTTGTGATACACAAGGTGTCACCGAAACCACATGCTACTACTCTCTGAGACAGTAATCGCTCTATTTTCTCTACAGGTCAAAATAGATCGTAGCACTGTATTGTAACTAGCTACCGTTTTGGGAATGGGTCCACTCTAGAGACAATTGAAACAGAATTGATTGTGATATTCAGAGAATCTGCAGGGTTGTTGTCTGTAAACAGTATGCAGATCAAGTCGTTGGCACAATTATTTTCTGTGTAGATTCTTTCCTCTTGATATCTTTACCTTAAGGCCTTCAATAGCCATCTCCCTCTTGCCTATCACTAGTTAAGACCATTATTTCTCTCTGAGTTGATTGA
Source organism: Salvelinus fontinalis (assembly GCF_029448725.1). Lineage (NCBI taxonomy): Eukaryota > Metazoa > Chordata > Actinopteri > Salmoniformes > Salmonidae > Salvelinus > Salvelinus fontinalis. Next base: position 14,376,816 of record NC_074692.1, read on the forward strand.
GGCTACTACTGTACCACTTGTCTACTTCCTTGCATTGTTTCTCCTTGGTCTGTCCATCTAGCAGTGTTGAACAAGTAATGGCGCTATTGTTAATTGTGCTCAGGGTGAGTATAGGTTCTTATCCAACACATTAACATGTTGTAATATGGACATTTTTATACTGCTGCTTAGTGTTTACTTTAAATGACAATAATTTGATTCAATTTAGAGTTAGACAAGGATGGCACATAAACAGGTGTATCGCTGCATGTCACTGCATTAGCGCCCTTGACTTGGCTGTCTCTCTGTCTGTCAAAGAGGGTGACATGGTGTTAAACATTTGACCTGCACCCTAATAGTGCTTGGTGCTGTAACTATGCCCCACTTTGACAGAGATGTTAACTGTGTGTGTGCGACTGTCATGTATGTGCCCTGACTTGACACTAGTGATGGCAGTGTCAAGAAAAAAAAATGGATGTGGATGAATTTGAGTGTTTTAAATAAACACTGGTGAATTCAGGTTTCTTTTTTATTCTAGTATACGTTGGAATTGTAGTTCCCATCCTTTATTACAGTTAAAAACTCAAACAACACTGACTTGAGTGTAATGGCAGTAGGCTGTATTGTTGTTACTGCATGCCTCCATCTCTGCCAGTGCGTTGTATTTGAAAGACTGAGGCTATAGCAAACCAAGTGTTCACCTTGTGGGTGGGGGAAATCCCTTGTGTCAAGGTTCAAAGACAGTCAAAATGAGTCACACTCATTTGATTCCCTGATTCTGGACATTCTGAAAATATATACTTAAACACTTCTATACACTGACTGACTTACCATCACACACTACTAATTTGACCTACAGTTTTATCAGGGCATAATAGCCTTAATTTGGTTATTTTTTTCACCTAAGTGGTTAACTCTACAGTAACCCACAGTATTTGGCAGAATATAAAAGATTTGTGTATATTGGGTATGTGTTGTGAAATTGTTAGATATTACATGTTAGATATTACTGCACTGGCGGAGCTAGAAACACAAGCGTTTCGCTACACCCACAATAACATCTGCTAAACACCTGTATGTGACCAATAAAATTTGATTTTATTTTATTTCAGGTGACCAATATGATGTCATCCATCTGTCTTCTATCAGCAAATGTGCAACTCGGTGTGTGTGTGTGTGTGTGTGTGTGTGTGTGTGTGTGTTTGCGTGCGTGCATGCGTGCGTGCAGCATATTCAGTTATTCATTATTCAATTAATTTCTGCACATCTCATTCAACATAACTATATGTTGGATGAGTTGAAATAGTAATTTGATTAAATGTCATTTGATTAAACGGCATGTTTGATGATAAACGTAATATATTCATATAAATTAATAATACGTAATATAAATTACCATTGGGGAGATGAAAGTGTATCCTACTAAGGCATTAGTAGGCTGTGCGCTTTTGGCACGCATATATTTGAATAGCAGTATAACAGCCTCTCTCTCATTGGTTAGTACTACAAGGCGTGGCAAGCAAGCCAGTCTTTAACGACGCCGCGGTTTTGTTGGTGGAAACTGTAATGGGGAGTAACCTATGCGAAATAGCTTTAAATCCCTCACAGCAATGAGGGACATCATGCCCATTTCCAGAAAGTATGGGAAAGCATGTTCAGATGTTCTCCACGAATTGATTAAACTCTAGGCAGGTTATTGCTATTTTTACGCACAGATTAATGTATTTTTTTCACTAGAATCAGATAAAAACAGTTGGACATTTTTAATGATGGAGGAATGTGCCATTGACACACAGAATCTTATCTCCATTTCTTTGCAGAAAATCCATAACTCCAGGACGCAGAGAGGAGGTATCAAGCTCCACAAGAACCTGCTAGTTACCTACGTCCTGGCGAACGCTAGAGACTTTTACATGAGCGTGGAGTTCGCAGGAATGTACAGCATACAGCAGAACGGGGAAATGAGGACTGTCTCTGATGAAAAGCAGGACTCATTTGAATTGACCGGGGACTGCGACGATATAGCTGGTGAGTTTTGCTGCAACTACAGCGGGGATTCGTTGGACACTTACCACTGCGCAGCACCACAGTCGGCTGGTTACCCAGTAATGGTGCCCGAAGCGCACACCCAAACGGTACCTGCCTGTCCCATGGCTCCTGTGCGTCATTGTGACTCTAACCCAGCAATGGTGCCCGAAGCGCACACCCATACGGTAACTGCCTGTCCCATGGCTGCTGTGCGTCATTGTGACTCTGACCTGTTGGACTCGGAAATCAGCTGGGACTGTTTTTCGGAACCTTACACATCCAAATGGGACATTCTTATTTCAAACACACCCAACAATCAAAAGACTGTATTGGACTTGGACACACATGTAGTGACTACTGTCGATTATGGATATCTCCACGCAGACTACTGCGCGCCTCTGAAACAACATGGTCAGTGCCTGCAAAGTTCACCTAAGAAACGAAAAATTGACATAAATTATGTTTCTGATTCCGATTACCTGTCTGACTTTTTGCCCATGTCATGCAAACAGATTAGGTCTGAGGACGTTTATTGTTGTAATTCCGAACAGCTGGACACAAATAACATCTCCAATCTAATGTCAGTGTTAGACTCGGGGTTTAATGAGCTGTTGAACTGGCAAACGGACTTGGAACAAGTAGGTCTAGTCAATGGACAAACAAACTGTTGCAAACAAGCATTGGCGGGCAGCGGTGGATGGACGAGAGCAATTGAAGCTTTTTGATCGACACACTTTTACTTTTTTCTACACTCCATTGCTGGTCTCAAATAAAATATGTATTTTACACACTTAACACGATTCTCCACTCATTTTAAAAGCTGTTGAACTCAATTTCACTTTTGCGGAGAGGGCCCTTTCTTGATCCTGCACCAGCATGTTGCCTTCATGTGATAGGCACGAATGTGTGACGCAGAACGAGCTCCACCATGCGATAATAGAACATAATTACACCTATTTTGCACACAAAATGTATAGATATCACTGCCGTGAAATTATAAGAAAATTACCAGGTGTATTGTGCATTTTATAGGGCAATATAGGCTGTTTTAATTAGGCCTTTTGTAGACCAAGTTCATTTTGTTTAAATATGTCTTACATAATTTCTGTGGCATGCCATCATACTTAATGATGTCCCTCCACAAAACAAGGTAGTATAATTTTGGTAACTAAATAATACATGTTATTTACAAAGTATTCAACTGCATGAATGTATGTATCAAGACAGTATGATTGAATATGTGAAACAGTGTATCCAGCTGTAGACATAGGCTATATAGTTTCCCATCATGCCCGGAGGGGGGCGTAGAGATGTCCGACATTACTAAGTAACTTCTCAACTGGTAAAACTTTAGGCGTGGGCTATGTCCTTGACATGACAGCTCGAGGTGTTTCTTTACACAAACAACAACCAAAGCCTCGCGGGGACATTTTTATGCAATTATGTTGGGTCTTCTTTTGAGAGTCGTGGTGAGTCAAAGTTTTTATAATTCATAAATGCGCAGTCATGCACCCATAACTGAGAGCAGCGCGTTCACTATTACTGCTGTGTATGTATGTATGTGGGGGTTGCATACTGTAACCTATTTACCTCATATATTAGGCTACAATATGGATAACGTTTCAAGGTTCATGTCTATATCAGATCAATACTGATAACAATTAATTGAAGGACAGTGGGTTAAACTATTATACAATATTTTAATATAGACTACAGCTTGCTTTTTATTTGTGTTTGCAGTGGTGGAAAAAGTACTGTCATACCTTGAGTAAAAGTAAAGATACCTTAATAGAAAATTACTGAAGTAAAAGTGAGTCACCCAGAATTAAGTAAAAGTCTAAAAGTGTGTGGTTTTAAATGTAGTTAAGTACAGTGGTGGAAAAAGTAGGCTAGTTGTCATACTTGAGTAAAAGTAAATGCCATGAATCAAATTGCACAGTTTTATTTTTATATACTGACAGCCAGGGACACACTACACACTCAGACGTCATTTAAAAATGTAGTACTTGTGTTTAGTGAGTCTGCCAGATCAGAGGCAGTAGCGATGACAACGGGTTATAGTGATAGGCTAAGTACTCAATTGGACCATATTGCTGACCTGCCTGAGCATTCGAAATGTAAACGTAAATGAGTACTTCTGTGTGTCAGGGAAAATGTATGTGATTAAAGAATACATATTTTCTTTAGGAAATGTAGTGGAGTAAAATGTTTCAAAAATGTTGACTCCAATGCTTCCCACAGTTGTGTCAAGTTGGCTGGATATCCCTTGGGTGGTGGGCCATTCTTGATACACACGGGAAACTGTTGAGTGTGAAAAACCCAGCAGCGTTGCAATTCTTGACACACTCAAACTGGTGCGCCTGGACCTACTACCATACCCCCATTCAAAGGCACTTAAATATTTTGACTTGTCCATTCACCCTCTAAATGACACACGTACACAATCCATGTCTCAATTGACTCGAGGCTTAAACATCCTTCTTTAACCTGTCTCCTCCCTTTATCTACACTGATTTGAAGTCATTTAAACAGGTGACATCAATAAGGGATCATAACTTTCAACAGGATTCACCTGGTCAGTTTTGTACGCTCAGTATATATTCTAACCTGAAGAAGCTGTCAGGAAACTTGACAGCCAAGCACAGTCCAAACAAATAGTGTAACAACATGCTAAACTTGACAGAGTTGCTTTGGTCTCAAGTTTCTTAGTCATAAAATTTGCTCATACATTGCTCTAACAATCTATTGTTTGCTTTGGTTTTTGGATTCAGACAGAATTATACTGATCATACCTGTTTAAATTGAAACGAACGTAAATGCATGTTAATCACTTTGAGTAACCTTAATATGGTGTCTGTTTTATTATGTTCTGGTTTCCGTTGCAACGGCCCAGACCCTTTGACCTCTATTTTCAGCTGGCGTCAAGCCAGCTCAATTGCCATTGCCAGACGGCATCCCAATCCACGTCCTAAGAGCATGTACAGGCCAGCTGACGGGAGTGTTTATGGACATAATAAATCTTTCACTATCCCAGTCTGTTGTCCCCACTTGCTTCAAAATGTCCACCATTGTTCCTGTACCCAAGAAAGCGAAGGTAACTGAACTAAATGACTATCGCCCCGTAGCAATCACTTCTGTTATCATGAAGTGCTTTGAGAGGCTAGTTAAGAACCATATCACCTCCAACTTACCCGACACCCTATACTCACTACAATTTGCATACGGCTCCAACAGATCCACGGACGACGCAATTGCCTTTGCACTGCACACTTCCCTATCCCACCTGGACAAGAGAAGGACTACTAACGGAGGGCTGAGCATGCCCCCATCCACATCGACGGGACCTTTAGTGGAGCAGGTCGAGAGCTGCAAGTTCCTCGGTGTCCACATCACAAAGAAATTATCATGGTCCACACACACCAACACAGTTGTGAAGAAGGCACGACAATGCCTCTTCCCCCTCAGGAAACTGAAAAGATTCGGCATGGGACCTTAGATCCTCAAAATTGTATTGACTGGCTGCATCACCGCTTGGTATGGGATCAGACCTCCATGCTCTACAGAAGGGTGCGTACGGCTCAGTACATCACTGGGGTGGGGCCGAGCTTCCTTGGCATCCAGGACCTCTATACCAAGCGGTTTCAGAGGAACATACTATTTATACATGTACTGCTGTACTACATTTTTTATTATTTTAGAATTTTTGTTTATTGTGTGCTTGTTTGACATTTACTGCTGTGATTGATAGGATCTTGGAACATAAGCATCTCGCTGCACCCGCCATAACACCTGCTAAACGTGTACGCAACCAGTAAGATTTTATTTGATAAAAATTGTTGATCTGTTAAAGCTCTTCTATTTTCAAACCCTAGCGCCAGGATTTGTAATTTCTGTTTTATGTGAGCTTGCTCGCTCTGAGGTGGGAGGGGTGGCAATATCTTAGTTGTACCCTTAAAAACATGTGCAAAAGTGCCAATTTCAGTATGCACTGGTGGGGATATTTTAAGACCAACCAAAAGCTGGTCTTAGCGGTAACCCAGTTGGTTATGGCATGGATTTTGACAACGGAAGCACAGCCTATCCAGCCGTGACACACATTACCCATATGCACATGGAGTTAGAGATGCACTACATGACCATAAGTATGTGCACACCTGCTCGTCGAACATCTCATTTCAAAATCATGGGCATTAATATGGATTTGGTCCCCCCTTAACGGCCTTTTCACTAGATGTTGCAACATTGCTGCTGGGACTGCTGGGACTTGCTTCCATTCAGCCATAAGTGCACTAATGAGATCGGGCACTAATGTTGGGCGATTAGACCTGGCGTTCCAATTCATCCCAAAAGTGTCCGATGGGGTTGAGATCAGGGCTCTGTGCAGACCAGTCAAGTTCTTCCACACCGATCTCTACAAATCATTTCTGTATGGACCTCGCTTTGTGCACGGGGGCATTGTCATGCTGAAACAGGAAAAGGCCTTCCCCAAACTGTTTCCACAAAGTTGGTTGCACAGAATAATCTAGAATATCATTGTATGCTGTAGCGTTAAGATTTCCTAGCCCGAACCATGAAAAACTGCCCCAGACCATTATTCCTCCTCCACCCAACTTTACAGTTGGCGCTATGCATTGGGGCAGGTAGCGTTCTCCTTTCATCCGCCAAACTCAGATTAGTCCGTCTATTTCGAAACATGTACCTTATTACAGAAAAATAATTGCTTGTTTTCCTTTTCGTTTGATTAACAAACAAACCCTTAGTAGGCTACCCTTACCCTACTATTACGAAAGCTGGTTCTACAGCAATGGATCTGGTGTCTTTTTTATGCTGGTCATGCCTGCAAGTAGCCTATCCATAAAGGGTTTCTAAATTGTCTACTCATGAGGCTTTTGCCGACATGCTTTTGCATCATTCAAAATTCACATAGGTCTACCTACTGTGCATACTCCATTCAGCTTGTATCCATCCCCATTTCCAAAGAGCGCTTCTTGTCCGGTTACCAAAGATGCGCTCCTCCAAACAGGCCTAGGCTATATCTTGCTTATTTAGAACGTGCCTCACACATACAGTACAATTTATGGGAACCTTGTCTTTTTTATTTGAGGAGAAGTGCGATTCGTAAAGGCCTATACTCGTTGAAGCCAATTACAACAATGTTGACTGTCAACACTCTAAACATATTGAGCAAACCAAGGTTATTATAGCCATTTATGTGTTGTAAGCCTGTAGTTAGTTTTTTTGGCAATAATACAGTAATACAAAGTTGATGGGCCGGAACCATAGACTTGGATAGACATAACATCTCTGTATCTGTATCATGATGGCATCTGTGAGAGCATGGGCAGCACCATTGAGGCCATCATCTTGAGATAGTCAATGTTCTTCTTCTCAAGTAAAATTCTTTGGCTGATCCCTCCTGATGACACGGCTGTCACAACTCCAACCGTTTCATTAGGTCATGCCAACCAGGTCATCAGGAAGGATCAGTCAAGGAAGTTGGAAGTCCCACCCAGTTGACTAAATCAAAACGGCGAAAGTCCTGAATGGAGCTGCCCGTGCTAACACAGGCTTTTGACCACTACAGGACTCCATACAACTTTATGGCCAGGACATAAATAACAACTCAATCGATTTAAAGAATAAGCGCCTAGACTGGTGCAAGAAATATGGTGGAAGGAAACTCTCTTGCCCATGTTTACACCAATCCAAAGCTTTGTTCTAACATCTACTTCGTTAACAATCAAGTACCTTTACCTTTATCTGACAAAGAGAGAGGAAAAAACAACAAATTAAGTCTTGGCCCATTTGACATGTTACGTTTATCTAATATTAAACATGTATCACTGACTAACCCCTTTAAAAAGGTTCATAAAAACAGCTGCAACAACAGCAAAAAATATAAACAATTCAATATTTCTTCACAAATCTATCAGTTCACAGACAGACAGCCAGCTTGTGTGTTTCTCTTCAACCAAACAATATTTTCTGGCTTATCTTCAAGAAGACTCTGCGTTCCAGAGAGGTGGTCATTTGGTTTCTCAAGCCTGATGACAGTTGTCCACAGACAGAGAATATTCTCTCCACAAACACTTAGGATGCAGTGGCAGAAACCAGATCCAGTGCCACAGGGCAGTTTGCCTGGCAGAACTTGAGGGGTGACTGTAAACATGCCCCCCTTTACGTCTTCCAGGTATTTCCGCAGCTTACATGGGACACTTAATGCCCTGCCAGGTTGACCCTCCGGCTGGACAGTGACCTCAGACACAATCTTCGATGCGAGGAAGCTATATTTCTGAAGCACAGTGGTAGAGATACTATCTGGATTAATCGTGCTGGCATCTTCCTGGGGTCCTGCTCCACGGCTGTACTCACAGATTTTCTGAAGTACAAAAGACTCTGCCTCCCTAATCAGGGGTTCCATCTCTGACGAGCGAAGTGCCAGAGACCCACTTGGGTCCATCAGGCAAGCTGCTGCAGGGGTTGGATCAAAGTTGGCTGTCAGTGGATTCAATATGCATGCGAAGCGCTCACACAGTGACTTCAGGAGGACCTGTGCCAACTGTTTTGCAACAGTATTTGACAGCAAGTGCGCCTCAAGGTTGAGGAGGCACACCCCCACATCAGACAGCGACTGGCTGTCAGTTTGAAGTTGGTCAGTGTGGATTGAGAACGGCTCCAGCAACTTCACAAGCTGTTCTAGCTTGGCCCAGTCACGCTCCATGCTCACCCTTGGATTTCTTCCATGTTAGCTAGTGATAGTGATGCACAAGCTAGGCCTATTTGAAACATTGGCATCTACTGATAGCATTTTCCCACCAGATTCAGAAGCCTGAAAACCCCATTAGAAAATAAGCTTAAAAACCCATTAGATTTTTGTCCAAAGTATAAAAGGTATGATGGTTTTTATTTTAGTTCGTTTTGCAGTCAAATATAATAGTTTTAGCTTTTCAAATGTTTTAATTTAACATTTTTATTTAAGTTTACTAAATTGTTTTTCCAATGTTGTATGTATCATGGTGTTGACAGTTTCTGGCCAGTAGGCCTACCAATCAGCTCTGTGGTGTTCACCCAACATTGCTGATATACACTGCTCAAAAAAATAAAGGGAACACTTAAACAACACAATGTAACTCCAAGTCAATCACACTTCTGTGAAATCAAACTGTCCACTTAGGAAGCAACACTGATTGACAATACATTTCACATGCTGTTGTGCAAATGGAATAGACAAAAGGTGTAAATTATAGGCAATTAGCAAGACACCCCCCAAAACAGGAGTGATTCTGCAGGTGGTGACCACAGACCACTTCTCAGTTCCTATGCTTCCTGGCTGATGTTTTGGTCACTTTTGAATGCTGGCGGTGCTCTCACTCTAGTGGTAGCATGAGACGGAGTCTACAACCCACACAAGTGGCTCAGGTAGTGCAGTTCATCCAGGATGGCACATCAATGCGAACTGTGGCAAAAAGGTTTGCTGTGTCTGTCAGTGTAGTGTCCAGAGCATGCAGGCGCTACCAGGAGACAGGCCAGTACATCAGGAGACGTGGAGGAGGCCGTAGGAGGGCAACAACCCAGCAGCAGGACCGCTACCTCCGCCTTTGTGCAAGGAGGTGCACTGCCAGAGCCCTGCAAAATGAACTCCAGCAGGCCACAAATGTGCATGTGTCAGCATATGGTCTCACAAGGGGTCTGAGGATCTCATCTCGGTACCTAATGGCAGTCAGGCTACCTCTGGCGAGCACATGGAGGGCTGTGCGGCCCCACAAAGAAATGCCACCCCACACCATGACTGACCCATCGCCAAACCGGTCATGCTGGAGGATGTTGCAGGCAGCAGAACGTTCTCCACGGCGTCTCCAGACTCTGTCACGTCTGTCACATGTGCTCAGTGTGAACCTGCTTTCATCTGTGAAGAGCACAGGGCGCCAGTGGCGAATCTGCCAATCTTGGTGTTCTCTGGCAAATGCCAAACATCCTGCACGGTGTTGGGCTGTAAGCACAACCCCCACCTGTGGACGTCGGGCCCTCATACCACCCTCATGGAGTCTGTTTCTGACCGTTTGAGCAGACACATGCACATTTGTGGCCTGCTGGAGGTCATTTTGCAGAGCGCTGGCAGTGCACCTCCTTGCACAAAGGCGGAGGTAGCGGTCCTGCTGCTAGGTTGTTGCCCTCCTACGGCCTCCTCCACGTCTCCTGATGTACTGGCCTGTCTCCTGGTAGCGCCTGCATGCTCTGAACACTACGCTGACAGACACAGCAAACCTTTTTGCCACAGTTCGCATTGATGTGCCATCCTGGATGAACTGCACTACCTGAGCCACTTGTGTGGGTTGTAGACTCCGTCTCATGCTACCACTAGAGTGAGAGCACCGCCAGCATTCAAAAGTGACAAACATCAGCCAGGAAGCATAGGAACTGAGAAGTGGTCTGTGGTCACCACCTGCAGAATCACTCCTGTTTTGGGGGGTGTCTTACTAATTGCCTATAATTTCCACCTTTTGTCTATTCCATTTGCACAACAGCATGTGAAATGTAGTGTCAATCAGTGTTGCTTCCTAAGTGGACAGTTTGATTTCACAGAAGTGTGATTGACTTGGAGTTACATTGTGTTGTTTAAGTGTTCCCTTTATTTTTTTGAGCAGTGTATTTTATATGCTAATGGGATTATCAACTTAATATTTCAGAAACTTAAACTAAATATCAACGTAGATACTGTACCGTATGTGTGGTATTTCAGTATGTCATATTGATTGCAAAACAAATTCTTTATTAGAAATGCAATGACACAGAATGCATTTTTTCAGTTAAGGCCGGGCTTGGTGAAGCCATGTCGCCTCGTCAAGCCGATGTCAGTGACCATCCTCCCAGAGAGGTCCTCGCATCACCAGGACAATTTGCCCAAGCTGCCCGTGCCTCCACTAAGGCAGACATTTGAGCGCTACCTGTTGATGCTGGAGCCCCTGCTCAGTGAGGAGGAGATGGATCACACACGCAAGCTAGTCAAGGAGTTCCTCATTCCTGAGGGAGTGGGAGACAGGTTGCAGAGGAGCCTGGAGCGCAGAGCTAGCAACAAAGAGAACTGGGTGGGTACTGTCATAGAACAGAACTGGTCACATAGAGCAGAGATGGGTACCTAGTAGGGCAGAGCACTGGGTTGTTCTGGGTTGATTGGCAGGAACAGATACCTGTATTATATCCTTTATGCACCTACAGTATATGACATGTTGATGGTCTATAGCATTATCATGGCTGTTTGTGGATGTTTATGCAGCTCACAGAGTGGTGGATGCAGTCAGCCTATCTGGATTCCCGGATGCCTGTGGCAGTCTATTCCAGCCCTGGGGTGGTCCTGCCCCGCATGACCTTCCAAGATCGCCAAGGACAAATGAGGTGAGCAACAAAGAACCATGTGTGTTTGAGGCCACTGTACCAGCCATTGTTACGAGATTATACAGTAGATGCCTACCCTCCACCAGCACTAAAACATTTTAGGGCTGTCTCTACCGATCCGTGAAAAGGACATTTTATAGGCTTACTGCTTAGTAGAAAAGTCAGTAGAAAGTGATTGACTTCAGTGTTGTAATCCGCCATAGCTCTGTTGAACTTGAGAATAAGCTTGAGTTTCAGATGACCTTTAGACAGACTCCCCTTTCATGCTGGCTATTTTAAGCACATTGGCTGCTCATAGCATTGCTCAGCTTTTTTGGACCGCGGAGACCCACGTACGCAATCAACATTGCGGACAGTGCCAAACACATGCAATAGAAGATGACACTAGAGCAGACTTTATTGCTCATATGAAAAGTCAATGATTCAACAATATACTGTACTGTAATGTACACCATTGTATCCACTAGACTAGAGTGACACAGACAGTTCAATAAATGCAGAGATATAGAATCAAAATAGACAGATATCATGGTTCTGAGTTGGACATGCTAAGCAAGTCTGGTGGGAGATATGAGGACATGGAAAACAATGGTGCACTAAAGTGTATTGGAGTTGATTATCTGAATAGAACATGAGATGCTGGAGAGGTAAAAGGCTGAATCTCAGTTGGATGAGGAAATAAGGTATCATACTTAATTACTCAATAGGGCGGCAGGTAGCCTAGTGGTTAAGAGCATTGGGCCAGTAAGCGAAAGGTTGCTGGTTTGAATCCCTGAGCCGACTAGTTGAAAAATCTGATGATGTGCCCTTGAGCAAGGCACGTAAACCTAATTGCTCCTGTAAATCACTCTGGATAAGCGTGTCTACTAAAATGTAAATCACTCTGGATAAGCGTGTCTACTAAAATGTAAATCACTCTGGATAAGCGTGTCTACTAAAATGTAAATCACTCTGGATAAGCGTGTCTACTAAAATGTAAATCACTCTGGATAAGCGTGTCTACTAAAATGTAAATCACTCTGGATAAGCGTGTCTACTAAAATGTAAATCACTCTGGATAAGCGTGTCTACTAAAATGTAAATCACTCTGGATAAGCGTGTCTACTAAAATGTAAATCACTCTGGATAAGCGTGTCTACTAAAATGTAAATCAATGTTTTCTGCTCAGGTTTGCTGCTAAATTGATTTCAGGAGTTTTGGACTTCAAACAAATGATTGACAAGTGAGTAATATTGATATAGAAAATATGATCTATCTTAATGATATACATCTAATATATATTTGTCACCCCAGTTGACTCTCTAACTCTGTGTCACAGTGAGACCCTACCTATTGAGTATTTGGGTGGGAAGCCTCTGTGTATGGACCAGTACTACCAGATCCTGTCCTCCTGTCGTATCCCTGGACCAAAGAGAGACACTGTGGTCAACCACGCTATCGGGAAAGTGGCCCCTACTCACATCACTGTGGTCCATAACTTCCAGGTACACTAGGGTGTGCTATTGCTTTGATTTTCTCTTTTTGATGCTGCTTTATGTTGCTGCAACACAAGAGAGGAACTCAATAACATTGTTGCATTGTTAGTTTATTGTCTCTAACCCACTTAACCAGAACCTCAAATGCGTATTGACCTTCTCCCTCTGTCCTTAGTTCTTTGTCCTGGATGTGTATAACAGTGATGGCTCCCCACTGACGGTGGACCAGATTTACATGCAACTGGAGAAAATCTGGAACTCGTCCCTGCAGAGCAACAAGGAGCCTATTGGCATCCTGACCTCCCAGCACCGCAACACCTGGGGCAAGGCCTACAACAACCTCATCAAGGGTGAGGCCAGGGAGAGCCTTGAATGCTAGACAAGGGTCTTTGGAGCGCATGGAGTGACCCACCAAATAAACAAAACCCTAGTCATAACCCAGTCTTGAGCCATAACGTAAGAGTGACTGGATGCATCTTATCACTTTGCACATACTGTTTTAGACGTATTGGTCGATGCTTTCCTCAAGGTCCTTGTAGGTCGCTGATTGTATCGTGTTCTTCCTTAGACAAGACAAATAAGGAGTCTGTCCGTGCTATCCAGAAGAGCATATTCACAGTGTGTCTAGACGCCCCCATGCCACAGATGTCTGAGCAGCGCTACCAGAGCCGCGTCGCTGCCCAGATGCTGCATGGTGGAGGGAGTCGCTGGAACAGTGGCAACCGCTGGTTTGATAAGACGTTACAGGTGAGCTCTGAGACTAAAGCTGTAGAACAAAGGTTGCATCCTCCCTGATATATGTTCATATTTTTACTCAAAGAGTCTCTTGCATTATTCTACTGTATTCATACATGTATTTTAAGTCGTATTGTTATAACGTGTATTATTTAATCCCCAGTTTATTGTGGGTGAAGATGGTACCTGTGGTCTGGTGTATGAGCATGCCCCAGCTGAAGGCCCACCCATTGTGTTCCTGGTGGACTATTTGGTTGAGTACATGTAAGGCATAACAAAATATGTTTATTTCATTCATTGATTAATGGTACACAGCACTTCCAAGGTCATTGTGTACTACAGATAAAAAGGTCGGCGCTGGTTGCCATGGTTGCAATGGCTATTTTTCCAACCAGAGCAGGTGCATTATGCCTGAGTATAGCAAGCATTTTGAAGATTCACTATTTGTCAGGTTTAGATTGTGCCTGATCCATTTGAAAATGATCTGTACTACCATTTGAAGCCCACTGATCATGGCCAAGCTGGAATCGCGATCCTGGCCTGCTACTGAATGTGACTCTGCCTCTCTTGAAGTATCAAATCAAATCAAATCACATTTTATTTGTCACATACACATGGTTAGCAGATGTTATTGCGAGTGTAGCGAAATGCTTGTGCTTCTAGTTCCGACAATGCAGTAATAACCAACGAATAATCTAACCTAACAATTTCACAACAGCTACCTTATACACACTGGTGTAAAGGGATGAAGAATATGTACATAAAGATATATGAATTAGTGATGGTACAGAACGGCATAGGCAAGATGCAGTAGATGGTATCGAGTACAGTATATACATATGAGATGAGAAATGTAGGGTATGTAAACATTATATTAAGTGGCATTGTTTAAAGTGGCTAGTGATACATTTTATACATGTATGGCAGCAGCCAGTCAATGTTAGTGGTGGCTGTTTAACAGTCTGATGGCCTTGAGATAGAAGCTGTTTTTCTGTCTCTCGGTCCCTGCTTTGATACACCTGTACTGACCTCGCCTTCTGGATGATAGCGGGGTGAACAGGCAGTGGCTCGGGTGGTTGTTGTCCTTGATGATCTTTATGGCCTTCCTGTGACATCGGGTGGTGTAGGTGTCCTGGAGGGCAGGTAGTTTTCCCCCGGTGATGTGTTGTGCAGACCTCACTACCCTCTGGGGAGCCTTATGGTTGTGGGCGGAGCAGTTGCCGTACCAGGCGGGGATACAGCCCGACAGGACACCTATAATGCTTTGTGTTGTTTTAACAGGGGAAGGATGGAGGTGGTACGCGCTCCCATGATCCCTCTGCCCATGCCTCCCAAACTGCGCTTCAATATCACACCTGAGGTCAAGAAGGATATTGAGTCGGCCAAACAGAATATGAACATGCAAGTAGAGTCTGTTTGTGTTCCTAGCAGTTTACATTCAAACATATCTTTGAAGTGTTTCTCACTCTTTGGCTACTCTTTCATTCACCAGAATGTCACATGACTTGGATGTGAACGTGGTCAACTTTGCTGACTATGGGAGAAATGTTCCAAAGGCTCACAAGATGAGTCCAGATGCCTTTATACAAATGGCTCTACAGCTTGCCTACTTCAGGTGGGTTTCATGAACAAAACAGTCAACATCTGCAACAGCAGTCGGGTTACCTTAACCTATCACTTTGAGACATATTGATGAGACCTATTGCTTTTTCATCTTTCAGAATGTATAAGATGTGCTGTTCCACCTATGAGAGTGCGTCCCTGCGTATGTTTGCACTTGGTCGAACAGACACAATCCGCTCCTGCTCCAATGAGTCTCTCAAATTTGTCCAGGCAATGGAGGACCTAGCTAAACCGGTAGGTCAACTCTGAAACCTGAACGTTGACACTAAATAAACAATAAACCCTGACTGTCACTCTACTGTAATTATGTCTGTTTATCCCATATGTTGACAGAACAAAGAGAAGGTTTCTCTATTGGACAAGGCATGCCAAGCCCACGTAGAATACACACGCATGGTGAGGACTTGATGGAAATGGACATTTACTGTATTAATCCATGCTTGTCCCCACTCACTGCAATGTACATTCATTTTGTGTATGTCAAAATGAGCAGGCAATTCATGGCCAGGCCATAGACAGACATCTCCTTGGCCTGAAGTTGCAGGCGATTGAAGAACTGACGTCCATGCCAGAGATATTCATGGACACAGCCTATGCTGTGGCTGAGCATCCCAATCTCTCCACCAGCCAGGTATGAAGGCTGTTTATGTGAGGTATTTAGCATCCTAAAATACAACATATAACAGGACAAATTGTAGACAGTTGTTTGGTAATAATGTGTTTATTAGTTTTGGCCCACATTTGTACAGCTAAAGGTAAAGTTTCACTGACTCTCTTCTCCAGGCTGGTGCCAAGACAGACTGTGTGATGTGCTTCGGTCCACTGGTGCCAGATGGCTACGGAGTGTGTTACAACCCCATGGCAGACCACATCAACATTGCCATTACAGCCTTCAACAGTTGTGAAGAGACACATGCTGCCAACTTTGGCCGGGCTATGAAGAAGGCTCTGAGAGACATGAGGTCTCTGCTGGAGGAGACAGCTAAGGCCAAGCAATGAGTCCCCACAGGGGACATGGCTCCTCTTTGTGGCGGTGTGGAACTGAACCTGTGCTGCAGGTAGTGGGGGAAACTGAAGCCACCCGGGTATATCTAGTGCTGTAACATGGAGAGAGGAGAAGCACTTTGCAATGCGTTAGGTGGGCCTTGGGAAGATTTTGGGGCCTTCAGGTAGACGTGATGTGAGTGTTGGAGGGAAAATCCTGTAGGTGAGACAGTCCTGTAATAAGCAAAATAATATCAAGACTGTAAAGTGAGTATGACTGATGGAAAGTTATACATTTCATGTTGAATGAAATGGGTATATCCTTTTCCAAATAGAAAGCGCCATATGTCAAAGAAAGATCCACACCAGATCATGGCAGAGACTATACTGTATTACAGATGTAGGATCTTAATTTGACCAGTTTCTCACAGCAGTACAATAATCCTGCAGCAACAGGAAATGTGAATTATTCTGTGCGTTATTTAATGGACATTTTTGTAGGGGTTGATAAATTATTTTGTTAGGATAATTTTCTGCGACAGCATAGTGATCGAATTAAGAGATTACATCTGTCTGTTTTAAGTTATATTTAAAAGTCATACATTATGTTGGCGCTGTCTTAACATTTATTTTTGTGGGATTCTATAGATGTGTTTATTCAGTTTGTTTACTTACATATTTGTTATTTCATATTTATAAAATAAGTTCAAACAGTTCTGAAAATGTGTGCCATACTATACCAAATGTGCCATAAGAATGAGTTGCTGAGTGATTTTGCTGTGATTTACTTTGGTAAATGTTTTCTATACAACAACAAAAATAACAAACAAAATAAGACTGACTGCTGTCATTTATTTTAATGTTACAAAATTCTGACAATACTGATTAAACTAAGGACAAATTGTTCTCCAGTAACTGCCTAAATTCCTGTCTCGTTAAATACTGTATAATAGAAATGCGAGCCACGGATCAAGGCTCCACGAATGAGTATTCAGCTCGGAAGCTCCCGTTGCTTTGCAGGTACTCGCCATGAAATTCTATCTCTGCCATGTTTCCAGCTGATCGCCAGTCAAAAAGCTGTTGGCCCTTGAACACGTTGGTCTTCAAGACGTCTACATCTCGTATCTAATGGAGATGGTAGTAGAGGCATAATGTTATCTACAATGGCATACATGTCAACATTCAAGATTCATGGTTTAATGTATACTCTACTAGTTTGCATTGATGAATATACTGAAAAGCAAGAGAGAACAGTCTCCCTCCTCCCTGACCATAATGAAGGTGGACTGGGCTGCTGTGCTGTTGACCACAGGGCCCATGCTCAGAGCCCGGATCCTAATCTTCACTGAGGGAGGGGCGTTGATGAGGACTCGACAGGTGTGACTGCCCAACGCAGAGGTCATCGTTGGATTCTCAATGACCCCGCTGGGAGCAAACAGCTGGACATCACAGTCTGTAGGAGCAACAGAAAGAAGCATGTGGGTATGTATTAAATTGACCAAATAATATGTCCTTCTAAAAATCTATTGTTCCAGCTCTGTAACAACATGCCACTCTGCCTTCTGTTCCAGCCAATACAGTAGCAGCTCAGTGTTACCCTGGTGGTGACTCTTCTTGTTGTTCTTCTGACTGCTGTAAGTGAGCAGCACTCCGTTTCCACTGGACAAGAGATGCTGGCGCACCAGCAGGACGTTGGTCCTGGAGGTCAGTTCAGTGTCCTCAAGCTGGTCACACTTCCTGACCAGTACCAGCCTGTCATAGAACGCCACATACTCCCCTAAGCATATACACACACACACACACACACACACACACACGCACACACACGCACACACAGGGTTATTGTTGTCCATTTCGGTTGCCATAGATAGACAGTACAAAGGGTATTATAACATTTCTCACTTTTCTTGCAGCTTAGGGAGCTGGACTCTACTTTCATGTGGATGACCTCATCCAGGGGCCGGCCTATTGACAGGATGCAGCGACCTGTCTCATGTCTCAAGTCCACTGTGCCTGACTCCCCCAGCAGAAGCTGCCCACACAGACCTAGATAGCGACACACAGTAGATAACTATTACATTAGCTTATGGAGCTCTCTCAATGCTTGGTCTATGCCTTTTCTGATGAGTGCTAAAGAAGCAGAGTTCTGCCACCTTACTGGTTTTAGGTGTCACAGTGGGCATGGCTGGGGTGATCAGTTCTGTTACAGTCGGGGGTGTCTGGGTCAGGCTGAGAGTAGGAGACACTCCCATGGATGAGGAGCTGACTTCCATGCCCTGGGGGCTGGGTAACTGGTCCCTGGTCTCTAGTGAGGGGGCGTTGGTGGTGTGTGTGTGGGTGAGGGGACTAGTCTTCTCTAAGACCCTGCAGTCGTCCATCTGGCAGCCCCGGATGGTGATGGGCTTGGGCATGTGCATGCAGAGCAGTGGGCTGAGGGGCTCAGGCTTAGTGGGTCCCATGCAGGACACTGCTCTAGACTGGATCCCATACCCACACGGCACTGAACACTGAGAGACAACAGAAAAGTTAGTCAACAGTACATCTACATAATTTATAAATCACTCATGTATGAAAACACCACTGGCCACTGTACCTACCTGATTCCAGTCTTTCACGTCCCATCTGAAGGTGCACACCTGCACCAGACAGGGTACCGTGGTAGCAGGTTTAACGGCTGCATGGCATCTCTCCTCAGACACCTCACTGTCATCCCCATGGATATACTCAACACAGGAGACATGCCTCCTGGCTAACCCCAGATCACAAGACGTAGAACAGGCCCCCGTCCTCAGCACTCTCCACCTGGACAGTATTATCTCAAGTTCAAGTTTATTTACACCCAGCAATACATAAAGAAATCTCTATATGGCACTGTCTGTTGACACTCACATAGCATTCAAGACAAACTGAAATCCATGGGTGGTGAATTCCACATTTAGATTCTCTTTTTTACCCTGGTCTTCTAGCCAGTGTTCAGTGTCTGTTTACCGTTTACCTGGCTGGGCAGGTGTTGGAGTTGCATGGATTACCTGGATGTGCAGCTGTTGGAGTTGCATGGATTACCTGGCTGGACAGCTGTTGGAGTTGCATGTGACCACTGCTATGGGTTTGGTCATGTTACTGCACTCTGTATTGTTCACAACCACCTCCTCATCTCCCTCGGTCTCCTGGGAGCAGTATAGCACCCTATGGGCCACGCCTCCTCCACACGACACACTGCACACTCCCTGCTTGTAGCGCCACCTGCATTGGAAACACACTGCTGTTACCCTGCTATGACAAAGCTGTCATTCTTGTATTTGAAAGGATCAACTCACATGGGAGGGCAAGGGGAAGGGTTGCAGGACTCTGTGTGAGGCTCTGGTTTGCTGGAGGCATCACAGTAGACCTCAGGCACCGCTAGCCTGGTCTGGTGGTCCAGACATGAAAACCACACCTGCAGGGTACCTACACATGTATAAGGCTTGTGTTGACCAAGGTACCACACTGTCTTTCTAAAAATGGAAGGGATTATCTGGTCTAACTTACCATTTCCGCAGGTCTTTGAGCATTGGCCTATCACAGGGCTCCAAACATACACTGTTAGGTACCTGGAGCGGTACCTTAAACCAGGGGATTTGTTAAGTATAGGTTGATCCTGGTAAAGACAAATGAATGGACGTCAAAGTTCCACCTTCTCCAGAATGATGTCTTAGAATTCGGTGTGCACATTTATGTATTATAGATCTCTGCTGTACCTGTCCCTTAGACTCCCAGCCAATAGGGCAGACATCGATCACACAAGACACTAAGACAGGTGGTTTGAAGAGCCCTGAACACAAGCTATGGTCCACCTCAACATCATGACCCCCTTCGGACCGCACACATGTCACAACGCGTTTGGCCGCTCCGGGCCCACACACCGCTGAACACTCCCCGGCTTCTGACGCATTCCACCTGTCACAAGCATCCACCCAAAAAATTCTATATCAACACTGTACTGGGCCATTAACCTACATGGTGCAACTTGGACCTTGTTTGCTTCATGTACATATTGTATTTGATTATAAAAATATGTATACCTTGCAGGGCAGGGTTGAAAGTTGCATGTATCCACTGATTGTGTGGCTGAGTGTTGTGGACATTCAGAAACGGCCACCTGTAGGACATCTGCTCCTTGCCTTTGAACACATCTCACAGGGCGCACTTTCTCTCCACCACCACACAAGGCACTGCAGGGCCCAAACTCTCCCATCTCCCAGCTGGAGAACACAACACAGGACATTGATCAATCAGTTTGATGAAAGTTTAAGAGTTCTAGGTGTGACAGTGTGCAGTGAATGTAGAGTGGACCTGGGGGGACAGGCTGGGAGGTGACAGGTTGTCTGCTGAAGCAGGAGAAGGGGAGCTGAATCACAGTAGACCTCCTCCAGATGCTCCTTGGTGTCTTCATCCATACAGACATACATAGATTTCTGTATGCCTACAAGAAAAAGAGAGAACAGTGGATCTATAAGAACAGTGACATTTGGAAAGCCTTAAAGTACACCCACAACAAACAAACTAAATATATTTATTCAACAATCATTTGTAAAAAAATATATATAATTCAAAATGACTCTTACCAGAGCCACAGGTGACAGAGCAGGATGTTGTAACAACAGTCCACTTGCCCCTGGGTATCTCTTTTATAAAAGCATTATTACTAATGGGAGTATAAAAGTGGTAGGTGATGTTTGGACTGGTTTGTTCTCCATATTCTTTTCCATATTTCCGATAGACCTGTTGGAGCAAAAAACAAATGTCATATTCCTTTGTATTTTGAGGAGTCAGTAAAGTTCTATATGTGTGTGTACATAGTGAATGGAGATACTGTTCCTCTTCTATATGTGTCACTCCAAATATCAGAGGGGATAACTGTGAGAGTCTGTTGCCATGTCTGGGAATGTCTCTCTCCCTGCTGACCTGTATGTGTGTCTCCTCTGTAACAGTTCCAGGTAGCAGCAGCTCCTCCATGAGAGGCAGGAGGTCAGGGGTCAGGTACAGACGATAAACCAGACGACCGTCCTCCAGAGGAGAGGGGTGAGTGATGTTTAACGCAATGCCGCCACTCCCAGACACAACATACTGATTCCCAATCAACACCGCTATGGGTAAAAACACCAGACACCTTGCTTATTGTCCTTTATATGATTTGGGGTTTCTTTTCAAACCACCCAAGGTCACCCCAGATACTCACCCAGGTGAGTGAAGACAGGTGCCCTGTTGACAATATGAACCTGAGTGGCGTTTACTGGCAGGGTCAGGAATGTGACGTACTCTGAGAATCAATTAAGCAGGGAAAAATCTAGTTTAATTACTGGAATGAGATGGAGGTAGAAATGATCACTCTCCAGACTGAAGAATGGGGATATTTGAGCTGTTACCTCTGGCCTGACCACCACTGTAAGACTGAGAGGTGAGACTGCAAGAGGAGCCATCCCCTCCACATACCCCACACACATCCTCCACCTTCCCAGACTTCAACACTCCATCACAGCCAAACAGCTAGTGGAAGAAATTATTGCCCATTAGCTTATGAGGACATGTCAGGTCTAATATTTTCTCAAAGCGTCTCTAGAATTCTCTAAGGTGGAGAAACCGAAGCAGGCCTTTACCTGGCACATCCCTCCTAGACAAGCTGTCGTGGCACCAAGGGGAGCTGGACTGTCTGGTTCACAACGAGTCCCATCCACAAACTGAGACCCACGGCTCACAATGAAGTTCTCTCCCTTACACTGGCACATGTACCTGCACTGTTCATCCCCTGGTCATGGGGAAAAATCAGAGGAATACAGTGGAGGGAGTCAGTAATGTAGTAGTTTGTCCTTTGTTTATTGCCCTCCATCCCAATGACCCAACCATTCCCCATTGGCAAGGTGTCTTGGCCCACCTGTGACAAAGCCTACAGCGGGGATCCAGGTGTAGAGGGAGGCCGTGTTGGGGGACAGGTACAGGGGCTGTAGATCTGTCTGGGCGCACTGCTCTGCCATGAAGGCCAGCTGGGTCCTTTCACACTGCTACTCAGACAGCATAGTGTGAGGGGAAGAATGCCGAACATTGCTTGTGTTCACACCCTATGTTTCAGTTAACATCCTTCTGACGACCAATTGAACTTTCTATCATAATAGTCTTTTGAAGAGAAGCAACATTTCTATTTCCAATTCAACTTCCCTCATTCCACTCGAAGCATGTGTATGGAGTGATTTCAGTGCTAACAGAAATTGTTTTTGAATTACATAATTTAGGATATAGATTTTTATAATGTAATAATTTTTAATCGGTAATGCACTTAGATCATATAATTCATCATTTGAATAGAATTTAATGAATATTGCATTCCGTTTTAATTTAATATTCAATATTTATATATTCATCTTCAATAGGGTAGATATTGCATTCATTGTCTGTGTATCAAGTTTCCAAACTTTTATTTAAAGTTGATCAAAGATTCATATATTCAACTTCTCGGATGCATTCAGATTCAGTTTTCAAATTCAGATCTCTAAATTCAGATCTCTAAATTCAGATCTCTAAATTCAGATTCAAAACTTGAGAGAGCCTCCTGGCAAGCCAGGAAAGGTAGAGGAGAAAATATATAATCAAACGCTCTCTGTGGTAAACAGAACTGCCACGCAGAAAAAATATCAGCCAATGGAGAGAAGCACGAGATTGAATTTTACTCAACTTTTTAGAGCAGTTGTCATCAACCGGTCAATCGCGATCGACTGGTCAATCTCCAAGGCATTCCTAGTCGATCGCCAAACATTTCTGTAAAAAAAACAACTATTTATTTTTTATTCATCTCGGGCTGTTGGCGGTAGGTGCACCTGATTCAGCTGCCTTGTGTGCTGCGTAGATGAACTGTTGCCTTTTTTAACCATTTCATGTGTCTGGAAGTACAAACTCTGCCTTCCCTGCGGGCCGGAGAGCAAATCAAGTGCACTTAGGTCTAAAGCTGGCCAAACGGATGGCTCAGATTAACGTGTCCGCAGTAACAGGCATAAAAGAAAGCTACAGCAAAGTTGATACTGTGAGATTTCAAAGCGTTTAAAAGCTGCTGTTTTTATGAGTGAGTTTATGTTCTTACGCTTCGATCACACCGACAGTGTCATTGCATTTTGATACACCAGAATTACATTAATTTCCAATGAAACGCTGCGTTTGCCTTGCAGCATTGCGTTGCAGAGGCAGTTGCAGTGTGTTCGGTGTGGTGCATACGTTGGATTTATCGAACGTATGCGTCAAACTGTATGCATAGACGGCTTGACGGAAATGGGAGCAGAAGGTGAATGTTGAACTTTTGTTGCATACATATCCAGCTGGTGCTGCATACTATTTTGTGCAATGACGCTGTCAGTGTGTTTGAAGCGCTACGCTTCGAACACACCGACAGCGTCATTGACCACTGTTCTAGAGTTTTCCCTGTTAATATTATCAACGTTTCCCTTTACTGTGGCAATTGTGATCGAATCAACGCAATATTAGCCACTTTCAATGAAACATACCGAAACAAAATGAACTATGCAAGAGATTTTGTTGAAGGCAGAATGCATTGGAGTAGGACTCAGCCTATACTCTATACAGATTGGTGCAGCATAACCAATCAGAGATGCAGGAGGGCTATATGCAAATAGACCATTGCCATATATGGATCTGTGCCATTTATTTTGAACTGGACTGTGTTTACAGCATGAGCGGTCGTGAGTAGATGCGTTTGTTTTGAGATTAAAGCGAGAGCTGCATGTAGCCACGTGTGCACATTTTGTTCATATCCTTTGCTTTAGTGAGTTATTAGCTCAGTTATAGATCATTTGTAGTCAGCAATAGGGGAGTGATTACTTCCTACAAGAGCAAAAAACATGTACATTTCTAGACATCTTTGAAAAGCAAGTCAGGTAAAGAGCTTTTTTTTGTCTTAAAGGGGCAGTGTTGTATTTTGAGACAGGCTTGAATAAGCTAATTAGCCAATAGGTAGAGGGTAGCATAATTTGTCTGATTCTCTATAATGGAATGGGAATAGTAATGCATCTTATTTTGTAAAGTAGTTTCTTTCATCAAAAGGACAAGTGGATAAACAGGTTAATGTCAAGCCCTGCATGTTTTTTTTTTCAAAAGTCTCATGGAATGTAGGGATACATTGAACACCACACATTGGCTGCGACTGTAGGCTGAATGATAGAACAGATATTTCCATCGTTTTGATGAAATAGTCACAGTAGCCTACTTGACCGCTGTTAAAACTGTAACTTAAAGCAGGTACTGCCTCAGTGTTCACAGTAAACGTGATCTGGAAGTTGTACAGAATTTTCACAACGTTCAAGTTTGCACTCAGCAGACCTGAAATTTGCTTAGTGACAGTTTTTTTTGAGGGAACATTGGAAGGGAGTGTCACAAAAACCACAGTTTGGTCCCGATAAGAATATAGTGGAATAGCCCTGTCATAGCCCTTCTAATGATAGCCTTTCCACTCCTTATTTAATCTTGCTCTGACTGGGTTCAAACCAGGTCTCCTGTATGTTACAAGACTGTGTTAGCCCACTTAGCTAAAGCCCATAGGAATGAGTTCAGGAAGCTAACTCAAGTCTCCAGCAAGCTTAGTCATCAAAAGAGCGTGGTTCATCGAACCATCTTGGTTACATTTTACCCCCCCTTTGACCTCATACTTAGAGATCACGGCACCAATATAACTAACTGGGTTCGAAATCAGGCCTACTGCGCAACAGAAACACTTTCTGTGGAAAAAAGAAGCAGACAGATCTGTGCACCCCATTTAATGAGAGTGCAACAAAGGTGGTTTGGTGATCCATGAATATGATGAGCAACCTTGCCTGAGACATGAAGACGTGTTAGTTTGACTGATGGGGTTCTAACCCAGGTTTCCTGTGCGCCAAATTCATAGGAATAAAATATATTCAACCGTCAGTTTACCACAGATGGCGTTTGATTCTATCTGTGCTCCTCTACCTTTCCTGGCTGGCAAAGTACCAGGACGTTGTCTCTGGTTTTGAATCTGAATTTTAACATGTGAATGTTAGTTTGTAAACTTGATACACAGAAAATGAATGCAATATCTACCATATTGAAACTGAATATATAAATATTGAATTTGAATATTCACTGATTTTGAATATTAAATTGAATTAAATTGAAAACCTGTATGCTATATACTACATTCAATTCATTTTCAAATCATGAAATACAAGTTCAACTTATGAATTCAATGAATCAATTTGTGCATTACAAATAAAACAATATTACATTCAAATTCAATATCCTAATACAATTTTAAAAAATACATTTTTTAGCACTGAAATCGCTCCATACACGCAGTACATGTACAGTACTCACGGCACAGAATAAATGGTGCAACCTTTTACCTTGTAAAAATGACCTACGGAGGCCCACTGTAAACATAAACATGACCTGTGGAGTTTTACCTGCTGGTGACAAAGTTCCGCCTCTGTATCCCTGCCCTTGCAATCATTCCCACCAAATGCAGGCCTGGAAATGAAAACATTTTTTAAATGAAAATTATGAAGACATCCATCAAGAATAATAAACTGTTTGGCTAATCCTATTTGCCAGAAATGTACCACTTGCACTTGAGAGGAGTCATGAGAACTAGTGTTGTAATTGGGCCTGACTGTTGTTTCTTGTTACCGTGGGTTGTTGCATTGCCTGGTCCGGGAAGTGACGCCCCCGCCACATATCCGTGAGCATGGGGAGAACTGGGACCAGCTGGACCAGGACCCGTGCACCACCACAGAGGAAGAGGAGCTGAGCTGGTCTGGGGACACACAGCGGCCCTTCAGGCACCACTAGAGGACATGCAGGGTTAGAGGTCAGGGCTGCTTTCATTTCACAACCCAAATGTTGCATACTTTGACCAAACATAGTCATAATGATTGAATGAGACTAGTGATAACATAAGGCTGTACCTGGTTGGGTGCACACTCTGTCCCATCCAACAGAGGCACCAGCAGACGTTTACATGAGCTGTTGTCATCAGGTTTGATGTGGCAGGAGAGAACACGGCACGCAGGCTGACAGGAGGAAAGACTTAACACTGGGAAAGCCTTACCCAGACAGAGCTATAGATACTGTCAACATACTGTATAACCACTCTTATTACTACAGTATAACCATGATAGTATAATCACCGAAGTGGCTGCCATTTAATGTCTCATAATGTGTCCCTTACCAGGTCAGGGTTGGTGAAGGAGCAGGCCCTGGCGGTGCTACCAAACGCTATCCGGCACTGGTCGTCCACGCCATAGTAAAGGCCTGGCTTCCAGTCTTGCAGAGAGCCAACCAGAACAGGCAAGTCTTTCACACAGTCAGCCTTGCCTTCACTAGAATAGCATAACAAACACATATCTTACTCTCATTACCAGCCTTCTACAATACTCACTGTTGTGTACAGTACCACTGACCATTATTACATTTCTGCAGAGTAATCTACTTATGATGAACAGGTCATTATTAAGAGTCCATGTGAGAAACAGCTGGCATGCTTACCTGAAGAATGTGTACAGCTGTTGTCTGCTGCACTGGGACCAGGTGAGATCCACACTGTTGTAGCCTCCATCAGAGGCCATCATAAAGCCACTGCTGCTGCATGTATTACCAATCCCATCATGGTTTATACCAAAGCTGGGGGAAAGAAGTGAAGATTACTAACTGTAGCTCTTCCCATGCTATTGACAATGTCTTACCTGTGGCCTATCTCATGCCACTATGTCTTACCTGTGGCCTATCTCATGCCACTATGTCTTACCTGTGGCCTATCTCATGCCACTATGTCTTACCTGTGGCCTATCTCATGCCACTATGTCTTACCTGTGGCCTATCTCATGCCACTATGTCTTACCTGTGGCCTATCTCATGCCACTATGTCTTACCTGTGGCCTATCTCATGCCACTATGTCTTACCTGTGGCCTATCTCATGCCACTATGTCTTACCTGTGGCCTATCTCATGCCACTATGTCTTACCTGTGGCCTATCTCATGCCACTATGTCTTACCTGTGGCCTATCTCATGCCACTATGTCTTACCTGTGGCCTATCTCATGAGCGATGGTGATGCCCAGATCAAAGCCTGTGTCCTCTGTGATTACACAACTCCATTGGCTAGAACATGCCCCGCCTAGCTGGGCCACGCCCCTCACCTGCTTGTTCCCATTGGGCAGCTCCAGATCAAATCTGGTTGAGTACAAACAAATTACAGTAAAGTAAAACCACAAGATTTACAATTATATAAATGTTCTAACTTCAGACTACAATTCAACTTGAAAAAATAGCACAGGATAAAGTACAACGACCTACCTTGTGATGTATAACACAAGGTCAGCATGCAGGGGGTCCGTGTCATTAGAGGGGATGACCCTTCTGGCCCACTCACACACACTCCTCAGAGACGAGGAGATGTTGGTGGAGATGTTAATCTCTGGCTGAAAGTGAGAACATAGCACTCAGAGAGGGAAGCATTCTTCTGGCTCCTCAGCCAGGCCTCCATGGCAGACTGGCCAACCCAGGTGTGTGTGGCGGGGACAGACATTGTCAGACACTGACCTCTGGTTCTGAGAGGATGATCATACGGACCAGATGCACTCTCATGTTGGCTCCCAGTGTCATGTCCCTCAACAGCTCTGAGGCCTGTGGAAAGACAACAGGACACACCAACACTGGATGACCACTTTCAATAATCATTCAGATGCCTGACGCAAACAATAACAAACAGACAAAGACAGGCAGGCAGGCAAACAGGCAGGCAGACAGACAGACAAACTCACAATGTTGAGGTTGGTAAGTATGTATCTCTCTGTGTCCTGCCTGTGGACCAGCTGCACGTCAGGCGCTACCACCACTAGCAGCTCCAGGTGGGTCACCTCAGGCATTATGGCTGACCTTTGGCGACGCAGCCTCTTCACTGTCAGGATGAAGACAAAAAGAGCAGTATGCTAACAGAATGTGCGAGGATGAAGTGTGAAACATTAAATACAATGCTATGATACTTGAACACTGACTGTGAGAGTGTCTGGGGGGGCCTCTGGCAGTAAATGGCTGGTGGAACACCAGATGAGGTATTCTTGGACTGGAACAGTTTCTGGCTTCAGTCAGATGAATGTGTTTTTGAAGCACTGGCTGAATGTATAGTCTCTCCTTCTCTTTACCTGCAACAACCAGGCCTTGCTGTTGGAAATAGAAAAACAATTGCAATCCAAATTCATTTAAGAGAATTATGAATGAATAACAGAATAACAGTATAAGTAAACTGTAGAATTGTTTGTCTTAACTTGGAAAACGTACCATTTTCCTGGCACAGATGGTGAGAAATCCTTTAGTTGAAGGAGGATGTAGAACTTTGGCCTGCTGACAACACATGGCATGACTTTTCCTTATGATGTTGAGAGTGGTGTTCCGAGCTGTCTCTAATGTGGACTGACAGGAGAAGGACTGCTTCCTCTCCCCGATCCCCAGCACAAAGCGCTTCCCTTCGGTCTCGAAGGAGCATCGCCAGGGGCCAGTGTGGAGCTCCGTAGAGGCACAGTCTGTCCAGATGAGCTGAAACTCCGGCACTGGGGTGAGAAAGGTTACAATACTGTACAGTGGGAAGAAAAAGTATGTGAACCCTTAAGAATTATCTGGATTTCTACATAAATTGGTCATAAAATGTTATCTGATATTTATCTAAGTCCCAACAATAGACAAACACGGTCTGCTTAAACTAATAACACACAAACAATTATAATTGTTCATGTCTTTATTGAACACACTGTATAACCATTCACAGTGCAGGTTGGAAAAAGTATGTGAACCCTTGGATTTAATAACAGGTTGACCCTCCTTTGGCAGCAATAACCTCAATCAAATGTTTTCTGTAGTTGCGGATCAGACCTGCACAACGGTCAGGAGGAGTTTTTTTACCATTCCTCTTTACAAAACTGTTTCAGTTCAGCAATATTCTTGGGATGTCTGGTGTGAACCGCTCTCTTGAGGTCATGCCACAGCATCTCAATCGGGTTGAGGTCAGGACTCTGACTGGGCCACTCCAGAAGACGTATTTTCTTCTGTTCAAGCCATTCTGTTGTTGATTTACTTCTGTCTTTTGGGTTGTTGTCCTGCTGCATCACCTAAACTTCTGTTGAGCTTTAATTGGCAGACAAATAGCCTAACATTCTCCTGCTAAATGTCTTGATAAACTTGGGAATTCATTTTTCCGTCGATGATAGCAAGCTGTCCAGGCCCTGAGGCAGCAAAGCAGCCCCAAACCATGATGCTCCCTCCACCATAGTTTATAGTTGGGATGACGTTTTGATTTTGGTATGCTGTGCCTTTTTTTCTCCACACATAGTGTTGTGTGTTCCTTTCAAACAAAAACAACTTTAGTTTCATCTGTCCACAGAATGTTTTGCCAGTAGCTCTGTGGAACATCCAGGTGCTCTTTTGCGAACTTCAGATGTGCAGCAATGTTTTTTGGGGATAGCAGTTGCTTCTTCCATGGTGTCCTACCATTCGTGTTTAGTGTTTTACGTATTCTAGACTCATCAACAGAGATGTTAGCATCTCCAGAGATTTCTGTAAGTCTTTAGCTGACACTCTAGGATTCTTCTTAACCTCATTGAGCATTCTGCGCTGTGCTCTTGCAGTCGTCTTTGCAGGACGGCCACTCCTAGGGAGAGTAGCAACAGTGCTGAAATTTCTCCATTTATAGCAATTTGTCTTACAGTGGACTGACTTTTAGAGATACTTTTGTAACCCTTTCCAGCTTTATGCAAGGCAACAATTCTTAATCTTACTGTAGGTCTTCTGAGATCTCTTTTGTTCGAGGCATGGTCAGCATCAGGCAGTGCTTCTTGTGAATAGGAAACTCAAATTGTGAGGGTTTTTTATGGGGCAGGGCAGCTCTAATCAAAATCACCAATCTCGTCTCATTGATTCGACTCCAGGTTAGTTGACTCCTGACTGCAATTAGCTTTTGGAGAAGTCATTAGCCTAGCGGTTCACATGCTTTTTCCAACCTACACTGTGAATGTTTAAATTATGTATTCAATATAGACAAGAAAAATACAATAATTTGTGTGTTATTAGTTTAAGCACACTGTGTTTGTCTATTGTTGTGACTTAGATGAATTTTTATGTCAAATGTATGCAAGGATCCAGGGAATTCCAAAGGGTTCACATACGTTTTCTTGCCGCTGTATGTGAATTATTGTATCCACCATAACGGTTCAGTAGCTCACTGTAACCGTATGGAAACTGTGTCATTATTCAGTCATACCTGAGGTAGCAGAGTCGGTACCAAAATAAAACACCATGTCCTTTTGATCCAGGGAGTGCAGAAATAGCTGGAGAGGGGATACAAATGAAATGTTGGGGTCATTTTGTGAGCAGCAACATGAGGATTAGAATCACTAATCCATTCCTGGTTTGTATACAGTATGACAGATTACAGCAGGCCTATGTCCATGAGGAGCACAATCAACTGAACAACAATAAGATCTTTACAGAACCCCTGAAAAATGTAACTTTTAAGTGTATCGTACAACTGAGATCCTGTGATCTGCCTCTCTGTAGGTAGAGATTTCCGCAGGACGATAAACAGCGCAAGTTGAGGAGGTCAATGTACTTTGCAGATGTCACAAACAGAAGAATCACCAACCACATCCCTGTGTTTTCCACTTACCTCCTCCAATGGAGATCTCATTAGTATTGCTGTGGAGCCTGGCAGCACTGACAGCAGACAGAGCAGCGCCAAGGCTGCCATGTTTCCCCTCTCCTCTCCCTGTGGGACCACACCACACACTACCTGGCCTTGCTATATATCTATCAGAGTAAGAGGACCAAGATCTTCCTTCCAGCCGAGTCTGATAAGACCCAGCCAAATGGGGAAGTGGCAAACAAGTTTACTAAAACATCAGGAGCAGTAGTTGATAAGTGACAGACTTCATTTGTTGATTTTCACTGTGGGAGTAGGTGAAAAGAGCAATGCCATCTGATTGGCTGGTTGGTGAACACTGTTGTTTATTCTATTGGTCACTGGATGTCACTGGCGGGTGTCACAGTGCAGAACAGTACATTTGTCCACAAACT
Source organism: Salvelinus fontinalis (assembly GCF_029448725.1). Classification (NCBI taxonomy): domain Eukaryota; kingdom Metazoa; phylum Chordata; class Actinopteri; order Salmoniformes; family Salmonidae; genus Salvelinus; species Salvelinus fontinalis. The sequence continues at coordinate 14,408,148 of NC_074692.1, forward strand.
CACTCCTTGCTTGTTTCATGTACAGTATTTTGTTAGTGACGTAATACTGACTAAAAAGTCCATGAGTAAGCACATGGAAATGCCATTATAAATAACCTTTTGAACTTGACGACTTGTTGATATACCAATTTCCAGCAATGACTTTCTAACTAAGTGAGCAAATCAAAGAAAAAAACAGGGACAAAACCAGGATGTTAATTTGGCCTTATCATTTTCACAGAAGCTCTAAACTGAATTTACACAAGTTCACACACACTATCATAAATTCTGCAGGCCATACAGATCATTTTTGTAAGTGTAATATTGTACCACCAGAGGGCAGACAAGGCCCACTGTAACATTACAGATGTACTTTAGAAGGACTGAATGCTCCTTAGAATTTATTTAACTAGGCAAATTCTTATTTACAATGACAGCCTACCGGGAACAGTGGGTTAACTGCCTTTTTCAGGGGCAGAACGACAGCTCAGGGATTTAATGCAGCAACCTTTCGGTTTTCTGGCCCAACGCTCTAACCACTAGGCTACATGCTGACCCCTGTAGATGTGATGTCTACCAGCCTAGGTCTCATAGACTGGATAATACCTAACAAAGTCAATTAAAATTAGTATGATCTGTTTGGTATGGTTACATAAGACAGAAGGTTACTTATTATGGCAAAATCAAAAGGAGGGTGGTTGATCAGGGTGGATGGGTGGTGTATAACGTGAATGTCTAGCAACCCGAAGGTTGCATGTTCATATCTCGTCACAGACAACTTTAGCTAATTAGCAGCATTTGCAACTACTTAGCATGTTAGCTAATCCTAGCCTTAACCTAACTCCTAACCTTAACCTCCAGCTAACGTTAGCCACAACATATTGGAATTTGTAATGTATCATAAGTACTGCAAATTCTTAACATATGTTACGATTTACAATTTGTACAATATCATACAAAATGGATGATGGACATATACAAATGAATACATACCAAACGTAACATATCATACTAATTTGAGTGCATCTCTCTCTCTGTCCATTCCCCCCTCTCCACAGTGGGCATAGTTTATCTCTATAAAGCTGGGATTCCAGTCCCATCTGCCATTAGTCGGTTAGATATCTGCCTGTTGTCAGTCTGAATTAACAGCTGGGTATCAGGCAGTATACCAACAGAGCTGCTATATTGAAACCTGCTTCCCCCCTGGAATAGTTGCCACCTGCTGAGAGATTATCCTGCTGGTTTGGAAAATGGTGCTGTAGGCCAGGGGTTTTCCAACCTCAACTGTTCCATGTATTTGAACTATTCCACTTTTAACTATTCCACAGCTAGCACACCTGATTCCACCTGTCAACTATTCATCAAGCCCTTGAATAGGTGAATCAGGTGAGCTAGTACAGGAAGAATCAGAACAAGTTAACCCTTTGGGGGTCCCCGAAGAGAGGTTTGAATACCACACAGGCTACCTGTAAACCAGACAGTGAAAAAGGATAGAAACAGGTTGATAACTTTAAGATACCTGTGCTGAAGGAGTATTTCCCAGTATGTATGGTTTCCCTCTCAGATTGGATCTCCAACATTATGCAGAGTGGATATGGCCTGTATACAGGACCACCATGAGATACTTGTTTATTGGTTGTCCTTATTCACTCATTTGACATCTGTGGCATCCAGCAAGTGCCTACTAATGTTTCCACCTCATAGTACATTAGCTTCATTATGTGCCCTTACTGTACACTTAACATATACACTGTGGCTCACCACTATTCTAAAACATCCTTCCCTAGTCAACTCTTTATGTATTGCCATTTGAAATTACCAAATGTTCATGATAATTAATTCACTTTGTCCTGCTAAAGTAAATTGGCCTGGAGCCATGAAGTTCAATCTAACATACGAGATTGTAATTATTTGTCTTTCTCCTGGTGTGTTTAATTTCAGTATTTGCTGGTCTTTATTGATCCGCAGGCATTGCTGTGCTGATGGAGTAAGTCTGTCACTTGTGATTAATCAAATCTGCATTCATTTGGAAAGTGTTCTCCTTGACTATTTATGAAAGTGCCATAATGATTGATCTGATGCTTAGAAAATGGTAGAGCAGCACTTAAACACATCAGCACTAATAGCCTCAAAACATCCTTTTTGGATGTTTCCTTTAATTGTTTTTGGGGCTTAGTTTTTTGCAGGAGGGTTGCTGTACAGTTCTAATGTAATAAAGCATCTGTAGAATCTGGCTTCACAGAGGGAATCTGTGCACTATTTCCCTCTATTGAAGGATCTTTTATTGCATCCCCAATGCTGTGCCAGGCATGGAAATTCAAGTCAGTCAGTTACCATTAGACAGGTTTAACCATATACTGCTTCAATAGAACATCCAACGGATTGGGCTGGAAAATTATTACATTAATATTGTTGGGTTAAGTTATTCACTATAATATACAATATGGACATGAAGAGTGTTGATAGCGGTGGATATGATAACAAAAATACTTTATATTAGTTGCCTTGCATAAAGTCTAGAGATTGGAGCACAGTTCAGATCTTGTGTGCTACACAACATGTCAGTATTAACATGGAATAATTATTTAAAATTGCAACGTCAGTCATTATTTCAAATTATTCATGACCACATCAGTCATAATACAAAGATGCTGTGAGTTTCAATGCAATGAGAAAGAACCAAAAGTGGCAAATACTACAATATAATGTCAAAATGGTACTACTACACTATTATCTTCAAAGTTTACCAATACATTGGCCTAAAGGTGCATATATGCATTAAGAAAGTGAGTGCGAAAGGAGCCTCAAATGATTGGTGAGGGTGATGGCTCATGAGGATACAGGGTAGGGAGGGAGACCTTGGCAAGTGCTGAGAGACAGGCTGCACTGGCCTGGTTAAACACTCCCAACACACAGACTGGCAAAGTTATATGTTTGCCAAGTATTGGGCACAGTCAGGAACAAGGCGCACACATTCGCCCATCTGTCACCAAACACCTCATAGCATACTGCCCAGTGCACAGGCAGTTTATTATACTCAATCTATTCCTCTGAGAGTATACCTGCTATTTGTGCAATGTAAGGGACTGCAGGACTCCTCTTGTGAATAATAAAAGGCTGTCCCAAGCCCCTGTCAGATACAATAGGTTCCTCTCTGTTGTGAATATTAAGAGGATATGTACTGACTGCATCCAGCTTTCAGCCTTTAGTCAACCCAGTCCCAGTTCACTTAAACCCAAACTATTCATTTCAAATAAACATTTTGCCTGTAGCCCGCTGACAGATATGGAAATTGAAACTGATGGGGAGGTCTGCCCTGCATATGTGTTTAGGGATTTTATCTGACCATTTCTGTGGCCCTAGAAAAATAATTTTACATTACTTTTTCATAAAATACTGAAAAACAACAACAAACACAACTGCCAGAAAGACATCTCTCCTCTAACTGTCCTTATTTTCTTACAACTCCCAATCAGCGGCGTCATGCATCAATTATTTTAGAGGGAGCACAAAGTACACACATCTCAACCGGGGCGGACTGGGAACAGTCAATTAAGTTGCAGCAGTTTCTTCACCCGTAACCTAACGCAGCGCTCTAGCCCATTAGTGGAAACCAAGACTGTTCTCAGGGAGGGTCAGACTAGCAGAAGTTACTTTTTGTAGCAGGTTAGGAGAATTTAAACGGGCAGGTTAGGATAATTAATGTGGCAGGTTAGGAGAATTAGGTTAAGGTTAGGAAAAGGGTTAGTGTTAGCTAAAATTGTCCCCAACCTGACTTGAACATATTGTAAACTGTCATGGTCAAAACAAATATATTCAATAGTTGTAAAGATGGGGAGAGGTCTGTCCATAATAAAGAGATGCTCTGCTTTTTTGACACCACACTCCAAAAAGCAAGTCCTGCAGGCTCTAGTTTTGTCTTATCTTGATTATTGTCCAGTCTTGTGGTTGAGTGCTCCAAGGAAAGACCTAGTTAAGCTGCAGCTGGCCCAGAACAGAGCGGCACGTCTTGCTCTTCATTGTAATCAGAGGGCTAATATAAATACTATGCATGCCAGTCTCTCTTGGTTAAGAGTTGAGGAAAGACTGACTGCATCACTTCTTTTTATAAGAAATATTAATGCCTTAAAAATTCCAAAATGTTTGCATAGTCAACTTACACACAGCTCTGACACACACACACTTACCCCATCAGACATGCCACGTGGGGTCTTTTCACAGTCCCCAAATCCAAAACAAATTCAAGAAAGTGTACAGTATTAAATAGAGCCATTATTGAATGGAACTCCCATCTCATATGCTCAAATGAACAGCAAACATGGTTAAAAAAACGAATAAAGCAACACCTCGAGGCACAACGCCTCTCCCTTATTTAACCTAGATAGTTTGTGTGTATGTATTAATATGTAGTCTACGTGTGTCTTTTTAAATTGTTATTGATGTAGTTCTGTCCTTGAGCTTTTCTTGTCTATTAATGTTCTGTATTATGTCATGTTTTGTGTGGACCCCAGGAAGAGTAGCAGCTGCTTTCGCAACAGCTAATGGGGATCCTAATAAAATACCAAAATACATATCTAGTTACAACCAGGTCTGCCCTGAGAACAGTCTTGGTTTTCACTGATGTTGCTAATGCAGCAGGCGTAAAACAAACTGATCCACTGGTCTGATAGTTTCAAACTGATTGGCTGAACGAATGTATTGCCGGCTGCATCTCCCAATCTGAAATACCTCACCATCAAATGCCGACCACATTACCTACCGAGAGAATTGTCTTCGGTCATTATCACCGCCGTGTATATTCCCCCCAAGCCGACACCGTGACGGCTCTCAATGAACTACACTGGACTATTTGCAAACTGGAAACCGCATATCCTGAGGCCGCATTTATTGTAGCTGGGGACTTTAATAAAGGAAATCTGAAGAAAATGCTGCCAAGATTCTATCAACACATCTCCTGTGCTACACGCACATCACATACCTTGGATAATCAGATCATGCCTCCATTCTTCTCCTCCCCATCTATAGGCAGAAACTTAAACAGGAAGCATCTGTGGTAAGGACTGTTCAACGTTGGTCTGACCAATCGGAATCTATGCTTAAAGATTGTTTTGATCACGCGGACTGGGAAATGTTCCGGGTCGCCTTTGAGAATACTATCAACGTATACACTGACGCTGTGATTGGGTTCATCAGGAAGTGCATAAAGGATGTTGTTCCCACAGTGACAATTAGAACTTATCCAAACCAAACATGTAGGATAGAAGGCAGCATTGGCGCAATACTGAAAGCGGGAACCACTGCATTTAACCATGGCAAGGTGGCTGGGAACATAGACGTGTACAAACTGAACAACAATGACCTCCGTAAGGCAATCATAGAGGCAAAACGACAGTACGGGGACAAAGTGGATTCGCAATTCAACCCGTCAGACACGAGACCTACTGTATGTGTCAGGGAATCCAGACAATCATGGATTACAAAGAGAAATCCAGCTATGTAAGGACACCGACACCTCACTCCAGATAAGCTAAACACCTAGCTGCCGACACGGGCCTTCTTCGCTCCCTAGGACTGTGTGCTCTCGTTCTCCGTGGTCAACGTGAGTAAGTCATTAAAGCGGGTTAATCCTCGCAAGGCTGCCGGCCCGGACGGCATCCTAAGCTGCATCCTCAGAGCATGTGCAGAGCAGCTGGCTGGTGTGTTTCCGGACATATTCAATCTCTCCATATACCAGTCTGTTGTCCCCACTTGCTTCAAGATGTACACCATTGTTCCTGAACCCAAGAAGGTAAAGGTAACTGAACTAAATGAGTATCGCCCCATAGCACTCACTTCTGTGATCATGAAGTGCTTTGAGAGGCTAGTTTAAAGACCCTATCACATGCGCCAAATACAAGTGAAATGCTCACTTACAAGGCATTAACCAAAAATACCAACAAAAAAGTAAGAGATAAGAATAACAAATAATTAAAGAGCAGCAGTAAATAACAATAGAGGGGCTATATACAGGGGGTACCAGTATAGAGTCAATGTGCGGGGGCACCGGTTACTAGAGGTATTTGAGGTAATATGTACATGTAGGTAGAGTTATGAAAGTGACTGCATAAATGATAACAACAGAGAGTAGCAGCGGTGTAAAAGGGAGGGCAATGCAAATAATCCAGGGTAGCCATTTGATTAGATGTTCAAGAGTCTTATGGCTTGGGGGTAGAAGCTGTTTAGAAGCCTCTTGGACCTAGACTTGATGCTCCGATAACGCTTGCCATGCGGTAGCAGAGAGAACATTCAATGACTAGGGTGGCTGAAGTCTTTGACAATTTTAGGGCATTCTGACACCGCCTGGTATAGAGGTCCTGAATGGCAGGAAGCTTAGCCCCAGTGGTGTACTGGGCCATACGCACTACCCTCTGTAGTGCCTTGTGGTCAGAGGCCGAGCAGTTGCCATACCAGGCATTGATGCAACCCGTCAGGATGCTCTTGATGGTGCAGCTGTAAAACCTTTTGAGGGTCTGAGGACCCATGCCAAATCTTTTCAGTCTCCTGAGGGGGAATAGGTTTTGTCATGCCCTCCTCACGACTGTCTTGGTGTGCTTGGACCATGTTAGTTTGTTGGTGATGTGGACGGCAAGAAATTTGAATCACTCAACCTGCTCTACTACAGCCCCATCAATGAGAACAGGGGCGTGCTCGGTCCTCCTTTTCCTGTAGTCCACGATCATCTCCTTTGTCTTGATCACATTGAGGGAAAGGTTGTTGTCCTGGCACCACACGGTCAGGTCTCTGACCTCCTCCCTATAGGATGTGTCATCAGCAAACTTAATGATGGTGATGGAGTCATGCCTGGCCGTGCAGTCATGAGTGAACAGGGAGTACAGGAGGGGACTGAGCACACACCCCTGAGGGGCCCTGTGTTGAGGATCAGCGTGGCGGATGTGTTGTTACAGACTCGGACAGGGAGAGGTTGAAAATGTCAGTGAAGACACTTGCCAGTTGGTCAGCACATGCTCGGAGTACACGTCCTTGTAATCCGTCTGGCCCTGCGGCCTTGTGAATGTTGACCTGTTTAAAGATCTTACTAATGTAACCGATGTAAAATGGCTAGCTAGTTAGCGGGGTGCACGCTAATAGCGTTTCGCTCTGAGACCTTGAAGTAGTTATTCCCCTTGCTCTGCAAGGGCCGTGGCTTTTGTGGAGTGATGGGTAACGATGTTTTGTGGTAGGCAGCTGTTGATGTGTGCAGAGGGTCCCTGGTTCGAGCCCAGGTAGGGGCGAGGAGAGGGAAAGAAGCTACACTGTTACGCTCACATCGGCTGAGGAGAGCATGATCACACAGTCGTCTGGAACAGCCGATTCTCTCATGCATGTTTCAGTGTTACTTGCATAGAAGTTATTTAGCTTGTTTGGTATGCTCGTGTCACTGGGCAGCTCTCGGCTGTGCTTCCCTTTTGTAGTCTGTAATAGTTCGCAAGCTGTGCCACATCCGACGGGCGTCGGAGCCGGTGTAGTACGATTCGATCTTCGTCCTGTATTGACACTTTGCATGTTTGATGGTTTGTCGGAGGGCATAGAGTGATTTCTTATAAGCTTCCAGGTTAGAGTCACACTCCTTGAAAGCGGCAGCTCTACCCTTTAGCTCAGTGTGAATGTTGCCTGTAATCTATGGCTTCTGATTGGGGTATGTACGTACATTCACTGTGGGGACGATGTCCTCGATGCACTTATTGACATAGCCAGTGACTGATGTGGTGTACCTTATGCAGGTGTGTAACGGGCTTTGCAGGCGTGGGTCCCTGGGCTGAATACATTTTATTCAACTGCTGTAAACTTGCTAGTCAACAGATTTTCCCGTGGAGTTTTCATTCAATTGAGTTTTCACTACATTCATCTAAAGCCATCCCTTTAAATTGGCATACCGTTAATTAAAATTTTCTCAACAGAGTCATGGAGAGCATGGTTCAGAATATTAGGGATCAATTAAAGAAAGCCATGTAAATACTAGGGCCGGAACAATACCAGTATTGTGATACTTGTTCATATCATGGCAAGGAAACAAAACACGAAGCGGTGTCACGACTTCCGCCGAAATCAGTCCCTCTCCTTGTTCGGGCGGCGTTCGACGGTCGACGTCACAGGCCTTCTAGCCATCGCCGATCCACTTTTCATTTTCCATTTGTTTTGTCTTTGTCTTACACACCTGGTTTCAATCCCCCAATTTCTTGTTCATTATTCAACCCTCTGTTTGTTTGTTTGAGTAATTGTTTATTGTAATGCTGTCCGTTTTGTGGCCTTGTATTTATACGACGTGTATTGGGATATACACTGCTCAAAAAAAGAAAGGGAACACTTAAACAACACAATGTAACTCCAAGTCAATCACACTTCTGTGAAATCAAACTGTCCACTTAGGAAGCAACACTGATTGACAATAAATTTCACATGCTTTTGTGCAAATGGAATAGACAACAGGTGGAAATTATAGGCAACTAGCAAGACACCCCCAATAAAGGAGTGGTTCTGCAGGTGGTGACCACAGACCACTTCTCAGTTCCTATGCTTCCTGGCTGATGTTTTGGTCACTTTTGAATACTGGCGGTGCTTTCACTCTAGTGGTAGCATGAGACGGAGTCTACAACCCACACAAGTGGCTCAGGTAGTGCAGCTCATCCAGGATGGCACATCAATGCGAGCTGTGGCAAGAAGGTTTGCTGTGTCTGTCAGCGTAGTGTCCATGGAGGCGCTACCAGGAGACAGGCCAGTACATCAGGAGACGTGGAGGAGGCCGTAGGAGGGCAACAACCCAGCAGCAGGACCGCTACCTCCGCCTTTGTGCAAGGAGGAGCACTGCCAGAGCCCTGCAAAATGACCTCCAGCAGGCCACAAATGTGCATGTGTCTGCTCAAACGGTCAGAAACAGACTCCATGAGGGTGGTATGAGGGCCCGACGTCCACAGGTGGGGGTTGTGCTTACAGCCCAACACCGTGCAGGACGTTTGGCATTTGCCAGAGAACACCAAGATTGTCAAATTCGCCACTGGCACCCTGTGCTCTTCACAGATGAAAGCAGGTTCACACACACGTGACAGAGTCTGGAGACGCCGTGGAGAACGTTCTGCTGCCTGCAACATCCTCCAGCATGACCGGTTTGGCGGTGGGTCAGTCATGGTGTGGGGTGGCATTTCTTTGGGGGCCTCCATGAGCTCGCCAGAGGTAGCCTGACTGCCATTACGTACCGAGATGAGATCCTCAGACCCCTTGTGAGACCATATGCTGGTGCGGTTGGCCCTGGGTTCCTCCTAATGCAAGACAATGCTAGACCATATGTGGCTGGAGTGTGTCAGCAGTTCCTGCAAGAGGAAGGCATTGATGCTATGGACTGGCCCGCCTGTTCCCCAGACCTGAATCCAATTGAGCACATCTGGGACATCATGTCTCGCTCCATCCACCAACGCCACGTTGCACCACAGACTGTCCAGGAGTTGGCGGATGCTTTAGTCCAGGTCTGGGAGGAGATCCCTCAGGAGACCATCCGCCACCTCATCAGGAGCATGCCCAGGCGTTGTAGGGAGATCATACAGGCATGTGGAGGCCACACACACTACCGAGCCTCATTTTGACTTGTTTTAAGGACATTACATCAAAGTTGCATCAGCCTGTAGTGTGGTTTTCCACTTTAATTTTGAGTGTGACTCCAAATCCAGACCTCCATGGGTTGATACATTTGATTTCCATTGCTAATTTTTGTGTGATTTTGTTGTCAGCACATTCAACTATGTAAAGAAAAAAGTATTTAATAAGAATATTTCATTCATTCAGATCTAGGATGTGTTATTTCAGTGTTCCCTTTATTTTTTTGAGCAGTGTATTTGAGTAAAATTGCTTTCATTACTCATATCTGCTGTTCTGCGCCTGACTCATCTCACCAGCTACACACAGACGCTTTACAAGCGGATTTAACTTCTTTAGGAAATCAGACCTAATTTTAGAAACAAACATTATTATGTTGTTATCCAGAATCACATTTATTTATTTTCCAAGCTATAGCACACATGATTTTACATCCAGCATTTTTTTAAAGAGCCAAAGAGTTTGGTCTGCTTCCTAGGCTCCAGGTTTAAACTGATATGTATGGTATGTGTTGCATAATGATTCAAATAGGCTACATGTCCTAAAGTATTGCACAAATTGTAATATGTTAGCCATATGATCCACTATTGCTAGCGAACTTCGGGAACAATCACACGAATGTGACAGAGGGAAAAAAGGTGAACGATGTAATGGAATGATGAACATTTTAAGGAAAAATTAGTGACAGACATAAATGTATGTGGGTATAACTGACGTTGGCTACTGATAGTGGCTAATATTTAGCACAATACAAATTGTAAAAAGTAGTCTGGGCATATAATTCAAACATTCTAGAAATCATAGATTAACTCGGTAGGTTTGGCTCTATGCTATCATTTGCACATGGCTACAGAAGCCTATAGCTTGGGTCAAATATAATACCTGCAAGTTATAAAGCCAGCATTTAATAAACTCCGATGTGGAAAAGTCATGTTGATATGCTTCAGTTTGCTGCCATATGACTGGTTTCACAATAATTGTAATTTATATTTACAATCCCCTTATCCAAACGGCTTCAATTTACTTTTTATCAATTTGTAAACTACAGCGCATGGAGAATGGTGTTATTTCTATCGGGAAAATTAAAGTAATGTTGTTCCAATTGGAACCGACAGGTTTCGCGACCTTATTCATCGGTCATAAAGGTGGTAGAATTATGAGGGAATTAAGTCCAGGTCAGATTATGGCGTATCTGTAGAAACACCTTAATTTCTTTGATCTCCACCCCAAACAAATATCGGGTGAATAGCATGTTATTCTCATGTTTAAGTTCAAGGTCAGAATACTCGTAGAGAGAAAAGTGCATTTATGACCATTTATGCATGCTTTACTCCTCGGAATTACCCCCAAAGAGCTTTGAGTCACCATCATTAAGTATTCACCTCCAAGTCAGTCATTGTGAGACATCCCAGGTTTCAAAGCCTCTGAAGTAGAAATAAGTCAGAGTCAGAATCTGTCAACTAAAACTTTATTATTGAATAAAAAATTTATATACACTAGTTTTTAATTTGCAAGTATATATTGTTTTCCTTAAGGCCCCCACTGTTGGCAAGATAATTATAATTTTGCACAAAAAAACGAAGATAGACATGCCCATTGGGCCAAAAATGGATCAGCCCATCTGGCATTTGCCCAAAAATCATTGGCCAAATTGTAATGTGATAGCCATATGATCTACTATTGCTAGCGAACCTCAGGAACAATCACACGAACGTGACAGAGGAAAGAAAAGTAAAAGATGTAATGGAATGAGGCAATATGTATGGAAACTAACACTAAAGTGACAGTTATAAATGCATGTGGGTATAACTGATGGTGAATACACATTAGCAATTTTTGTTTGCTGGTAAATCCTTTTTTCCCCTTGAGACTGAATTGTGATGGCCAGTTCACCTCCGGGTGTTTGTGAAACAGGAAGAGAGGAATCAGATTAGCATATTTTGTTAGTTTTTTTTTCAATTAAAAATCACTTAACAAATAATGATGCACTCTCACAAACAGTAATAGTACACACCCAAACACACAAATGTCAAATGGAAATTAATGTTATTAAGGTTACTAATTATTCAGTAAATTATTGATAATTGCTGAATAATTGGTTGAAAACTTTACATCCTTTAATATAACGGCACCTTTTTTATTCACAAGGGGAGTCTCTTGGGACAAGTTAAAAACAGGTTTGTTAAATAAATGACATCAACAGAGTTAACCAATGTGTCAAAACTGAGAATCTAAGCCATTTTCGTCTGATTTTTACTACCCTAACATATGAAATTGTTTTAACTTCTGCGGAGGCTCTATTTACCGACGTCTTCCGGCATTACGGGGTGCCGGAGGACATCATATCTGATCGAGGTCCCCAGTTCACGTCCCGGGTGTGGAGGGCATTTATGGAGCATCTGGGGGTCTTGGTCAGCCTTACCTCTGGGTATCACCCCGAAAGTAATGGGCAGGTGGAAAGAGTGAACCAGGAAGTGGGTAGGTTTCTGAGGTTGTATTGCCAGGACCGGCCAGGAGAGTGGGCAAGGTACGTCCCGTGGGCAGAGTTGGCCCAGAACTCACTCCGCCACTCATCAACGAACATGTCGCCCTTCGAATGCGTACTGGGGTACCAGCCGATCCTGGCTCCGTGGCATCAGAGCCAGACCGACGCTCCTGCGGTGGAGGAGTGGGTACAGCGCTCTAGAGAGACCTGGCGGGCAGTCCAGGACTCTCTCAGGCAGGCCAGTGAATGGCAGAAGAGGAGCGCTGACCGCCACCGCAGTGAGGCCCCTGTGTTCAGGAAATGAGGGGATTGTGAATGGCTAGCCAGGGAACCCCCAACACCACTGGAAACCCAGGTGAATCAATAAGGTAGAAACTAATCTGCTCCCTATGATCCCCCTGCGTTACCATGTCCAGCGGAATCGTGGCCTCCCTGATCAGCCCTGACCCTAACGGTCGGCTATCTAAGGAGTGCACAGGGAAAGGTGGGTCTATCTGCACCAGCGGAATACCCAACTTACGGGCGAGTCCGCGATCCATAAAACTCCCAGCTGCGCCTGAGTTGACTAGCGCCTTATGCTGGAGAGAGGGGAAAAACGCAGGGGAAAAATAACCAAAAACATGTGACCGACAGGAAGCTCTGGGTGAGTCTTGTGCCTACTCACCTGGGGTGGCCGAGAAGTATTCCGCCTGCCATCTCTACTCCCAGAGGCACTCCTCCAGCACCGTTCCGAAGTGTGTCCTCTTCGGCCACAATAGGTGCAAGAGAAGCCACCTCCTCCGGCCCCCCTAGATGCAGCCCCTCCCAACTCCATCGGAGTTGGAGCGGGAGGGCTGGGAGGTGGAACTGACATGACCCCCTCTGAACGCCCGCGGGCAGCTAGCAGGTTGTCCAGTCATATTGACATGTCAATAAGCTCCTCGAGGGAGAGTGTAGTGTCCCGACAAGCTAGCTCCCAACGGACGTCCTCCCGAAGGCTACATCAGTAATGGTCCATCAGGGCCCTGTCATTCCACCCCGCACCAGCAGCCAAGGTCCGGAACTCCAACGCAAAGTCTTGCGCACTCATCGTCTCCTGTCTGAGGTGGAACAGTCGCTCACCCACCGCATGGCCCTCCTGAGGGTGGTCAAATACGGCCCGAAAGCGGCGGGTGAACTCTGGGTAGTGGTCTCGAACCGAGTCTGGGCCGTTCCAGACCGCGTTAGCCCATTCCAGGGCTCTACCCGTCAGACAGGAGATTCGGAGGCTAACACTCTCCTCTCCCGTGGGAGTCGGATGAACGGTAGCCAAGTAGAGCTCCAACTGGAGCAAAAACCCCTGGCACCCAGCCACCGCTCCGTCGTACTCCCTCGGGAGCGCGAGACGCATCGCGCCGGAACCAGACGCGGACGTTGAAGGAGTAGGTTGCGACGTCCGTGAAGGAGCTTGTGTAGATGTCGGGATACCACTCCTCTCCCATCGCTCCATCCTCTCCATCATCATGTCCATCGCTGACCCAATCCGATGGAGAACGGCGGTGTGATGTAGGACACGCTCCTCCATCGATGGAAGAGGGGTGGTTGCTGCTTCTGCTGACTCCATGGCACGGTGCGGGCTTCTGTCACAATTCCAATGGTGAAATGAAGGAGTCAGGTGCAGAGAGCAGGGTAGTTCCGAGCAAGTGGAATTTATTATTTCAACCAGAAATAATCTACGAGACGGCTACGTCACACAACAAAGGGTGCGTCAAAAAATACAGTCCAACATAAATAAGACAGAATCCACTATATAAATCACCACCACAAAAAACAGAATAACAAGCGCGCACAAAAGTCGGCGGGCCAACTGGGTTTAAATAACACCCTAAACACAAAACAGGTGATACCAATTAGACAAACCTAAATGAAAACAGAAAAGGGGATCGGTGGCAGCTAGTAGACCGGAGACGACGACCGCCGAGCGACGCCTGAACGGTAAGAGGCACCATCCTCGGCGGGATTCGTAACAGGGATGCGCATCAGAATGTTTTCACTCTGGTGCAGCAATAATACGAGCACTTAATTTCCAGATGACGTTAACTATGAGGAAACACCGGTAATTATAATAACAGATTTTAAACATAATAAGGTAGTTGTGAGCTACATATGCTTTTTATCAGCGTAGTATAACATAAATTCGAGGAATCAATGTATTTACAATTGTCTTGATCAAAACAATCAAACATACAAAATGTCCCATTTAATAATAATTGTGTGGGCTACATACCTTATTCATTGATCTTTCTTAGCAGGTACTCAATGCCATCGGAAGAATCCTGGAACATATTCCAGTCTGTGCTAGCAAAACAGTCCTGTAGTTTAGTATTTGCTTCATCTGACCACTTTTTTATAGACCGAGTCACTGGTGCTTCCGGCTTTAATTTTTGCTTGTAAGTAGGAATCAGGAGGATAGAATTGTGATCAGATTTGCCAAATTGAGGGTGAGGAAGAGCTTTGTACGTGTCTCTGTGTGTGGAGTAAAGGTGGTCTAGAATTGTTTTCCCTCTGGTTGCACATGTGACATGCTGATAGAGATTAGGTAAGACTGATTTAAGTTTCCCTGCATTAAAGTCCCCGGCCACTAGGAGCGCCGCCTCTGGATGAGCGTTTTCCTGTTTGCTTATGGCGGTATACAGCTCATTGAAAGCAGTTTTAGTGCCAACAATCGGTTTGTGGTGGTATGTAGATAGCTACGAAAAATACAGATAAACTCTCTTGGTAGATAGTGTGGTCTACAGGTTATCATGAGATACTCTACCTCAGGCGAGCAAAACCTTGAGACTTCCTTAGATATTGTGCACAAGCTGTTGTTTACATATGCATTGGCCCCCGCCCTGTGTCTTACCAGAGGCTGCTGTTCTATCCTGCCGATAGAGTGTATAACCCGCCAGCTGTATGTTCTTAATGTCGACGTTCAGCCACAACTCGTTGAAACATAAGATATTACAGTTTTTAATGTCCCGTTGGTAAGATATACGTGCTTTCAGTTCGTCACCATTTATTTTCCAGCGATTGAATGTTAGCTAGCAGGACGGAAGGCAAAGGCAGATTAGCCACTCGTCTCCTGATCCTCACAAGGCACCCTGATCTTTTCCCGCAAAATCTCAGTTTCCTTCTCCAGCAAATGACGGGGATCTGGGCCCGGTCGGGTGTCTGTAGTATATCCCTCCCGTCTGACTTATTGAAGAAAAACTCTTAGTCTAATCTCTTCATCTAATCTGAGGTGAGTAATCGCAGTTCTGAGGTCAAGAAGCTTCTCGGTCATGGTAAGTCTATGCCATGGAAAGAGCAGGTATTCGTAATGTTTTGTATACTCAGGGTAGATATATATATATATATATATATACACACAGACGTGGCCAAAAATATTAGCACCCTTGCATTTAACCCCCCAAAAAGTTGAAATTGACTAAAGTATTTGGTCTCCAAAATTCTTTATTTCACTGTTAATATTACAGAACTTAATATATCTGTAAAGAAGATGCAGGGAGTCAGGAAGCAGGTGCAGTCAGTGAGTTTAATAAGAACGAACAGAGTGAATACATGAACAAGAGTAGAGTGTGAACATGAACACAGAAACAATACTGCCTGATGGGTGATAACAACGGAGTGCTAGATAAAGGGGGAGTAATCAGGGAAGTGATGAAGTCCAGGTGTGCCCGATGAGGCGCAGGTGTGCGTAATGATGGTTGCCAAGTGTGCATAATGATGGGTTGCCAGGATCGTAGGTTAGTAGACCGGCGACGTCGAGCGCCGGAGTAGACGTGACAATATCCATTTAAATCAGAAAATAAACAGAAATAGCATTGACAAAATTAGTGACACCCTAGACTTAATATTTGGTAGCACCGCCTTTGGTCAAAATAACTGCAATCAAGCGCTTCCCATAGCCATCAATGAGTTTCCTGCACCTCTTTACTGACAGTTTGGCCTGCTCCTCTTGTGAAAATTGCTCCAGTTCTCAAATCAAAGTTTATTTGTCACGTGCACCGAATACAACAGGTGTAGACCTTACAGTGAAATGCTTACTTACAGGCTCTAACCAATAGTGTAAAAAAGGTATTAGGTGAACAATAGGTAAGTAAAGAAATAAAACAACAGTAAAAAGACAGGCTATATACAGTAGCGAGGCTACATACAGACACCGGTTAGTCAGGCTGATTGAGGTAATATGTATATGTAGATATGGTTAAAGTGACTATGCATATATGATGAACAGAGAGTAGCAGTAGCGTAAAAGAGGGGTTGGTGGGTGGTGGGACACAATGCAGATAGCCCGGTTAGCCAATGTGCGGGAGCACTGGTTGGTCGGCCCAATTGAGGTAGTATGTGAATGAATGTATAGTTATAGTGGCTATGCATATATGATAAACAGAGTGTAGCAGCAGTGTAAAAGAGGGGTTGGGGTTGGGGGGGTGCACACAATGCAAATAGTCCAGGTAGCCATTTGATTACCTGTTCAGGAGTCTTATGGCTTGGGGGTAAAAACTGTTGAGAAGCCTTTTTGTCCTAGACTTGGCACTCTGGTACCGCTTGCCATGCGGTAGTAGAGAGAACAGTCTATGACTGGGGTGGCTGGGGTCTTTGACAATTTTTAGGGCCTTCCTCTGGTGTAGAGGTCCTGGATGGCAGGCAGCTTAGCCCCAGTGATGTACTGGGCCGTACGCACTACCCTCTGTAGTGCCTTGCGGTCAGAGGCCGAGCAATTGCCGTACCAGGCAGTGATGCAACCAGTCAGGATGATCTCGATGTTGCAGCTGTAGAACCCTTTGAGGATCTCAGGATCCATGCCAAATATTTTTAGTTTCCTGAGGGGGAATAGGCTTTGTCGTGCCCTCTTCACATGCCCTCTTTTCTCCCAGATTTGAAGGGTGCTTTCTCCCAACTGCTGTTTTCAGATCTCTCCCCAAGTTTTCAATGGGATCTAGATCTGGACTCATTGCTGGCGACTTCAGAACAGTCCAGTGTTTTGTCTTGAACCATTCCTGGGTGCTCTTTGAAGTGTGTATGGGGTCATTGTCCTGCTGGAAGACCCATGACCTTTGACAGAGACCAAGCTTTGTTACTGGGTCCGACATTGCGCTCCAAAATGCCTTGGTATTATCCTGATTTCATGATGCCATGTACATGTTCAAAGCACCCAGTGCCAGAGGCAGCAAAGCAACCCAAAACATGAACCTCCTCCATGTTTGACTGTAGGGAAGGTGTATTTTCTTTGAAGGCTTCATTTTTTGTTTTCTGTAAACATAGAGATGGTGTGTTTACCAAAAATCTAATTTGTTCTCATTTGTCCACAGGATAAGGATTTTGGCATGTTCAGGTGTGTTTTGGCAAATTGCAGTCAAGCTTTCTTATGTCTCTCTCTCAGCAGTTGGGTCCTCCTGGGTCTCCTACTTTATAACCCCAGTGAGATGGCGACGGAAGGTGCGAGTTGAAACTGTCGTACCTTGTGTCTGAAGGTCAGCTTGAATATGTGTGGCAGTTGATCGAGGAGCTTTCTCCACCATTCAAACAATCCTTCGCTTCTATCTTCCATCAAGTTCTCTCTGCTTGGCTACAGTGGCATGGGCCTTAAACTTCTTGATAACATTACGAATGGTGGAAACAGGAACATCAAGGTCTCTGGAGATGGACCTGTAGCCTTTAGATTTTTGATGCTTGGCTACAATCTTGTGTCTGACCTCCTCAGATAATACTCTGGTTTTCTTTCTTTTTTCCATGCTCATTGCGGTATATACAGTGACACAAAACAGGAGAATAAGTCCTTTTCTCTATTCAAACTGGTTGAATGAGTGATTTTCATATTGCAGGCACCTGCAACTCACGACATGTGAGTTCAATTCCAAAGTAAAGGAGAATCACCTGCTTGAAATCAAATTACTTCTGGGAGGTGCAAATTACATTTACATTTTAGTCATTTAGCAGACGCTCTTAATGAGAGCGACTTACAGTAGAGTGCATACATTTTACATACTGAGACAAGGATATCCCTACCGGCCAAACCCTCCCTAACCCGGACGACGCTATGCCAATTGTGCGTCGCCCCACGGACCTCCCGGTTGCGACAGAGCCTGGGTGCGAACCCAGCCCAGCCTGGGCGCGAACCCAGAGACTCTGGTGGCGCAGCAAGCACTGCGATGCAGTGCCCTAGACCACTGCACCACCCGGGAGGCCAATAATATTGTCTGGGCCATTTTAGGATTTCTTTGTGGAATAAGCTAACATTTAGAAAATTATTCCTATTTTTTTGTTTTGTTCAACTGCAACCAAAGACATACATATGTGGATACCAAAATATGTTTTAATTTCAACACAACAGTTTTATGGAAGAAATGGTGCAAAATTTGCAAGGGTGACAATATTTTTTCTAGGTACTCTTTGCTTGGTCCAGTCAGTGTGCCCCCTCTGCAAAATACCATTGATAGATCTTTTTGTAAATAATGATGATAAAATGTGGGATAAAAATGAAGAAATAACAAACCTGAGGGGGCACCTGACCTTGTGCCCCCTATGGACATGACATCACTAACTGTAATGACAAAGTCTCTCATCCAGAACACCACAGCACTAGAGATGGCGCTCTCAAGGTGATATTATTTAAAAGGAATCCCAGCTCCACTGCCGTTGTGCCTTTGACCAAGGCACATAACCCCAAAATGTCTCTAACTGCACTGCACCGCTGCTGACCCTGTTCCACATTGGTGTGTGTCTGCTGGTTAATTAAGGAAGAGAACGAATCTCTGTTTCTAACCAAATGGAAAATAAAGTATCTATTCTGTTCTATTCTCTTACACTTAATTGTTGTTCATCTTCAATAATTTCACAATACATACCTCTGATTTACAGTTCGAGACAGACTATCGAAAATTGCACAGAAAATAAACGGTTAATAGCACATGTTGTCCTGAGGTTCAGGACTGCGATGTCAGGCGCTTCTGAATCTAGCTGACGCCAGTGGAAGAGACCGGCAGGAGAAGCGCGCTCTTGTAGACTACAGAAGCCTCGCGGGAAAAGCAGATAATTCGTCCATTTACAGTTAATTCCGGATGCCTGTCTGAAGATGAAGGTGAGTGTTTCAAAAGAAATCTGCCATCATGTCTTTCTGTTACAAGAGTATTATTTGTCATAGATAGTGAAAGTAGCTTTAGAAGTAAACGAATGAGAGGTAACAAACCGAAGAGCTCAGCCTTTACCGTCGCCATATCCATTTCTGTTTGTGTTGCTAAGCAATAGCGCTGAATCCGTCTCTGCTACTAGTATTCTACTTTCGCAAACTGGTAGCCTACTTTTTGACTGTTCCGTTATTGAGTTGTTTTTTTGTTCAAAGAAACATCGCACAGCCTGGGTATAGTAGAAATATTGTAGTGAACTCAAACCAAAATGCAATGAGGAGTAAAATTATTATATGTAATTTAGATATGTTATTTTCTTTGAGCCTGGCAGAATGTCTTAATGTTTTTGGATAATTGATATGCTAGATTGTATGACATAGAGCAATTCCAAGGTAATGCTGAGACTTAGATTTTTCACTTTAAAATGTAGGCTGTGTCAAACCAAAAAAATATGATTGCAAAGTTACAGAAACCATACAACTCTATGCACAATGGACTACTTTTATGAATTACCACTGAACATTTTACCAAAGCACATTTACTTGAACAGTGCAGATGCAAAGTTTGGTAACAGAATGAAGATTTGTGCTGTTTGTTCTGTCATTCCATTACCAAACTTTGCATCTGCACTGCAAGAGCATTGTGAGGACTGCAGGGCATTTCTCTCAACCCAATGAAGCCAAGCAAGTTGCTGTTTCATTATTGTCTGTGAATGCTTGAGGAGAACTCGGCATTGAGAAGTGCTCAGCATTTGACACTGTCATTGGTGTGGAGTGGGTGAGATTCCAGGGATTAAGGCTTGCTGATGTTCACAGCAATCTTGCCCTCCTGGCACTGTCCTGACCTTGCAACTGCTGTTTTTTTTTTTACAGTGTCTGGGTTACTCGGGACCATGGAGCTGAGCAAACACAAGAGGATGATTACCGTCACCACAGTCACATGCATAGAGAAGACAGTTCTGGCCGAGAACAGAACAAACACAGACATAGACCCTAATGCTTAGTGAGGAAAGGTGCCGTATTGTCCTGTGCTGTACTGAGACTCAGCCAGCTACTGAGGTAGCATCTATGAATGCCATCTCAGGCCTGTGACACAGAGAAATTCCATTATTCATCTCCTGGCCACTGTGAGGCCAGGAAGGAGGGAGAATTATGAGTCAGAATGGAAGAGAAAAGAGAACTGTCACTCTGTAAATCCCTCAGCCTGTAAACTCACTGGGACATTTTTATTTTCTCTCTAATTTTCTGTATTTTGCATTTAAAATGACACTTTAAGTCGCAAAGACCTTTTGACTTTGTATTTTCTGCTGCCGTGTTTGAAGGAAGTCCTGCTGGGATCTGAGTTCAAGCCTGGGGTGTAATTGAAAAGGGAGTGCATCTAAGGCTGAGCCCTGTTCATTGTATTTTTTTACCCACCCCCTTATCTCAGCTGTCAAGAGGGAGGATTCTCTTATAAGTTACCCGAAGCCACAGAGACGGTGGTGGGAAAAGAGGGTGGGAGGAAGATAAAAGAGGGGTAAAAGGAACAGTGAGCTGAGTGTGAGGGAGTGTGTACACACATCCCAGAGACTGAGTGACTCCTGTAACCAAGGACAAAGGTAGCAACGCATCACAACGTCACTCTCGCCCACTGAACATTCTAAAGAAAGGGGAGGCGAGCACTCTGAATCAACAGTCTCCCATTATTCAGTGCTGAGCCCCTGGGGTTGGAGTGATTGCCCTGGAGTGCTGAAGTCTGGGCACATCTTGGCCACATCCAGAGTGGACTGCACTGAACAGAAGCCTGGTGGGTGGATGGAGTTCAATTCTCTACCAGAGTTTACTGTTCTCTTATTTCAGTGGTATAATTGCATTGCTTTCTTTAACTGGCCCATATTTGCATCTGTTTGACCAGCGAGGACTGAGGAGTAGACTGAGAGGGGTGTTCAGTGTGTGTCAAGGTGGAGCTGGAGGAGGCGTGGAGGAGTAACCCAAGGCAGTGAGGACAAAGGTACCCACCATGGGAAAATCAAACAGCAAGCTCAAGCAGGAGGTGGTGGAGGAACTCACCAGGAAGACCTACTGTGAGTGGCCTTTTTTTTAATGTTCTATCTTCTATCTATCTTTTTTCAACTGGACTGAGATAGGACGTGGATTGTATAAAATGCAAATATTTTATGTTGGGATAACAAAATCATTGTAACATGGATTAATAAATAACCTATACTAATACATGCCTATTTCAAAGCTTAGTGCTGGTGAATTTTCTAGTGCATTTTATGATGAGCAATATTGAATAAAATACTAAATGTGTACCTCATATGACCTGGTGTCCATGTAGCCTGTATAAAGACATCTAGGCTTCTGTTTCTCTTAATCCTCAGAAACAACAGCACAAATTAAAGGCCCAATGCAGCCGTTTTATATCAATATTAAATCATTTCTGAGTAACAATTAAGTACCCTACTGTAATAGATGAATATTAACATGTGCAAAAATAGCTTTTTTTAAAACAATTTCTCAAGCAAGAATTTTGCTATGACTGTCTGGGAGGGGTCTACGTGGGGAGGGAAAACTGGCAGAGAGGTTTGGAACCGCATGGTGATGTCACCATGGAAACTCCAGCCCATGCAAACCTGCTGATTAGAAGGTCCTGTGTAGATTGTATTTTTAACAAGAAACTATCAGGAAATAACACTGATCACATTTTTCACACTTTAACAGTATTTGTTTCATCAGCTGTTACAATATGATAAAACACATAGGAAAACAGAATTTTTACTGCCCTGGGCCTTTAAATGTCATCTCCTCTGTGGATATAGCCTAGGCTTCATATTTTTGGCTGGCATAAATATTTCTATGGTGTCACAAATTGTGATTAGTTCAGGTCTTTGGAAACAGTCCACTGGGAAGGAGAGATATATGAATATGCAGATGGAGTTAAGACTTTGGATCAGCAATCAAGCTGGTGGGGGTTTGCCAAAAGTGAGCAAATATGGGCTTGATGGAGCCATCATACATTGCCATTAGTGTATGCACATTTAGGCAAAGGTCTTCAAGTAGCAGGCGAAATAACACAATTTTCATTGTGTGCAATAGGTCACTTAGCCTAAGTCAGGCAAAGTGGACTGGAGGCATTTGCATCAATAACAAGATAATCACAATTATGTTAATTAGGATCTCTAATCACAGAATGAACATATCCACATACAGTTGAAGTCAGAAGTTAAAATACACCTTAGCCAAATACATTTAAACTGTTTTACACAATTCCTGACATTTAATCCTAGTAAAAATGTCCTGTCTTAGGTCAGTTAGGATCACCACTTTATTTTAAGAATGTGAAATGACAGAATAATAGTAGAGAGAATGATTTATTTCAGCTTTTATTTCTTTCATCACATTCCCAGTGGGTCAGAAGTTTACATACAACATTTTTTATAGGATTGAGGTCAGGACTTTGATGGCCATTCCAATACCTTCACTTTGTTGTCCTTAAGCCATTTTGCCACAACTTTGGAAGTATGCTTGGGGTCATTGTCTATTTGGAAGACCCATTTACGCCCAAGCTTCAACTTCCTGACTGATGTCTTGAGATGTTGCTTCAATGTATCCACATAATTTTCCTGCCTCATGATGCCATCTATTTTGTGAAGTGCGCCAGTCCCTCCTGCAGCAAAGCACCCCCACAACATGATGCTGTCACCCCCGTGCTGCACGGTTGGGATGGTGTTCTTTGGCTTGCAAGCTTCCCCCTTTTTCCTCCAAACATAACAATGGTCATTATGGCCAAACAGTCCTATTTTTGTTTCATCAGACCAGAGGACATTTCTCCAAAATGTACAGTCTTTGTCCCCATGTGCAGTTGCAAACCATAGTCTGGCTTTTTTATGGTGGTTTTGGAGCAGTGGCTTCTTTCAGGTTATGTCGATATAAGACTCGTTTTACTGTGGATATAGATACTTTTGTACCTGTTTCCCCCAGCATCTTCACAAGGTCCTTTGCTGTTCTTCTGGGATTGATTTGAACTTTTCGCACCAAAGGACGTTCATCTCTAGGAGACAGAATGCGTCTCCTTCCTGAGCGGTATGACGGCTGCGTGGTTCCATGGTGTGTATACTTGCGTACTATTGTTTGTACAGATGAACGTGGTACCGTCAGGTGTTTGGAAATTCCTCCCAAGGATGAACCAGAGTTGTGGAGGTCTACAATTTATTTTCTGAGGTCTTTTGGCTGATTTCTTTTGATTTTCCCATGATGTCAAGCAAATAAGCACTGAGTTTGAAGGTAGGCCTTGAAATACATCCACAGGTACACCTACAATTGACTCAAATTATGTCAATTAGCCTATCAGAAGCTTCTAAAGCCATGACATCGTTTTCTGGAATTTTCCAAGCTGTTTAAAGGCACAGTCAACTTAGTGTATGTAAACTTCTGACCCACTGGAATTGTGATACAGTGAAATAATCTGTCTGTAAACAATTGTTGGAAAAATTACTTGTCATGCACAAAGTAGATGTCCTAACCGACTTGCCAAAACTATAGTTTGTTAACAAGACATTTGTGGAGTGGTTGAAAAATGATTTTTAATGACTCCAACATAAGTGTATGTAAACTTCCGACTTCAACTGTAGCCATTTAAATGAAGCTGTCCATTTTGCAAATAAATATTGCTTTTTGTTCCTTCAGCATTTAGAAGACTAGAGTTGAAACTTTCCATTTGTGCTCACAGTATTGAGTCTAGTGGGGTGGTGGTTAGCTTGTAGCATTGCATGCCAGGTGTTGGGTGGGAGTTGACAGCCAATGGCTGCCTAATGACAGTTCTGTTCACACGGTGGGCTTCACCACACCACAACCAGGGAAGGCTGCTGTGGCAGGAGATTGAAGTGCTGAGGAAGATTGGACTTCGTGCTGGGATGGGCTGTTTGCTGCTCTCCTTTATCCAGCTCTCTCTTTTCTGTTTTCTCCTCTCTCTCTCCCTCCACATCCCCTAATTGCCCTATTTGAGCAGGGAATGGAACAGTATAATTAGGATCTCATCTCCTTAGCTTTGCACAGAGGGGCACCCAGCCTTTTCTCCCAGCATGCCCACTCCCTTACCCCGCTCTCGTCTAATTTAGACCCCTTATAATTTCTTCCCTCATTCCATCTCATTTTCTTTCTGATTCTTCTTCTCCCTCTCCTGTTGAGAGGCTTACATTTTCTTCCTCTGACTTATAAATCATATCCTTTCTTCCTTTCTCATCGGAAGTTGTTTTCAGTGATCAATTTTGAGCCCAGGAAGTTGTCGGCCTGTTTTCAGTGCCATAATAAAAGATTAAAAGAAGCTGGCTTACCCTACTGTCCTGTCCATGGCACACACCCAAATTAGAGGAGGAGCACCGTCTGTGCGTTAACAATTTCAGGATGCAGTTCTGGAGATTGTGTTTTTTTTGCATCTAAGGTAATTTGACAGCCAGTCAAGTAAATCTCATAAGCAACGTTTTTACTCCTATTGCCAACCTCACTTTGATCCAATGTCAAGTTTGAGACATTTTCTTTTGACACTTCAAAGTAAAAGCCTGTCTATAATTATACCAGTCTTACACGTTTGGTTGTGCGGGCAGAACGCAGAGATACTTCCTCTGCTTTCCTTCTTTTTCTATTAGCTATTTCAATTTGCCAATTTAACAAGCATTTAATATTGCATGTTATGGCTTAAAACATACCCATATTTTAATGTTAGGGGGCCTCAGTTTAGCCTACTGTACCTAAAACTAAACAAGCCTAAATGGTTTTCCAAATGACTGGTCTGATATCATATGGAAAGAGGAATCCCAGTCAAATAACTTGAGGATGTAATAGGTGTTTTTGTTAGCCGTCAGACTCAGCTCAGAGGTTGATACTGACAGAGTGCAAGCTGGATGTGAGTAGGCCTGCAGGGCAAATGAGCTGCTAGCCCTGGCCTCACTACTCTTCTCCCTCCTCATAGGCTGATTGTATTACTGCCCATTGCCTTTGACTGAGTTACATAATCAAACTTGATTAAATCTCAGCCATGGTGAATTGCCTAGATTTTTGGGCGGCATTGACTTTTGAGGCCAATTTAATGGCTTGCCTCACAGTCGTGAGATTGACTCTGTAATTTATGAATGTGTCACATGATAATTCTCTGTGAAGCGCTGAGCAAAGCAGGGATGTACATGTGGGCGTAGGGCGTAGGCTATACCCTCAGTAGAAATTGGTTGCATCGTGTCTCTTTACTGCTCTTATAGTAACTGCACCAGTCAGCCACAATACTGGACAATGATTCTAGGCTAATAAAAATATTGTAACTAGTCTGTTAAAACCTCTACGGGATCGGTGTCCCCCCTGCGGGATGGCTGAGCTAACGTGCACTAATGTGATTAGCATGACGTTGTAAGGAACAAGAATATTTCCCAGGACATAGACATGTCTTATATGGGCAGAAAGATCAAATGTAGCATAGTTTTGTTTGATAAAATCTATTTTTATATTCAAATGTAGGAACTGGGTTCTTGGGTACTTGGGTACTTGAAAATCTATCAATTAGGGCCTCCCGGTGGCGCAGTGGTCTAAGGCAACAGGGAATGGCAGGGAATGGATGCCACCCGTTAGATAAAATACGGAACGGAATTGTAATTGTATTTCACTGAAAGAATAAACGTTTTGTTTTCGAGATGATAGTTTCCAGATTCTACCATATTAATGACCTAAGGCTTGTATTTCTGTCTGTTATTATGTTATAATTAAGCTATACTGTTACACTGGCAATACTAAATTGCCTATAAGAACATCCAATAGTCAAAGGTATATGAAATACAAATCGTATAGAGAGAAATAGTCCTATAATTCCTATAATAACTACAACCTAAAACTTCTTACCTGGGAATATTGAAGACTCATGTTAAAAGGAACCACCAGCTATCATATGTTCTCATGTTCTGAGCAAGGAACTTAAACGTTAGCTTTCTTACATGGCACATATTGCACTTTTACTTTCTTCTCCAACACTTTGTTTTTGCATTATTTAAACCAAATTGAACATGTTTCATTATTTATTTGAGGCTAAATTGATTTTATTGATGTATTATATTAAGTTAAAAAATCGGCCGATTAATCGGTATCGGCTTTTTTTGGTCCTCCCGTATTGGTATCGGCGTTGAAAAATCATAATCGGTCGACCTCTACTCTATATATCATCAAAGTGTGTCATTGGTAATCCCAAATGGCTTGTATAATACAACAATTACTGATCTTAATGCAATTGACAAAAATAACCCTTATTTCAGTATAGATATAAGTCCTGTAATTACATGCATGTATATTTTAAAAAGTCAAAAGTGGACACATTTTATTTTTACAATTTATCCAAGGTCTTTACAGGTAATATTGGTTTGATTGTTATATTAAGACGTGGATATTTTTGGTTATAAGGTATTTTAGATGTATATCTGGGTTGAATAAGATCCTATGGGCAAACAGCATAACACAATATGAGATATGGACCAAAAACTTGGGATATCCAACAACAATATAGATAAGTGTGAAAACAGGTACACATGTCAAAATGGAGGATATCCTCCTTTAATTAGTGGGGTTGATCTTTGCTGGAACACAAACTGTCGATAATGGCGTAAAGAAAATTAAATGGAGTTTATACACCCCATATTTCTTGTTTTTTTTAATTGTGAAATTAGAATGGTATTTGAAGAAAACCAGATCAAAGTATTATGACCAACGTATGAAAAATGACTTGCTTCTACATTGATATCATTTAATCATAAAGTTTCTGGTCCACTCCCCCATGTCAAACACTTAGATTCATTATTGAGGGGACAAGGTGACATTACCTTAACTCTCATTTAAATACACCAATGGTAACATGATATCCTCTTACTTAATTGAAATAAGTACTGCCTTGTAACCAACATCGGAGAAAACGTGTTTCAAGAGGGGCGTGGTTTATATAGCTAGATAGCTACTCTACACGTGCCAAAATTTGACTGTAGGATGTCAGCAAAACTCTATTAATCTATGGCAAAGATACTTACAATAAGCTCCCTGCCAACTCAGCCTGTCTTTTCAAACTTCCTGGTAGTTAGCCATGAGAGAAAAAGTACTTTTTAGAATGACTGTTCAGGACCTTCCGATTTAAGTAGTGGTCCTAGTAAATAAAGAAAGTTACCAACACAGCACATCCAAATGAAGGTTCTCATTGCCGAAACAGACCTAAAAATGGTGTGGTAATGAGAAATTGGTGTTTCGGTAATGTTACCTCCTAAACTCAATCTGCAAATAATATAAAACAGATTATTATGAGTCAGCAAACAATTGACCACATGACATCACTAAAGCCCATTCATGCCACCATGTTAACCCTGTTAATGTTTCTCTGACTTTTCTCCAATTTGAGATTTTTTGCCATTTTGATAATGAAAAGGCCAAGTGGGGTAAAGGGGTTGTTTGAGAATAAGAACCTCATTCTGAAGGCATATAAGTGAATAAATTCACTTCTGCTTACCTAAGGACTACTCCTCTAGATGATGCATCATGGGTGATTAACATTTTTATTCAAAAACTGGTTGGAGTTTTTATGGGAACTTGAAAGTGTTGAGACACATCCACAGAGTGTTTTTATAAATATTATAGTTTGATGTAAACTAGTATTCAATTTTTATGATTTATAGAAAAACTAAAGCAACATATTTTGTGTTTTATTCAAACAAGTTAGGTTTTTCTACAATGAAATTGTCACCAGATCTCAACCCAATTGAACACATTCTAGAGCGGTGCCTGAGAAACCTTTTTTCACCACCATCATCAACAAAACACCAAATTATGGAATATTTCATGGAAGAATGGTGTCGCATTCCTCCAATAGAGTTCCAGACACTAGTAGAATATTTGCCAAGGTTTATTGAAGCAACACCGTTTCCTTTATTTTGGCAGTTACCTGTATTTATTAACCTGTTTGGGCTGCAAGCCCTTCACCGGTACACTTATGACAACATCCAGCTCAGGTGCAGGGCGCGAAATTCAAAATCTATTTTTTTTTAAATATTTAACTTTCACACATTAACAAGTCCAATACAGCATTTGAAAGATAAACATCTTGTCAATCCAGCCAACATGTCCGATTTTTTAAATGTTTTACAGAGAAAACACCACATATATTTATGTTAGCTCACCACCAAATAAAAAAGTGGACAGACAAGTGGGAGCAGCACAAGTATGATTCAAGTAGCATGCACAAGCCAACCTAACTAACCTAGAACCAACCTAAACAACCTAGAAAAAACTACCTCAGATGACAGTCCTATAACATGTTACACAATAAATCTATGTTTTGTTCATAAAATGTGCATATTTTAGCTATAAATCAGTTTTACATTACTGCTCCCATCATAGCTACAGTCTGAAATCGCACGGGAGTAGCCAGAGAAAATACAGACACCAACGTCAACTACTAATTACACCTCATAAAACATTTCAGAAAATATATGGTGGATAGCTAATGAAAGACAAAGAACTTGTGAATAGAGCCAATATTTCCGATTTTTGAAGTGTTTTACAGCGAAAACACAATATATCGTTATATTAGCTTACTACATTAGCTAGCATACGGCAGCATTGATTCTAGTCAAACGCTAGCATAGCACAGTTCGACAGATATATGAAAAAGCATCCCAAATTGGGTCCTTATCTTTGTTGATATTCCATCAGAATGTTGTAAAGGGGTCCATTGTCCAGTACAGTCTTTAGTTGGGTTCCAGAACGAACTATTTCCCTCTTGTATTAGCAAGCACACTGGCCGTGCGGCGCTAATCTCTCTTTCTTCAAACAATTCTTGCGTCACATCACGTCTAAAGTCCAGAATAAATTTCAATAATATAATTAAACTATATTGAAAAAACATACTTTAGGATGATTTTGTGACATGTATCAAATAATATCGTAGCCAGAGCTCATATTCACCTTTAACGAGCGTCTTCCATGAGCCGAGTCCATTTTCTACTTCGTGCCCAGAATTTTTTTTGAAGTGCGCAGGTCTCACTCCAAGATGTTGTGTTCAGCCCCTGGAAGAGATATTCAACTGCTTTCTTCTCTCACTTCCGCATTACACCCAGATGAAGGCGTATGATGTGTTTCTACGGTCCTAAGTGACATGACCTTTTATAGACACGCTCTTAAAGAGAGACATCGCATTTGGAAATCTCAATTCCGGATAGGAAATGGGCTGTAAAAATAGTTCTGTTCCACTTAGAGAAATAATTCAAACGTTTTTAGAAACTAGAGACTGTTTTCTATCCAATAGTAGTAAATATATGCATATTGTAAGATCAAAAATTTCTTAAGAGGCCGTTTGAAAATGTGCACATATTTTCCAGTTTTTTCAATATTCACCCTGCAGCCATAAATTAAGCAAAACACCCAAGAAAACAACACTGCATCAGGCAATGTAAATAAATAGCCTATCCTTTGCTCTACATGACAAGCCTCATTAAAATGTTGAATTAACTACTTAGTGGTGAAATGGCACTGTCTAGGTTACTGTTGAATGAAAGAGGAAAATTAAGAGAACGGTTTCTTTTTTTTTTGGTCTTTAAAATTAGGCAAATCTTTTCCCAAATGATATTTGTTTGAGCGTGTAGGAGGAAAGGCGGACACCTACTCTCAATTATATCATCCCTCTTTCCACTGGGAACTCATTCACTCACTGGCATGAGCTTGTACTTGAAGGTTTCAGGTATGCCTAGACATGACCTTTGCACATTCACTGTGCAAGGTTCAGGTAATATGATAGTTGTGACTATTAAAACCTATGAATTATTCCCTCCACAGACTGGATAAAGTCTTGCAGGATTCTATATATGAGTTTTTTTTTTATCCAACCAAGATTATGGTGACAACAACATTATGACCTGTGGCAGAGGGAACAGCAAAATATAGCCCATGAAAATGTAGTTTGTTGTATTGTGTGTAGTGTCTTAACCTTAAGTAGCATCCTGTGTAGAGAAAGCTACCTGTCTGTCCGAAGAACCACTGCTATGAGCAGTGCACCTTCAGAACGCCGTCACAGGACCACCAGGTTTTCAGCCCTTGTTTTAGAGAGTATGCCCCAGGGTACAGATTGTGAAAGGAGAACCATGAGGGAGTGGTTGATTAGATACTGGCAGGTAATAACGCTGCTTGTGTGGGCATGATAACATGTCTCGTTACCCAAGCCACTCACCTTCCTGCTGGGTGACCTCTCTCTCTCACACAAAGTGCTAAATTGACCTTTGAAATAATAATAATGATGTGGTCCTTGGGAGCAATACAGCAGATTAGTGAATTCCATAGCTTCAGGTGTGATGAATAATTTGGTTTGTTAACAATATGTATGGAATAACACATTATTCCTCAGGGTGGTTACAAATTGAGAAACCCCAGTGCAATCATAATTTAAATAGACAGCACTATTAATAATATGCTTTCAAGCCAGATATACTGTCAGCCCAACCTGTACAGTCATGGGAATCAGTGATTTTCAACTGCCAATGGATTTGCCAAGTCATCTTAATGGTCTGATGCATAGTACATTAGTTTGTCTCTTGCTAAAAACAGTTTGTTTTTTTCTTACAGTTACAGAGAAAGAGGTGCAACAGTGGTAAGTACATCCTTTTAAATGACCCTCCAAATCTCCTTCTCCTGCTCTACCCTTTTTTTACCCCTCTACTCCCAAAACTATCTAACCTATGCATTGCCCCTAGTCCTCAAATAGACTCAAATAGAACTGTAGCTGCCCATGTGGGTGAGATGAGTCACTGTGTGACTGAGTCACCTGCAACATGTGCTGTCTACTACATTTGGCAGATGTTCTTGTGTTCATGCCAGGTGCACCAGGGGCCAGCTAAAGGCTGACTGCAGTCTACAGGGTCACTGTAACTGGTCTGAACCTGGAGAGTAGGTCTGCTGCTCTGGGGGCTGAGAGCAGTGACTAGGGTGTGAGCTGGCTGGGCTGGTGGCTAGGAGCTTCCTGAGTTGTTGACTCATGTCTGACTGATGCTCCAACTCTGCAGCTGGGTATTAAGGCTTTTCTACAGAGGGAGTATTTCACTTTATATAGCCCTCTGATTAAATCCTCAATTTGATAGATCTTTGACACACAGATATTGCTTCTGAGGTGAAATCCATGGGAAAAGTATTTAAGCAGGCTAGATAGTATAGTTCTACTGCAAAGTTAATTTCTCACACATTGCCTTGGAGACAGATGAGTTCTGAAAATAGAATGACTTTGAAGCCTGATAATAGTGAGACAGAGTGACTTTGGAGTCTGTCTGATAACACTGATACAAACACCTCCGTGATCTAATCCCTGCGCCTCCCGGGGCTATTTTCAAGAGGGACTTCTGATAACAAAACAAAATCGCAAGGTGCAAAGAGCATTCTACACACTTTTGTGTTACTTTAGCTCATAGCATTCCCCCCGTGAGATTGTGGGTGTATCACCAGATTGCACCTTAAATGTGTTTCAGAGAGGGTAGCCGTATTACCATGTATTGCTCTCTGGCCTCCCTCTACTCTCAGACTGCACATAACCTACTGGCTTTGTGATTAAATAGGCCTACATGAACACATACACCTCTCAAACCAGCCATGTCACAGATTTCCTACAGAGTCAGGGATTGGTGATATTGTTGATGAAGTCAAATCAAAGTTTATTGGTCGCATGCACAGTTAAGCAGATTGTCACAAATACGCAGGGAGTCAGGAAGCAGGTGCAGATGGGGAGTTTAATAACAATGATGAAAGGCAAATTAACAAAACAGGAGATGCGTACTGAACATGAAAGCAAACCAATGCTGCCTGATGACTGAGGCTACTGAGGGCCAAATAAAGGGAGAGTAATCAAGGTGATGATGAAGTCCAGGTGTGCGTAATGATGGGGAGCAGGTGTGTGTAAGGATGGTTGCCAGCACCGGGGTTAGTAGACCGGCGACGTCGAGCGCTGGAGTAGGCGTGACATGTTATAGCGGGAGCAGCAAAATGCTTGTTACTAGCTCCTAACAATGCAGTAAAATGTCAAACAAGTACACATATAATAAAAAATTTCAATAAAAACTAACGATCACCCCAATTAAATATAATATATACTGAGTGTACAAAACATTATGAACATCTGCTCGTTCCATGACAGACTGACCAGGTGAATCCAGGTAAAAGCTATGATCCCTTATTGATGTCACTTGTTAAATCCACTTT
Source organism: Salvelinus fontinalis (assembly GCF_029448725.1). NCBI lineage: Eukaryota > Metazoa > Chordata > Actinopteri > Salmoniformes > Salmonidae > Salvelinus > Salvelinus fontinalis. The sequence continues at coordinate 14,440,592 of NC_074692.1, forward strand.
AATCAGTGTAGATGAAAGGGAGGAAAAAGGTTAAAGAATGATTTTTAAGCCTTGAGACAATTGAGACATGGATTATGTATGTGTGCCATTCAGAGGGTGAATGGGCAAGACAAAAGATTTAAGTGCCTTTGAACGGGGTATGGTAGCAGGCACTGGTTTGTGTCAAGAACTGCAACGCTGCTGGGTTTTTCACGCTCAACAGTTTCCAGTGTGTATCAAGAATGGTCCGCCACTCAAAGGACATCCAGCCAACTTGACACAGCTATGGGAAGCATTGGAGTCAAAATGGGCCAGCATCTCTATGGAACGCTTGAGACACCTTGTAGAGGCCATGCCCCGATGAATTGAGGCTGTTCTGAGGGAAAAAAGGGGGGTGCAAGTCAATATTAGGAAGCCCAGTCCAAGCTCTTCTCTGTCTTGGCAATCCAATGGTGGAACCAGCTTCCCGCTGAAGCTAGGACAGCAGAGTCCCTGCCCATCTTCCGAAATCACCTGAAACCCTACCTCTTCAAATAGTATCTTAAATAATACCCCTCCTTACCTCGATCCTTACCTCGACCCCCCCAAAATAAATCAATAAAATATCATTCCTGAAGCAACATTTGCACTTGACTGCCCCTTTTCTAGCTCTGACTTTGCTGAGAACTACTTTATTGGGGAAAAGTGTACTTACTATGCATGTGATATGTCGCTCTGGATAAGAGCGTCTGCTAAATGACTTAATGTAATGTAAATGTGATATGTGGTTGTTCCACCTAGTTGTCTTAAGATGAATGCACTAGCTGTAAGTCACTCTGGATAAGAGAGCCTGCTAAATGACTAAAATGTAAAAATGAAACAATGGAGGTGTCACAAGGGTACTTGTGTCGCATGACACTTTTATTCTGAACTTTTGCCTGACAAGCTGTGAAAATTGCAAGTAAACAGTGAATTAAAATATTTTGTTAGGTCGCTAAACCATTCTGTTTCCCGAGTGACGCTGCGGTCTAATGTACTGCATCTCAGTGCTAGAGGCGTCACTACAGACCCTGGTTCGATTCCAGTCTGTATCACATGATTGGGAGTCCCATAGGGCGGCTCACAATTGGCCCAGCGCTGTCCTGGTTAGTGTTCGGCCCGGGGTAGGCCGTCATTGTAAATAAGAATTTGTTCTTACTGACTTGCCTAGTTAAATAACAGTTACAAAAAATTGCAATCACATTGCTGGACATGTTATGATACCCACTTTTTCTCCTTCTGGTAGGTCCCGGCATCCGATCATGACCAGGGGATCAGTCTGGCACCCAACTGTGCACTTTGTCTAACAGAAAAACAGGGTCAACAATTGTCATCATCCCTCAATTATAAACATAGCTCGAGAAATAACAAACTTGTTTGGAAGCTAATTCTATGCTTTTGTTAGGAGAATGAAGTTCTCATGTCCTTTAACCAATTAAATTAAATTACTCAGTCTGCTATATCAGGATTTGTAGGATACTGATAGAAATAAAAACAGACAGAGGCCCAGTCTACAATAGTCAAATGTTTATTTACGGGAACGTTCTGCCTATCATTTCCTGTACATTGGTTTATATACCTCACATTTCGTCATAAATGTCCCTCCTCCTCTCAGAAACAATGACAATATAGTTCACAAGTCTTCTTCTCACGCGTTGTCTGACACCTGTTATACAATCTACTACAAGCCCAAGGTCTCTCCCCTCCCTGGGTGGGGACAGAATGTCCTGTAAGGAACACAGTAGTAGAGCTTGTCTGTCGATAGCTCCTCTTATCTCATACATTGTCTCACACTTGCACCCTGCTTACATACTAAAAAGGAACAAAAAGTCATTTTTTGTACACACATCAGATTTATAGATGTATGATTCTAATAAATTTCATACAATCATACAATGACAGGGTAGTTTTAGTTATAGTTCTACGTTAAATGTATACAGAATTTAGTCATTATTCATAAAAATCCCATAACAGCTTTACAGATGTTGACTGATTGGCTCCAGATTCGATTCAGGCCGGTGACACCATACAACCTACTGTGACATGTTTTGTCCAGCCCTGGGTTGGTTTGAGTTGGTTGCTGCTAGTTAGTACACTGCTGTAGTCAGACATGAGTTGTTAGCTAGTACTACCATAGGTCCATCCAATATTTATTTGTGTCCTAGTCATGGGTTGCACCTTGGAGGCTAATGTGACTGTTTCATCTAAATTACATTAATTTACAGTGGCATGGAAATACGATGACATTGCTAGTAGGCAAATAGGCAAATAATTAGTAGCAAATAACTTTGCCATATTATGTCGTCAAATTTACTTTAGAGTGATAATAATGTTGCCATTACTGTTACTAGCAAAGTTCGTCAAAAATAGCTAGCAATGCTAATGTTAGCTAGCTAAAAACAAAAACAAAATGGTGGTCCCTTCAATCTTAGTTGGCTGGCTAAAGTGATATTGCATCTAAAGTCACATCACAATCATGACAAAACGTCCTACTAATTATATGCCTTGTTTGAAATGGTATCGTGTTTCCAAGCCAAATCCGAGTTGTATTGAGGTAGACTAACGTTATCTAGCTAACAGTGATAATGATTATCAAATATACATAACCGGCAGTCTATGGCCTAGCTAGTTACTACCGGTATACTCACCACTGGGCTCCTTTCGCAGAGCATGCAAACCATTTGGATGTGCATCCTGCTGGAAGCATGCATTGCATAGTTAATCTGTATAGGGCTTTTCAGTCTAAAACATATGTGATCCTTTGAACGCATTGGGGCGATGAAACAACGGAGCCACATTGAATGAAGGGAAGCGAAGTGGGCAGAGGGGCGATTTGCACGTGGAGCTTGGCAAAAGAGGGCATGATTTGTTTACATAATTGTAATCCAAACCCAACCTACTTTTACTTGTTGTGACGCACTGAGGTTCCAAACTCCGTTTCAGACGAGACTGACTTTATGACCAAAATGATCCTCTTTACACTTTGTAGTCAATATTGACACTAGAATACATGTTACATGTACATTTCCTCTGCCATGCAATGCTATAACACAGTCAACTCATCTCAAAGCAAAATAATGATGGAGCTGCCTGATTATTCAGTTTTTATTTTTCTAGTAAATTAGTGGATGAAAGATAAATAGTTGCATACATCTTACCCCCAGGCTAGATCTAGCTATACAACATATGATGATTTACTGTAGCCTATAGCACTTTGTAAATGCTGCCTTTCCCTCACGTGCCAGGTCTTTAACATGATTTCATCTGCCTTGGCTTTGTGTCAAAACCTGATCCTTGTACGAGAGAGAGAGAAGTCAGTGCCTCGTGAGCCAGTCAATCAGTGTGTTGATGCTCTACCCTCTCTGATAGGGTCAGGGAGCAAGGGCTCATCCACATCTCTTTCCACACGCAGCAGAAAGACAACGCTCGGCTGGCTGCTTCAGCACGTGGCTACAGAGTCAGCCAGTCTCAGGGGCTGCCTGGGTGCACTGGGGCAGAATAACACCCTGGCTGTGCACTCCATCCAAGTCAGTCAGCCTTCCATCCATTCTTTTACATAAAACGTTGCATGACTCCTCAATGGAAGATCAGCCGCAATCACCATGGTTGAGTGTGAAAGATGAGAGGCAATTTAAACAGGGGAAATGCAAGATGGTGTGTAATTAGTGGAGAAGCCACGGACAGACATAGAATAAATAGCAAGGTTAGATAAATAGACTCTTAAAAACGACCCTAGGCACCACATTGACTAGGGTTTCACTCTTTTGGCATAGAGGAACTACATCACTGCCTAAGTCGATAAGAAAAAAAAGAATACATCTGGGGGCTCTCCCAAAAAATCTCGAGGCAGACCTGCAAGAATGCCGCGATTGAAAATCAAAGTTTGCAAGCAAAGCCTTTGCAGTGGTTTTAGTTAAGGTAGTTGATGCAAACTAGCCACTTGCGAAATGCACTTATTAAAAATAACCTCTCCATCTTGCTAGCTACTATTTAGTATTTTGTTCAAGCAGATAAAGTAGTGACGTAGGCAGTGGCGTAGTTCCTCTATGCCTAAAGAGTCCGTCATTGAAACCAGACCCTAGTCACTGTGTTGCCTACGGTCGGGTTTTCGAAACTCTTAGATAAATGCTGGTACTGTTAAATGTCTCCTTCATATTGATCAATGCTAATCTATTCAGGGGGAAATGTCATTAGCATGCTTAGTGCTCACCTGCAATCAATAACACAGGGACATAGCTGAGTATCCCTGCCAACTGGACAACAACAAGGGAAAATAGCTAAATAGCCTTGTCCACAACACTGTTTATAGCCATCCACCATGATGACAGATTACAGCGTGTTGGTAGAAAGCTGCCAGTCATGTAAAGTATATCCCCAGGTTGCCTCTCTAACTATGACATAAAGTCACTGGTCTACTGGTTTAGGCTATTTTCATGTGAGTAAGCACAATTATCCTGAAAGGCCTGGGAGCTAGGCTACATGTCCATACACAACTGCACATATGCTAGTGAGTTAGCCAGGGTCACATCAAACTAGAGAAAGATGCTTCACATTTATTTAGATTGGGATCATCCTGCCCAATTACAAGTCAATGGTTACTAAGCAACTGATTGAATCTAAAGGCCTGTTTGTTTTTGCACTAGCCTGTTTTTGCATGAGTTCCCCAATGAATATACAGTACTGAAACGATTTCCCTCTCACAGAGACAATGGGAATTTCACAAATGAGTCAGACATAATCAATTTCACTTGAAATGGGTCATATTGGGATTATGATGTGCTTTGTATTACCTGCCCCCTGAACGGCAATTAGACTTGATTACTCATTGTTCTTCAATGGGCTTTCGTTTCCTCTGCATATCTCCACATCCGGATATGCAAATAGGAGGATTATGGCCTTCTCTTCAAAATTTTCTCAGCCCATCTTTAGAGATTCTCTGTGCACGTCTGTCCTATTCTAGGTTATGCAGGAGTGTGTTTTATCTGCGAGGCAGATTAAAACTATGAGTTTCAGAGTGAGGAGCCAAAGGAAGGAGTGAGTGTAGGGAGGATCTGTCCTTGCTTTGTTCTTCATTCCTCTCAGTCTGGCCTTCATTACAGCAGATCCTCATCAGGACCGGTCTGTGTCTGTTGTCATCACACAGAGACATGGGAAGTTATGGGAACTCACAAAAGACCTGTCTACCTCTGAACATGACTGTCTAACACTGGGTCAGACGTCATGTGGATGCACATTTTAGTCCACCAAACTGATAATACCCCCATGCTTTAACCAGAGAGCGATGGAGAGAGAAATATACACTTATCTCGTTAAACTAGCCTGCCCATCTCTGATTCCTTCTTCGAATCTCCCTCTCCGTCTCCCTCTCTGTACAGACCCATTAAAGGCTTGTTATTTTACTCTGATAACACTGTTTCTTTATTGAGTTGTACAACGAGACTGTCTACCTTTGAGTGACGAGGCTTGAAATTGGTTCTATAAATAGCTGTGGTGTTATGTCATTCTGGACATATCATCTCATCTCTAGAGGCTAGAAGCTCACAGATTGATTGATAATTTATGCACATTATCAAAAGACAAGAAAGCAATTTGATTTTAATTAAACTCCCTCTGCCTATTATATTTGATTAGAGACATTATCTTATCTGCTAGCAAGATAAATAGCTTTGGGTTAAACCTTTTTATACAACATGCTGTTTTAAACTAGATCAATGCTGCTTGCCTGTGAAGAGCTGTGTCTGAAGCTCAGTGTTATTGAACAATTTCATATTATATTCAATAGGCTAATTGTATCCCTATCATGTTAACTTTCTCTTGTGTTCTCTTTGCCTTCCTCTCTCATCATCATCATCATCTCCTGCAGGTACAAAGGCTTTATAAAGGACTGTCCAAGTGGTCAGCTGGATGCTGTGGGCTTTCAAAAGATCTACAAGCAGTTTTTCCCCTTTGGTGACCCCACCAAGTTTGCTTCTTTTGTCTTCAACGTCTTTGATGAAAACAAGGTTTAAATGTTTTTATTATTTGTACCTCCATACAATTACATGTGCTTTTTCTGTGATTTTAATTACATTTTCAGTCACTGTCATGTTAGGGGAGTAAATGCTTACATACTGTATAGTAAAAAGGTTTAGGATGCTGTTTCTGGTAGATGGGTGAGATTACTCTGTGATGATCTAACAGTTTCCAGTCTCTGTGGTGCCTTGAGGGTCATAGCACTGTGTAACGGTCTCTAATCAGAAGTGGAATCTGAGCGCAGAAAGGGTCCCTTTTGTGGGATCAATCAGAGGTGAGATGGGTTGACAAAGCACATGTCAGAGATTCCTGGAAATGAGAGGGAAATGGACTTTGAACAAAGGTTTTTGTGATTCACAACAAGGCATTGCAATTCTTGTTTCATCCCCATGGTCTGTAGGCTTTGTGAGGAACCCCAAACGTTGTATGTGTGTGGCTTGTTAATGGAACATGCTAGCGCAGCCTGGCATTATGTTATCAATATTCTATATTAATCATTCATAAAGCAGCATCCTCGTTTAGTTATCAAGGTCATCTGTTGTGTTGTTAAGAGCAGCCCTCACAGGCTGGTCGATGACCCCTGGCGGCCATAGCCACACACTGGTTCGGATGTTTATTATGAGTTTAATTTGTGCTAAGCACCCTGTAGTTAGAGAGAATGCATTGGTTCTAATAGTATTTGTAATCAGTGTAATTTTTCAGTTCAATGTCTGTTTTACAACAGCTGGCTGGCCGGCTGGTCCCTTGTCTGGTGGAGATAGAATCAGTCTGAGAGTCTGTAAAATGCTGTTGTTGTGTCTCAGATCCCATATCTCTCCTTTAGCTGGCCTGGCTCAGGTCTGGGGTATATAACCTATGATGTAATTTTGCCTACAACAATATCTCATGAAAATCAGAAAAGGTCTACTGGTATCTTGAAAATAAATATTTTGTTCCCCTCTTCTCACTATCATGTAGTAGCAGGCATTGCTCTGTATTGTATGTAATCACAAGCGCATACAGTCAGGATGCTCGCTGCATTTTGGCCAATTTTTGGCAAATATCAAACAGATTGTTTCGCAATTTTCCAAAATACAATCACGGGAAAAACAAAGCAAATGGTTTCTGTTGCAAATAGTAGATTCTAATCCGTCTGTAAAGTTGAAAGAAACAGATGTAGGCTTCACAAGCAGTGACGATGAGGATCACCCCAGACGCTCAGAGGCCAGCTCCTCACAAGATTTTTTAGATCAGGAAGAGGAGTCACGCAGGTTCCTCAACAAGAGAGGGAGAGGACGCGGAAGAGGCCAACACGGAGGGGGAGGAAGAAATCAAGACTATCCAACCACACGGAGCAGGACCAGAACAAGGCTGTGATCAACATTTCTGGAGAACCTCTTTCTGATGATTGCATAAGGGTCTTGTCTAAAGGACTGTCCTTTGCCCCCACATATTCAACTAATGAATTTAATACAAAGATTGACCTATTTCGTTTCTACAGGAATCTACATCTGAAGGCCTGGTACAGGCAAAACATCTCTCCAACTACAGACACCAGTGTCTCAGGTCAGGCAGTTTCTGTTCCCTCTAACACCTTTTAAGCCCAAGTCCACTTTTTGTCCCATCGTCCAGAATGCCACACTAAATACATTTGCCAAGAAAGTGAATTTTGATGTGGAGAATCTGTTTAAGGGTAAAATTGACTCCAACCAAACACGACGTAATCTTTCTAAGACAGAGCGGGATGCAGTTGAATCATTGTCTAAAAAGAAACAGATTGTGGTTAAAAAAGCAGACAAAGGTGGCGCTACAGTAGTGTGGAGTAAAGACAAATATGTGACAGAAGTCTACCGTCAATTAGACAATGTTGAATTCTACCAATCTCTTACCTTCAACCCTACAGAGGACCTAAAAACTGAATTGAAAGGGATCCTCACAGAAGCTAAGGAGAATGGCTACATTTCAGACAATGAGTTCAAATTTCTTTTCAACTGCAGTCCGCATATGGCTTCTTTTTACCTTCTTCCAAAAGTCCACAAAAATCTTAAACCCCCAGGCAGACCAGTCATTAGTGGTAATGAAAGTCTGACAGAGCCCATCTCTAAGTACATTGATTACTTTAAGAATTTTCTGACGTCACTCCCAGCCTATCTTCAAGATACCACAGATGTGTTGAACAAAATGAAGGAATTGAACAATATAGGTACAGCTTCCTTTTTAGTCACCATGGATGTGGAGTCTCTATACACCACCATTGAGCATGAACAAGGTTTGGCAGCTATGCACCATTTCTTCAGTATCTGACCTGAAACTGAGATGCCTCTTACAGAATTCATTGTCTCACTGACTGAATGGACTCTTAATCATAACATCTTTATCTTTCAGGACCATATTTTTAAACAGGTCAAAGGATGTGCCGTGGGAGCTTGCTACAGCCCTTCCTATGCTGGTTTGTACTTGGGTAAATGGGAAAATGACTTCATTTTGGATCCTTCTATAACCATTTCTTTGACCGGATTATATGGTGGGGACGCTATATTGATGATGTTTGCCTGTTTTGGTCCGGCTCAGAAGATTAACTTATTTCCTTCCACCAATACTTTAACAGCATTAACCCTAACATCAAACTAACTATGGAGTACAGCAAGGATAACATTCATTTTTTGGACCTCGACATTAGTAAAAATGACCGGTTGTTTGCACACATCAATCTTTAGGAAGCCTACAGATGGGAATACCATTCTGAGGGCAGACAGCTTTCACCCCAAAAGGCTAAATGAGAATATTCCATATGGCCAATTCCAAAGAGTCCGCAGAATTTGCGATCAGGAAACAGACTACAGTGTCAAATCTGCTGAATTGGAGAATCGCTTCTTGAATCGGGGCTAGGTCCTGAAAGATGCCGGTATAAGGGCTGGATTACTTGACAGAGAGAACTTGTTGCGAAGGGGAGTGCCTCGTGATACATCAGAGAGAGTGTATTTTGTTACAAAATACAGCACTGAAGCAGAGAACATTAAAATAATAATTAAAAATAATTGGGTAATCATCCAAAGTGATACGCTATTACGCCAAGTCTTTCCTGAGCCACCAGTCATAAGCTTTAAGAGATGTCCTACCCTAAATGACAAATTAGTTCACAGTTATCTTCCATCTCTCAAAAAACTTGGCTTGACCACAAACCCAAGGGCTCTTTTAAATGTAACCAGTGCAACCATTGCAGTAATATTGCACAGAAGAAGTATTTTGTTGACACAGCTTCCAAAATGGAGTATTACGTCAAGCATTTCATTAACTGTAAAACCACTCATGTCATCTATAGATTGGAATGTCCACAGTGCAAGGTGTTCTACATTGAACGGACAAAGAGACGCCTTCAAGACCGCTTAGCGGAACACAATGAAGACTACCCCATGGCAAGGCACTACACGTCCCTACACCATGGCAACCCTGCCTCATTTACATTACATTTAAGTCATTTAGCAGACGCTCTTATCCAGAGCGACTTACAAATTGGTGCATTCACCTTATGATATCCAGTGGAACAACCACTTTACAATAGTACATCTAAATCTTTTAAGGGGGGGGGGGGTTAGAAGGATTACTTTATCCTATCCTAGGTATTCCTTAAAGAGGTGGGGTCTCAGGTGTCTCCGGAAGGTGGTGATTGACTCCACTGACCTGGCGTCGTGAGGGAGTTTGTTCCACCATTGGGGTGCCAGAGCAGCGAACAGTTTTGACTGGGCTGAGCGTGAACTGTACTTCCTCAGAGGTACGGAGGCGAGCAGGCCAGAGGTGGATGAACGCAGTGCCCTTGTTTGGGTGTAGGGCCTGATCAGAGCCTGAAGGTACGGAGGTGCCGTTCCCCTCACAGCTCCGTAGGCAAGCACCATGGTCTTGTAGCGGATGCGAGCTTCAACTGGAAGCCAGTGGAGAGAGCGGAGGAGCGGGGTGACGTGAGAGAACTTGGGAAGGTTGAACACCAGATGGGCTGCGGCGTTCTGGATGAGTTGTAGGGGTTTAATGGCACAGGCAGGGACCCCAGCCAACAGCGAGTTGCAGTAATCCAGACGGGAGATGACAAGTGCCTGGATTAGGACCTGCGCCGCTTCCTGTGTGAGGCAGGGTCGTACTCTGCGAATGTTGTAGAGCATGAACCTACAGGAACGGGTCACCGCCTTGATGTTAGTTGAGAACGACAGGGTGTTGTCCAGGATCACGCCAAGGTTCTTAGCACTCTGGGAGGAGGACACGATGGAGTTGTCAACAGTGATGGCGAGATCATGGAACAGGCAGTCCTTCCCCGGGAGGAAGAGCAGCTCCGTCTTGCCGAGGTTCAGCTTGAGGTGGTGATCCGTCATCCACACTGATATGTCTGCCAGACATGCAGAGATGCGATTCGCCACCTGGTTATCAGAAGGGGGAAAGGAGAAGATTAATTGTGTGTCGTCTGCATAGCAATTATAGGAGAGACCATGTGAGGATATGACAGAGCCAAGTGACTTGGTGTATAGCGAGAATAGGAGAGGGCCTAGAACAGAGCCCTGGGGGACACCAGTGGTGAGAGCACGTGGTGCGGAGACAGATTCTCGCCACGCCACCTGGTAGGAGCGACCTGTCAGGTAGGACGCAATCCAAGCGTGGGCCGCGCCGGAGATGCCCAACTCGGAGAGGGTGGAGAGGAGGATCTGATGGTTCACAGTATCAAAGGCAGCCGATGGGTCTAGAAGGATGAGAGCAGAGGAGAGAGAGTTAGCTTTAGCAGTGCGGAGCGCCTCCGTGACACAGAGAAGAGCAGTCTCAGTTGAATGACTAGTCTTGAAACCTGACTGATTTGGATCAAGAAGGTCATTCTGAGAGAGATAGCAGGAGAGCTGGCCAAGGACGGCACGTTCAAGAGTTTTGGAGAGAAAAGAAAGAAGAGATACTGGTCTGTAGTTGTTGACATCGGAGGGATCGAGTGTAGGTTTTTTCAGAAGGGGTGCAACTCTCGCTCTCTTGAAGACGGAAGGGACGTCCCTACAAGCTATGGGTATTGATCATATTCCCGCCTCTATTAGAAAAGGGGACCGTCTTAAACAGTTAAACCAAAGGGAAAGTTTTTGGATTTACAAACTACAGGCCACTAAATACCCTGGTTTAAATGAAGATATGGATTTCTCACCCTTCCTGTAGGGTCGTGATGGGTCCATTTGCTGTCATCTTGTGGACATTTTGCTCAATTGCCCTCAGCTATGTTTAGACTGTTGTTGTTCATGTTTTGCTGTGTTCTAGTGTACTATAGAATATATTGCTTTCTTATTCTTGACACAAAATCCCTGCTGCAGTGTGTGCAAACCTGGTCAAGAACTACAGTATGATCTCTGTAATTGCAAACAAAGGTTTCTGTACCAAATATTAAGTTCTGCTTTTCTGATGTATCAAATACTTATGTCATGCAATAAAATGCAAATGCATTACTTAAAAATCATACAATGTGATTTTCTGGATTTTTGTTTTAGATTCCGTCTCTCACAGTTGAAGTGTACCTATGATAAAAAATTACAGACCTCTACATGCTTTGTAAGTAGGAAAACCTGCAAAATTGGCAGTGTATCAAATACTTGTTCTCCTCACCGTATATAGTGTACCTGGCAGCATGCATCCATATTGCTAATGACCAGAGTTGACATGCTTTAGCCTCGGGAGAGCCAGGTGCAGAGCAGAAATAGCAACAGACATGGAGCACAAGTCTGCCCCACTTTTCAGCAGTAGACCAAACAAAGTGTTTTGGGGAGTTAGTTTGAAAGGAGATATTTGTCTTGTGTCTAACCCCCCCCCCCCCCCATCCCCCCCCCTCTCTCTCTCTCTCTCTCTCTCTGTTAGGATGGACACATAGAGTTTTCAGAGTTCATCCAGGCCCTGTCGGTGACTTCGCGGGGGACACTGGATGAGAAGCTCAGATGTAAGGAGAGATGACCCCTTCACATCAGGCAGTGCACCTTGACATTTCAGTGACAGGACCTGAGTCTTTGTGATCGTATTGTTATGCATGTACAGAACAAAAAGACTGACAGGCTCAGAAGACTGACAAGCTCTTACTACAAATAAGAGATTTTTAAGTATTGTTTTCCACTGTTCAATGGTGTTGCCTACGATGTGGGCACTGGGTTTGGATTACCTTTAGAAAATATTTGGAAGAAATAGTTCTGACTCTGTGGGGGTTCATTCTATCTCAAAACCCACATCCCACTCCAGTCCCCCACATACAGCCACTCATGTTTAATACCTTAGTAAAAGGTCAAGGCTACATACATGCATCCATCCCCGTCTACCTGTACACAATCCCAAAACAACTTGATTTACAATCAGTACTGGGCCTTCAGCTTCTGTTTTTTTGCTGTATTTAGGGGCTTTCAAATTGTATGATCTTGATAACGATGGCTACGTCACACGAGATGAGATGTTAAACATCGTCGATGCCATATATCTGATGGTGGTAAGTTATACAATACCAAAATGTTCCAGTGTCTAAAAGGCTAATGGTAGAATTCACATACAGTATTTTACATTGACCTGAAATATTGCAAGACAATATATTTGCCTTTGTGTTCCAGGGGAACACTGTAGAGTTACCAGAAGAAGAGAATACACCTGAGAAGAGAGTGGACCGTATTTTTTCCATGATGGACAAGGTATTCCACAAATAAAACACTGTAGTAACCCAAAACCACCACCATGGGTTAAGATAGAATTATGTAACTATTTGATGGCCTCTGGTTTGTTGGTAGCTATTTTGCTCTTAGTTGTACAACTTATAGATCACTTTGTTTCTCAAGTCAGTGGCAGTACTATTGTAATGAGCTGACTAGCAACTCCACAGAAAATACCATGTATATTGTGTTCCTACTGTGTCCCTGTGCTGTAGTGCAGTGAGGCGGGCCGTCTAGAGTTTAGACCTCTTAGCCGTAGCCATCCCAGCATCACTAACAATTCCTGCAGTCTATAAACACCACAGATACCCCCACCACCACCACAGCCCAGTGCTAATGCCCACTCAGCTCACTCAGGCCCTCCTCGTCCTTGGCTCAGTGAAAGATGAGATGGAGCCTGCTTGGGCATGTTTGTCAGTTCCATACCCAGTGCAAGGATCAGCCGATAGGACTGGCTTCAGAGCACAGCAGCAGTTGCTCAGTCATTTGTATGGGCGGAGGGAAGTGAGCTGACCATTCAAGTGCACTGAACTAGATCAGCCAAGCCATGTAGAAAAGGCCCTGGTATATTACATTAATGGGGACGGAGTGGTGCAGAGGTCTAAGGCATTGCATCGCAGTGCTAGAGGCATCACTACAGACCCGGGTTCGATCCTGGGTTGTATGACAACCGGCCGTGATCGGGCGTCCCATAGGGCGGCGCGCAATTGGCCCAGCGTCGTCCGGGTTAGGGGAGGGTTTGGCCGGGGTAGGCCGTCATTGTAAATAATAATTTTTTCTTAACTGACTTGCCTAGTTAAATAAAGGTTAAATAAAAACTAAAAACAAGTACTCATGATTTGTTTGCCCCCTGCTGGTAAGATAGAGTAAAAGCGGCCTGATCTGCGATGGAGATGCTGTTCCGTTGTGCTATATCTTCTCCTGTGTTCTTACTCCAGAATGCTGATGGCAAGTTGACCCTGCAGGAGTTTCAGGAGGGTTCCAAGGCAGACCCCTCAATTGTGCAGGCACTGTCACTGTACGATGGGCTGGTATAGGGCCTAAAGTGTTTAAAGGTGAGTGGAGCAGTGATCATGCAGCATTGAATTCAATACTCCAGTGGTGGAAATGTCATAAGGTTGTATATACTGTATCATATAATCAAAATCATGTTTTATAATAAGAGAAACAAGGAATTGTGTGGTCAATTGATCTGTTTGAGGATGACAATGTGTGTTATTGAGAATACTACAGTTTACAAAGTGCAGTATAGTGTAGAGGTCAGAGACTCGGTCTGAAAACAATGCAAAGCCGCCATTGTCAGACCACAGTTTGTCCTTATGCATTATTCAAGTGCCCTCTGCTGATTGCTGGCAATGAAACAGCCATGCAGTGCTCAGAGAGGAGAAAGGGCAGTTAGCTGGTCTATCCTCCCCTCTGTCTAATGTACTCCACAGCCCATTATTGCTGTAGCTGACAACCTGCTCAACATGGGATAGAGTGTGTTTCAGCTCAATATAGAAACATATATGGGACAGCTTGGGTTTAAAGTAGCACTGCATTTACTTGTTAGTTCGGTGTCTCTTTTGTCAATAGGATCTTGCACCGTTTGTGTCCATGTCTGATTTCATTGTCACATTGAACTCAATGGTGATTATTATTACAGATTCGCAGATGAGTCGAACATAGTGCCATCACACCTGCTATGAGAAAAAAGCATCTACAAGCATCAACATCCCTCCATGCACCATCCAGAAGGAGATGTGTGGTGAGGAGAAGGTCAAGGACTTGTGTAATACTGCTGCTGTCAATTGTACATATTCATCTGCACTCTAAGCATTGAAAACAACTCTGAGCGCTCTGATATACAAAAATGTAAAATAAAAAAGGACAAGAGGGGAATATACACTGAACTTATACATACAAGCAAGGCAGTTGTTTTTCCTTGTGGACTATACTGGAGGATACCCCTTGAGGTGTGTGTGAACTGTGAACGGCGCTCAACAGAGTCAGAGTGGTGTGACTGACACGTGGAGAGCTGTCACATGGCTACCTGAAAGACTACAGCAGGAGACATCAGCAGGCACTGATTGTTTTTGAGAGTGTTGAGGGAGATCAACTTATTTATAAATCCATGTATATAGGATAAACTATAAATAGTCTTGTTATTTTGTGTTGCTTTGCTGCGTTTGTTGGAGTGCTGTTCATTAACATGAAATTAAGCTTAATCGTTTTTTAATCAAATTAATGGAATGCTTTTTTTCTTCCTGCTTCCTGCACAAACTGCTTCCTTAGTTATCTTTCATATTTTTATTTGAGGAATAAGTGGTCAGGGAGGGGCTTTCATTTGTAAGGCTTAATTTATTATGTTTGGGTTATGTGCCTCCTATTGTGTTGGATGTATGTTCCGTTTCCCATCAGCACTACTGTCCAGGCACTGAAATGTCTCAATGCCACATCCTGAATGACATGATCAAGCAACACAGTGTAATTCCTCACAGTTGACATATCTCAATTGAGGCTCATTATTTCCTTTGACGTAGTCTTACTCCACCCTGTGTATACACAAGGCTTCAGCTATTGAGAACAAACAGACATACATTCTCGTTGTAAAGCTTTTTGCAGGATGTGTGTTTGAGCCTGTCCTTTTTGTGTCTGTCCTGTGTGTTCAACAGAAGCCATAAATCCCAGGATGTGATGATGCCTTTCCCGTTCAGTCTCGGTCATTTCAATCTTAACATTAGGCATTTGTCAGCTTCACTGATTTAGCCTTACTCAAGTGATACAGATAATTCCCCCCTGTGCTGTCATTTACATTGACCAACACAGAGCACAGAGTAAAATGCATTTTAAAGCTGCAATATGTAACTTTTTGAACGACCCGACCAAATTCACATAGAAATGTGAGTTATAGACCTGTTATTCCCATTGAAATTAAGTGTAAGAAGCTGTAGACCTGTTCTATGTGCGCTATTTTTATGCTTCCTGTTCATAAATTTTGTTTTTGCATCTTTTACTTTTGGTTTTGAACACCATCTTCAAACACCTGAAAATACAATATTTGGGGTTATTGAAAATACATTTTACAGCAGTTTAGATTATATGATGATTCTCTACACTATACTTGCTTGTTTTGTTATATAAACTGAAATTAGGCGAACTATTACAATTTTAGCAACCAGGAAATGTCGGAGCGATTTCTGCATAGTGAACCTTTAAATGGCTGCTTTTACATTCTGTGTGATTGAAATTCTGTTTTTGTAAATTCAACCTCAAAGCTCTCTAAACTCAACTCATTTTCGAAATGGTGTCTCGGTTCCCTCAAATACCCTTTGATTCAAAAGGGATACAGGAACAGAACTCAGCCAGAAAGTGGTTGAAGTAATTGTTCAATGGAGATTCAGACTTTTGTTCAACTTAAACATGAATTACCCTGTTATAATGAATTAAGGATTACATTGACTGTAACTTGTTCATTAAACAGTGCTTTAAGACAGTTCATACTGTAGATATGAGTAAAGACGGGCCTTAGTGTTGCTTTCCACTTCAAATCCATAATCTACTGCTACACCATAGGTTCGCAGTGTAAGTTTTTATGTCCTGACCTAACTTCAAGTATTCTTACAGCAGACGAGCACACTTAGAAGAGACCATTAAGAATTAGTGTGATTTTCTTGGTGTCTGATATGTGCCATCCCTGTGCAGTTGAAAAACTCATAGTGGCTGGGTAGAGGTTAGCCAGGCCCTCAGCAAGTTCCACTAGGCCATTAATCTGTTTAACATTGTCTGTCCATTCTTATCCTACTGGTCTGGATGTAGGAGATATAAGAGCCATTAGAACTGGAGTTACTACATGCCAAAGGAGGACCAAAGTGGGCCAAGCTCATAGAGTAAGTCTAAATAATGACCTGGTAGGTTTAGAAGGAGAACATTTCTTTGTCATTGTAGTAAACATCTTTAAGTCATTGTGTCCTGGCATTGGTGTTGCAGTGGCATCCCATAAAAGGTATTTTTTTTCTTCTTTGATATGCTTTTCTTGGGTAAGCAGAATTGTGGAATAGTAGACTGAAATCATGATTCCTTTAGGCACAAAAGTGTGACTCTAAAATCTCTGTCAGTTTCTTGAAGAAAGGTTAAACCTTCAACCTGTCTCTGACACCAATGGTTCTTTTTTGGGGTCATTAAAATGTTTTCATTCTTGCAGACACTTTCCTTCCTCTTGTATGGTTGCCTTCTCTCCTCGCCAAACGTCCGATATGCTGCATCAATCTCTTGGCTTGCATGGCTTGACACTTCTTTGTGCTCAAATAAAACTCAGTAAGAAATCTTAAAATAGATAAATCCCTGTGAGCGACTGCCTCACCATGTGATGTAATCGAAGTATCCGTTCTTATCAGGATCTGTAATCCGACGAGAAAGGGATGCTTGGCTTCCTCAGCCTTTCCTCTGAAGAAGCATCTGGCATTTCTGTCTCATGTCAAGCCACTGACTCCATTTATTCACCAGCGGGATATATTTATATACATATTTATATATACATATATTTTGGTGTCTTTTTTTTCCAGAGACAACTAATCTCATGCTATTCTACACATTTTACAATGAGGCTGAGAGAATTTGTCACTTTAAAGCAAATTTCCTGCAATTCTACACATATTGCCATTGGGGCAGAGAGGAAAATATGCAGTTTTATACCGTAGCTAATTTCATACTATTCTATACATTTTGGAATGACGCTGAGAGAATTTATCATTTTTAAAGCTAATTTCCTGCTATTCTACACATTTTTCAATGCTGCTGAGAGAAAAGGGTGCAGTTTTACAACGGATTTCCTGTAATTCTATTGTTGTTTTTTTACATGGCTTATGACGTGTTCATATCTTACCTGGGGGAGCACCCATAGAGATCCTATTAAATTACTAGAAGGGCTACATTATAAACCTTCACATTTCCAAATGGGGTGAAAATGGCAGCCATATTGGTCAGAGAGAAATCCAAACCAGTCTAATTGGAATTAATGGCATTAGAGGCATAATCCTAATTTTTCTTACGCAGGAAAATGAAACAAAGGCATGTGATGTATCAGAAATGGTGTAATTTAATTATTGTTAACCTACAATATTGTCATATAATCCTAAATACAGTTTATACAGGTTTTGTACACATTTTATGTATAAATAGCCTCTAAAATATATGTAAACATACCATAAATGTCTAAATGTTTTGTTTCTTGGAAAGCTAAGAGTGCTATTATATAATACAATACCAGTGTTTGTTGCATTTACAACATTTGAAATCCTATCAGCTACTGATTTCAGTCAGTGTATGGCTGTGGATTGATTGCATTGTTTGAATGGAATGTTGGCAAATTAGCAGTTAATTTGTCAAATTAAACGAATTATTCCTCTGGCTGGCTAGCAAGCTAACAAACATACAGTGCAGATACATTCTTCAAATTAATTATTTTACACACCATGGTTGACCAACTCCCTGATTATATTATAATATTTGTGTATTATTTTGGGGGGGGTCCACAGAGCCTATGGACCCCCCCCCCCCCCCCCCTTTTTTTTAGGGGATGCAAGGTGCGTGATATGCCAGCTAAACATAAACACTGCTGTTATAATAAAGCTCAAGCCATTTCGACAATGCTTAGTCGTGAAAACAATTCTTCTCCACTGTAAAATTGCTTAAAAGTTGAGCACAATTGCACCTCTAGCTTGGCATAAAGTTGACCGGATCCAGCCATGAGTACCCGGCCAGGAGAATGTGGACGGGGTTGGGCTGCAAGTGATAGCCGGGTCAAGTTACACAAATAAAATATGCTTGTTCCTACTCAGGACCCTTTTAACACCCATCCCTGCCCCCGTTCCGAGCGCTCAGCATACACTACCATTTCTCCAGAGGAGCTGCTTTCTTCAATCCGTCCAAACTTTTGTGCATGGATGTTACTCGGGACGAAATAACGTGCTACACCATCTAGTCTAGATCTACATGTAGACTATTTCAGTTGAGGCACAACATTTTTCAAAGATTTTTAGTTTGGTTGTCTTTGGCAATATTTCGATTTCTATAGATACATTTTTGTGGGGGATGCGTCAAAACGTATTTTTTTTATGTGTTAGTGTTTTAACTGGTTTGTTACATTTATGAAATCAAACACAGATGCAGTAAATTGAGAATGACCGCTATTATGTTGAAGTGCCTTGTCTTGGCGCTCTTTATTTGCGGGCACAAAGTCCTGACCGACCCGCGAGTTGAGGGTGGCCAGGAGCACATTGATTCCATGGACAGTGACAGCGCTTCAACCCTTGCATTTGTGTTCGATGTTACTGGCTCAATGTATGACGACCTCAAACAGGTGATAGATGGTGCGTCTCGGATCCTGGAAAAGACCCTCAACCGGAGGACAAGACCCATCAAAAACTTTGTCCTCGTGCCATTTCATGACCCAGGTAAAACAACTTTTTGAAAAGTTGCATAACCCTTATTATTTCTTACAAGAGTAAGATATTTAGCATTTTTGAAAAAGACAAATGACAATAGGCCTACATTATTTACATTAAACAATTGACATTAAGCAATAAGGCCTCAATCAGATCAAACATTAAACGAACTGTCCAGTGTTTCCAGATTTCTATGAAATATGACATAATTAATTACAATAGGAAGTGATGGGCCAGCTCAACCTCTTCAGGAGGATGACATCTTTCTCTGAGGAAATAGCAAGCATTTTTAAAACTTCTGTTTGAAATACAAATTTAAGGTGGGTTTTTTACAACAGTTTATTTATTTATTTATGCTTTGGCCACAAATACAAGTATAGGATGAGTCCCCAAGCGCCCCTCTTCCACTCAACCTCTATGGGAAAGCTGGAGCTTGAAAAAAAGAGAGTGCCCTAATGGCGGAGGGTGTTTGAGCCCTGATGAGAAGCATATGCTGTCTGCTTGTGTGTAATTACCCCAATCACCCCCATCCACCCCAGTAACCAACCCTGGGTGGAAGGGCTGGAGGCTGAGAAGGGGATGGTGTGCTCTGCTAGCTACACTAACGCTACATATTTTATCTGTGTTTAATTTACTGTGCCCTTGGGTGACTTTGTAAGCCTCCTAAGATTGCAAAAAAACAGGGTGACAAAGAGGCGTGACAGTGTCTATGTTGTATGGGCTCTTATGACTGAAGTGGGGACAAAGCCTTAAAAAGCCAGACAAAAAAATGACAGAGGGAGAGAGAGGGATCAATAAATACTCACCAGGTAGTCTGGCAGTCTGACATGTCCACGTATTATCAATGTCTAATAGTTATATTTGGTAAGCAATGGGATGGCAAAGCTTGAAGCACACACACACAAACACACCCACACTGCCCCTAAACCAATCTACAGGCCTCTCACTCACACTAGAGTGAAAAACTGTTCTATATGGCAAGCTATTCTATATGACAGTCAATATATTCTCTGTGTGTTGATTAATGTTTACTGCTCCATCGACCAGCCCCTGAAGGATTCCAAATAAGTGTCAGATCTTAGCAGGCTGTTATTAGTCACATTGTGGTCCACTGCAGTATGAGAGAAGCTCAGGTCACCCAACAGAGAGTGCTGACTTGAGCATTAAACACAACTAATGACTACTCAGTCATCATGGGCATTTTGAAGATGGCACAATATCACCACAGACATGCTATATTTAAGCAATAAGGCACAAGGGGGTGTGGTATATGGCCAATATACCATGGCTAAGGGCTGTTCTTAAGCACGACACAAAGCGGAGTGCCTGGATACAGCTGTTAGCCGTGGTATATTAGCCATATACCACAAACCCCTGGGGTACCTTATTGCTGTTATAAACTGGTTACCAATGTAATTAACGTAAATTCATTTTTGGTCATAGCTGTGGTATACCATGGCTTTCAGCCAATCAGCATTCAGGGCTCAAACCACTCAGTTTATAATATAGCATCTAGCATGTACTGTATGTGATACTTAATTGTCCACCAGTAATGATTTAGGGGACTACAGCCATTATTTCTGGCATAGGCCCTCAGATCCTCAAAAAGTTCTATAGCTGCACCATCAAGAGCATCTTGACTGGTTGCATCACCGTTTGGTATGGTAAATGCATCGCCCTTGACTGCAAAGCGCTACAGAGGCTGGTGCGGACAGCCCAATACATTACTGAGCTCCCTGCCATCCAGGACCTTTATGTCCGGTCGTGTCAGAGGTTGGCTCGAAACATTTCCTAAAACTCCAGCCACCAAAGCCATAGACTGTTCACTCTGCTACCGTCCGGCAAATGGTACCTGAGCATTGCCTCTCAGACCAACAGGCTTTGAGACATCTTCTACCCCCAAGCCATAAAACTGTTAAATAGCCAGTGCTAAATAGTAAATTAATGGTTACCGAACTATCTGCAATGATTCTATCTTGCACTGACCCTACGCAAACCATATACACAGTCAGTCACACACACTACATTGATACTCCAACACAAACACACATACATACACATTACACACACACACACACACACACACACACACACACACACACACACACACTCACTCACTCACTCACTCACACACACACACACACACACACACACACACACACACACACACACACACACACACACACACACACACACACACACACACACACACACACACACACACACACACTTTTACACTCATCATTTGCTGCTGCTACTCTGTTGTCACGAACGTCGTCAGGGAAATGACCGGACCAAGGTGCAGCGTGGTGAGCGTACATTTTCCTTTATTATAAATGTCACCAACAAAACAAGCAACAACAAAAACGAATGTGAAGCTTACGAGGGCTATACAGGCCACTAACAAAGACAACTACCCACAACTAAGGTGACAAAACAGGCTGCCTAAGTATGATTCCCAATCAGAGACAACGATAGACAGCTGCCTCTGATTGGGAACCACACTCGGCCAAACACACAGAAATACAAAACATAGAATGCCCACCCCACATCACACCCTGACCTAACCAAATAGAGAAATAAAACGTCTCTCTAAGGTCAGGGCGTGACATCTGTTCTTTATTTTAAGCGTATTATTATTTATCCTGATGCCTAGTCACTTTACCCTGCCTTCATGTACATATCTTCCTCAAATACCTCATACCCAAGCACATTCATCTGGTACTGGTACTCCCTGTATATAGCTTCATTCTTGTGTATTTTATTTTATTCCTCGTGTTAGTATTTTATTTTTGTGCATTGTTTCGAGGAGCTCGTAAGCAAGCATTTCAAGGTGAAGTCTACACCAGTTGTATTCAGCGCATGTGACAAATACCATTTTTATTGGATTTGAGCAGCATGAACTGCTGTTGAAATTAGTAGTACCTCCATTTAGCTATTAACTCCAGAAATCATGGATGACTGAGGACTTTAATTACTCAATGTGGCAACTACAACATCCTTTTCCCATTTTTTATTATGTTCCAAGAGCTAAATAACAAAATAGGAAAGACCTGTAGTTTTCATAGTAGATCATCCAGCACCATATCATTTTTCAGTGCAACTGACTTAGCTTTTTAATGATCTGTTAATAACATCCACATTATGTTTTCTCCTAGACATTGGCCCTGTGTCCATCACCACTGACCCAAAGAAGTTCCAGCAGGATCTGCAGGAGCTGTTTGTCCAAGTGTGTACCAGAACCAAAGCCTGATACAACGTTATAGCTATACCATCTCTGCCAGAACATCCGCCAGACTCCATATGATAGGCTTAACATACATTATATCAATCTGTAGACCAGGAAGGATATAGGATATACAGGATATGTAGATATGCCGACTGCTTAGAATATGACGCCAATTGTCTCTACAGTCAATACAGTATACGTTTCTAAACTAAATAGGATTATGGTTAGGCTACACAGCACAGGTCTTTAGACTATGCATAGTGATGCATTTCCTGTTCCTATTGAGGCCCTCAGTGATGGCGTTGGATCAATGGTCTGTGTTTTGTCTTCTCTCAGGGAGGTGGAGACTGTCCAGAGATGAGTATAGGAGCCATAAAGAAGGCCCTGGAGGTGTCCCTTCCAGGCTCCTTTATCTACGTGTTCACTGATGCCAGAGCCAAAGACTACCGCCTCAAACGGGACGTACTGCAGCTGGTGCAGCTCCGACAGTCACAGGTAATGATTGCACTCTCGAAAATGCTGGGTTGTTTGGTTGACCCAACTGCTAGGTTGCAGGCGTTGGGTCACTTAGTTAGGTTGTTTGGTTGACCCAACTGCTAGGTTGCAGGCGTTGGGTCACTTAGTTGGGTTGTTTGGTTGACCCAACTGCTAGGTTGCAGGCGTTGGGTCACTTAGTTGGGTTGTTTGGTTGACCCAACTGCTAGGTTGCAGGCGTTGGGTCACTTAGTTGGGTTGTTTTCTTTAACCTTTAAAAGTCTAGCCCCATAGAAATGCATTAAATAACACATTAATAAATGGCTGAAAAGACTGTAGAAAAAATAATTTTAGAAATAAGGTTTTGAAGTGTCTGTCCTATATCTAGGAGATAGAAATATTTTTGTTTTTTTGACAAATGTTTAACCCCTTATTTTTGTTGCCACAAAACTACCTCCATACTTCCAGGAATTTGGATGAGTTACCTTCAAACAAGTCCCGTAACTCTCATGGGGGTTGTAGAGCAAAACAGAGAACGCCATCGTGTTCGTGAGAGTCTCATCTTTCCATAGAGTTTTTGTGAGAAGACCGCTTTTTGGTATGTCTCATGGTCTGACAAACACCGCTGTAGCTCGGCCACCTTCCACCGCAGATGCTACCTTAAACTGACAGATTTTGATGGGGATTTTTTTATTATGTTACTTAGATTGATGCACGGGTGCGTCATTAGACTCTTTAAGGATTAAAAAGAGCAAGGTTAGGTTGTTGAGTTATTGGTGCTGGGATATTGAGATATGACCCAGCAGGTCAGATTAGAACACTGGAGGAGTAGTTTAGTAGGGGCGGGGCTTTCATATAGTTATTTTTAGTCACCCATGAGAGTAAATGTAATTCCTGTTCATCTGTTCTGTTGTATAATTATCATGTGCTAAGGTTGAACATTGGCATTTTTCTGCTTCATTGAAACTTATGGAGCAGTTTAAATGTACACAATTGTTACCCGAATGAAAATGGGGGAGGGTCAAGCTTTTTACATTTCAGTCAGGGGGAGAATTTAGTATTTTTTTATTTAGTCCAGGAGAGGGTCATGTAATTTGCAATTAATTAAATGTTGTACTGGTCACGGTGTGAGAATTTGTTGCTTATTATAGTATCTAATGTGTGCCCGATGATGCCCCTCATCCCTGATTTTCTGCTCATCGCGCAATAGTGTTTGCCTAGTGTGGTCACAATAATATGATCCATAGGTAATATTATAGGCTATAGGCCTAGACTATAAGAAGAGCATGCACGGAGAAGCGCAGGGCAAAGTTATTTTCTAAAATAATGTACTTCCTTCCCGAGTTTTTACGCTGCTGGGATGATGTATATAAAACTAGGCTACACTGCATTACACACTGCAATGGATAGATGTTCCCAATCATGAGCCCTGGCCTGCCCTGCTCTTGCTGATGTAAACCCTTTTGTGTTGCCTAACCAATGACTGTGCTGTGTACGGTGGCACTTCAGGAGGTGAGTCAAAGGTTACTTCAGAAAATAATGTTTTATTTGTCCCAATAATGCTACATATATGCTTTACGTGTGGAATAGGCCTTCTACTTTCCTGTTCAGTTTAATAGGGAGAGCGTGAATATGAAAAGGAGGACCGGAAGTAAGCTTGCTACTGCTATAATTGATTTTATTGATGTTTCATTGTCCATAATGAAATTATTTATAAGAGTTATTGACCTCCGAAATTAGCCATATTCAGGGAATTTACATAATTTACATTACTATGGCAGCCGTGGAGATGGACAGCGAATGGGTGCTGAAAGTAGGCTAATTTGAGAAGGTCTAATTCATTTAAACAATCTTAATTTTAATTAGACTTTAGGCTACTAACAACAAGAGGGCTGTACCCTATTTAGTCATATTCAAGAAATAAGAGGTAGGCCTACCTGTTTGACAGACAAAATTATAGTCTACTATCCATAGATTTTGTCAACCAATTCCTTCAGTCTCCATGCACTCCATAAATATCTCAGTATCAGTAAAGAGCTTGGTGTGTTAAGTTAAAACCAGGGCTCAAATTGAGGGGTAATGTGAGGGTATTGTGGTCTTTGTTAAAGAAAATGTATAAAAGCATAGGCCTACCCCTTGTTAGTTTAAGATTTAAAAAATTGCATATGATATATCTTTGGTTTGCCTCTATGACATTCAGAGGCTGCGCTACAGCCTTTTGTAGCCAAGAAGACAAAAAATGTACTTTACTTTGGAAGTAATGTGTGATTTTGTCACTACACAATTGACGTTCGACATTTCAACAGGCTATTTAACAACATACTAACTCTAAATCAGTCAGGAGCAAGCCGGGTAGCCTAAGAAGGAACGGGACTGAATTATTTAGGCTATATTATTATTATTTCAAGGCTATAGCCTGCCATTTAAGAAATCAATTGTGAAGCAAAAAAGCATTTATGACACGCTACAGGCTGGCAGGAACACTCAGCATGTCAGCATGTCATACTTCAAAAACATGCCTATAAATGTTGCATTAAGGCTGTATAAAATGTAATTAATTACTTATAATTAAATAATAATGAATCAGAAAATGCCTTATCAGACTATACAGTCATTCTACAGTGCCTTTGAATTAACTTTCAGATACACGAGTTTGGCCAGTCTTTGGTTTGAGGATCATGCAGTGAGCTATGCATGCCTAGTTTGTTAATTTAGCCTAGCAGATGCTCTTATATTCCTATGCCCTAATCACTGTCAACACAAATCTATTTTATAACAGCAATATCATGGAATAAAAAAGAATACATTGCAAAAAAGTTACAATGGCATATAGGCCTACAGTACCTGCTGTGTTAAACAACAAATTGCTTTTTCTTGAATTAATTGATGATCAGTTACTTCAGTTGTAACTGGTTCTGTTGCTCTCAATTTTTAGAGTTGATAGACAACTTTAGCACTGTTTCAAACTTAGACTATCCTCTTTTTTAACAATAGCCTGTATAGAAGTCAAAATGTCTGTGGTGCTGCAGCATGCGCTCATTCAGTGTCATGTTCTGTTTTGGTATTAAAAAATATTCTACTTGTCTCCGGTCATGCAAAATGACAGAATTGCATGAAATGCGTTTATAAAATATTTTTTTTCCTTTGGTTGGCTAATAACATGATAGATTCATGCAGTGTTTTTATTGTAATGATATATTTTCACCCATACCCTTGTCCGCGATGATCTCCGTATCCACAACCTTCTGGCTACTCTGCCATGTAATGCTTACAAAACGAAGAACAGTTTCTAAAAGTGGATATCTAACGCTCTGGGCTGGGTTTCCCCAAAAACATTGTAGCACTAAGATAGTCTTCCGTCCATTTAGTGTCAATGGAATTAAGATGATCTTAGTGCTACGATGCTTTTGGGAAATCCTGGTCTGTCCTAGGAGTGAGGGTAAACAATAGGCATGTTCTCTGCTATTTTTGTAAGTGTTCAAGGAGGGTCGGGTTAAAATATATTTTACTGAATGTAGGGCCATCCATTTTTATTTCAGAGAGGTCCAATTTTCTCCAGGCACCCCTCATTATAAATAACGTACAGTCTCTTACAGAAGTGTACAAGTTCAATAAAATCCTATAAAAATCCCATTGCTGGGGTGCAATAAGGTGGCAGATCCTTATTATAATATTCTAGAAGAATGTGGAAAATACCCAAATGATGGTTAAATTAACCCATGTTTGGGTAATCACACAGCCCAACTAGCTCAGTCAAAATAACCCAGGATGTGTTCCGTCCAATATTTACTCAGCAGTGGGTTACCAAAAAAACCTAATTAAGTT
This sequence comes from Salvelinus fontinalis, assembly GCF_029448725.1. Taxonomy (NCBI): domain Eukaryota; kingdom Metazoa; phylum Chordata; class Actinopteri; order Salmoniformes; family Salmonidae; genus Salvelinus; species Salvelinus fontinalis. Next base: position 14,467,225 of record NC_074692.1, read on the forward strand.
GTTTTTAACCCAGCATTTTTTAGAGTGTGATGGCAATGTATGATAACAATATTCTCATGAAAGGTCAGTAGTAATAACCATCCACCGCTGTCTTCTGTGTGCACCCAGGTTGTGTTTGTGCTGACTGGGGACTGTGGAGACCGCTCTCAGCCTGGGTATAGAGCCTATGAGGAGATCGCTGCCACAAGTTCTGGACAGATCTTCCACCTGGACAAGCAGCAGGTCAATGAGGTGAGAATCAGAAGAGGAGAGTCATCAAACTCATTTATATACAGTACCAGTCAAAAGTTTGGACACACCTACACATTCTACATTCTACATTGTAGAATAATAGTGAAGACATCAAGACTATGAAACATATGAAACATATGTAGTAACCAAAAAAGTGTTAAACAAATCAAAATATATTTTAGATTTTAGATTCTTCAAAGTAGCAACCCTTTGCCTTGATTACAGCTTTGCACTCTCAACCAGCTTCCCCTGGAATGTTTTTCCAACAGTCTTGAAGGAGTTCCCACTTATGCTGAGCACTTGTTGGCTGCTTTTCCTTCACTCTGCGGTCCAACTCCTCCCAAACCATCTCAATTGAGGTCAGGTGATTGTGGAGGCCAGGTCATCTGATTCAGCACTCCATCGCTCCCCTTCTTTGTCAAATAGCCCTTACACAGCCTGGAGGTGTATTGTGTCATTGTCCTGTTGAAAAACAAATGAAAGTTCCACGAAGAGCAAACCAGATGGGATGGCGTATCGCTGCAGCATGCTGTGGTAGCCATGCTGGTTAAGTGGGCCTTCAATTCTAAATAAATCACAGTGTCACCAGCAAAGCACCCCCACACCATCACACCTCCTCCTCAATGCTTCATGGTGGGAAACACACATGTGGAGATCATCCGTTCACCTACTCTGCGTCTCACAAAGACAATGCGGTTGGAACCAAAAATCTCAAATTTGGACTCATCAGACCAAAGGACAGATTTCCACCGGTCTAATGTCCATTGCTCATGTTTCTTGGCCCAATCTAGTCTCTTCTTCTTATTGATGTCCTTTAGTAGTGGTTTCTTTGTAGCAATTCGACCATGAAGGCCTGATTCATGCAGTCTCCTTTGAACAGTTGATGTTAAGATGTGTTACTTTAACTCTGTAAAGCATTTATTTGGGCAGCAATTTCTGAGGCTGGTAACTCTAATGAACTTATCCTCTGCAGCAGAGGTAACTTTGAGTCTTCCTTTCCTGTGGCGGTCCCCATGAGAGCCAGTTTCATCATAGCACTTGATGGTTTTTGCGACTGCACTTGAAGAATCTTTCAAAGTTCTTGACATTTTCCGAATTGACTGACCTCATGTCTTATAGTAATGATGGACTGTCATTTCTCTTTGCTTATTTGAGCTGCTCTTGCCATAATATGGACTTGGTCTTTTACCAAATAGGGCTACCTTCTGTATACCACCCCTACCTTGTCACAACACAACGGATTGGCTCAAACACATTAAGAAGGAAAGAAATTCCACAAATGAACTTTTAATTGAAATACATTCCAGGTATACATTCCACCTCATGAAGCTGGTTGTTGAGAGAATGCCAAGAGTGTGCAAAGCTGTCATCAAGGCAATGGGTGGCTACTTTGAAGAATCTCAAATATATAATATATTTTGATTTGTTTAACACTTTTTTGGTTACTACATGATTCCATATGTGTTATTTCTTAATTTTGATGTCTTTACTATTATTCTACAATGTAGAAAATAGTAAAAAAATATATATATATAATCTTGAATGAGTAGGTATGTCCAAACTTTTGACTGGTACTGTATATTTTTTCAATCACACTCATGAGGGTGTGCTGAGTCAATGGTCAACCATAAGTGAGATTTTTCTGTAAGAATTATAGGTTTTTAGTCTCTTCAGGATATCTGTTTAAAAAAATGCAGGCGGGTTCAAATTAACACATGGTGTATGGAGAATATTTTATATGTAAAAGCAGTCGAAAGAATAGCGAAATGAACCCAATATCACTCATACATGTAATCATAGTGTATTTTATTGACACACATAAAATATTTTTGTAGTGCATATTAATGGTACCAGGAACTATATAATAGTGGTGAGTGATTACTTTATCTCAGCATGTAACTGAACCACAAATCTTGGAAACCTAAGTCAACGGAGCTCAATAACTCGCAGTCAAACTTAAAACAAGACAGAGTTTCCTTTGGGAGAGACACTGGTATCCTGCATGTCATCAGAGGAGATGGCTGTGCTGAGGAGATGGCAGCTCTACACTTGAGCCAAGTATTACTGTTCACTGGAAGGTGGCCCACTGAACCCCTGAACCCAGCTCTCTATGTGTGTTTTTATGTGTTTCTGCCTTTCTTTCAAATCGTGTCGGTCTTTATGTATTCATGTGTATGTATGTATGGTGCGTGTATGTATGTGTGTGGGATCTGGTTCTATTAACACTTCATTACCTCCACAGTTCATTGAGGAGTGTTTGCATGTCATATCCACATTGTAGGGCATAGCTGTGCAACAGTATAATGGTTAATAATGAAGAGCTGAGGGACCACATTCACACCACCAACAGAAACCAGTCCTCTCATCGTGGGCCCCAGCTGGCCAGAGTGTGGATTGCCTTTACATGTTTTAAAGTGACCACTCTCACCTTTCAAATGTTATGCTAATTGACCAGCTCTCCACTCATTTAGCATGGATCAACAGAACTACAATCCTATTTCAGATGTACAGTACTCCTGGGTGGCATGGTATTACTGAATAAATTTAAATCCTTTAATCCTTGGAAGCTGCATACCTCAAATCTAACTAAAATCTCCCCTCTTAATATTAGTTTAATAAAGTGTGGCCAAATCAAATATACACAATCTTTTGTGGTCTCATGCAGAGATGTGAAAAGAAAACAGACTGCTTATTTTACTCTCTAATACCAGGATATGATCTGTCATGGCTTCCCTCTTTCTTTCCAACACAGCTGCCCTCTTGAGCTGGCTCCAAATCCACACACAACAGCTCATTGTGAAACCTTGTGTGTGACACTCCTTAAACTCTTAATACTTAACTTGTTGTAATCACTGGAGCAATCTGTCAGCAAGCCCTCGGGTAGAAAAAGAACACTAATGCGCTGTTTAAAACCTCTTAAGGACATGCCCCTTCCCCCCCCATTTTTGCCTACAATTACATACCCAAATATAACTGCCTGTAGCTCAGGCCCTGAAGCAAGGATATGCATATTCTTGGTACCATTTGAAAGGAAACACATTGAAGTTTGTGGAAATGTGGAAGGAATGTAGGATAATAACACACAATAGATCTGGTTTAAAAAATAAAAACGATTATTTCACCTTTAACCAGTTCGGCTCGTTGAGAACAAGTTCTCATTTGCAACTGCGACCTGGCCAAGATAAAGCAGAGCAGTTCGACACATACAACAACAGAGTTACACATGGAATAAACAAACATACAATCAATAATACAGTAGAAAAATCTATATACAGCATGTTCAAATTAGGTAGGATAAGAGAGTCAAGGCAACAAATAGACCATGGTGGCAAAGTAATTACAATATAGCAATTTAACACTAGAATGGTAGGATGTGCAGAAGATGAAGTTGAGATACTAGGGTGCAAAGGAGCAAAATAAATACATAAATACAGTATGGGGATGAGGTAGATTGGATGTGTTATTTACAGATGATTGGCATACTGAACTCTATCGGAGAAGTAGTTGGTGAACCAAGCGAGGCAATCATTTGAGAAACCAAGGCTGTTGAGTCTGCCAATAAGAATGTTGTGATTGACAGAGTCGAAAGCCTTGGCCAGGTCAATGAATACGGCTGCACAGTAATGTCTCTTATCGATGCCGGTTATTATATCGTTTAGGACCTTGAGCGTGGCTGAGGTGCACCCATGACCAGCTCTGAAACCAGATTGCATAGCGGAAAAGGTACGGTGAGATTCAAAATGATCGGAATCTGTTTGTCAACTTGGCTTTCAAAGACCTTAGAAAGGCAGGGTAGAATAGATATAGGTCTGTAGCAGTTTGGGTCTAGAGTGTCTCCCCCTTTGAAGAGGGTGTTATGCTGATGAAGGAGGACCCAAAAGCGACGTAATAGAAACAGAGTCTTTATTCCAGTTTTAAACAAACAATGATTCTCCTGGATATTATCAAAGGTAAATCCAAAACAGGAAACTGAAAACCTCTCGTCAGTAGAGAGGAACGACTGGAGACGCGACCACAGACTGCAGGTCGCTTCAGGAAGGCACAGACCGTAGCTGACATAGACACCTGCTCACACGCAGCATCTGACAAAGGCAAAAACACGACAGGGCGGAACAAGGACACAGAGCAGCAAACCTCAAACAAGAATCCGACAAAGACAGAAGCGGAAAACAGAGGGAGAAATAGGGACTCTAATCAGAGGGCAAAAATAGGGGACAGGTGTGAAAGAGTAAATGAGGTCGTTAGGAGAAAGAGAAACAGCTGGGAGCAGGAACGGAACGATAGAGAGAGAGAGCGGGGAAGGGAGAGAGGGAGGAGGAGAGAGAGGAATAGAAAGAGGGAAAGAACCTAATAAGACCAGCAGAGGGAAGCACAGGGACAAGACATGATGAACAAAGACAAAACATGACAGAGGGGGATGACCGCGGCAGCATTCCATCTATGGGAATCTCAGACGATACGAAAGAGAGGTTGAACAGGCTAGTAATAGGGGTTGCAATAATTTTGGCAGATCATTTTAGAAAGAGAGGGTCCAGATTGTCTGTTGACCGGGGTAGTGGTAGCCAGGTGGAAAGCATGGCCAGCCGTAGAAAAATGCTTATTGAAATTCTCAATTATTGTGGATTTATCGATAGTGACAGTGTTTCCTAGCCTCATTGCAGTGGGCAGTTGGGAGGAGGTGCTCTTATTCTCCATGGACTTTACAGTGTCCCAGAACTTTTTTGAGTTTGTACTACAGGATGCAAATTTCTGTTTGAAAAGCTAGCCTTAGCTTTCCTAACTGCCTGTGTATATTGGTTCTTAACTTCCCTAAAAAGTTGCATATCATGGGGGCTATTCGATGCTAATGCACTAATGGTAAAAGATAATACAAAAACAACTGTTCTTTTGTATTTTTTTGTACCATCATCTTTGAAATACAAGAGAAAGGCCATATTGTATTATTCCAGACGAGGTGCAATGTACATTTTGGCCACTAGATGGCAGCAGTGTATGTGCAAAGTTTTAGACTCATCCAATGAAGCATTGCATTTCTGTTCAAAATGTTGTATCAAGACTGCCCAAATATGCCAAATTTGTTCATTAATAACTTTTTATGTTCAGAATTGTGCAATCTCCTCAAACAATAGCATGGTATTCTTTCACAGTAATAGCTACTGTAAATTGAACAGTGCAGTTCGATGAACAATAATTTAACCTTTCTGCCAATATCAGATATGTCTATGTCCTGGGAAATGTTCTTGTTACTTATAACCTCATGCTAATCGCATTAGCCTACGTTAGCTCAACCGTCCTGTGGAAGGGATACATATCCCGAAGAATTAAACTTGAATTCTGGTCGTAATGGTCATGGAGGCCATCCTCAATTTTCAGTGTGTGAGGGATGTGAGAGGGCTGAGAACCTGGCCAAGAGAAATCTTTCTGGGCTCTGGGAGGTTTCATCTATGCTCTAATCCGTGCGCATGGATGATGTCTGTTCTGTTGCGTGAGCCGACCATGAGCTCATGGGTTATTGCTGTCCATCTATAAACTACTCTAGGCTGTTTATGATCACCTTGTCAGCAGCCTGGCTAATGCATGTTCGTGTCTCTGTGTTTCAACTCCACACGCACTCCTCACTGAAGTGGCTGGACTTCTTTCCATAGAAGAACACTAGTAACATTGGCCCAATGGTTTCCTCATCAGGTGGGCCCAGTAGTGAGTTAAAGGGACAGGGGTTTTTGTTAAAAGATCAATTAAATCCACTTAATCCGTATCCTCTGTCGTGTTCCTGATGTTAGTGAATAAAGCCAGTCTCTGTAGTCTAGACCTGCTCTCAGAAACAGGAAGACAGATGTGGTAGACTCTTGCTTGTTGTCTGGGGGAAAGGCAAGGCAGGTGTTTTGAGGTTCCCATCCAATAGGAGAACGGGGGTCCATCTGGGACTGATTTGGCCTAATAGCCTAGTTTCTGGCACCCTGTCTCCTCTCTCACAGTGATGGTGGTAGCGGCTTAACCCCAGAGCCGGAGTTGGGAGACCCCTGTGTGCAAGGAGGGCTGTGGTCTATAGGTTCCCCAACCACTATGGGAGAAACATTCAAGCGGTCTGCTGGGGGGTTTCAAAGGGGCATGAGGAGGAGGAGGAATCCCTGTAGAAAACAACCTAGCTGGAAGATGAAAAGAACAGTGTATCTCCTCAGCCTTAGCTGACCTTCCTCTGGCCACCCTCCTTGCTCTAGTCCTAAAATAGCAGAGGTGCTTCTTCCTGACACAACACCACGTGCCTGTTCAGTCGAGACACGGTAGATGAGGTTTCAAAGACCCGTAGATCCTCTGTATTCCCCATGGCTCTGGCAGGGAGCGGCTGTTGCAGCAGCAGAACGCAGCATGTTCCTCGAGACACACCTTGGCCAGACCAAACAGCATCGCCTCTATCTCTGTGTCTCCCCTGTCCCCTATGTCCCACACTAACAAATAATGGTTCTAAATTGTACCAGATAGGGGTTCTTTGGCTTGTAACCACAGCAAGACCCTTTTTAGTGCTATATAGAATGCTTTTTTGAAGGTTCAATTAAAACCATGCTCATAAGGTTCTAAATGGAACCTGTATGGTGCTACAAAGAACCCTTTCCTAAGGTTCTATAAATAACCATTAAAAAAGGTTCTATGTAACACCAAAAAAAACGGATCCGCTATGGTTACAACTCTTTTTTATGGTTCTTTATAGAACCTTTTCTCAATCTGAAAGGTTCTTTGTAGATCCTTTTTTTATTCGGGTCAGACAAATTGATAAAATTTCATAGGTGTTATTATTGCGTTAATTGACAAGTTGAAACAAGTGCGCTACATCTGGAACAGCTGGTGGTCCCCTGAGGAGAGAATTGAAAACCTCTGACGGATTTAATCAACTGTTCTCAATTGACTTAAGGCCATGCATTTGTTTTTCACAAGACACCATCACTGGCCATAGTCATATGTAATTCATAATGGCATAACACAACATATTAAATAAACTGGAATGATCTCATGGTTGCACAAAAAGCGCTGTGCGTAAACCACACCCCGAAATATTCAAATGAGCTGCCTCCCGTACATTTTACTTATCATTAAAAGAGCTGTAAAGAACTTTTGATGAGCTCAAAGGGTTATTTGAGTCATTAGGTTTCCACAGAACCATCAACCATCCCAAAGAACCCTTGAGACACCCTAATGTTTTAGTGTGTAAGTCTTTGGGGAGATCTCCCTAGGTGCTTGAGATGAAATATACACCGGTTTGAGGCAGATGTACAGTGGGTCACTCTATAGCAGTTTCCTGCTCTGCTGGGGATGGCAGCACATGTGGCAGAAATTACAGCTGTTTCCAGTTGTAAACTCAGAGAGGATCCAGCTGCTGTCAGCACCCAGTGGGCCGGCTTTGCTCACTCTAATCTTCTCCATTATTCCTAAATATATTAAGATGTGTTGAAATAGCCCCATTTCTCAGAGGGGCCACTGAAGCAATGTTTTCTGTTTGTTTTGTTATAGACACAACGCAACCATAAGGTCTGTACTTGTACTACGATTATGGGGTCAAAACAAATACAAGACCACAGTTGCTTGTTAAGCACTTGAAAGATGGAAAAAATGATGATCCGGTCAGAAAAAAATAGATTCAGTTATACAACGGGTTCTTCTCTTCTTTTCCTGTAATGGGGAAAGGACACATTGTTTTTTTCTTCTGAATCCTAACCACCAACATGATTTCACCTAGAGGGTTGAGTATATAATCCAACATTGAAATTATACCTGTCAAATATTGTACAGTAATAGTCAAGGGGGAAAGTATTCTCAGTGATGATTACTCATGAAATTGATTGTAATAAAGCCCCCCAGGCTTATTTCAGACTCGGCGGAAGCCAGGCATTGGCTAATCTGTTCTCTGAGAATAAGATAATGACCCTCATATCAGAGTGAAGCCTCCACAATCCCATCAACCCAAGACCAGACCAGTCCTCTCAGGCCATGTCCGCTATTTAAAACCCAATCAATTTGCAGCGTTCGGCAGTAACAGAATACATCTAGCCTGATGGATTACAAAAAAAATCAGATTACATATACATTTGAAAAAGTAGATGATTACTTCTAGAATGACTTTAAAATTCAGAAAGGATGTCTGCGGGATTTTTTTTGATGAAGTTGGTGAAAAAAATATTGGCCTCCTTTCTTCAGGTAGGTCCCTTCCCGTTTATTTCCGTCTGCTTCCATTTAAGAAACGTTTTGCAACAGAATCGGATGAAAATTATCAAATCAAATTATATTCGTCACAATACACATATTTAGCAGATGTTATTGCGGTGTAGCTAAATGCGGGTTGTTCCTAGCTCCAACAGTGCAGTAGTATCTAACAATTCACAACAATACACACACATCTAAAAGTAATAGAATGGAATTAAGAAATATATAAATATTAGGACGAGCAATGTCGGAGTCGAGATATCAAAATGTACAACAAAAACGTAAACAATACATTTTTCACATGCAAATACCACTTTTGGGAGTGCTCAAATCATTTATTTTTCAACTCGAAGCAATGAGCCCAATCATTCCATCATAAACAACAGAGTAGGCTAATTATTCCATCGTTTTGGGGTTATACTCAGGTAAAACAATTTGACTAATCTATATTTCCATATTTCTAAGTTCTATTTTTGAAGGGGTATTATATTAATTGGAATAACTGAAAATATGACTGACTGTTGATGTTTTTTATGTAAAGATATAGCCTAATCATATTATTATCTGTAGTAGAAAGCAGTGAAGCCTGCAAAAACCAACCCATTAAGTAAAATGCAACGTCCATTTATGGACAGCTATGTAAACTGTAACACTAAGGTAACCTGCCTAAATGACTACTGACCCGTAGCACTCACATCTGTAGCCATGAAGTGCTTTGAAAGGCTGGTCATGGCTCACATCAACACCATTATCCCAGAAACCCTAGACCCACTCCAATTTGCATACCGCCCCAACAGATCCACAGTTGATAAAATCTCTATTGCACTCCACACTGCCCTTTCCCACCTGGACCAAAGAAACACCTACGTGAGAATACTATTCATTGACTACAGCTCAACGTTCAACACCATAGTGCCCTCAAAGCTCATCAATAAGCTAAGGACCCTGGGTTTAAACACCTCCCTCTGCAACTGGATCCTGGACTTCCTGATAGGCCGCCTCCAGGTGTTAAGGGTAGGTAACAACACATCTGCCACGCTGATCCTCAACACAGGGGCCCCTCAGGGGTGCATACTTAGTCCCCTCCTGTACTCCCTGTTCACTCATGACTGCACGGCCAGGCACAACTCCAACACCATCATTAAGTTTGCCGATGACACAACAGTGGTAGGCCTGATCACCGACAACGACGAGACAGCCTATAGGGAGGAGGTCAGAGACCTGGTCGTGTGGTGCCAGGAAAACAACCTCTCCCTCAACATGATCAACACCAATGAGATGATTGTGGACTACAGGAAAAAGAGGACCGAGCATGCCCCCATTCTCATCGACGGGGCTGTAGTGGAGCAGGTTGAGAGCTTCAAGTACCTTGGTGTCCACATCACCAACAAACTAACATGGTCCAAGCATACCAAGACAGTCGTGAGGAGGGCACGACAAAACCTATTCCCCATTAGGAGACTTGGCATGGGTCCTCAGATCCTCAAAAGCTTCTACAGCTGCACCATCAAGAGCATCCTGACTGGTTGCATCACTGCCTGGTATGGCAACTGCTCGGCCTCTGACCGCAAGGCACTACAGAGGGTAGTGCGTACGGCCCAGTACATCACTGGGGCCAAGCTTCCTGCTATCCAGGACCTCTAGACCAGGCGCTGTCAGAGGAATGCCCTAAAATTGTCAAAGACTTCAGCCACACTAGTCATAGACTGTTCTCTCTGCTACCACAAGGCAAGCGGTACCAGAGCGCCAAGTCTAGGTCCAAGAGTCTTCTGAACAGCTTCTACCCCAAGCCATAAGACTTCTGAACATCTACCCAGACTATTTGCATTGCCCCCCCTTTTACACCGCTGCTACTCTGTTATTATCATCTATGCATAGTCACTTTAATAACTCTACCTACTAACTGGTGCCCCCGCACATTGACTCTGTACTGGTACCTCCTGTATATAGTCTCGCTATTGTTAATTTACTGCTGCTCTTTTTACTGCTGCTCTATTTTTTATTTAAACTGCATTTTTGGTTAGGGGCTCATAAGTAAGCCCCTAACCTAAAATGCACACATAATTTGATTTAACATTGATTTATCCTGCAATAGATGTAATATACATTTTTGTCTTCTTCTAATCCCTCTTAAGCAGGTTGACGTTTATTGGGATGAGTCTTGTCCTTGAAGCAGAACTGAGTGAGGCTTTTTGGTCTTAATTTAAGGTTAGGGTTAGGCATTAGGGTTAGCATTGTGGTTAGGGTTAAGGTGAGGGTTAGGTTTAAAATCAGATTTTATGACTTTGTGGCTGTGTCAGCTTCTAACCTGCACCTCTTAAGGGGAAATGCATTTAAAAGTAACTGAAACTAATGAGATTATATGACTGAGTTTGGGTAATCCAACAGTTACTGATAAAAAATGTTGGGCATGTAACTAGTAACTGTAATGGATTACATTCAGAAAGGATGTCACGACCGTCGTAACTTTGAAGAGAGGACCAAGGCACAGCGTGATATGAATACATCTTCTTTAATGAAGACAAACAAACGAACAAAAACAACAAACGATCGTGAAGCTAAACAAACTACGTGCACACATGCAACATAGACATAGACAATAGCCTAATGCCTATGGCTGCCTTAAATATGGCTCCCAATCAGAGACAACAATAAACAGCTGTCTCTGATTGAGAACCAAACCAGGCAACCATAAACTTTCCTAAACACCTACACTGAACACAACCCCATACACTCTACAACACCCCCTATACAATACAACCACCCAAGACGAGACAAAACACACAAACATCCCCCATGTCACACCCTGACCTAACTAAAATAATACAGAAAACAAAGATAACTAAGTCCAGGGCGTGACAAAGGAATATACCCAACCCTGCCAAATTGACAGACAGTAAAAAAAGTTCAGCCATATATAGCCTAAATTGATCCTGCACATTGGACCTGTTAATAATCTGGAATAGATCTCAGGACCAGGGAACCAATGCCATGATTCATTAAAAGAGGTGTGCAGAAGCATTGCCCTTTCTGTCAGACAGTGTGCTAACTTCCACTGTGAGAGAAACTCCTCTTGGGAATTCATGCTTAAGAGTGCAGAAAACTGTATGTTATCTTTTTGACAGTTGAGCTGTTTCACTTTCCTTTCGTTTATGGAAGATCCCTTTGAGACATAAGATGGTACAAAGACCAGCTTGCAGTGTTGAAGCAGACAGTTTCAGAATCAGAGAGAGGTCACATGCACATCCTTCCTGTCCTTTCCCTCTAATTGGGTTTCTAGTAGAGGTCTTTGCTAGAAAGTCTATCTATATAGTCTAGTCTAAGTCCCAGACCACCCCTGTCTAGTCTGTCCTCTAGCTGTGTGCTGTGTGGGGTGTGCTGCTATCTTGCTGAGATGAAGTCTTCTCTCCTGCCAGGTCTTGAAGTGGGTGGAGGAGACCGTGCAGGCCCTGAAGGTTCACCTGCTTTCCTCCAATCATGACAGTGCTCAGGAGAACCACTGGGAGGTGCCCTTTGACCCCAGCCTGAAGGAGGTCACTGTGTCACTTAGTGGGCCAGCCCCTCAGATCGAGCTCAGGGATCCCCTTGGTACATCATGCTTTCATTATGTATTTTCACTGTATAGATAGCAAATAAATTTGTCAATACTTGAGAATAATACTATATATCCATCAGTGGAGAATGCTGAGGGGAGGACGGCTCATAATCATGGCTGGAAAGGAGCTTGTGGATTCCACTCCAGCCATAACCATGAGCCTGTTCTCCCTGATTAAGGTGCCACCAACCTCCTGTGATATCCATTTTGCTGAACATTAATGTTATTTAAAATTTTGAAATTATATTGTCATGTCTCAATTGCTTAGGTCACACTGTTAGAGTGGAGCAGGGCCTCACAGAGCTCCTGAATATCCCAAACTCTGCCCGTGTTGTCAACCTGAAGTTCCCCCGACCTGGAGCCTGGACTCTGAAGGTACTGTACAGTAGATCCTCCTGACGTGATCATCCTGCATTGAGAATGAGATAACTGCTTTAGTCACCTCTGAGACAAAATACAACAACTGAATGTCCTGTCTATGTCCAGGTGGGCTGCGGTGGCCGCCACACTCTGAGAGTTACAGGGGTCAGCAATCTGGACTTCCGGGCTGGGTTCTCCAGTATACCAGTGTCTGAGTTCAACCATACCAGGGAGAGACCCATCAAAGGTAATGTGTGCATGCATTTTTATATCTTTGTATGTATACGTGATTGCATTGAATAACATTGGGCTCCCCTCCCCTTCCAAAGGAGTTCCAGCCCATGTGTTGCTGAAATGTACAGGACTGAAGCAGCCAGGTCAGCTGACTCACATGGAGTTAGTTTCAGGTTCAGGACGCTCCCTACGCACCCTCCCCGTGCCTCTGCCCTCTGACAGGGGCAGCCAAGGACTCTGGAGTGTCCCAGAATTTCGCACTCCTTCCCAAAGCTTCTTCCTCAAGGTGACAGGGAAGGATGAGGAAGGATACCGCTTCCAGAGGTTGTCCAGTGTCTCCTATACAAACATCATCCCATGTAAGAGATCCCTCTCCTCAGTCTCCTTCCTAGTGTCTCCAAGACAGACCTAGTCCTTTGTGTGACCTCTTCCCTCCTCTCTTTTTTGTCATGACAAAGATCCCCCAGCGGTGAGCATGCCCAAGGTGGTGAACGGCTTTTATATGCAGCCCGCTATGATTGGCTGTTCGGTAGAGAGCGAAGTTCCCTATTGGCTGAGGTTCACCAGGAGTGGAGTTGCTATTGGGGAGGAGAAGTTGTTCCAGTGAGTCTCCGTCTGTTCTGTTTGTTGAACACACTATAACACACTATAACACACCATAACACACTATAACACACTATGAACACAATATAACACACTATGACACAATATGGCACACTATAACACACTATGACACACTATAACACACTATAACACCCTATGAACACACTATGCCACACTATAACACACATAACACACTATGAACACACTATGCCACACTATAACACACTATGAACCCACTATGAACACACTATAACACACTATGAACCCACTATGAACACACTATAACACACTATGAACACACTGAACACACTATGAACAAACTATAACACACTGAACACACTATAACACACTATGAACACACTATAACACACTATAACACTTGACTTGCCCTCCTTTTGGATGGAATAGCCATATGCACTCAATACCCACTGTAAAACAGCTAATTAGGTCATGGGGTATGTATGACACAGTGCACTGTTTGCAGTTACCAGCTCTGCAAGACATTATTGCCGATAGACTCGGTTGCCTTTTATTGCTGCATCAATCAGGAGACGGGTATACACAGTAGATTTTGTGTACATTACGCATTCGATTGTGTCATCTTGGAAAATTAACAAAGCATTATTTCTTTCTCCCTCTGTTCTGACACTCTGTTTTGAATTACATACATGAAATAATGCCGACCTCCGACGAGAGGTATTCGCTGTGTCTGTGCCAGAGAGGCTAATTTGTCAATGGTGTAAGACAGTATCATGTTCCAATCATCACTCACCTGTCAGCGAACTGTTCATGTGTCTCAGGTTCTCTGGCAAAGCATTTTGGGAAATTACACATGCCTCAGGTGAGGATGAGGGTCCGTACGAGTGCATCGCTCAGAGCAGTGCAGGACTGGGACGAGCGCTCACACAGCTGACCGTGAGAGGTATGTCAGAACACACCGACACACACGCGCGCACACACACACACACACACACACACACACACACACACACACACACACACACACACACACACACACACACACACACACACACACACACACACACACACACACACACACACACACACACACAGATCACTTACAGTACTGTAGTAGCTAGTCAAAGCTTTCCAAAATACTTATCTTATTTATATATTGCTGATACCACTTTGAAACAAAACATGTAATTCCAAATGATTCAATTGACAGTAAAATTAACTGTTTTGTCCCTGCTCGTAGTGTGTTGTTTGTCTCACTGTGTTGACTGTGTTTTCCATGAGACAGAGCCTCCTCCGGTGCTGAAGGCCCCACTGAACGTGAGCTCTACTGTGGGGGCCGTGGCTGTGCTGGCCTGCCAGGTGGAAGGCTCCATGCGCCACAACCTGACTTGGCAGCGGGCAGGCCTCACTATCTTGGCCCACTCCGGGAGGGTCAGGGTCCTGCCCAACTCCTTCCTGGAGATCAATGAGGTGCAGCCCCAGGATGCCGGCCAGTACCAATGTGTGGCCACCAATGCCAACGGAGACAGCCGAGTCACAGTGTGGCTGCTCGTCCCAGGTACTGTAGCTCACCGCACTCCAACCACACTGTACCGATCATCTGCTTAAACACTAAACACACCAGGGCATCCTCCATACCTCCTCCAGGCCTCTGGCATCTGCTTTCCATTACTGCCTTAGTAGCATGACTGGCCCCATCTAATTATATTGATGCATTTTTTATCCACTTCTCCAGAAACGCTCCCAGTCAGAACATGTTTCAAATCAGTCCAATTGATGCAAGTCGAAAATTGCAGCTTCTATGATGGGCATGGACTCAGATGCTTGTAATGCGTTTGCAAAGGACAAACAAATCTGAAACATGTGTCTGACTGTGATCTGCTGTGATCATGATGTCAGGCCCTCCTGGTCAATCACGCTCTGCCCCCAGACTAGCAGAGGTTTACCACTGCTTAGCCATGATCTGCCTGTAAGAAATGATTACTCATACAAACATGACTGGGACATGAGCCATCAGCTCTTTCCTATGGATCCTCTCTGTCTCTCTGCAGAGGCCCCTTCTGTGGTAGTCAGACCCCAGAGACAAGCCTTCTCCAGGGGGTCTGAGGTCCGCCTCGTCTGCACAGCGTCCGGCTCCCCCGCTCCGCAGCTCTTCTGGAGTCATGGAAACATGTTCCTCACTAATCGGCCAAGGTAAAGGAACTCTTAGCCCACTCAACACCTACACGACAGCAGCTGCAGAGAGTTGTTTGATTCTATTTTAACAGCCTACCATGAATATACAAATGTCACATCTCGTTTGCTTCATTTTACAGTTACAGCTAACCACAAACTATATTATTCCAGATTTTTGGTAAATTTACGTGATATGGCTGCAATAAATACATTTTCAAAAGAGATTGGACATACTTGGACATCTAGTGATGAATTTCACCAAGACACCTGTATTTGTAATCATCTAAATCAATTAAAATGAATTCCCATGAATGATGTCTGTCTTACATAATACAGGATGAGTCTATCCAACCATGGAGGTCTAACAATCAGAGATGCCCTCCCCGAGGATGCTGGGAACTACACCTGCCTGGCAACCAACGAGGCTGGAACCGCCACTCAGACTGTGTCTCTCAATTATGCAGGTGGGTAGAGATGCCTATCAGTTCCAGTCCTATTATAGGTTTAGTGAGATAGCACTATAAAGGCTGTGATGTGGGCTTTCCATTTAAAGACTAGTTCTTTACCACTTTTACCCCACGCATATATTTTCAGTTCAGAGTAGGGTCACTTGGTTTCTGTGAGAGAACTTTTGTTGAGTGCTGTTTGAATTAATGTCTACCTGATCCATCGTGTTTGGGCTATGTTATCTAGCTGTGAGGAGAGCTTAGATTGACAGTGGCATATTTCCCCGTCTTTCACAGTGGGTTATAGCTTCCCTGTGTTGGCAGGGTTGACAGTCCTCAGGATGTATTTTTAGCCTTGCTGTTATTGACTGCTTGACAGAGGGCATAGCACTGATGGACCATGGCAGCTTCTCCCTGGTGTGTGCTTGTATAATACTCACTTTTGTCTGGGAGTGTCATTTTGAACAACACTGATCTGTCAAGACACCATGAAGCTGGCTCTGGCAGGATGCATCATCACATCCTTTCAGCTGTCTCTCTCTCTGGGCTCCTGTAGAGCTTGTCCATGTCACGTCTCTGCAGACGTACAAAGCGTGTGAAATGTCAGACAGCGATACTTCTATTTTTACCTCCTGTCTGGGCCGCTGCCCAATTGACTGAATTCAATTCCCAATAATTTGCTATTCCGATCACGTATAGCATTGTGAGCACGTCTGACGATTTGGTAGATAATACAAACGTTTTGATCATGTTTATTATTTAAGCTTTATCTTGGTTCACCCTTCATACAGAGGAACCAAGTATCTGGGTGGTGAAACAGGTTGTGATGGTGGCAGTTGGAGGTGATGCGACTCTGGAGTGCCGAGCCACTGGAGTTCCTCTTCCTCTGGTCAAATGGTCCAAAGGTAAAACACTGATCACTTGTGGAATACGTTGCCAATAGTACACTAGATAGGATTATATCTAATCACTTGTTTAATCTGTTATGATAAATGACATTCATTAGGTCGGTATTTGTCTGTGTGTCCTTTTCTTGTCATTTCTCAGGTGATCTACAGGTGGGCTCGGTTCCTTTTGCTGAGCAGGACGTGCATCACGGGACGCTGCAGATCCAAGGGGTGCAGGAGATGGATGCTGGGGAGTACAGCTGTGTGGCCAGTAACCCTGCTGGAACCTCGTCTGCTACTGTGTTCCTGGAGGTCGGAGGTGAGGGCAGCCATTTTAGGCTTACTGAATTAATGCCACTTTCAGATAACCAGTAATAATGGTAAGACATTTCATCCTTTATCTAAACCAAGCAGGTGTAATACAGAATATTGATGTATTTTGAACAGAGTAGTTCTATGTCCTTTTTATACACTGTATTTGATTATAGAGAACTTCACGTTGATCTCCCACTCTTTCTTCCACAGCGGCCCCTCTATTCTCAGAAACCCCAGTTGACATGACAGTGGATGTGGGGGAAAATGTCACGCTGCCCTGTGTAGCCCGTGGTTTCCCCTTGCCTACAGTTACCTGGCGTCTAAAGGATGGTAGAGCGATCATCTCTGAAGCGTACAGCAGCGGTGGCACGGTGCAACTAGAAACAGGACATCTCCTGATCCAGGGTGAGTCTTATGTCCCTTTCCCACTATTCTTCTTTACACTATTACACTATCCCACTATCCCAATAATGAGTTCCTTACCAAAACAGCAGGCACCAAAGAGACCACAGCCCTCCATTGGCACCAAGTGGGTGACTGGCATGGCTGACATTCTTTGGGTTCATAAACATAGAAGAGGTGGAGCACCTCAGGTCAGGATAAAGCTGGCACTGCTGAATGAATAGAGTGTCTCCCCTTTCTCCCTCAGCGAGGGGAACTGAGGCGCTTTGAGGGCCTTAGAGAATTGACAGAGACTTTTATGTCAAGTTAGGGGTGAGTGAAGTTCAACTGTATAATGTGGATATAATATGCCTTGGTCAGAGGGAGGAAGGGAGGGAGAAACAGAGAAGAGAGAGAGAGAGAGAGAGAAAGAAAGAGAGTGGTTGGTATATCTATCCACAGCTCAGATCCTAAATGTTTCTAGGCTGGGTTCTTTTTTGTTGGGGAGGGAGAAACAGTAGTATTTGCATGACGAAGTGGACTTCCATCACTGGCCCCATCTGTGTCTATGTGCTGATCTGATTGTCTTAAATGGCAGCAGATGTTTCTGTCTTTACCCGGTATTGTTTAAAGAAAGAGAGTCCAGTGGTCTCTTTATTAATGTCTCAGATATGTAGGCTACATATTGTACACGCATTGGACAACTTCGTTTTCACCGTTTACTCTTCACATGAGTTGACATCAGCCATTTAGACACTTGCAATGTAATCATGTTTTCATTTGTCATCATGTGGTCTAAGTAAAATATACTGTTTAGGACATGTTATATAGGCAGCTATACTACATTGTGTCTAATTGTATTGATCAATTTTTTTATGAATCCTAATGACATTATAAATAAACCAAGAGAATGCCTGTAGATGATTGAGACAGAGTTGATGAAATCTTAGAATGATTCTAGCTAGTATGCACTTGTCTATTCTTAATTCCATTACTTGCACACGTAACCTGTCTCATACTGTGGTTTGCATGGAGATGCCATCCTATAAGTGGAATCTGTATTTATTTGATCATGATAACAGTATTCTCAGAGTAACTATGCATCTGTCCACAGATGTCTGGTTGGATGATGAAGGCCTGTATGTCTGTGAGGCCAAGAATCAGTTCGGAACCATCAGGACTGAGGCCAGAGTCAGTGTCAGTGGACTGGGTATGAACTCGTGTTTGTGTTCAGTCTTACATTTCTCTGCTGATAGATAACACCAGTATCCATTGCTGCCACACCCCATAATAGTTTCAGTTTGATCCTACATTATTTGATCAGCTGCTGCTTTGTATTTTGGTCTGTCTGCTCATGTAATGATATCCTCCCGTTTTGTCCAACAGAGCCCCCTCTTTTGGCACATGGTGCCCCAGTCATCACCACTGGGATTGGTCAGTCCCTGAGCATACCCTGCATGCTATTGGATGGAATACCTCTGCCAGAGAGACACTGGACCCACAATGGAAACCAAGTGAGGATGACCTGTCCTGAATAATCCTACATTACTACTTCTCAGAATGTGTGTTTATCATTGCCTAAAATTATCCATTGCTGTTCCCTAGCTGCAGCTGAGTGGCAGAAAGTTCCTGAGGAGCGATGGCAGCCTGTACTTAGAGAGGGCACTCCCAGAGGATGCTGGGATGTATGTTTGCACTGCGGTGAACGTAGCCGGGTCGGTCAACACATCAGTCAGCCTGGAAGTCCATGGTGAGAGGAGATACGGTTTACAGAATGGTCAAAGGGCTATGGCAGATCCTCTATAGTCATGGACCATCTAATTAGCGTAGGGATGTGCTGACTATTACTATGGGAATACAACATATTGAGCAACTTGTAACTTGAGCACCCTGCGGTGTTATAGTTGAGAGAGTGTTTCATCTACTGCATGCTTTGATGAAGTCATTTTGTCCATAGACAATAATGACAGATTAGGGTTCATCAACAAGTTGTAATGAAGATGATTTGAGCTAAATCAAGTGATAATTCTGCTCCCCTTGTTGTCCATGCTCAGTAGACAGCTGTACTTGTGACCTACTTTCCCAGTGCCCCCAGAGATCAGCGCTGGTCCATACCACTACATAGCCAACGAGGGTGTGGCCATCACCCTGTCATGTGAGTCCAGCGGAGTTCCCAAGCCAACTGTTGTCTGGTCCAAGGTAGGCTGCTATGCTTTCTTCTCTGAAGCTGTTTTTTCTTTAATGATGGTTTTGGCTCCATCATACGTGTGACAAATGGCCTTTGACAAATCGCATAATTTAGCACAAGGGAATCTAGTGGGGATTGCAATCACAGCCCATCCATCTTAAGATGAATGGCCACTAACATCATGTAAATAACCTTTAAACTAATATAACACTTGTGTATATATTATAAGGCTGCCTGTGTCAAGGAATGTTTATTCATAGCCTCGTTCCATACATTCTCAGATTAATACACTAGAGTCAAGTAAATTTATATTCTTGTCAGGTGAAAGTGAGTCTGCAAAAGTCATTTTGTGTTAAAAAAAGAAGGGGAAGTAGTACCCTGTGAGTGTGTGTGTGTGTGTGTGTGTGTGCGTGCGTGCGTGTCTGAGAGAGAGAGAGAGTTTAGTTTGGGAAGGGGGCTCGGCTCTGTAATTATAGCAAGCATCAGAAGTGAATTTGGGCATTGAACCTTTGGCCTAGTTATGTGTCCCAGTGCTGTTGAGTGTGTATCTGGGCCTCACTCTACCTGCTCTTCCCTCAGGGAAGGGAGCCCAAGCCCAGAGACAGGTCCTCCCCCCAGTCAGACTCTGATGGCTTCCTCCATATCCTCAACCTCACTGCAGAAGATGCAGGCATATATATTTGCACAGCCACCAGTGCAGTGGGCTACACCAGCCGTGAGATCAAGCTTAGTGTCAACAGTAAGGGCTGCACATTAACTTACAGCAAAGGCTGTCCAGTGCGTGATGTCAATGGCCTCTCTCCAAAGTGTTTCATTGATAGAGGAAGTACTGTGTAAAAAACAATCATAAGGCATTTGACATGTTTAGATTACAAAAAGTTGTATGCTTAAGAGCAGACCTGCCTCTGTAAAAATAGAATGTTTCCCTTTCCCACAGCCAAGCCTAAGATCGTAGGTGTGAGTGGTGAGGAGAACACGGTGAAACTGGCTGCTGAGGTGGGCTCTGAGGTCATCCTCCCTTGTGAGGTCCAGGGCAGTCCCTCTCCTCTGGTCACATGGAGCAGGAACGGCCAGCCAATCCCTCCAGTCACTGCCTGGTAAGAGGAAGACCCATGGTTACATAAGAATGTAGCAACAATGCAGTGAAATGGTAATAGGCAATAAAAGGTAAGTTTCTCACCATACCAAGGCGATTACTTTACCCCTGACTTAACTGACTAACCTTTTACAAGGGACAAGGGATTGAATCCGGCTGCTATCTAAAGCAGACGTTAACTGTTGGAGCTCATTTAGTGGTGCCTTTTGAAGCGGCAGAGGCAGCAGCCTGGCGCTGGGCTGTGTGTTGCGTGTGTGTAGTCGTATGGAACAACTTCTCTGAGGAAGAACATATGGTTACACATGACTCTCTCATCCCTGAATCTGTGGTCACTCAGCACAGGCTTCCCTGTCTGGTGGAGTCTGTCTATAGGGCACAGACTAGAGATGACAGTGAAACCCACTGGCCATGACCAGTCCCTATGTCTCTGGAGGAACTGTGTGACAGTGTTGAAAGCTGTGGTAGTGGTGGAATGAGGATGCTTATGTGGGGCCAGGAAGGAGTGGGGGACAGGGAGGGAGGAGAGCGGGAGGGGTGTGCAGACGGGAAGTAGGGAGAAGACTGACAGAAGAAGATAAAAAAGTACAGCCTGTTTGACGTCTGGCTCCCCTGTGGATCTTCTGCCATAAAAGAGCATGTCTTCTCCTTACTCTTTACCAGCCCTGGCTGTCTGATGAGAATAACACACCTCCACCAACAACCCCTTCAGCCCTCAGCACTGGAGCGGACAGATGCATTCTCTCCATTCAGGAGTCTATCTGCCCCCCATCCTTTGGTGTAAGCAGGGAGAAACTGATTGTTTTTAATAACTCAGTCAGTGGGTGTTCTGAGTGTCTGCTGCCGTAGCCCTGTTCTTCTCCACCACCTCCACCGCAGGCCCCAGCGCTGCAAACAGACGAGAGAGAGAGAGAGAGAGAGAGAGAGAGAGAGAGAGAGAGAGATAGAGAGAGAGAGAGAGAGAAGCTGGAGAGTAGAAGAGTGCTAGCCCACACTGGGTCAGTCGGGGAGGCTAGGGAGCTGCACTCAGACCTCTCTGATAAGCCCAATTTGTCCCAGTCAGCCTGTGTCAGCATGTATACACAGATGAGGCTGTATGTTGGGTCCATGTTTCCAGTTTGTGCTCAGCTCCCTGCTCGCTACTAAGGTGACTTAGAACTGCTTTACTTCTCAGTAGAGACTGACCGCTGCTGAGCCAGTCATTCAGTTTCTATGATGTATGCTACTGGTTGGGTTTGGAGCAGTAGGGGAGCAGAGTGTTTCAGCCACATGTGCAGTGTTGAAATATAGGGCTGTTTGTGGTTCCAGATCATTTCCAAACATGTTATTGATATAATTTTAGTTGCTTAGCAGAGAAACGTATAAATCTCAGAGCATTGTTTACATTTGTGCATATTATCCATTTCTGCAGCTGGGTGTAGTTCTGCTGGGGATTTCAGTTCAGTTGAGAAGTTCAGTTACTATTATGCAATGTGAATGGTATTATAAAAGCCAGAACTACACAGGCATGTACAGCACGCACACATGCACACACTCACACATATTCACAAAAACGTAAACAGGGTTGAGGATTTCCAGTGTGACTCCACTGTGAGTAACAGTGTTATACTCAGCCTGACCTCTGACCTCTCTCCATGTCCAGGTTCACTGTGCTTCCTTCTGGCTCTCTGAAGATCACCGATGTCCGACTGATTGATAGTAAACTTTACACCTGCTCAGCAGAAAATCCAGCCGGCAACGTGTCCCTCAACTACAATTTACACATACAAGGTATCTCGTTATGGATTCTCACTTTGTAGGTGCTATGTGAACTTGAGATCTGACAGCCTTTTTCACTTCACTGTTCAAGATGATGTCATGCATCTAATAGATATCATGAGACACAAATCTTGTTTGTTTCTTTCCCAGTTAAGCCCAAGATCCAGGCAGCTCCGTCCCTGCTGAAGGCGCTGATAGGCCAGACGGTGTTTCTGCCGTGTGTGGTTCAGGGGGAGCCCAGCCCTGAGATCAGCTGGTTCCACAACGGACGTCCTGTCGGGGCGAGGGACACTGCAGCCCTCAGAATCCACAGGGCCAGCCTCACTGACCAGGGCACCTACAGCTGTGTGGCCAAGAACACTGCTGGACAGGATACCATGGAGGTCAAACTGGAGGTGCTAGGTGAGGCATCTGATTCATCAATGATGCAGCTTTTCTCTCCTAATATACTGTACATCTATTTATTTATCCATTCATCAGATCAGCCCAAGCACTCCGCGAACAATTTCCACAGACTGATACACAATAGTGTCATTGTCAATAGTGTTGAAAAAGGCTCACACAGAACTGACTGTAACAGTATACCTAAAACAGATATTTAACAGTTTCACATTGAGGAAAACACGGTCCCAGCTTAACCCAATGAGTCCCATCGTAACGCCGGCATATTTTGGACGTCTAAACCCTTTTTAACATTGTGAGTTTGAGCTTCTGGGTTGTACCATTGGATTTGTCTATTTAGTCTGCAACCGTAGATACCAAGTCTCTGTGACTAACGGAGGCTGAGCTAGAGCGGTGTTTGTGTGACAAAGGCGGATCCCGAAGGGGCCCGGGGCCGGGTCTTTTTAGAAAAATGTCTGTAGAGTCCGAATGGTTTGAGCTACAAACTATCTATGAAAAGCTAAGACCAACACGCACATGTTTTGCTCTATGATGTTCACAAGCTACACAAGACCCATTAGAAGGTAAGGGGTTCTTCTACATGGGAAATCACAGGACATAGCAGAGGTGGGACCAAGTCATTGTTTTACAAGTCACAAGTAAGTCTCAAGTCTTAGCACTCAAGTTCCAAGTCAAGACAGGCAAGTCCGAGTCAAGACCGTCAAGTCTCGAGTCAAGTCTCAAGTCCTAAACTTTTAGTTTCGAGTCCTAAACAAGTCACATTTGGTGAAGAGAACATTATAATACCATTTCATATTTTTAACAAGAGTAATAGTTAGTATATTACATTTACGCAAATCATGAATGCTTTAAAAAATATCTATATTTATTACTTTCCAAATAAACGTTATGTTTCCATGGGAATACATGGGTAGCCATGAGAAAGACCCCCCCCCCCCCCCAGTAGTGATCGACTATCGAGGATCGCTATGGGATGCAATCAGGCGATGTAGGCTTGTACACAATCACCCAACCTTATCACACACACACACACACACACACACACACACACACACACACACACACACACACACACACTCTCTCTCTCTGTGCGGTTACAGTAGGCTAACGTATGTCAATGGTTTTAGGAACAGCAGTAACATCAGGCAGGATTTAGGCTACCAACTGCCTAGCCAGTTGTAGCTCAATCTTGGGTGCAATGATCACGTTCCCGCACTGACTGACTGTGTGGAGGCTCATTGATTTAACGTTACGTTAGCCTACATGATACACTAGTAAAGTAATAAAATATATAGCTGTCGGCTATATTAGCCACGACTTACCATTCTTTGTGCAGCTTCAAATGTCGAACAAAGTTGGAAAATGTTGCGTCTTCGTCTATAATTTTCTTCCCGCATGTTTTGCAAGTTGCAATCCGTTTTTTGTTGATACAGCGTGGTTTTATATCCAAAAATAATAATTTTGGTTATCATCTTTCCAAGGCCTCCATCTGAATTCACCCGCCGACGTTCCTCTGCACTGCCACGCACAACTTTTTCTCAGCTGGCACAATTTGATTGGCTGCTGTCCGATTCAACCTATAATCCGTTAAATGAAGAGTTGATGCGCTGCGCACTTTTTTTAATAGCATCATTTTAAAAAGGTTGGGCTTGGGGAGGGTATCAAGTCAGGTCGAGTCATAAGGCTCAAGTCCAAGTCAAGTCACGAGTCATTAGTGTTAAAGTCAGAGTTGAGTTGGAAGTCATCATGTTTGTGACTCGAGTCAAAGTAATGTGACTCGAGTCCACACCTCTGGGACATAGTGTCCATAATGCTGTAATAAGCTCACATAGTTGCTGTCACAACCTCCAGACAGTTGTCATATTCATTTCCCAGCAAGCAAACCATTTCTGTACTTACAGCATTCATATACATTCATTTTTATCAGGTATTTGCTTTGGCGGACCTTCATTTTTTAAATTTACATTTGTCAATAAAACTCATGAATGCAACTGTTTATGTCAAATGGTAAAACACTTCATTGTGAGGCTGAATATAAGGGTTGGACATGCAGATAAATGAAAGTCAGATAAATGAAAAGCCAATTTTTGCTGGGCTCTCGGGACTGATATGGTAAAAGACAGAATAGATAAGGACAGTTGTCTTTGGAGGTGCTTTCTCTGGAAGCAGCAGCATATGGTCACAATGAAAGTGCAGCTCATGGGGATGTGCAGGGGTGTCATGCACCCCCAAAATCTGAGGAGGCACAAAGAACTTTATGGCTGGGTGGTGGTCTGGAGGGGGGCTAGGCCCCCCCGTTTGTAAATGTGAGAATTTACCTTTTTTTAACCTTTTTCCTGCAATCTAGGCTTATTTTTCTGCATATCTAAGCATTTCTCTTGAGCTGTCTCCATCTTCCTGACTGGTGGTTCTTTTTTTAAAGAAATTAAACATGCTTCTCTGCATCTTTGCTCAGATCTGTGTAAAAGATTGAAAGGAATGTAAGTCTTATTCAGTACATTTAGTTACTGCTCGCTTTTCTAAAGTCTACCTTGCCAGTAGGCGTGCCAGCTAAGATAGTTAGACAAGCTAACTACTCTAACTTGATTGATAGGCTGAAATAGCTTATTGTCAGCTAGTTGTGAAGTTGTCAGATGGGAACATATCTGGGCTAGCTAAAGCCAACTTCATAAAATTGCTAGGTGGCTATAAGTACAGTATTACAGAGAGAAAAAAATAAATATATTTTTTATACAAGACAAATCTGAAGGGGCACGTGACCCTGTATCCCTTATGGGCATGACGCCTCTGGAGATGTGTGCAACTTACTCCTCAGCCTGAAGTGTCCCACTTGCTCCAGCGAATTGCTAGCTTTTCACTTGGATCCGACTGGTAAGATGCTTTAGGAGGGTGGCCACGTGTGCTAACAAGGCAGAGGTCCAGGGTTCGAGCTTCGTGTGAGCTGAATCCGGAGGAAGTGGTACTCGCTAAGCAAGCAGCGTGAGGTCCTTTAAACAAGCAGCCCTATAAACTCCATTCTATTTGACAAGAGCATGGGTCAGTAGGTTAGTGGGTGTTGATTGAGGGGATATTTGACCTTAGAGGTCAGCTTAAGCTGAGGGGAGGATTAGAGGAAGTCAAAGCTGGAGGTTAACGAGTGAGAAGGGGTCAAAGGAGACATGACTCACATTGTCAGGGTCAGTAGCACAACATCTTCACCCCACCGCTAGGATTAACCCTAGCACTCATGTCTTACCTACTACTCTAGCTGAACATTAACACTAAAATCAAGCTTATATCTTATAGAAATCTCAACCTAACTTTGACACATATTATTTACAGTAGCCTTTATAACCCATGACGCTAAATAAACCCTTTGTCTTATTCCCTGTGCTGTCCTAATGCTATATCCTTTATCCTTTACACAGAGGCCCCGTCCTTCGCTGAGCCTGGAGATGCCATCATGGAGAAAGTGTCTAACAGCAAGGTCACCATCCCCTGCCCCGCCGAAGGTAGGATAAGATTTATTTATGTATGTTTTCCGGGGTGATTTGCGATAGAGGGAAACACGTCTGGTGTCAGAAAAAATACACAATTTACACAGCCTGACCAAAGTGAACAAATCCGGTGAATCTTTTTCTGGTAATGTTTTGGATGGAACTGTTTTGTTTCATCATTCCCAGAGCTAGCTCCATATTAAATGTAGGACAAGGTGTGGATTTATCTAGCTACCTTCAAGGCATTGCTCTGCTTTCTCCATAGGGCTTCATTTGTCTGTGGAAACAAATGTGTGTTTCAATACCCCTGCTATCCCAATGGTGTGCTTTCATTCTATTGAATACGGTTTCTGTCTCTATTTTAACATCTTGGTGAAGGGGGAGGTAGCACGCAGCATGGCTGAGAAAGTGTGTGTGTGTTTGAGCATTCTTTCTTATGCGTGGGCCCATTGAACTTCTTGTTTACAGGGTATTTAAATAGGTGTTCAAATCAAATGTGATTTGTCACATGCAGGTGTAGACTAACGGTGAAATGCTTACTTACTGGCCCTTCCTAATGCGTAGAGAAAAAAAGAGAAATAATATAAATATAATAACATGAGGAATAAAATACAACAAGTAATGATAACTTGGCTATATACACAGGGTACCAGTATCGAGTTGTTTGTATGGAGCCGTGCCATGGTAACGGGCATGTTTGAGAAGGTGAGGAGTGGGCTAATACGGACATAGCAGCAGCTGGAACATCATTCTGCCTGAAGATGTGGCTCAGCGGGCCACATCTGCTTTCCTCTCCGCTCTGCGAGGGGACCTGCTGGGAGAGGAATCCTAATTACAGGCTGCTGCTGGCAGATAATAGACAGAGATATCTGGGGTACTCCTCTACTGAGTAGGCTGGCTCCACTGGCCCTCCTTGTAGAGCTTAGACAGGCAGCCACACTGTTACCATTACAGGGTAACTCCCCAAAGAACTCAAAACAACCCCAAACAACCCCCCAAAAAACAAACAACCCCAAACATGAACCTGAAAGAACCCCAAAGTACCCTAAACAATCCAAAAGTACCCTAAACAACCCCAAACAGGTACCCAAAAACAACCTAAACGTACCCAATACAACCCAAAACAACTCAAAAGAACCCAAAAGTACCCAAAACAACCCTAAACAACCCCAAACAACCATAAACAAGTACCCCAAACAACCCAAAAGTACCGCAAAGTCACAAAATACCCAAAAGAACACACAAGCACCCAAAAAGTACCCACAAGAACCCAAAGGTACTCAAAACAACCCCAACATATGCAAAACAACACCAAACAACCCCAAACAGGAACTCCAAACAGCCCAAAAGTACACAAAACAACAAAAACAACCACAAACAGGTACCCAAAACAACCCAAAAGAACTATAAACGGCCAGCCAAAACAACACAAAACCACCCAAATTATAAATTCAGGTTCATGTTTCAGACAGGTCAATAATGGCTTGCTTGATTGGGCTGGTGGTTCACCTCTACAGGCTACAGGGACCCATTTGATTACACATTAGAGATAATCCAGGTCCCTCAAACATCATCCGTGACGTTTCCTGTAAACTGTGACACAATCCTGGTCTCCTGCCATGAATGGAGCGGTCTACAGAGAACAATAGTAATGCCGTCTTTTTGTAGGCACTAACTCCGCGATGGCTCGTTGGCCAAAGCCTACGGGGAAATTCATGTTTTTTGGGGGGGGGTTTGGATAAATGCCGAAAATAAGGCCTGTGGTAAGCACAGACTTAGGAGAGTTTCTACGTTTTATTCTATGAGATAATCTTCATCAGCTAACGTCACTGTTTGTGAATTTTGAAGCATGTATGTGATCAAAACAAGCACATAAAGGCTTCATAATTAAGAAAGTTGACTGACTGATATTCAGGGCTGGTTCCAGGCATAAGTGACATAAGCGGTCCCCGACCGAAAATGGAACTTATTTGGGGTCTCAACTTACTATTGCGAGTAAGAATAGTAGAATACACCAGGTACAATTTAGAAATGTGGTTGTGCATCAGAGGTTTTTCCCTTGTTATGTCAGTCACTGACAGTCACTGAATTAGCCATGTCAGCTAACAATTTTTGATTGGTAGTTAGTTGATTGAAGTAATCATGACCGAATACTGACCGGGCACGTGCCCAGGGGCCCCGACCATCAGGGAGCCCCTATTGATTTTGTTAGTCATTCTCACTTAGATATCATATTAACATGGCATAAGTCATTACAAAAATGTGTTTGATTGCAGGAAATTAGCTTCAAAACTGCAAAAATGTCTCTCTACCCTATTGCAAATTGTATAGAATTGCAAAAAAATTGATGTAAAACATTTGTACACTTCAAATTGACCGCAAGAAGCCCAAAAATATATAATGTTTGACTAAAACATAATAATTTCAAACGTTGATCACGCCGTGTCTCTCTATTATGCGTGGGAGTACTTGGGAACAGATTTCTTAAATTAAAATCACATTGAGCTGATTTCCTGGTGTTTTTTTACAGACTTTTATGTCCCAACAATAAAAATTCTGCATACACATTTTGATTTATTTTTGCTCAGAAAATGTTTGGGGGGGAAATAAAACCCTGGGGAACCCTGTCATAGAACAATACATATAAAATCTTCTAAGCCTGTGTTAATCTTAGACCTTATTTTCTCAGTTTATCCCAAAACCCAATTTTTCCCCATCATTTCCCCCATAGGAATGGCTGAACGAACCAGATGTAACTCGTTTCTGGTTTTTGGGACTACAAGCTGGCAAACTCTATTGGCTAAAGGAATAGCTCTATCGACTCAGAAGAAGCTAGGCTATCATCCTGTGATAACACACTGACCTTATCTATTTCGTACCCAGAGTAACACACAGAGCATTCAAACTACTGGAGAAAACCCCTCACAATCATCTCAAATTGTGTTTTTACACAATAAATGAAACACAGACTACCCCCTGCTAATCTGGAGACTATCGGGTATGTTGTGGTGGACTGCCATTAAAATTGCTTCACGGGAACCTGGTACAATTAAGTTTGTAGTGTGGCTAGCAACTAGATGGCTCTGAATGCACTGGCATGGGGTCAAATCTACTACTAATTACTTATGGACCTAACTAGTTCGCTCTAGTTGTATCCTGATGTCGACAGCAGATGATAGTTGTATTCATAATATGCTGTAGCTAATTTAGCTAGCTAACATACATTTTGAGAAAACAAGTTATATTAACCAGCTAGAGAGCTAGCTAGCATTAGCAATGTTTGGTGGTCAATTCCGGATTCGAAAAATACTCCAACAGCCTCTGCATTTCAGGAATCACAATAGCAAGTACGCCTGGTGCATTCACTGTTATTTAGACATTTAATCAATTGAGCTACGTTTTCTATGAAAACTCTGTTTTGTTATAGGTCTCATTGGCTTTCATGTGCTTGAAATGTGAGCTTGTCCGAGGTGTCGGACTCAACGACGGTTGCTATCCATTGGAGATCTACTATTGGTTGCCCAAAATTCTGGGTCTTGATTTAGCGAAGGGTCAATTTACTGAACTGAAACGGAATTGAACCCAACCCTAACCCTGTCCCTGACCCACACACACAAATATCCCTATCTGCACTCACTCACATACACATTTACCAGAGTAGACAAATAATTATATCCACATGTTCATACACTACATGACCAAAAGTATGTGACACCTGCTCGTCAAACATCTCATTCCAAAATCATCCTCTTAAGGATTAGCCCAGTTTTCTTCAATTTTTGCCTAAAATGACGTACTCAAATCTAACTGCCTG
The DNA here is from genome assembly GCF_029448725.1 of Salvelinus fontinalis. Lineage (NCBI taxonomy): Eukaryota > Metazoa > Chordata > Actinopteri > Salmoniformes > Salmonidae > Salvelinus > Salvelinus fontinalis. The sequence goes on from NC_074692.1 coordinate 14,497,355, forward strand.
TAGTTCAGGACATGAAGCAAGGATATGCATAGTCTTGATACCACTTGAAAGGAAACACTTTGACGTTTGTGGAAATGTGAAATTAATATAGGAGAATATAACACATTAGATCTGGTAAAAGATAATACATAAAAAAAAACATGCGTTTTTTGGTATTTCTTTGTACCATCGTCAAGCGAAAGGCCATAATGAATTATTCTAGCCCAGGCACAATTTAGACTTTGGCCAGTAGATGGCAGCAGTGTATGGGCAAAGTTTTAGACTGATTCAATGAACCATTGCATTTCTATTCAAAATGTTGTTTCAAGACTGCCCAAATGTGCCTAATTGGTTTATTCATACATTTTCAAGTTGATAATTGTGCACTCTTCTCAAACAATAGCATGGTATTATTTCACTGTAATAGCTACTGTAAATTGGACTGTGCAGTTAGATTAACAAGAATGTAAGCTTTCTGCCATATCAGATATGGCTATGTCCTGGGAATTTTGGGGGTTCTTACCACCTCATGCTAATCATATTAGTCTATGTTTGCTCAACCGTCCCAAGGTCGGGACACCGATCCTGTAGAGAATTTATGGAGAGCAGACATTTGACGTACTGACTTGTTGGAAAGGTGGCATCCTTTGATGGTGCCACATTGAAAGTCACTGAGCTCCTCAGTAAGGCCATTCTACTGTCAATGTTTGTCTATGGATTTTATACACCTGTCAGCAACGGGTGTGGCTGAAGTAGCCGAATCCAGTAATTTGAAGGGGTGTCCACATACTTTTGTATATGTAGTGCAGCTTGTTTTTGCCAATATCTACTATTTCAGTCATTGCTTTTATTATTTCTGCTATTCTGACGATATAGAGTCCTGACCTGAACCCAATATATCACATACCAAACTGAAACGTGAACCTGAACTGATCATTTGGGTGTTTTTGTGTTGTTTTGGCTACCAGTTTGTGGTTCTTTTAAGTACTTTTGGGTTCTTTCGGGTACCCGTTTGTGTTTTTTTTGTGGTTATTTTGGGTACTTTTGGGGGTTATTTCTGAGACTTTTGGGTTGTTTAGGTTACCTGTTTTGGGGTGGTTTGGGGTTATTTGTTGTTGTTTGTGTTTGTTTTGGGTACTTTTGGGTTGTTTTTGTTACTTTTGGGGTCACACTTTATTTGGATAGTCTGGATAGTCCATTTATAGATGCTCTACAGATGGTTATACTATCAACAAACTATCTGATGTTAAGCAACTGCTTACAAAGGTTACGGTTAGGGTTAGGTTTAGGTTTAGAATAAGGGTTAGGGTATGGGTTAAGAGGGTTAGGCCTAGGGTTAGGGCAAGGGTTAAGTTTAGGGTTAGGATGAGAGTTAAGGTTAAGGTTAGGGCTATGGTTAGGGTTAGTAGATAATTAGTTGAAATGTTACTGATAGTATGTAGCTAGGACGATACAGATGGACTATCCAAGTGAAGTGTTACCCCTGTTTCTGAGTGGTTTTGGGTTGTTTTTGGATAACTGTTTGTGGTTGTTTTGTGTACTTTTGGGTTGTTTTGGGTACTTTGGGGGGGTTGTTTTGGGTACTTGTGGGTTGTTTTGGGTACCTGTTTGTGGTTGTTTGTAGTTGTTTTGGGTACTTTGGGATTATTCTAGGTACTTTTGGGTACCTGTTTGGGATTGTTTGGGGTGACTAGTAGGACCTGTTAAGGATCCCTCACAGAGATGTTCACAGCTCCAGGCAGCAGCACTAGGAGCCTTGCCAAGGAAACTAGGAAACAATAGCTTGTTCATCACCCATTGTTTCATATAAATGTATCTGTCTGCATGGATGTTGAATGGGAAGATGAAAGGAGATTCTACCATCAGGAAATTATTATTTTTTTACCAACAGGAACACTTAATGCCCAATAATAGTGGAAGAAAAGTACTTGTTTAAAAAACACATGGAAGAGACAATCGAAGGAAACGTAGTAGACCCTGCAGATAAGTACAAGAAACAGGTTTTAATGAGATGTTTTTACTTTTACACAGAACATCTGTATGCATTTTCTCACAGCAATGAGATAATAAAATTGAGTCAGTGTTCTAAAGTGTAAACATGTGCTCTGCGTGGGACTGGGTGATAACATTACCTTTGGTTCCTCTCTGTGGTTCCTATTTGTCCCCTGAGTTTAGTATTTTTGGACGGGGGATGAAATATGTGTTTAGTTTCCAGTACAGCCTCCTCTCTCTGGTGTTTGGATATGTTCTGTAAATAGAGATGGTACATGGGTTTACTTCCTTGTCTGCTCTTAATGCAAAAAGCTGGACTGGATGTCCACACACCTACAGTTGAAGTCGGAGGTTTACATACACCTTAGCCAAATACATTTAAACTCAGTTTTTCACAATTCCTGACATTTAATCCAAGTAAAAATTCCCTGTCTTAGGTCAGTTAGGATCACCACTTTATCAGAATAATAGTAGAGAGAATGATTCATTTCAGCTTTTATTTCTTTCACCACATTCCCAGTGGGTCAGAAGTTTACGTACACACAATTAGTATTTGGTAGCATTGCCTTTAAATTGTTTAACTTGGGTCAAACATTTCGGGTAGCCTTCCACAAGCTTCCCAGAATAAGTTGGGTGAATTTTGGCCCATTCCTGACAGGGCTGGTGTAACTGAGTCAGGTTTGTAGGCCTCCTTGCTCGCAAACACTCTTTTTCGGTTTTGCCCACAAATTTTCCATAGGAATTGAGGTCAGGGCTTTGTGATGGCCACTCCAATACCTTGACTTTGTTGTACTTAAACCATTTTTCCACAACTTTGGAAGTATGCTTGGGGTCATTGTCCATTTGGAAGACCCATTTGCGAGCAAGCTTTAACTTCCTGACTGATGTCTTGAGATGTTGCTTCAATATATCCACATAATATTCCTCCTCGTGATGCCATCTATTTTGTGAAATGCACCAGTCCCTCCTGCAGCAAAGCACCCCCACAACATAATGCTGTCACCCCCGTGCTTCACGGTTGGGATGGTGTTCTTTGGCTTGCAAGCTTCCCCATTTTCCTCCAAACATAACAATGGTCATAATGGCCAAACAGTTCTATTTTTGTTTCATCAGACCAGAGGACATTTCTTCAAAAATTACGATCTTTGTCCCCATCTGCAGTTGCAAACCGTAGTCTGGCTTTTTTATGGCGGTTTTGGAGCAGTGGCTTCTTCCTTGCTGAGAAGGCCTTTCAGGTTATGTCGATATAGGACTCGTTTTACTGTGGATATAGATACTTTTGTACCTGTTTCCTCCAGCATCTTCACAAGGTCCTTTGCTGTTGTTCTGGGATTTATTTGCACTTTTCGCACCACAGTATGTTCATCTCTAGGAGACAGAACGCGTCTCCTTCCTGAGCGGTATGATGGCTGCGTGATCCCATGGTGTTTATACTTGTGTACTATTGTTTGTACAGATGAACGCGTAACCGTCAGGCGTTTGGAAATTGCTCCCAAGGATGAACCAGACTTGTGGAGGTCTACAATTTTTTTTCTGAGGTCTTGGCTGATTTATTTAGATTTTTCCATGATGTCAAGCAAAGAGGCACTGAGTTTGAAGGTAGGCCTTGAAATACATCCGCAGGTACACCTCCAATTGACTCAAATGATGTCAATTAGCCTATCAGAAGCTTCTAAATCCATGAAATCATTTTCGGGAATCTTCCAAGCTGTTTATGTTATGCTGATGAAGGAGGACCCAAAAGCGACGTAATAGAAACAGAGTCTTTATTCCAGTCTTAAACAAACAATGATTCTCCTGGATATTATCAAAGGTAAATCCAAAACAGGAAACTGAAAACCTCTCGTCAGTAGAGAGGAACGACTGGAGACGCGACCACAGACTGCAGGTCGCTTCAGGAAGGCACAGACCGTAGCTGACATAGACACCTGCTCACACGCAGCATCTGACAAAGGCAAAAACACGACAGGGCGGAACAAGGACACAGAACAGCAAACCTCAAACAAGAATCCGACAAGGACAGAAGCGGAAAACAGAGGGAGAAATAGGGACTCTAATCAGAGGGCAAAATAGGGGACAGGTGTGAAAGAGTAAATGAGGTCGTTAGGAGAATGAGAAACAGCTGGGAGCAAGAACGGAACGATAGAGAGAGAGAGCGGGAGAGGAAGAGAGGGAGGAGGAGAGAGAGGGATAGAAAAAGGGAAAGAACCTAATAAGACCAGCAGAGGGAAGCACAGGGACAAGACATGATGATCAAAGACAAAACATGACAGTACCCCCCCACTCACCGAGCGCCTCCTGGCGCACTCGAGGAGGAACCCTGGCGGCAACGGAGGAAATCATCAATCAACGAACGGTCCAGCACGTCCCGAGATGGAACCCAACTCCTCTCCTCAGGACCGTAACCCTCCCAATCCACTAAGTACTGGTGACCACATCCCCGAGAACGCATGTCCATGATCCTCCGTTCCTTGTAAATAGGTGCGCCCTCGACAAGGACGGGAGGGGGGGAGGGAAGACGAACGGGGGCGCGAAGAAAAGGCTTGACACAAGAGACATGGAAGACAGGGTGGACGCGACGAAGATGTCGCGGAAGAAGCAGTCGCACAGCGACAGGATTAACGACCTGAGAGACACGGAACGGACCAATGAACCGCGGAGTCAACTTGCGAGAAGCTGTCGTAAGGAAAAGGTTACGAGTGGAAAGCCACACTCTCTGACCGCGACAATACCTAGGACTCTTAATCCTACGTTTATTGGCGGCTCTCACAGTCCTCCCCGCAGACGAAGGCAGACCGGTAATAAAGTCTAAGTCGATGTGAGACCATGGTCGAGAAGGAATGGGAAGCGGTCTGAGACGACCGGCAGGAGGAGAGTTACCTGACTTAGTCTGCGCGCAGTCCGAACAAGCAGCCACGAAACGGCGCGTGTCCCGCTCCTGAGTAGGCCACCAAAACCGCTGGCGAATAGAAGCAAGCGTACCCCGAACGCCGGGGTGGCCAGCTAACTTGGCAGAATGAGCCCACTGAAGAACAGCCAGACGAGTAGAGACAGGAACGAACAGAAGGTTACTAGGACAAGCGCGCGGCGACGCAGTGTGAGTGAGTGCTTGCTTTACCTGTCTCTCAATTCCCCAGACAGTCAACCCGACAACACGCCCTTCAGGGAGAATCCCCTCGGGGTCGGTAGAAGCCACAGGAGAACTAAAGAGACGGGATAAAGCATCAGGCTTGGTGTTCTTATTTCCCGGACGATAGGAAATCACGAACTCGAAACGAGCGAAAAACAACGCCCAACGAGCTTGACGTGCATTAAGTCGTTTGGCAGAACGGATGTACTCAAGGTTCTTATGGTCAGTCCAAACGACAAAAGGAACGGTCGCCCCCTCCAACCACTGTCGCCATTCGCCTATGGCTAAGCGGATGGCGAGCAGTTCGCGGTTACCCACATCATAGTTGCGTTCCGATGGCGACAAGCGATGAGAAAAGTAAGCGCAAGGATGGACCTTATCGTCAGACTGGAAGCGCTGGGACAGAATGGCTCCCACGCCCACCTCTGAAGCGTCAACTTCGACAATGAATTGTTTAGTGACGTCAGGAGTAACAAGGATAGGGGCGGATGTAAAACGCTTCTTGAGGAGATCAAAAGCTCCCTGGGCGGAGCCGGACCACTTAAAGCAAGTCTTGACAGAAGTCAGAGCTGTGAGAGGGGCAGCCACCTGACCGAAATTACGAATGAAACGCCGATAGAAATTAGCGAAACCGAGAAAGCGCTGTAACTCGACACGTGACTTAGGAACGGGCCAATCGCTGACAGCCTGGACCTTAGCGGGATCCATCTGAATGCCTTCAGCGGAAATAACAGAACCGAGAAAAGTGACAGAGGAGACATGAAAGGCACACTTCTCAGCCTTCACGTAGAGACAATTCTCTAAAAGGCGCTGAAGTACACGTCGAACGTGCTGAACATGAATCTCGAGTGACGGTGAAAAAATCAGGATATCGTCAAGGTAAACGAAAACAAAGATGTTCAGCATGTCTCTCAGTACATCATTAACTAATGCCTGAAAGACAGCTGGAGCATTAGCGAGACCGAACGGCAGAACCCGGTATTCAAAATGCCCTAACGGAGTGTTAAACGCCGTTTTCCACTCGTCCCCCTCTCTGATGCGTACGAGATGGTAAGCGTTACGAAGGTCCAACTTAGTAAAGAACCTGGCTCCCTGCAGCATCTCGAAGGCTGACGACATAAGGGGAAGCGGATAACGATTCTTAACCGTTATGTCATTCAGCCCTCGATAATCCACGCAGGGGCGCAGAGTACCGTCCTTCTTCTTAACAAAGAAAAACCCCGCTCCGGCGGGAGAGGAAGAAGGCACCACGGTACCGGCGTCGAGAGAAACAGACAGATAATCCTCGAGAGCCTTACGTTCGGGAGCCGACAGAGAGAATAGTCTACCCCGAGGGGGAGTGGTCCCCGGAAGGAGATCAATACAACAATCATACGACCGGTGAGGAGGAAGAGAGTTGGCTCTGGACCGACTGAAGACCGTGCGTAGATCATGATATTCCTCCGGCACACCTGTCACATCACCAGGTTCCTCCTGAGTAGAGGGGACAGAAGAAACAGGAGGGATAGCAGACATTAAACACTTCACATGACAAGAAACGTTCCAGGATAGGATAGAATTACTAGACCAATTAATAGAAGCATTATGACATACTAGCCAGGGATGACCCAAAACAACAGGTGTAAAAGGTGAACGAAAAATCAAAAAGGAAATGGTCTCACTGTGGTTACCAGATACTGTGAGGGTTAAAGGTAGTGTCTCACATCTGATACTGGGGAGAGGACTACCATCTAAGGCGAACATGGGTGTGAGCCTCCCTAACTGTCTGAGAGGAATGTCATGTTTCCGAGCCCATGCTTCGTCCATAAAACAACCCTCAGCCCCAGAGTCTATCAAGGCACTGCAGGAAGCAGCCGAACCGGTCCAGCGTAGATGGACCGACAAGGTAGTACAGGATCTTGATGGAGAGACCTGAGTAGTAGCGCTCACCAGTAGCCCTCCGCTTACTGATGAGCTCTGGCCTTTAACTGGACATGACATGACAAAATGTCCAGCAGAACCGCAATAGAAGCAAAGGCGGTTGGTGATTCTCCGTTCCCTCTCCTTAGTCGAGATGTGAATACCTCCCAGCTGCATGGGCTCAGTCTCTGAGCCGATGGGAGAGGATGGTTGAGATGCGGAGAGGGGAAACACCGTTAACGCGAGCTCTCTTCCACGAGCTCGGTGACGAAGATCTACCCGTCGTTCTATGCGGATGGCGAGTGCAATCAAAGAGTCCACGCTGGAAGGAACCTCCCGGGAGAGAATCTCATCCTTAACCTCAGCGTGGAGTCCCTCCAGAAAACGAGCGAGCAACGCCGGCTCGTTCCAGTCACTGGATGCAGCAAGAGTACGAAACTCTATAGAGTAATCCGTTATGGATCGATCACCTTGACATAGGGAAGCCAGGGCCCTGGAAGCCTCCTTCCCAAAAACTGAACGATCAAAAACCCGTATCATCTCCTCCTTAAAGTTCTGATAAACGTTAGAACACTCAGCCCTTGCCTCCCAGATAGCTGTGCCCCACTCCCGAGCCCGACCAGTAAGGAGTGATATGACGTAAGCGATCCGAGCTCTCTCTCCAGAGTATGTGTTGGGCTGGAGAGAGAACACAATATCACACTGGGTGAGAAAGGAGCGACACTCAGTGGGCTGCCCAGAGTAACATGGTGGGTTATTAACCCTAGGTTCCGGAGACTCGGAAGACCAGGAAGTAGCTGGTGGTACGAGACGAAGACTCTGAAACTGTCCTGAGAGATCGGAGACCTGAGCGGCCAGGGTCTCAATGGCATGACGAGCAGCAGACAATTCCTGCTCGTGTCTGCCGAGCATTGCTCCCTGGATCTTGACGGCAGTGTTGCGAGAATCCGTAGTCGCTGGGTCCATTCTTGCTCGGATTCTTCTGTTATGCTGATGAAGGAGGACCCAAAAGCGACGTAATAGAAACAGAGTCTTTATTCCAGTCTTAAACAAACAATGATTCTCCTGGATATTATCAAAGGTAAATCCAAAACAGGAAACTGAAAACCTCTCGTCAGTAGAGAGGAACGACTGGAGACGCGACCACAGACTGCAGGTCGCTTCTGGAAGGCACAGACCGTAGCTGACATAGACACCTGCTCACACGCAGCATCTGACAAAGGCAAAAACACGACAGGGCGGAACAAGGACACAGAACAGCAAACCTCAAACAAGAATCCGACAAGGACAGAAGCGGAAAACAGAGGGAGAAATAGGGACTCTAATCAGAGGGCAAAATAGGGGACAGGTGTGAAAGAGTAAATGAGGTCGTTAGGAGAATGATGAAACAGCTGGGAGCAAGAACGGAACGATAGAGAGAGAGAGCGGGAGAGGAAGAGAGGGAGGAGGAGAGAGAGGGATAGAAAAAGGGAAAGAACCTAATAAGACCAGCAGAGGGAAGCACAGGGACAAGACATGATGATCAAAGACAAAACATGACAGTTTAAAGGCACTGGCACAATTGTGATACACTGAATTATAAGTGAAATAATCTGTCTGTAAACAATTGTTGGAAAAATTATTTGTGTCATGCACAAAGTAGATGTCCTGACCGATTTGCCAAAACTATTGTTTGTTAACAAGAAATTTGTGGAGTAGTTGAATTTTTTTTTTTAATGACTCCAACCTAAGTGTATGTAAACTTCCGACTTCCAACTGTATGTATGTCCTGTCCTTCTTATGTAAGAGATACCTCAGACTGGCTTATATGGGGTAATGGTGTGCCCACCAAACACCATTCAGTCCCCTGCTCCACCACTAACTCCATCCCAGACTCCTTTCTCTGCTCCCGGCCCTTTTCCCCATTGTAAAGCTCCAAACACATCTGTTTTAGTCGCCGATACATCACATCAAGGCTTTGAACTACTGGCCCAACCACTATTCTTACTGCCCAGGATCCTCACCTATGATTTTGGTAGTAAATCATGACACCAGTACTTTAAATCAGGCATCTACCAATATATTGTGTTTGGCTTTTGTGTACTACTTTCTAGCCTTGAAGTATCCTAGCCCACGGACCAATAGGGTTCTCAGTCTCAGTAACAATTTGGCAACGTTTCCCCTGCTGTCCTGCTGTCCAATAGATAAATATAGGGCCCGCTTTTTCCAGTCTGGGACTCTTGCCCATTCAGCCCTCCTGTGGGGGAGCACAGGGACAGAAGTCCATTTTGTTTCTGTCAGTTATGATCGATGAATCCCTCCTCAGACCTCCTTACAACACTACTCACACCACCTCTCTGTTCTCTCTACACCCGCAGGCTCACCCTTTCCAAAGGTGCGCTGGTTCAAGAACGGTCTTGGGATATTCCCTGACCAATCAGAGTTCTCTGTGGCAGAAGATGGCTCTCTTGTGATTGGCTCTGCATCTGCCAGTCACAGCGGGGACTTCAAGTGTGTGGCCAGCAATGATGCAGGCTCTGTTGAGCGGAAGACACGGCTGAAAGTGAATGGTGAGACCTCATAAACTCGAACTTTATACAGACTTGATGTCAGTTCAGATCACAATAAAATGTGACCGACCGCCTTGATCGGTCTTATGTAGCAAAATTTGAAATTGTGTTTTTTACATTGGATAAAAGCAGAGACACAGAGCTACAAAATGGTATATCACACACTGCATTTGAGGAACAAGGGGAAAGTAATCTGCTTTGAAAGTTGATAAACTTGTAACCTCACTTTTGAGAAAATGGCCTTTGAATGTTTTGGTACTACTATTTGAGAGTTCTTCTTTGTCTACACCCATTCAGCATCATTCACACCCTCTTAAGCTTTCACCACACCCATCTCTTTAAACATTGATCCGAGCATTCTGTCCTAACGACAACAGTCAAGCACCCAAGCTACCTGGCTAACGTTGGCTAGCTTGCTAGCTACTTCCAGACACAAATGAGAGAACAGCTCACTGATCATTTTATTCACCCTAGCAGAGCTGGTTAGGTGTTGAGCATTCATAATTTTGTCAGTTATTCTGCTCTCTGGCACACTCAGACGAGAGTGCTCTGAAATCGGGGTAGATAGCCAGAGCTGATCTGAAAATGTAGCTAGCAAGACTATCTTACCCATTTACATCATAGGTGGATGCTTCTCCCTGTCACGGATGCCATGGTTGCCTTTAGTTTGAAGATGTAATCCGGAGACAGGTGTTTTCTCCATCTTCTTAGCTATCATACTCTAATTCCACTGATTTCAAAACTCGGTCCTCCAGAAAGTGAAGAGCAACACTAATGCAGTTCTACTACGTGATACATAAAAAAAGCAGCATTAGACAGGATTACCTACACATACTGACCAGCTCAAATAGACAGAAGTGTGCTATATGGCAGACCAATCCGAACTCATCTCTCGGCATGTGCAGCCCACTCATTATCTCTACCAATCATGGCTAGCGGGAAGGTTGCCTCTTTTTCTGTGGCTAAACCAACTAGGCTCGTAATATAACACTTTTCTTTGTATTTACAGATGGCATACAAGTATTTTATTAAGGGCACATGAAAGTTCACATGTTCCAGAAGGCATTTCTGCCAAAAAAACACATTTTGATTAAAATAAAGTTGACGTTCAAATGGCTCTCCTGTGAAGTAGTGACCCGCGACATACGCCTAGTTTACTGAAACTAGTCACAAATGTGTTAATTTTTTATTTTTTTTTTACCTTTATTTAACTAGGCAAGTCAGTTAAGAACAAATTCTTATTTTCAATGACGGCCTAGGAACAGTGGGGACTTCCAGATTATGTCTGTCTCCTGTACTCCTCCAGTTCCCCCCGAGATCCAGGATGATGGACAGCCCCTGAACCTGACTGTCACCCTGAAGCAGCCCCTCACTCTCGGCTGTGATGCCTTTGGTATCCCCTCCCCCACAATCACTTGGACTAAAGACGGACATAATGTGAGCCACCTACCAGTCATTCAAATAAGCTTCTTAAAAAACACTAAGAAATAATGTATAGGTTGTATATTGTATGTTACCATCTCAGTTAACACTTCTCGGGAGAGAGAATATTGTTGTATTGTCACCTGTAATGTTCCCCTAATGTTTGAGTGTCCAGTTTTTTGTTAGTTAGGGGAACATTATTTCTATGTTAACTAAAACTTTCGGAGAACCTTTTTAGCATGTTTTGATTAATGTTCTAGACGCGTTTTATTACACATTGCAAGAACATTCATGAGTCCAGTTTCCTGAATGTTAGGACAATATTCCATCAATGTCCCACCAAACATACATAGAACATGGTTTCCATTTTCTCAGAATATGCAACATTCCCGTGTCCAGTTTTCTGAGGGTTAGGAGAATATTCCATCAACGTCACATCAAAAATACACAGAACATGGTTGCCATGTTCTCAGAATGTAAGATATTAATGTTCTACACACGTGCCCCCAAAAAATCATTACACATCACATCTTGTTACTTTTGCAGAGCCAATCAAGGCCCATGTTCTGTGTATGTTTGGTGGGACTTTGATGGAATATTCTCAGAACCCACAGAAAACTGGACACTTGAATGTTCTTGCAATGTGTCTAGAACATTAATATCTGAGAACATGGTAACCATGTTCTTGGTAAGTTCTATTTGACATTAAGGAAATGGTCTCTTGGAAACATTCCTTGCACATCACAGGAACATTCCTATGAAAACGTTAGTTAATGTCCTAATGAGACTCATAAGGGAACATTTTGTGGGAGTGTTTGTTGTTAGCTGGGATACTTCTACTGCTAACTGTCAATGACAATCATGTTATTTGTATCAAGCAACACTGACACCAAGTGGTAATTTAGTTTATCACAGTTCAATATTTATCATACAGTAACAAGCACTAATTATGTGTATAGGTGGTGGACTCCCTTGGAGTGTACCTTCAGAATGGGAAGAGACTTCTGAGAATCTACCGGGTCCAGGAAGAGCATGGTGGCCAGTTCACCTGCACAGCTAGTAACACAGCCGGGCAGGCCCGAAGGGACTACAACATTGTAGTACAAGGTGATCCTTCATAGTGCTTCAAATCAAGTTGTGGTCCTACCGCTCCCATTGATTTTACATTTTAAGTTTAAGGAAAGTAAACAAGCAGCCATTACAGGTCCAAGGCAGAGTTGTATGCTTTCTTAAGCCTAATTGAGTGTGTGTGTGTGTGTGTGTGTGTGTGTGTGTGTGTGTGTGTGTGTGTGTGTGTGTGTGTGTGTGTGTGTGTGTGTGTGTGTGTGTGTGTGTGTGTGTCAGCCCCACCAGTAATCTCGGGGACATCCAGGGTACAAGACCTGTCAGTGGTTGCAGGACAGGAGGTGGAGTTCCAGTGTCGGGTCGGTGGGCGCCCAGCCCCCAAAGTAGAATGGAGCCGGGATGGAGAGTGAGTATTCCATTATAGTTGTATGAGTTTGATATCAGATTTTGTGTGGGGATTAATCGGTACACAATCGGGCTTTGGTGTATTGATCCCTATTCCTCCTCTCCAGGGTGCTGTCCAAGGATGGTGACCCCCATGTGGAGTTCCATGATCAGGGCCAGGTGATGAAGGTGAAGGCAGTCAGACTAAGGGACCAGGGCTTGTACCAGTGTCTGGCCAGTAACAGCGCTGGGACACAGATGCGCCAGTTCAGACTCATAGTGCTAGGTATCCCTTCTCTCATGTCTCCTTCTCAATGAACTCACACATACAACACAAACTTCCAAAAATCTCATTAAAACTCAATGTGTATCAATGTTTGTCAATGAAGCAGATTTGTCAATGAAGCAGATTCACCTTCTATACTACAGTATACCTTGAGAAAGTCACCTTCTCTTTCTCTATCCTCACTCTCCCCTCCCTCCCCCTGTTTCTCTAGCTCCCCCAACCATCAGGGGCCCCAGTGAGACCTCAGAGGTGTCTGTGGTTTTGGGTTTCCCCACCGTTCTGCCTTGTGATGTAGAAGGTTCTCCCATGCCCAGTATCACCTGGCTGAAGGACAACCAGCCCATCGTGTCCAGTGCCCAGCTCACCTACACCCGGGGTGGGCAGGCGCTGCGGCTGGGGACAGCACATGGAGACAGTGCTGGTATCTACACCTGCCGAGCTTCAAACCCTGCAGGCACCACTCTCAAACACTACTCACTCAGTGTGCTTGGTAAGTGAACCAGCCAGGGAGAGGGTTGATTCTAGTGTACAGAATAAATTGTAGTCTAACATCAACAAAATGAAATGTAAATGCAGGAGAGGATTTTGAATGTCTGGTTCATTTGATCAGTTCCACCGCAGCTTGAAGGCAACTCTACATCTCTGAGTTTCGGCGGCCAAGATGAGAAAGTGCGTATCAATGGCTCATTAACCCTGTCCTGTCTGGCTAAAGGCTTCCCTGAACCCAAGACCCAGTGGTTCAAAGATGGACTGGTTGGTTTGTGTTTCTGTCTGTCTAGCTATTTCACATAATTCAATTTAGCGCCATAGATGTCTATTTCTGCTAATATGAAACCGTGATGGTGTTGTACCTTATGTTTCTAGTTGTTGACTAGGAACTCCCACACTGGTATTCGTGAGAGTGGCCAGTTCCTTCACATAGACAATGCCATACTCTCCCATGAGGGACAATACACCTGTGTGGTCACCAACACTGCAGGAGAGGACAAGAGAGACTTCCATGTCACCATTCAGGGTGTGTCCACGCATGGAATTGACACTGTCTGCCCTTGGCAAGATTCGTTCATTGACACTGTGCAACCTAATCTCATAGCACTCTTGTGATACTAACTGAACATTTTTTTTTTCTCTCTCTCTCTCTCTCTCTCTCTCTCTCTCTCTCTCTCTCTATCCAGTTCCTCCCATCTTCCATCGGGTGAGTAACGGTGCAGCAGCCTGGGGTCTGAGAGGAGAGGGCGAAGAAGAGGAGGGAGGGGACAGAGATGATGAGATAACTGAGAAGAGAGAGGTGGTCCTGGGGCATCCCATCAGCCTGTCCTGTGAGAGTAACGCCATCCCCTCGCCCCGTCTCAGCTGGTACAGAGAAGGACACAAGCTCTCCACTGCTGACGGAGTGGTACTGCTGCCAGGTGAGAGGGGTCCATGCCCTCTAGGTCTAGGATATCAAACCGGTACAATGATCAGTATGGCACTACTGCAGCAACAGCTCCACTGTGATCCAATGGGATGCTGTGTTATGTTGTTGTTCTTTAGGTGGGCAGGTGCTCCAGATCCCTCGGGTCCAGCAGGAGGATGCTGGAAAATATACATGTCAGGCGGTGAACGAAGCAGGAGAGGACCGCATGCACTTTGACCTGGATGTGCTGGGTAGGCATGCTTTCTTCCTACTTCCTGTCATTCTGTCAACTCCTTTTTCAGCGATAGCCTAACAACTATTAAATGTATGAAAAGGCCAAGGAGTCATTTCCTAATGTTTCTCTATGTTGACGTCCTGTTTGCCCAGTTCCCCCAGTGATAACTGGCCAGTTGGATGAGTTCATGCAGGAGATAGGAGCGGTAGTGAACAGTACAGTGGCTCTCCACTGTGACGTGACGGGTCATCCAGCACCAGCAATCTCCTGGCTGAGGGACGGCACACCACTGCACTCCGGACAACACCACAGCATCAGTAAGGACGGGAGACAACTACAGGTCAGAATCCCATTATGACATGGTTGGAACAAAGCAATGCACTGCATATTACAGTGTCAGAACTTCACTTGGTTGAATGTCAACGCCTCCCTGCCTCCCCCCCTCCTCCGCTGGTGTCACTAATATATTATAATGCAATAGAGGGACCTCTGTCACGTGATCGTTTGTGGCCTTTTGTGTCTTTATGTGCTGTACTGTGTGTTTTTATTGATTTGATGTTTATTTTTATCGTAGCACTGAGTTTTTGAAAATATCTAAACATGTTTTTTTTAAGAGGTGTAGGTCTATAGTGTTATTCTGTCTTTCAGGTCCTCAGTGTGCAGGTATCAGACATGGCTGGCTACCTTTGTGTGGCTGAAAACAAGGTTGGAGCAGTGGAAAAGCTCTTCAGTCTAACAGTGCAAGGTCAGATGGAATATAAATGTCATTGAAATACCACATTGAGAGGATTATTTCAATTCACACAGGAAGGACAGGGGTACTTTCTGGTTTCCTGTGAATGAAAATGTGTGTTATTGTGAATGTGTGTTATTGTGAATGTGTGTTATTGTGAATGTGTGTTATTGTGAATGTGTGTGTGTTATTGTGAATGTGTGTTATTGTGAATGTGTGTTATTGTGAATGTGTGTGTGTTATTGTGAATGTGTGTGTGTTATTGTGAATGTGTGTGTGTTATTGTGAATGTGTGTTATTGTGAATGTGTGTGTGTTATTGTGAATGCGTGTTATTGTGAATGTGTGTTATTGTGAATGTGTGTGTGTTATTGTGAATGTGTGTTATTGTGAATGTGTGTTATTGTGAATGTATGTGACATGTGATGGTTGATTCCTGTTCCTCTCCAGTTCCCCCAAGGATGGTGGCTGGCAGGGAGGAGGAGATGAGTGTGATCCAGGGTCACATGGTGTCCCTGCTGTGTGATGTCCAGGCGTACCCTCCTCCAGAGATCACATGGACCAGAGATGGACAGATCCTCCAGTTCAGCATGGGAATCCACATCCTGCCCGGTCAGAGCTAGCTCCTAAACACATTACCCAGAGCCCATAGCACGCTTCATAACTCCCAGTGTACTCAAATGTCTGATGAAATCACTGTACGTAAACTATGCATTGTAATCTATGTATTGTCTGTACTGTAGGAGGTCAGATGCTGCAGCTGCCCCGGGCCAGACTAGAGGATGCAGGACAGTACGTGTGCACTGCCACCAACTCAGCAGGCCAGGACCAGAAGAGCATCCTACTCAGTGTTTATGGTGAGAAACACTACACTAGTATTGTGCTGCCCTCATCAGTGTCACACTTCATCTATTACAATATCTGGAATAGGATTTACAATTACTATTTTATTCCTGCTGTGGTTTGCAGTCCTGCCCACGCTGAAGCCCCGCCTTGACTCTGAGTCAGAGGTCGTGACCCCTCAGATGGGCTCGTCTGTCACTCTGCGCTGTGAGGCTCGGGGGATCCCGGAGCCTGAGGTCACATGGTACAGGAACGGGCTACAGCTGGCAGCTGGGAATGGACTGAAGGTGGACCAGCAGACACTGGAGATCATGGGAGTGCAGGTAAACACACTGTCATCACCTTCAGTTTGTGCTACACTAACTGTCTCAAGCATTAGCACTGATAACTGAGGGCATGAGATTAACCCTGTTTTAAGTATCAAAGCGAAACACTGTTGTTCTGTTTCACACTATCTATGGTTCATGGTCCATAGATGGCTGATGGTGGAATCTACACCTGCAAGGTGTCCAATGTGGCTGGACAGGTGGACAGGACCTTCCGCTTGACTGTCCATGGTGAGATTTGCCTCCCATGTACCTTCCAATTGGATCTGTTTCTTACATGTGGTAATAGTGGCATATCAGATGTCACAGTATAATGAATCTCATTCTCTCTATGATGTTCCTCTCCTCAGTTCCCCCTGTCCTGGATGGGCCTCTTCATGAGTCTCTCACTCAAAACCTGGGCTCCCATGTCACCTTGTTGTGTGAAGCTACAGGGGTCCCAGTACCTAGCATCACCTGGCTGAAGGATGGCAACCCTATTGGTAAGAGGGTGAAGTTTTATAAATGAACTGTGAAAATTCAGTTTTGACAAGATCACATTTTGACACTTGTATTAATAATATTGAATTAATGAGACCTCCAGCTGTTGGTTTAGGCTGACCTCGGTGTGCTTTTTCTCCTGCCCAGAGAGCAGTCTGCAGTGGCAGTGGTCGGTACGAGGCAACAGACTGGAGCTGGGTCCTCTCACCCTCTCTCACGCTGGGATCTACACCTGTGTGGCCAAGAACAGGGAGGGACAGACTCAGAAGGATTACACTCTCACAGTGCAAGGTAGGCTACAGGCTGCCCACTACACAATCTCCCACCTTTGAAAATTAGATTAAACCCAAGAGAATCACAACCTTCTGCATGGCCTCTGTTCCACTTTGAGTCAGTGCTATGAGTCATATTGCTGACCTTTTGTTTCAGTGTCGCCCACGATCCTGGACTCTGGCCACTTGTCTGACCTGAGTGCCCCAGTGGGCGATGATTTGACTCTTGAGTGCAGAGTGACAGGGACACCTGCACCCCACCTCAGCTGGCTGAAGAACGGCGCCACTCTGGAAGATTCAGACCCCCAAAAAATAGAGTGAGTCCGTCTTGCTTACAGTGCAGACTCCAGCCTGGGTCTGTATACCAGTGTTATGCTCTTAGTAATCACTGATATGCTTGTCTCCTGTGTTACAGCATAGCTCCTGATGGGAGCACTCTAACCCTGCTAAGGCTCAGGCCTGAGGACTCTGGGACGTACACCTGTCTGGCTGTCAGCGCTGCTGGCCAGGAGAACAAGATCTACACCCTCTTTGTACTGGGTCTGTTGTCTTTTATCTACCTGTCGATCAAAAATATGTCCTAACTTAATTGGTACTGATCTTCCCAGAAGTTTTTTAGATTCTAGGTAACAATGATTTTGTAATGCCCGTCAGTACCCCCTTCTATCTCGGGCGAGACTAGCGCCCCCAGAGAGGTGCAGACCACCCAGGATAGTGTGGTGACACTGGAGTGCCAAGCAGCGGGAAACCCTCCACCTCAGATCAGCTGGCTGAGAAATGGACGCTCCCTGCTCCTGTCTCCCCGTACCCGCCTTCTCTCAGCAGACGCTGTACTTAGGTAAGGTTCTACACATGTCAAATGTCAAGTTTGGTTCCTCTCTCACAAAAATGCCTTAATGAAGGATAATGTTTTAGAAATTTTGTTGGAGCTGTGTATATGCCCTGTGTGTGTGTAGGATTTCTCCAGTGCAGCTGGCAGACTCTGGGATATATACATGTGTGGCACGCAGTCGCGCTGGCCTCGCCGAGCTCAACTTTGACGTACAGGTTCAAGGTACTAACTCCCCATCTCATTTTGATGCGTACACTACTGATCTGAAGGAGCTGTATCTGTGTGTACTGATATCTGTGTATCTGTCTCTGTGTCAGTGCCTCCAGGTGTGGAGCCTGTAGAGTCAGTCACAGTGGTGCGGGGATCCTTGGTGACACTGACCTGTGAGGCACGGGGTGTCCCTCCTCCCTCCCTGACCTGGCTGAAGGACGGCCAGCCCCTGTCCCTGCACCGTAACCTGCTGTTGGACGGCCAGGAGACACGGCTGCAGCTGCCTGATGTGGGGCTCTCTGACAGAGGCCTCTACAGCTGTGTCGCCAGCAACCAGGCTGGCAGCAGCACCAAGAGCTTCAACCTCACTGTGTTGGGTGAGCAGACAGAACAATCCTTCTCCATTCACCCAAACATAACCTACAAACAGATATCATGTTGTCATGTTAGTCATGTTAGTATTTATTTTGTGTTTTAACAATGGTGTCGTTTTGTCCAATACAGAGCCTCCAAAGATCGCCATCTCCAGTTCTCCAGAAGAATTGATGGTAGCTGTGAACACTGCTCTGGAGCTGGAGTGTACTGCCGAGGGCATCCCTCCTCCTACCCTCAGCTGGATCAAGGATGGGCGCCCCTTACAGGGAGATAGTGAGATAGTGCAGGAGGATGGACACTTTCTTAGGATTAACCAAGTGCAGGTGAGTCACAAACCCAATGACACAGCATTTAGTTGACATTCAGACCTTATTGCTGAATTATGATAAACACCAGATAATAACCAGTGATATCTCGGTTGTTAGGTAGAGGATGCAGGTCTTTATACCTGTCTGGCTACCAGCCCAGCGGGCGAGGATGGAAAGAACCACTGGGTCCGGGTTCAAGGTGATACATGCGTTTACTAGCCATACTTGTTGGTCCTGCCAAAAGATGACACGGTACTTGTCTGATTCTGATTATCAACGGTTGTGTCTCCCTGTTCCAGTTCCCCCAACTCTTCTTAGCTCTGATGATGTCAGGTTGTTATCAGTCCCAGCCAAAGGACACCTGACTATGGAGTGCCAGGCTGACCTTGCACCTGACATAGAATGGTACAAGGACGACGTGAGACTACAGGTCAGACTGGACGTCAGGGTGGCAGGAATCAAAATACATGGTGTTATATAATCTTATTGACTCTGTCTCTCTTTCTGTCTCTCTCTCCCTTTCTCGCCTGGTTCCAGCTGGGGGGTCGCATCCAGAGGCTTGCCGGGGGTCAGTACCTGGAGATACAGAATGTTAGGCCTCAGGACAGTGGCCAGTACAGCTGTGTGGTCACCAACATGGCCGGAAGCACCAGCCTTTTCTTCACTGTGGAGATCCTCTGTGAGTTGATGAGTTAAACAGAGGATTGGGATCATGCATTCGGTGAATTTAATTTACATTGAACAAAAATATAAACGCAACATGGAACAATTTAAAAGATTTTACTGAGTTACAGTTCATAGGGAAATCAGTCAATTTAAATAAATTCATTAGGCCCTAATCTATGGATTTCACATAACTGGTCACAGATACTTAAAAAAATGTTTAGGGGCATGGATCAGAAAACCAGTCAGTATCTGGTGTGATCACCATTTGCCTCATGCAGCGTGACACATCTCCAATATGTTGATTGTGGCCTGCGGATTGTTGTCCCACTTCATTTCAATGGCTGTGTGAAGTTGCTGGATATTGGCGGGAACTGGAACACACTGTTTTACAAGTCGATCCAGGGCATCCCAAACATGCTCAATGTGTGACATGTCTGGTGAGTATGCAGGCTATGGAGGAACTGGGACATTTTCAGCTTCCAGGAATTGTGTACAGATCCTTGCGACATGGGGCCATGAAACATGAGGGGATGGCGTCGGATGAATGGCACAACAATGGGCCTCAGGACCTCGTCACGGTATGTCTGTGCATTTAAATTGCCATCGATAAAATGCAATTGTGTTCAATGTTCGTAGCTTATGCCTGCCAATACCATAACCCCAACGGCACTATGGGGCACTCTGTTCACAACGTTGACATCTGCAAACCTTACACGTGGTATGCGGTTGTGAGGCCGGTTGGACATATGGCTTATGGTAGAGTAATGAACATTAAATTCTCTGTCAACAGCTCTGGTGGACATTACTGCAGTCAGCATGCCAATTGCACGCTCTCTCAAACCTTGACACATCTGTGGCATTGTGTTGTGTGACAAAAGTGCACATTTTAGAGTGGCCTTTTATTGTCCCCAGCACAAGGTGCACCTGTGTAATGATCATGCTGTTTAATCCTCTTCTTGATATGCCATACCTTTCAGGTGGATGGATTATCTTGGCAAGGGAGAAATGCTCACTAACAAG
This sequence comes from Salvelinus fontinalis, assembly GCF_029448725.1. NCBI lineage: Eukaryota > Metazoa > Chordata > Actinopteri > Salmoniformes > Salmonidae > Salvelinus > Salvelinus fontinalis. Next base: position 14,517,756 of record NC_074692.1, read on the forward strand.
GATGTAAACAAATTTCTGCACAAAATTTGAGAGAAATAAGCTTTTTTGTGCATATAGAACATTTCTGGGATCTTTTATTTCAGCTCATGAAACATAGGACTAACACTTTACATTTTGCGTTTATATATTTTTTCAGTATAATTAATATATATGTGTATATACAGTATATGCAATCTCCGTAGACAAACATTGGCAGTAGAATGGCCTTACTGAAGAGTTCAGTGACTTTTAATGTGGCACCATCATAGGATACCACTTTTCCAACAAATCAGTTTCCAACTATTTTTGCCCTGCTGCTAGTGCTGCCCCGAATCAACTGTAAGTGCTGCTATTGTGAAGTGAAAATGTCTTGAAGCAACAACGACTCAGCCGCGAAGTGGTAGGCCACACAAGCTCACTCTTGGCATTCTCTCAACCAGCTTCGCCTGGAATGCTTTTCCTACAGTCTTGAAGGAGTTCCCACATATGCTGAGCACTTGTTGGCTGCTTTTCGTTCACTCTGCGGTCCAACTCATCCCAAACCATCTCAATTGGGTTGAGGTTGGGTGATTGTAGAGGCCAGGTCATCTGATGCAGCTCTCCATCACTCTCCTTCTTGGTCAAATAGCCCTAACACAGCCTGGAGGTGTGTTGGGTCATTGTCCTGTTGAAAAACAAATGATAGTCCCACTTAGCGCAAACCAGATGGGATGGGATGGCGTATCGTTCCAGAATGCTGTGGTAGCCATGCTGGTTAAGTGTGCCTTGAATTCTAAATAAATCACAGACAGTGTTGCCAGCAAAGCACCCTCACACCTCCTCCTCCATGCTTCAGGTTGGGAGCCACACATGCAGAGATCATCGGTTCACCTACTCTGCGTCTCACAAAGACATGTCGGTTGGAACCAAAAATCTCAATTTTGGACTCATCAGATTAAACCTTAATCCATTTGAACGTGTTTTCTTTTCTTTTTCGCCTCAGTGCCACCAGTCATCAGAGAGAGCAGCTCTGGGGTCACTGCACATATCAGGCAGGATGCAGTCCTGCCCTGTGAAGTAGAGGGGGAAACCTCACCTAGGGTCATGTGGAGGAAAAATGGCATCCCTATAGATCCTGACAATAACAAGTAAGGGCTTACTGCTTTTGTTCCAGCCACTTAACTTAGACTATAGAGGTTGTTGGGATACTGTCTTTATACAGATGGGTAGATAGTCCAGTTAGCTGATTGATTGCGTGTGTCCCAGGTACACCATGCTGTCTGAAGGCTCTCTGCGAGTAAAGACTGTTCAGCTGAGTGACGCTGGCCGCTACTATTGCACCGTGTCCAATCAGGCCGGATCAGATCACAGTGGGATGGACTTACGTGTGTTAGGTAAATACAACTCAGAGAATTACAGAATCACACCATAACACGGTATATTTACGTTTTTACATGAACATTTAGGACATTTAGTAGACATTATCCAGAGTGATTTTCAGCCACTGCATTGCAGTCAGTGCCTTACAGTCAAATGTGTTTGTATGCCATACATATCTGTATGTCATTCCTTATGACTCCATGTTGTGTCCCTGTAGTGGGTCCCTCGATCAGCCCTGGTCCTTTCAATGTGACGGTGACCACAGGGGTGAGAGCCGTACTGAGCTGTGAGACCACAGGTATACCGGCCCCTAAAGTCACCTGGAAGAGGAACGGTGCTCCACTAGACCCCAACCAGCAGCCTGGCACATACAAGTAAATGAAGCAGAATGACCTCTCCTGTGTGAATTATAACACAATGGACATAATCCAAATGGATTCATTCTGAAATATTGCCTTTAATTTTTTTTTTTAAGGTTACTCTCCTCTGGATCTCTGACAATTTCCTCTCCATCCAATCAGGATGAGGGATACTTTGAATGCACAGCAGCCAATGAGGTTGGAGAGGAGCGTCAGGTCATTGAGGTCATCCTACAAGGTATTGTTGCTTTGAGGTCCTACTCAGACGTTTGTAGACTGCCCTTTCATCTCACATACAGCAGAACAGACTGAGATTTCTCCTCTCTGTCCCTCAGTCGCTCCAACCATTGAAGATGACATTACAACAGTCACTGCTATCAAAATGGCGCCTGTGGTGCTGCCATGCCATGCACAGGGCATCCCAGAGCCCACTGTCAGCTGGACCAAGAGTGGAGCCAAGCTGGGCTCCCGGGGAGGGAGTTACCGGGTCCTGCCCACAGGTAGGTACACTTGCTGCTCAGAGGGTAACATGGTGCTGTTGCCATCAGTGATCTTGTCATGTTAGTACTTTGGTGTTCATTGTTGTGTTACTATACTCTTTGGATCCAGGAGTTCTGGAGATCACAGCTGCTACCCCCAGTCATGCAGGGAGGTACACTTGCTCTGCCCGGAACCCTGCAGGAGTGACGCACAAACACATCACTCTCACAGTGCAAGGTGGGTCCTCAGGGGGATTGTTGTTAAGGTTATAAAGTAATGGTTCATGTTTTTGCTTTGTAACTCTCTTATGTCTTCATTTTACAGTTGAATAATCTGTGTGTGATAAACCATGTTAATGGGTTTGCCCTCTCCCACTCAGAGCCCCCGGAGATCAGGCCTATGACAGAGGAAGTACACGTAGTGTTGCATCATGGGACGGTTCTGCCTTGCGAGGTGCAGGGTTTCCCTCGACCCTCCATCACCTGGCAACGAGAGGGTGTTCCCATATCAGCTGGTGAGAGTGCCCTCTTTGGACACTTGATAAGAAATCAAGCCATTATATAACACAATAGTCATTTATAGTCTGCTGTTTCTCAATAGGGATGTCTTCCTTCCATGGCTCTTCAGGTCACAAACTGGCTCTCCTCTCAAACGGAGCTCTGACGTTCTCTCGGGTCACTCTGGGTGATGCGGGCACCTACCAGTGTCTGGCACAGAATGAAGCTGGCACAGCAATAGGAAGGACACGTCTAGTACTGCAAGGTAACACACTACATTTCTACAGAGAACAGACATGTTGTTCAAACAGCATGGAGACACTTGTTGATACTTAGATGAATGTGTGGGCCTCAATAGTGAAAGGTACTATGTGTCTTCATGTTGCTCCAGTTCCCCCAGTGCTGAGAGTTCCTCGTGAGGAGTACACAGCAGTCCTGGGCCAGCCAGTGAGCCTGGAGTGTTTGGCAGACGGACAGCCCCAGCCGGAGGTGTCCTGGCAAAGGGAGCGCAGGCCCCTCACAGAGGGGGCACACGTACAGCTCTTTGCCAATGGCACCCTGAGGATTGCAGCCACACAACGCAGTGATGCTGGCCTGTACACCTGCTCAGCCAAAAACCTTGCTGGCAGGGCCAGCCATGACATGAGGCTTGTCATAATGAGTGAGTGTGATATGAGGTCAATATGACACTTAGGTTTAACCTTGATTTAACCTGACATTAGGAATAACAGTGTCTCATGGAACAGAGTTACTGATCTGCCAGTAATAAACTGACTCTGTCTTTCTTCTAGTCCCGCCCATGATTCCTGTTGGTCAGCCGGAGTTGTCCGTCATCCAGGGCTTCCAGGCCTTGTTGCCCTGTGCGGCTCAGGGTTCACCAGAGCCCAGGGTGTCATGGAAGAAGGATGGTAACATTGTTCCCAGCCTGCCTGGCAAATTCACCGTGCTGCGATCAGGAGAGCTGATCATTGAGAGGGCAGAGGTCAGAGATACATTTCTGTTTTACATTGCGTTTTAATGAAGGTGGTTCAGGTGAAGGTCACTGATCAACGTTTTTGCCCTTGTAGCCAGATGATGGTGGTGTGTTCACCTGTGTGGCCACCAACACAGCAGGCGCTGTGAGACAGGACACCCGCCTGTCCGTCAACATCAGACCCGCCTTCAAGGAGTTACCTGCTGACGTGACCATGAACAAAGGTCAAAGTCTTAGCTTGTCTTGCCACGCCCAGGGCACCCCTACCCCTGTCATCTCCTGGACCGCTAACAACAGCCCCTATCCAGGTACACCACTGCCCTCCACTGGCTCCATGTTCTGTTATGATCGATATGATGTAGTCGTAGGTACTGTATATAGTAATAGTAATAATCATCTTGATTACTCCAAACATGTCGCTCTCTCTCAGTTTCCAGTGTGGACGAGGCAGGCAGAAGCTCCTTGGTAATAGAGAATGTGACCTTGAGGGATGCAGGAACCTATGTGTGCCTAGCAGAGAACAGTGTGGGCACCATCAGAGCACTCTCATTTGTCCGCATCAGAGGTGAGTACTTTCAACACCTCATGACCTTTAGACTATTTCTATTTGTATTGTTTTATATTTCTTGGTAGGGGTACACTGTTCGTAATGGATGTGTTATGGTCATGTCTCCTTAGAACCACCGGTGTTGAAGGGAGAGGCCCACACCTCTCAGACTGTGGCCCAGAGTGGCACTGCCATGCTGGACTGTCCTGTCCATGGAGACCCCAGTCCGGTCCTCCGCTGGGTCCATGACGGCAGACCCCTTCTCCGCTCCCTTCGCCTGCAACCTCTCCATAATGGCTCCTTGGCCATCTACAGCATCACGGTAAACACAACCCTCCACCTGTCCTATCAGTCTCCCTCAGAAATCTATTTATCCAGTGTTAGTTTAATTTGAGAGTTCATATCTTGAGAGTAAAAAATGCCTATAAAAACAAAAAGAAAGTAGGCTTACACAAGAAATGAGAGTGAGAGGATGGACCACTGACTGCAGTCAATCTGCACTCCATTTGCAGTCCTGAGTCATGGAACATTGTGTGACCTAACTGCATTGTGCTAGTCTGGCCAGTCAGATTTTAGTGAGCTCATTCTAAAAAGCCAACAGTATTAGCTAGAGAGGGAAGGAGGGAGGGAGGGGGAGAGAGGGAGAGAGGGAGCTCAGAAATTGATGTTCCCAGGCTCTCACTGTTGTGTTCTGTGTCTATAATTTTGTTAACTTTTTTAACTCTGTAATTGATGCTGTAATTGTACGCCCTGCAGCTAAAACTTTCTCAAAGACAAATGGTTCCCCTTCCTACAGAGTGCTCTAATGTGATACTTCCTCTCTCTGGTGTCAAAATGACACTTACTGCAAACAAGCTAATGGAAAAACCTTAAATTCCCTTTTAGAAAATGTCAGCTTTTAAATGCCTCAATGAGGGATGAAAGTTCCATTAAATATCTGAAATAACATAAAAATGATAAAAGCACTCCGTGGAATGTAAGGCAAATATGTTTACCACTGGAGAAACGTCGCTAAATGACATTGTTATTTGGATGAGGGTCCTGAACAGCATATCAACCCTCATATTTCAGAAGAACAATGATAACGTGTTTATGCCCTAACATGTATATCTGTGTCAGAGAGAAGATGCAGGGGAGTACCAGTGTGTGGCTGAGAGTGAGGCTGGAGTCGCTGAGAGGACCATTTCTCTCAAAGTACAGAGTGAGTGATGTGGAGCATGAACACAGTCACACAACCTCCATTTCCAAATGCTGGCTTCCATTCAAACAATCCGGAATCAACATACACCCAAGCGGCCCAGGGTACCAAGCTCCCCATCAGAGTCTGGAGTTAGGTCACCTGCAGAAAAAAAGGCTGATATGGAGGATGTAATTCTGGGAGAAGTGGAGTAAAGTCCCCCTAATTAGCCATCCAGACTGAATGGTGGAACATGAATGATTGAAATAATCTATATTTGAGTAGCCTATAATATCTGGTGCAGAGAAGGACATTCTGTGTATGTAACCATAACCTCTGTCGCTAACATGGCTTTTCAAGAGAATGAGCAATCTGCAGATAATAATATTTTAATGCCAACTCTTGATTCATGTCCCAAACAAAAGCCACCTTCGAGACAGAAACTCAGTATCCTTAATTAACGCAGGTATTAGAAAACATTGTACCATGAAACTTTTTCAAAACGTTAACCAGGCTTAAATGCTCTGGGACCCTCGTTCCAAGCCTAGAGGAATATTGGGAGGTCATCTGAATATTCGTAGAACATTTATTGAATAACTCTAATCTTGATTTGTTCTGTTTCTCTGAGAAATGTCTGAAGAAATCTTCTCCTAGTTCTACCTTTAGTGTCCCTGGATATTCCAAATTCAGGAAGGACAGGGGAGAGGGCAGAGGGGGTGGATTGCTTTTGTACATGAAAGATAACTTTAAATGCAATCGTATCATATGGAAACATGTCAATGACCTTGAATGTATGGGGCTGAACGTCTTCCTCTACCCTCATACTTCTCTCACTATTATTGGATTATATCGACCACCAACATCTGATATCTTGTTTTATGACCATCTAAATGCCATGCTCAAAGAATGTGATCATATTAAGGACTTCATCTTCATGAGCAATTTCAATATAAACTGGAAAAAACTCAGAGATCACAGACTATTTCAACCTGACTCAAATAACCAGAGTAACACAGTCATCTCATACTCAATTCATCTGGTGTTTACTAACAGATCTGATCGAATAACTAAGTCCACTAACTTACTAACTGGCATATCTGACCACAATGTTACATTGGTGGTTAGAAAGATCACTAAAAATAGATTTATGAACCATATTAATGTGCAACAGTAAGATAAAGATATCCCGAAAAGTGAGCAGAGTCAAAGTCAAATTGACTGGTCTGATATGTTAAGCAATCCAGAGTCTGGATACAGAACATTTCTGTCAGCCATTGATAAAGTGGATACCTCTGACTTGGAAATGTCACGTTAAGCCAAGGAAAGCCTCTCTACCATGGCTCAACGAGGACCTCTGAAGGCAGATGAGAGAACGGGATCTTTCCTTGAAAAAAGCACTGAAGTCTGGTCAGAATGATGGCAGACATATATTTACAGCACTGAGAAATAAGGTGATAAGGATTATAAAAAAAAGCAAAAGCAGAGTTCTTTCTGAGAGTGATCAATGAAGTTAAAAGAAATGGAAAAGTGATTTGGGAAAATTTCAACAAACAAACAGGGAGGAGCTGAAAAAAACCCATTCTGAATTAAAGGTTAATGGGATTCTAATTCAAGACTGACAGGGAACTGGCTCAAAGATTTTCAACCATGACCCCAGTTCTCACTCCCATAGATAATAATAAACCAATATTCACAATTACTGAAATCTCAGCATCAGCAGTGGACAGTATTATTGTCTTTTCAGGAGCTCTAGAACAGAATATGTATTTGGTCTAGACAATGTATTCCTGAAGAGACACAAATATTCTCTGATTGCCCATATTGTACATCTAGTTAATCTGTCCATCAAATATGGGTTCTTCATATGTAAGACGACAGTTGATGATAGTGTTGTTGTTGTTGTTAGAATTATATATTTTTGGATGTAATGTATTTGTATTTTGTATTGTATTAGTCAGTATTTGTATAGTGGCTGTGTAAAGGCCCTTATCTTTACACAGGCCCAAATTAGCTTTTGGCTAACCCGCCACATTTACATGGATGTTGCATTATTGTAATATTCATGTTGATTAATGTTGATTGTCCCCTATAAATAAATAAAGAAAATTTCAACAAACTAACACGGAGAGGAGCTGAAAAAACCCCATTCTGAATTAAAGGTTAATGGAATTCTAATTCAAGACTGTCAGGGAACTGGCTCAAAGATTTTCAACCATGACCCCAGTTCTCACTCCCATAGATAATAATAAACCAATATTCACAATTACTGAAATCTCAGCATCAGCAGTGGACAGTATTATTGTCTTTTGAGGAGCTCTAGAACAGAATATGTATTTGGTCTAGACAATGTATTCCTGAAGAGACACAAATATTCTCTGATTGCCCATATTGTACATCTAGTTAATCTGTCCATCAAATATGGGTTTTTCCCCAATGCTTGGAAGTCTGCTGCAGTGATACCTGTTTAAAATCTGGTGACCCAACACTGTTGGAAAATTACCAACCTATAAGCATTCTTCCAGTGCTATCAAAAGTAGCTGAAAGATGGGTGGCTGATCATCTGACTGATCACCTCATTCAGGACAACTCCATACATCAAATTACATTTGGATTCAGAACTAACCATTCTACCGAAACAGCCAATTGCTATTTTCTGGAGTGCATTAAATCTAAACTGGACGTAGGTGGTGAAGTCAGCGCAGTCTTTTTGGATCTTAAAAAGGCCTTTGATACTGTGAATCATGAGGTCCTCCTATCCAAACTATCCTCCCTTAATGTGTCCACTGAAGTTATTAGTTGGTTGTATTCCTATCTGACAAACAGAAGTCAAAGGGTTCGTTTGGGGGACACTCAGTCGGACTCTCTTTACTATAACATTGGGGTCCCACAAGGGTCAATATTAGGCCCCCTTCTGTTTACCATTTATATAAATGATCTCCCACTTGCTTGCTCACAAGTTAACATGCAGATGTATGCAGACAATACAGTTATGTATGTACACTCAAAAACTAGAAAACTAGTTGTTAACAAGTTAACTGACACTACGGTACATGTTTCTAAATGGATTACAAATTATTGCCTGCATTTATATATCGACAAGACTGTTTGTATGTACTTATCTAAGAAATCCATTGATTCTTCCCAGTAAGCTGATCTTGTTATTGGGGAGAATCTGGAATTTCTGCATCATTTTGGACTCAAACTTGACATTTAAGAAACGTGAAGAAGATGGTTAACACGGTCAAGTTTGGATTATCCAACTTTAGGTTTATAAAGATCTTTCCTTCCTCTGGAGGCCGCTAAACTATATATATGCATGCTGTGATCTTCTCACATCTGAGATATTGCCTCACATGCTGGTCACAAGCAGGAGCTACTATTCTGACACCAATTTAATCACTCTACAAACAAACACTTAGATTTTTGATAACAAACCAAACAGTTACCACCATTGTCATATAATTTACAAACATAATTGATTTAGTCTGGATAGCTTTAAGCAGTATGTAGATGCAAGCCTTGTCTTTAAGATCCTGCATGGTCTTGCCCCTCCACCGGCATACAGTATAATGGTCAAGGAAAGCCCCTCCAGTAAGAGGGGATTGTGTCCCTTTTCGACACAGTAAAATCGGTCAATCAGCCTTCTCTGTTAGAGCTACAATATACTGGAATGCAATGCCCATGGACTTGAGAAGCTGCACTGATTATTGTATTTTTAAATTTAAATTGAAAACATGGCTCAAATCTATCCAAACCTGTTCAGAGTTATCTGTGGTTCTTCATATGTAAGACGACAGTTGATGATAGTGTTGTTGTTGTTAGAATTATATATTTTTGGATGTAATGTATTTGTATTTTGTATTGTATTAGTCAGTATTTGTATAGTGGCTGTGTAAAGGCCCTTACCTTTACACAGGCCCAAATTAGCTTTTGGCTAACCCGCCACATTTACATGGATGTTGCATTATTGTAATATTCATGTTGATTAATGTTGATTGTCCCCTATAAATAAATAAATAAAAATACATCTAATATTCCTACAATTAGATCAAATTAATAAAAAAACACAAAAGTAATTATGGATTGTTTATTTAATTCTCTATATGGATGATCTCTCTCTCTCCCTTCATCCCCTTCTCCCTCCTTCCCTACTCTCCCTCCCTCCCTCTCCTGCCACAGTCAATGGAGGTTACTCTAACTGGGAGGATTGGGGCCCATGCAGCACCACCTGTGGTCGAGGGAATCAGGAGCGAATCAGGTTATGCAACAATCCAGAGCCGGCCAATGGGGGGAAATCATGTGACGCTCCCAGTAGGGACTCCAGGAGATGTCAGACTGGACTCTGTCCAGGTATGGCTGATTGAACTGTTCTCTTATCACTCCGAACGGATGCAGCGGAATTTAACAATGGAATGATGTGTGTACATAGAAGGTGTAGTTCTACAGCTACACTTAAATAATGTGTAACTTAATACTTATTCCTCTCTCTGTTTGTTGACTGAAGGGGAGGCCCCTCGTAAGGCCAGAGGGAGTCTGATAGGGGTGGTGAATGATAGGGAGTTTGGAGTGTCGTTCCTGGAGGCTAACATCACAGAGAACCCAGAAGAGGGCACCAGCACCCTGCAGGCCCACCTGGACAACATCCCTCCTAGTGTGGGTGAGTATGGGAGTGTGAGAGATGTCTTACAGTAACCAGTAGGATCCTCTCAGAAGCACATCTAAATGCAATAATCAAGTACTTGCTGTAAAGTTATTTCCTATAATCAAGCACTTGCTGTAAAGTTATTTCCTATAATCAAGCACTTGCTGTAAAGTTATTTCCCATAATCAAGCACATAGATCACTCAGCCACTGATCATTGCTGTATCCTGACCTATCATACTTTGCTCAGAGGTATATCCATAGAGGCTGTGGTCTTACTACTGATGTTTTGCAGGTCCATTGCTACGGGTGTTGGTGTCTGTGTTTGCTCCCATCTACTGGACCACAGTGCTGCAGACTGGAGCAGCCAGGAATGGCTACTCACTGACCCAGGGCCTGTTCAGACAGGAGTCACAGCTGGAGTTTGACACAGGTCAGCACTGAAGAACAGATACAATAACATCCTGTAAATTAACCTGAACTAAGGTTTACTCTACTGTAAATGTAGTCCTATAACAGTGGTTGTCTCTCGTAAGCGGAATTGTCCCTTTAAATCTGTACATTGTAAGAGAACCAGCAGAGGGCAAAGTTCTCCATGACTGCAGTTCTTCTTTTTTTTTTACTAGGATCTGGTTTCAATGACGGACTCCTTTGGCAACTTCAATAAGAACCCCCCAAAATATGGGGTGGGTCCTCTTCAGACAGACAACTCTCCCAAGTGACTGTTTTATAATGTATCCCAGATGTATTTGAATGTTGTGTTTATGTTTGTAACCAGGAGAGGTCCTTCGGTTGACCCATGTAGCCAGAGGTCTGGACTCAGAGGGGGCTCTCCTAATAGACATGGTTATCAACGGCTTTGTCCCTCCGACATTATCAACCTCCCATCTCAATTTGCAGGTGTGTAATGACTAACACTGTCATCCTAAGGCCAGCTGAAGTCCCTGACTGTGACTAACCATAAGTCTTAATTAAATCTCTATATAATCTATCTCTAATATGATGATTGCTTTGTGTCATGCAGGAGTTTGATGAGTCATACGTGCAAACGGGACCAGGGCAGCTGTACTCATGGTCGTCCCAGGCCCACCAGAGAACAGGCGGTCCCATGGTGCTGCGCTGTAACCACTCCATCATCTACGAGGGCCGAGAGGAGCGTCAGGGGCCACTGCTGCAGCTCATCAAGGTGTCCCAGATGAATGGCATCTACAGCATGTTCACTCTCAGTCTGGACTTCCAGATCACAGCCTCCCTACTCCTACCTGGTCAGTGGAAATACAAGACAGATTACCACAAGGCAGGCTAACACAATACAGACTTACACAATACAGACAGTCAGTCAGACACTTGACTTTTAACTGATGTACTGTAGCAAACACATTCATTTTTAAGATGTCATTTTCATTGTTTAAAGTTGTGGTACAGTAACATCATCTGCTCATGGATTGAATGTGCTCCTCTGTCTTTAGATGGGGATGGAAAAACATGCCCGGAAGGTTTTGTCCTGGATACAGCCTCTTACTGCACTGGTACATTTTGTATACCTTTTCCTCCTTCAATTTCTTTGTTGGATCGACCAATGTTATTTTGTGGTTTGCAATTCAATTAACTCATTAATGCATATTATCTTTATAAACTGTATCTGAATGCTTAGATGAGGATGAATGTGCTGCCGAGTCGCCTTGCTCTCATTCCTGCAACAATGTGATGGGTGGCTTCTCCTGTGCCTGTCCCTCTGGCTTCACCATCTCCCCAGAAACCAACACATGTCAAGGTCAGCCACAGGAAACACTAACTGAATACTTTATCACATCGTTATACAGTATCTCCTAATTAGATACATAGTTACAGTAAGTGATCGGTCTGTAAAGGGATCTGGTATCATGGTGATTTGTATGCTATATTTAGAAGGTAATCTATTGTGAAATTTGTAAAAAGAAAAATGTTGGGGGATAAAATGTAAACAGAATCAGTTAGCTAGCACACGCACTATTTGGTTCCGGGGTGATATTATCGCTGTGAAAGTATACATCCTACTGCTGTATTGCAGACAGTGTTCTTGTGTTTGACCTCACATGTGGTATCTCTCTACAGATATTGATGAATGTGCCCAGGGCTCCCACATGTGCCACTACAACCAGCAGTGTGTGAACACGGTTGGCACATACCGCTGCCAGGCTAAATGTGGCCCAGGGTTCAAGCCCAGCGCAATGGGAACCAGCTGTGAAGGCAAGTCTATTCACAACAAATACAATTTTTGGGGGGGTGATTCTCTTTCAGTCATTCATCAACTGAATAGAATACATTCTAGTCTCCATCCTATAATAGGGTGCTGACAATAAGGCATATTAGTAACAGAGTTTGACCTGTGGTGTGAGTTTCAGATGTGGATGAGTGCCAGGAGTCGTCTCTCTCCCCGTGTCAGCAGCAGTGTCTGAACACCCTGGGCTCCTTCCGCTGTGTCTGCAACCCTGGCTACCAGCTGTCTGGCCAGCGCTGTCTGGGTCAGTGGACCCTGTGACTCACTGATGATATTTTCAACAGAATCAAATCTTTCATACCAGTATCATATGGAAGCAGTGATTTAAATAGTGGAATCTCAAACCCTTTATGTTTGTTTGTTTACAGACATCAACGAGTGCAGCAGGAATGTGTGCCCAGCTCACCAGCAGTGCCGCAACACAGAGGGAGGCTACCAGTGTTTCGACAGCTGCCCAGCTGGCATGCGAATGGGAGAGAATGGGGCCTGCGTGGGTATGATGCCATTTATACTTCACCCATCTTTTACTTTGAATGTTGTTGCACGCAGGTACAGGTTTGTGGTGTGAGAATTCTGATCCTACCATTACAGTATGCCCTGTGTTTACCAACATTGTGATTCACAGATGTGGACGAATGCCAGGATGGAAGCCACTTGTGCCGTTACAGCCAGATGTGTCAGAACACCATGGGAGGGTACGGCTGTGTCTGCCCCAGAGGTTATCAGTCCCAGGGGGTGGGCCGTCCATGCCTGGGTAAGACACTTCATTTTGGCATAGACATGTATTACTACACTAAACAATATGCTACTGTCCAATAAAATCTTGTTATAAGTAGTGTCTGAGTCTTGTTTTGCCTTTCAGACATTGATGAGTGCCTACAGACGCCAAGCCCCTGTGCCCACCAGTGCCGTAACGTGCCAGGCAGCTTCCGGTGCCTCTGCCCACCAGGCACTGTGTTAACGGGGGATGGGCGCTCTTGTGCTGGTCTAGAGAGAGGACAGGTCTTCTCCAACGGTAGCCGCGTCAGGGCAAGACTGCGCCCACAGCTGGTGTCATCGCTGGGTAGGCCCATTCTCTCTCGGCATCATGGGGTATCCCGCATCACCAGACAGAGCTGCCCCATAGGCTATACCAACAGAGATGGCACATGTGTCGGTGAGTCCCCCCCGAAGTAGTAGGAGTCCCGTTCAGGCGTATAATTGGCATCTGTGTTTGTGGACAAGATGGAGAAAAAGCTTTGGAGCTTCTCATTTTCTTTGAATGTCTGTAAGCAAAGGCCACAAGCAAGGGAGTTGAGTCTGGTACGTCTTGCTCACCTCATTGTGTCATCGGTCTCTGTACAGATGTGGATGAGTGCTTGCTGAGGAACCCATGCCAACATGAGTGCCGGAACACATTAGGCAGTTTCCAGTGCCTCTGTCCTACAGGCTACCAGCTGTTACCCAACGGCAGGAGCTGCACAGGTATGGAGAAAACAAACAGTACACATAAACCACCCACCACGACTAGGTTTACATTGCCAAGAACACACACAGATACTGAGTTTCCTTTCTGATGCTTGCAGACATTGATGAGTGTGCAGTACAAGGCATCCAGTGTGGACACAACCAGATGTGCTTCAACACTCGTGGAGGATATCAGTGTTTGGACACGCCCTGCCCTGCAACCTATCAGAAAGGAGGAAGCCCAGGGTATGAAGCTTCAATAAAACACCACTGTGTGTTTGCAATGTGTGGTTAGACAGATCGTTTCCTGGGTATTTTTGTAATCAAAACAAATTGTATTAGTCACATGCACCAAATACAACAGGTGTAGACCTTACTGTGAAATGCTTACTTACGAGCCCCTAACCAACAATGCAGTACAAATAAGAATAAGAAATAAAAGTAACAAGTAATTAAAGAGCAGCAGTAAAATAACAATAGCGAGAATATACACAGGGGAGTACTGGTACAGAGTCAATGTGCGGGGGCACCGGTTACTCGAGGTAATATGTACATGTAGGTAGAGTTATTATAGTGACTTTGCATAAATGATAACAAGAGAGAGTAGCAGCGGTGTGAAAGGGGGGGCAATGCAAATAGTCCAGGGTAGCCAGCAGCATACCACCCTGCATACCACTGCTGGCTTGCTTCTGAAGCTAAGCAGGGTTGGTCCTGGTCAGTCCCTGGATGGGAGACCAGATGCTGCTGGAAGTGGTATTGGAGGGCCAGTAGGAGGCACTCTTTTCTCTGGTCTAATAAAATATCCCAATGCCCCAGGGCAGTGATTGGGGACACTGCCCTGTGTGTAGGGTGCCGTCTTTCGGATGGGACGTTAAACGGGTGTCCTGACTCTCTGAGGTCATTAAAGATCCCATGGCACTTATCGTAAGAGTAGGGGTGTTAACCCCGGTGTCCTGGCTAAATTCCCAATCTGGCCCTCAAACCATCATGGTCACCTAATAATCCCCAGTTTACAATTGGCTCATTCATCCCCCTCCTCTCCCCTGTAACTATTCCCCAGGTCGTTGCTGCAAATGAGAACGTGTTCTCAGTCAACTTACCTGGTAAAATAACGGTAAAATAAAATAAAAAAATAAAAATTGATTAGATGTTCAAGAGTCTTATGGCTTGGGGGTAGAAGCTGTTTAGAAGCCTCTTGGACCTAGACTTGGCGCTCCGGTACCGCTTGCCGTGCGGTAGCAGAGAGAACAGTCTATGACTAGGGTGGCTGGAGTCTTTGACAATTTTTAGGGCCTTCCTCGGACACCGCCTGGTATAGAAGTCCTGGACGGCAGGAAGCTTGGCCCCAGTGATGTACTGGGCCGCACGCACTACCCTCTGTAGTGCCTTGCGGTCGGAGGGCGAGCAGTTGCCATACCAGAAAGTGATGCAACCAGTCAGGATGCTCTCGATGGTGCAGCTGTAGAAGCTTTTGAGGATCTGAGGACCCATGCAAAGTCTCCTAATGGGGAATAGGTTTTGTCGTGTCCTCCTCACGACTGTCTTGGTGTGCTTAGACCATGTTAGTTTGTTGGTGATGTGGACACCAAGGATCTTGAAGCTCTCAACCTGCTCCACTACAGCCCCGTCGATGAGAATGGGGGCATGCTCGGTCCTCTTTTTCCTGTAGTCCACAATCATCTCCTTTGTCTTGATCACGTTGAGGGAGAGGTTGTTGTCCTGGCACCACACGGCCAGGTCTCTGACCTCCTCCCTATAGGCTGTCTCGTCGTTGTCGTGATCAGGCCTACCACTGTTGTGTTATCCGCAAACTTAATGATGGTGTTGAAGTTGTGCCTGGGCGTGCAGTCATGAATGAACAGGGAGTACAGGAGGAGACTGAGCATGCACCCTTGTGTTGAGGATCAACGTGGCGGATGTGTTGTTACCGACCCTTACCACCTGGCGGCGGCCCGTCAGGAAGTCCAGGATCCAGTTGCAGAGGGAGGTGTTTAGTCCCAGGGTCCGTAGCTTATTGATGAGCTTTGAGGGCACTATGGTGTTGAACGCTGAGCTGTAGCCAATGAATAGGATTCTCACATAGGTGGTCCTTTTGTCCAGTTGAGAAAGGGCAGTGTGGAGTGCAATAGAGATTGCATCATCTGTGGATCTGTTAGGGCGGTATGCAAATTGGAGTGGGTCTAGTGTTTCTGGGATGATGGAGTAGATGTGAGCCATGACCAGCCTTTCAAAGCACTTCATGGTTACAGATGTGAGTACTATGGGTCAGTAGTCATTTAGGCAGGTTACCTTAGTGCTCTTGGGCACAGGGACTATAGTGGTCTACTTGAAACATGTTGGTATTGCAGTCTCGGACAGGGAGAGGTTGAAAATGTCAGTGATGACACTTGCCAGTTGGTCAGCGCATGCTCGCAGTACACGTCCTGGTAATCTGTCTGGCCCTGTGGCCTTGTGAATGTTGACCTGTTTAAAGGTATTTTCTCACATCGAGAAAGAGAGAGCGTTGATCACACAGTCTTCCAGAACAGCTGGTGATCTCATGCATGTTTCAGTGTTATTTGCCTCGAAGCGAGCATAGAAGTAGTTTAGCTTGTCTGGTAGGCTCATGTTACTTGGCAGCTCTCAGCTGTACTTCCCTTTGTAGTCTGTAATGGTTTGCAAGCCTTGCCACATTCAACGAGCGTCAGTGCCGGTGTAGTACGATTTGATCTTAGTCCTGTATTGATGCTTTGCCTGTTTGATGGTTCGTCGGAGGGCATAGCAGGATTTCTTATAAGCTTCCAGGTTAAAGTCCCGCTCCTTGAAAGCGGTAGCTCTAGCCTTAAGCTCAGTGCGGATGTTGCCTGTTATCCATGGCTTCTGGTTGGGGTATGTATGTACGGTCACGGTGGGGATGACGTCATCGATACACTTATTGATGAAGCCAATGACTGATGTGGTGTACTCCTCAATGCCATCGGACGAGTCCCGGAACATATTCCAGTAGCAAAACAGTCCTGTAACTTAGCATCTGCTTCATCTGACCACTTTTTTTTATTGATCGAGTCACTTGTGCTTCCTGCTTTAATGTGTGTTTGTAAGCAGGAATCAGGAGAATAGAATTATGGTCAGATTTGCCAAATGGAGGGCGAGGGAGAGCTGTGTATATGTCTCTGTGTGTGAGTACTTACCTTAGTTACATTATCACACCACCATAAAGTAATTGTTGTGCAGTTATCTATGTATGTAGTAAGTCACGATCATTGGCCCCTCTAAACAATCACATGGTTGTGTTGTATATTAGATGTAGGATGTCACTGACCTTTGGAGCCAGCTGATAACAGACGGTATCAGTACCTCTGATAGTGTAACAGTTGACTCTTCTCTCTCCATGGCAGGACGTGCTACAGACCCTGCTCTCGGGACTGTGGCTCTGGGGGTTCCCCTCTGCTACTGCAGTACAAGCTTTTGACCCTTCCCCTGGGCATCCCAGCCAATCACAACGTGGTGCGCCTGTCTGCCTTCTCAGAGGGGGGGGTGTTGCAGGAGATAACATCCTTCACCATTCTGGAGCAGGGCAGTGAGGGGGGTCCAGGGGTGGGGGCAGGGGGCCAGATGTTTGGCATCAGGGACGAGGCAGGCAGGGGCATCATCTTCACTCTGCGGCCCCTGCAGAGGTCAGGTCTGGTGCGTCTGGGGGTGCAGGCCACCACTCTCTCAACACAGGGCCGCATCACATACCAGAGCATCTTCATCATCTACATCTCCATCTCTAGATACCCCTACTGAGATGAGCCCACCCAGCTGGAGGCTGGACCTGACTGTGTGTGCCCCTGAGAGGCCACTGACCCCTCCTTCACCAACCTCTGTAGAATCAGGCCCACAGCCTGGAGGCCTGTGAGACAGAGCGTGCTAACCAAGCCAAGAAAGCACTAATCATGAGACAATGCAAACAGTATTAACACTAAGGATTTCATGGATATTTGGTAAGTAAACTGGATTGAAATGGATCTTAAACTGTGGGGACACAATTTTTCCAAAATCTGTTCTTGTAAAGAAATGGACCTTTTATAAGATTTGTTGGATTCATTACAATGAACACTCCAAAGATGGTCCTGTAGCATTAGAATGGCATGTAGTTATTTATATAGTGTTTTCTATCATTTTTGAAGTCATTGTTGAACTAGCTATAAGGTGCTATTCTGAAGGTACTTGACAGCTTTGTTGAATCAGTAAGGCAAATGGTGTTTGCATTGCAAGAACAAATCGATAAGAAAAGATTGCTTCACCTGGCCTGGAATAAACCATCTTAAGCAAGTACAAGACCGTTTGAGATTGATTGCACTTATCGGAATCTGTTTTGAATGGAGTTGGCCTTAGGTAGTAGGGCCACAATATGGACATCAGAGAAAATGTCCCTTTCTGCTTAAACCGCTTTAGTCATTAGACTGTAGTATTCTGATTTAGCCATCCATCTTTCTAAATGTGTTTCAAAGGTGCAGGGTTAAAAACCATGGAGGGGAGGAAGTAGCAAAGACATTGTGCTGAACTAGAACTGTTCATTTGTAAACCAAAAGCATACTCAATTAGTATTATACATGAAACACACCCCAAAATCAACGATAATTTGGAAGTGGAGAACCACATTCAGTGGGTGTTTGCAGGGGCGGACTGTGACAAGCAATCAGACCTGGCATTTCTAACACACCGGCCCATCTCTAAAGCCCTCACACCGGCCCATTTTCTTCCGAGGCCCCCACACCGGCCCCCAGTATTAGCCAGATAGTCATTTTGCACACCAAAAAAAAAACAAGTTAGACCGGCCCACTGGGCTAAAAATGGACCAGGCCAGTTCACCCATGTCACTAAGTTAACATCCACCACCAACACTCCTCTATGAGATGAATGGAGCATCAATTTCCTGTTATAAGGGTAGAGATACATGCAGCTATGTGATACATTCACCACAATACTGTTATTCCATTGCTCACCCCTTTAGACCATGAATGTATTTTGCAGAAAGGAACATTCATATGCATATACAGCGATTAAGATATTCTTAACACGATTTCTGATATCAACCCAAAGTTTTGAACTGTTGTAAATGTAACCTACACAAAAAAACGTTTTGCTCAGAGTGGAAAAATTGAGTCTGTTCTAGATGAATCCACATATAACGACGGTACAACCTGATGCAGAGTGTCTTGAACATTTTCTCTCTGTGTGGCCCACAAGGTATATAAATATCTCACTGTGGTATGGAATTACAAACATGACAAGAGGAACTGATGATGCACTACCCAATTTCGAAATTGCACCTTGTGCATTCTACTATGACAGCTTTCAAGAGTAAGTTTAAAGCCAGGCTGAGTTCCTAACAAAAAAAATAAAACGTTTGGTTTGTCGGTTCTGTTCCAAGAACGGGTTCCAACTCCTGTCTCTAACCTTACAAGATATTTAATGAAATATGTTACCTAATCATTTTGTAGCCATTAGTTCAGTGGCTCGTTGACACATTTTATAGAAATTATGCAATTGATGATTTTGGACCATTGCTGATGCCCTCGACAACCCTCAGCAGCCAGTAACCAATAAAGTACATATTTCAGTAGGCCCTATACTACAATAAACTATTTTGTCCCTTAAACCTAAGAATTGAATACTTCACCAGCTACAGTACCAGTCAAAAGTTTGGACACACCTACTAATTCAAGGGTTTCTTTATTTCTACTATTTTCTACATTGTTGAATATTAATGAAGACATCAAAACTATGAAATAACCCATATGGAATCATGTTGTAACCAAAAAAGTATTAAACATATCAAAATATATTTGAGATTTTAGATACTTCAAAGTACCCACCCTTTGCTTTGATGACAGCTTTGCACACTCTTGGCATTCTCTCAAGCAGCTTCATGAGGAATGCTTTTCCAACAGTCTTAGCACTTGTTGGCTGCTTTTCCTTCACTCTGCGGTCCAACTCATCCCAAACCATCTCGATTGGGTTGAGCTCGGGTGATTGTGGAGGCCAGATCATCTGATGCAGCACTCCATCACTCTCCTTCTTGGTAAAATAGCACTTACACAGCCTGGAGTTGTGTTTTGGGTCATTGTCCTGTTGAAAAACAAATGATAGTCCCACTAAGTGCAAACCAGATGGGATTGTTTATCACTAAAGAATGCTGTGGTAGCCATGCTGCTTAAGTGTGCCTTGACTTCTAAAATTCAAAGCACAAAATCACTAGACAGTGTCACAAGCAAAGCACCATCACACCTCCTCCTCCATTCTTCACGGTGGATCCACACATGTGGAGATCATCCTTTTCACCTACTCTGCGTCTCACAAAGACAAGGCGGTTGAAACCAAAAATCTCAAATTTGAACTTATCAGACCAAAGGACGGATTTCCAACGGTCTAATGTTTCTTGGCCCAAGCAAGTCTCTTCTTATTATTGATGTTCTTTAGTAGTGGTTTCTTTGCAGCAATTTGACCATGAAGGCCTGATTCACGCAGTCTCCTCTGAACAATTGAACAATTGTGTCTGTTACTTGAACTCTGTGAAGCATTTATTTGGGCTGCAGTTAACTCTAATGAACTTATCCTCGGCAGCAGAAGTAACTCTGGGTCTTCCTTTCCTGTGTTGGTCCTCATGAGAGCCAGTTTCATCATAGCACTTGATGTTTTTTGCGACTGCACTTGAAGAAACTTTCAAAGTTCTTGAAATGTTCTTGAAATGTTCTGAATTGACTGACCTTCATGTCTTAAAGTAATGATGGACTGTTGTTTCTCTTATTTGAGCTGTTCTTGCCATAATATGGACTTGGTCTTTTACCAAATAGGGCTATTTTCTGTATTCCTCCCCTACCTTGTCACAAGACAACTGATTGGCTCAAACGGATTTATAGGGAAAGAAATTCCACACATGAACTTTTAACAGGGCACACCTGTTAATTGAAATGCATTCCAGATGACTACCTCATGAAGCTGGTTGGAGAACTTTGAAGAATCTCAAATAAAAAATATATTTTGATTTGTTTAACTTCTACTTCATCACAATCCCAGATCCGGGAGCACCCCCATCAGTAAAAAAGCTGACTAGCATAGCGTCACAAGTAAATACTAGCATCTAAATATCATTAAATCACAAGTCCAAGACACCAGATGAAAGATACACATCTTGTGAATCCAGCCATCATTTCTGATTTTTAAAAATGTTTTACAGGGAAGACACAATATGTAAATCTATTAGCTAACCACGATAGCAAAAGACACCATTCCACCATTTCTTTCCTGCATAGGTAGCTATCACAATTTCGACCAAATAAAGATATAAATAGCCACTAACCAAGAAACAACTTCATCAGATGACAGTCTGATAACATATTTATTGTATAGCATGTTTTGTTAGAAAAATGTGCATATTTCAGGTATAAATCATAGTTTACCATTGCAGCCACCATCACAACTCTCACCAAAGCAACTAGAATAACTACAGAGACCAACGTGAATTACCTAAATACTCATCATAAATCATTTATGAAAAATACACAGCGTACAGCAAATGAAAGACAAAGATCTTGTGAATCCAGCCAATATTTCAGATTTTTTAAGTGTTTTACAGCGAAAACACAATATAGCATTATATTAGCTTACTACAATAGCCAACCACACAACAGCATTGATTCAAGCCAACAATAGCGATAACGAATAAACCAGCAAAAGATATTAATTTTTTCACTAACCTTCTCAAACTTCTCCAGATGACAGTCCTATAACATCATATTACACAATACATATAGAGTTTGTTCGAAAATGTGCATATTTAGCGGCACAAATCGTGGTTATACAATGAGAATAGTAGCCAAGCTGCCAACAAAATGTCGGGAGAAATCTTGGGAGAGGCACCTAATCTAATCAGTAACTAAATTTAAACTTGACTAACAAATACAGCTTGGACAGCAAATGAAAATACATTAGTTCTTAATGCAATTGCTGTGTTTTTTAAATTAACGTTACTACGACATATAGCGTGCGTTAAAGCGAGACCGCACCGAAATTAATGGCGGAATATGAGTTTTACATTTTTCAACAGAACAACGAATTAACATCATAAATAGTTCTTACTTTTTGATGAGCTACCATCAGAATCTTGGGCAAGTTGTCCTTTTTCCAAAAGAATCGTTGCTCGGTTGTAGATTGTCGCCTTCAACGTTGGAATTAGCAGTAAACATTAGCCATGTGGGCCAGACGTGCCCAACTCCCTAGAACGCAGCACAAATACCCGAATACCCGAAAATCGCAATATACTGATATAACTCGGTTTAAAATAACAACATTATGATGTCTTTAACACCTATATCGAATAAAATCAGAGACGGATATATCTAAGGGCTATAACGGGAGCTTTCTAGAACGCCTTCCTGAGGTCTGTCTTGCGTCATGGCAAAGGGAAGAAAGAGAGGACCCCACGTTGCCAGCTCATTTATAAAGCCTCAGATCTGCCTAGCAACTCCATTTCAATTCTCACTATTTGCTGACATCCAGGGGAAGGCGTATGAAGTGCATCTCAACCAATAGAAGACATGCAAATTAATAAACCGACCTCAGAACAGCCTGCAGATTTCAGATTTCTCACTTCCTCATAGGAAAATTGCTCCAACTCGAGTTCTGTTTTACTCACAGATATAATTCAAACGGTTTTAGAAACTAGAGAGTGTTTTCTATCCAATAGTAATAATAATATGCATATTGTACGAGCAAGAATTGAGTACGAGGCAGTTTAATTTGGGAACGAAATTATTACAAAGTGCAAACAGCACCCCCTATTGAGAAAACAAGAACATCAAGGGGTTAGAAATCCAGGGGATAAAAACAAAAGTGTCCATGTATGCCGATGACTCCAGTTTTTTCTTAAGTCCGCAATCTTGATCCCTGCACAGTCTCATTGAATATCTTGATAATTTTTTTATAGACTGGACTAAAACCTAAATATGACAAGAGTACCATATTACATAGTTAAAAGACACAGTGTTTACACTACCTTGTAGTTTACCAATAAAATGGGCACATGGTGAAATGGTGAAGTATACATACTTGGTATTCACTTTCCACAAAAGATTTCAATAGAAAGTTACCAAAAATAGATATGATTTTGCAACCATGGAAAGGTAGATACTTGTCTATTTATAGAAAAATCACATTGACTAACTCTTTGGTCCTATCAGAGTTAACCTACCTACGAACGGCGCTGCCTACTCCAGACGACTAACTTTTTAAAATTATATGAGCAAAAATCTTTTTCATTTTATTTGTTACGCTAAGCCAGACAAAATTAAAAGTGCCTATTTATAGGATTAATATGAGTTTGGGGGGCTAAAAAGATTAAATATTAAAGCTTCACTCATACTTAAGTTATACTTAAATACAAAATGGTTCTCCAGTAGATTATTAATAAAGACTCATCCTTTGTTAAAAAATTGCCTTTATACAGATAACAACTTCTCATTTCCGACTAATTGAAAACTATATTTTGTTTAAAAGTATCGTTCTTTCTTAAAGAAGCCATACAAAGCTAGTTACAATTTCAGTTTTATCCTCCAGAAAATAAAAATATTACAACAAATGTTATGGTTAAACTCAGATATACTGATTAAAAAAACATTCTTCATGGAATTAAAAAATATATATATTTACTAAGAAACGGTGGAGTTATGTAACATATGCAGCTATCGAAAAGATATGGAAATGTCTGCTCAATCCAAACTTAGAACCAAGTGATTGCAGCATTAACACAAATGGAGAACGAAAGCGGAAAAGGGAGAAAGTAGGGAACTTGTTTGCCTGCCATATAATAAAGATTCTAATTGGCTGAAAGGAATTGGCATAAATTGAAAAATATACCAGTTTCATTTGAGGACATAGATGTTGACAGCTACGCCACAAAGATTGCAAAATAAACGGGAAGAGATTTTCGATGTACCGATTCCATTACACATGGTATGTGAACTGATACAAAAAACTACACTTGATTCATCACTTCAAGTTTTTCCATTTAAATTATACAAAATTATTACCACCAACAGAATGCTATATATATATATACAGTGCATACAACAATCTCAGCTCTGTAGATTTTGCTGCGAAGAGACAGAATCACAAGATTATTTATTCTGGTATTGACCCTTTGTTTCTGGTCACAGGTTCAGGAATGGATAAAAATCACATTCACTGAAAATGAACCTTACAAATAGCAGTGTTGGGCGATTTGGAAAGCCATAGTCAATCAATAAATAACATAATACTCGTAGGAAAGGTTTCATTCTTTAGCTCACAATCTGTGGACACTATACGATTAGAAAGGTTCAAAATGTATGTAAAACATCACAGCACAATTGAAAAATATATGGCACTTGGAATCCAAACGAGGGTAGTCTATGGTGATAGGTGGGATGGGCTGAGAGTAGCTGAGGGGTGGGATAAAAGAGCGTATGTTTGGTAATGTGTTATGTGATTGCTTTCTATAAAAGTACAATGTATGCAAAATATGTATGTAAAATGTATGTAAATGTAACAAAGAAGCTGTAGAAAACAAAGCTGTGTCCCCCGAAGAGGGGTAAAAAAAAAAAAAAACATTAAATTCCGTCAGTTTAAGCTAGAGATATCAGTTTTGCATGGCCTGCATCTCAATCCATCACATCCGCCTATGTCGGCCTTCCGCATTTGTCAGACCGTGAGACATCCCACAAATGGAAAACGTCTGGCCTACCAACTAATATGACCACTATGGAAAGATGAGAATCCCACAAACATGACGGTGTTCTCCGTTTCCCCACAAGTTTCACGTGACTTGACCGAAGGTAACCCATACAAATGAATGGAAGTAGTTGTGTGTCACATATCAGCATAGACCGATGAGACAGGACAACTTAAGACAAGCTCATCCTCCCCCTTTCATGTTCAGGTCTCTGCCAGAAGAGCACAAATACAATTTCTTATGTAACAGTCTATGTCCAAGGTGGACTGTAAAGCTGCTCTGACGGTGGGCTGGCTCTCAATCAGCTATTCACTCACACTGAGTTGAGTAAGCACATCCAGCCTTAACCAGCCTGGTGAAGAACCAACCAACCTGCTGGGTCAAGAATCTACTAGAGTGGCACTCAGAAACAGGCCTAAACATGTAATCTCTTCAACCTTAAGCAAGAACTCATATGCTCAGGTCTAAGCAGATCTGTTTATCTTCAAATTGTATCTCGGTAAGTGAAATGGTATAAGAGAGTTCCATTTATGGATCTAAATCTGATGAGCGAGGTATATCATGGACATGAATGTGAGTGTAGCCTAACTGTCAGCTAAATATAGTGTCAGCTCATCAGCCAGCTTCAACTTTGCCAAAACAGTTACAGTAGGTGTCTCATTGTCTCCATAAACAGAACAGCCACTCCGGCTGTCGCTGCGTCTGTTTGAGGTGACACCACAATGGAAAAACTCATTCAGTGAGGCTGACAGAGTCCCCACCGCCACTGCATCCTCCCAAACAGACAAAACCATGTTCTAGTGTTGAATCTGCATATACACATATAATGATGCTGACTGACTCATATTGCTGTTCAGGGTCATTGATGCCAGTATCTCCCTGAGGTTCCAAGAGATCTTAATACCTCATACATCAATGGCTGTGGCAGGGCATTGAGAGATAATTTCCATTAGATGCATTTCATGGCTCCCTGCAGTCAGTCTTTGTGGCTTTGGGCCTAAAGGCTATGTAGCAGGAGTGTATCAGTGCATGTCTGTCTGTAGAGCAGTGTACGTGTAGTCAGGGTTGGAAAGGTTACTTTCTAAATGTAATCCGTTACACTTACCTGTCCAAATTTGTAATCAGTAAAGTAACTTTTGGATTACCCAAACTCAGTAACGTAATCTGATAACTCTACCTACATGTACATAATACCTCAATTACCTCGACACCGGTACCCCCTGTATATAGACCCGGTATTGTTATTTACTGTTGCTCTTTAATTATTTGTTATTCTTATCTTTTACTTTTTGGGGGGTATTTTTGCTGGCCATACATTTTACATTAAGGGTTGGGTATGTAGGCTTCTTCTGACACATGATTAAATTATATCTTTACATTGAAAACCAAAGTCTATCAGAACTCCAGTCATTCCAGTAAGTGTTATACCACTTGATCTTCAAGAACAGGACTTGGAAATATGGAAGTATAGATTAGCCAAATTGTTTAACCTGAGCATGACCCCAAAACTAAGGACCTATTAGCCAGTCCTACTCTGTTTATGATTGTTGTCATGGAGGACTGATTGGGCTCATTGATTCCAGTTGAACAATAAATGCTGCCCTCATGGAATGGCATGCTTTGAGCACTACTGAAAATTATTTACATGTGAAAAATGAATGCCATATGCTGCATTTGCTATAGGCCTATGGTTTACCTTTTTGTTGGTGACATTTAGATATCTTGATAATATGCAACTGTTTAAAGGGCAAATTTACAGATGAAACAATAACAAAATGGACACCCTGCCTCTGTTTTGGTAAAAAGCTGAGGGATGGGCCTGGAGAAATGCAACCACTAAGATTAATAGACAGAGCTATGGATGCAAGGACTGAACATCCATGATATCGAAATGATTGTTTTAGCATTTTATGAAGCTATACAGTGATTGTTTACATTTAAAATGTTTACAAACATTGGAGAAAAACAAGCTTATATTTAAGGTTCTCGTGGAGTGTGACAGTTTAACTAAGCTCATGAGGCATTTATGTTATATTTTTAAAGATTCAATGGATATATTTATAAACTGGGTGGTTCGAGCACTGAATGCTGATTGGCTGACAGCTGTGGTATATCAGACCGTATTCCACAGGTATGACAAAACATTTATTTTTACTGCTCTAATTAGTTGGTAACCAGTTTATAATAGCAATAACACAACTCAGAGGTTTGTGGTTTACGGCTAGTATACCACAGATAAGGGCTGTATCCAGGCAGTTACGCGTTGCGTCGTGCATAAGAACAGCCCTTAGCCGTGGTATATTGGCCATATACCACACCTCCTAGTTCCGTATTGCTTAAATAAGTCCAAAAATGGATATAGCAACTACATATTGCCCTTTTAAGTGCATCAAAAGTGTGTGAGTTTGAGCACGTTTCCATTAGGACTATGGATTTAAAAAAAAATATCAGCATGAATTAGATTGAGCAATGAAAGCCCATAGGTTGGGATCCGCACTATGCAGCTGTTGCAAGAGCGCATATTTCACTGCCTGTCCACTGGTTTCAAAAACAATGATTGATAAGCAGCTTAAAGTTCTTGAATTCAACCATTATTCGGTTCAAATACACATTTAGATTTGTGAACAGCCATCCACAACAACCACAATCCGTAAGGCGCAAATAGCTAAATGAGAGAGCAGCAGTGTGATTCACATCAACGCGCTAACGTAGATATCAATAATAAGTGATATCTGTATCACCGTAGACTACACCACTACTGTCATCCTTACCTCAAAGTGTTTGTTTATTCAAGTTGGATAATCTTTTGGATGCCGACAGCAGTCGCACCATTGGAAGACATACCTTGAACTGTAGCCTACTCATGCTGTTTTCCCGCGATCCATCATACACATTTGGTGCGTTATCATAGTGATCCCTGACTTGTGGCCAGACTCACTCAGGTGGAACACTTTTCCAATGCTAATTTTTCAATGCTGATTTTCGTTACTCCCCAACAGAGTGTAAAATATTTTTTTCCCCAGAACGTCCTTTCTGTATTTAAAAGTAATCCCCGAAATAATCTAGTTTTTCAAAAGTATCTGTAATCTGAGTACAGTATTTTTTCTGGTAATGTAACAAATTACAGTTACCGTTTTTGTAATCCCTTTACATGTAATCAGTTATATGTAAGGGATTACAAAAAATGGTAACTATAATTTGTTACGTTAGCAAAAAAAAAATATTGTATTACTTAAAAAAAATATATATTACTTTTAAATTCAGAAAGGATGTTTTGCGAAAAAAATATTTACACTTCTCTGTTTCTCAATGACATTGAAATCAGCATTGAAAAAGTGTTCCACCTGAGCGTGTCTGGACTTAGACCACTATGAAATCTGTGGTTTTACATGTAATCCATTACTCCCCAACCCTGCATGTAGTAAGGACAAGGAGTGGAACCACAGGAATAAAAACGTTTTAAAAATGTAACCTTTTTAACTAGGCAAGTCAGTTAAGAATTTTTAAAATTTACAATGAAAATAATTTACCGGCCTAGAAACAGTGGGTTAACTGCCTTGTTCAGGGGCAGAATGACAGATTTTTACCTTGTCAACTCAGCGATTCGATCTAGCAACCTTTCGGTTACTAGCACAACACTCAAACCACTAGGCTACCTGCCGCCCCAAAATGGAATATATACTGAACAAAAATATAAACGCAACATGTAAAGTGTTGGTCCCATGTTTCATGAGTTGAAATAAAAGATAGCCCAAATTTTCCATACGCACAAAAAAAGCGTATTTCTCCCAAATGTTGTGCATAAATTTGTTTACATCAGTGTTCGGGATTATTTGTCCTTTGCCAAGATAATTCATCTATCTGACAGGTGTGGCATATCAAGAAGCGGATTAAACAGCATGATCATTACACAGGTGCACCTTGTGCTGGGGATAATAAAAAGCCACTAAAATGTGCAGTTTTGTCACACAATGCCACAGCGTGCAATTGATATGCTGACTACAGTCCACCAGAGCAGTTGCCAGATAATCTAATGTTAATTTCTCTACCATAAGCAGCCTCCAACATCGTTTTAGAGAAATTGGCAGTACATCCAACTGACCTCACAACCGCAGACCACTTGTAGCCAGCCCAGGACCTCCACATTTGTTATAATGTCATGATGGAATACAGTGTGTATATATATGACAGGATTTAAACTAAGACATAGATTTTATATTTAACAATATGGCATACTATTAGCATTATAATCACTATAAACCAGCAAACGATCCCTTTAGGAATATTATAGATGAATTGTTGTTTTGCTTGAAAATTAAATATAGAAATTAAGGATGCAAATACTGACCAAAAACAGTCATGAATTGTGTTTTTGGTACATTTTGGAAAAATGTGGCTAATATTTAAAAAAATATTATATATTTTGGAAACCAGGCTAAATTGGTTTTGTTATCTGCATAATTTTAATAAATGTTTTTTTTGTATTATCATTAGACATATTCCACCTATTACAGTTTTGTTCTGATTGCTTAGGCACTATCTTTGAAACTATAGGCTATTTTTGCAAAACTCTACACACTAACCACAAAACCTTACACCAAACCAGCAAAACATTATACATCTCTTGCAAAAGCAAACAATTCTTGCAAAACTCTTCAAAACTCTTTTTACATTTTTTTGTTTTTGCGTCAATACAGCACCAACTACCCACTGATTGTATAAATGAAAAATACTTGTGGCTTTTTCTTTTTCTGTGTGCAGGGCATAGCAGTTTGCAATAACGTTTTGTTATTTGTTATGTCAGTTGTTTTACATGGTCGGAGTTTCTTTCGAAAGGGACTCTGTACAGCTGCTTCATCCTAATTCTAATGCGTTTCAGTAGACGAGACAGAGAGACTCACTCTGTTAACGTTTTGGAATATGTTGTTATTTGCTATTATGTGGTCCTGCAGTTCTCTGAGTCTGATGCAGTTATTTGCAATGATCATATTTACAATGTGGGTCTCCTGCTCTGGGGTGAACAGTCAACCTCTTCCAACAGATAGTGGTTTTCTTGCAGTCCTGTAAAAACATTTGAATGGTTTTAGGGATAGATCCTTCTCATGAAAGTTCAGTACATATTACTGCACCAGTAAGACTACAGCACAGTTACTTACCGGTTCTCATTTCGAAATATCCGGATGATACCTGCAACAGTATAGCGGCTCAGATTTGGTTGAACCTGTTGCCCAACCTCTCATGCTCATCCCATGGTTGACAACATGGTCAACCACAGTCGCTCTGATTTCATCAGTTATTGTTTTCCTGACTCCCCTATCCTACTTCACCTCCTCCTCTTACTTCTTCACCTCCTCGTCCTCCTCTAGTTCTGAGCCGCTATACTGTGTAGCAGGGATCGGAGGACCAAGACGCAGCGGGTAAGTGTCCATGTTTTAATAGAACAAACTGAACAAGACACAAATACAAAATAACAAAGTAAACCTAACCGAAAACAGTCCTGTGTGGCACAAACACTGACACAGGAAACAAACACCCACAAACCAACAGTGAAAACAGGCTACCTAAATATGGTTCCCAATCAGAGACAGTGAAAAACACCTGCCTCTGATTGAGAACCATATCAGGCCAAATGACAAACCTAAACATAGAAACACAGAACATAGACGGTCCACCCCAACTCACGCCCTGACCATACTAACTAAAGACAAAACAAAGGAAAATAAAGGAAATAAGGTCAGAAACGTGACAGTGATACTTGTTTGTATCATGGCAAGGAAACAAAACACGAAGTGGATTTAACTTCTTTAGGAAAAAAGACCTAATTTTGGAACAAACATCATTATGTTGTCATCCAGAATCACATTTATTTATTTATTTTCCAAGCTATAGCACACATGATTTTACATCCAGCAGGTTTTTAAAGGGCCAAAGAGTTGTCTGCTTCCCGTTTTCATTTTTGCCATGGAAAAAACATTGCGATACTGGTATCGTTCTGGCCAAGTAAATACAAACATATTCATCTCATTTTCAGCACCAATTGGTAGATTTAAAAATACTCTGAATTTGTAAACTCAGCAAAAAAAATAAACGTCCTCTCACTGTCAACTGTGTTTATTTTCAGCAAACTTAACATCTGTAAATATGTGTATGAACATAAGATTCAACAACTGAGACAAACTGAACAAGTTCCACAGACATGTGACTAACAGAAATGGAATAATGAACAAAGGGGGGGGGGGGATCAAAATCAAAAGTAACAGTCAGTATCTGGTGTGGCCACCAGCTGCATTAAGTACTGCAGTGCGTCTGCTTTGCACCAGATTTGCCAGTTCTTGCTGTGAGATGTTACCCCACTCTTCCACCAAAGCACCTGCAAGTTCCCGGATATTTCTGGGGGGAATGGCCCTAGCCCCCACCCTCCGACCCAACAGGTCCCAGACGTGCTCAATGGGATTGAGATCCGGGGTCTTCGCTGGCCATGGCAGAACACTGACATTCCTGTCTTGCAGGAAATCACGCACACATGGCTGGTGGCATTATCATGCTGGAGGGTCATGTCAGGATGAGCCTGCAGGAAGGGTACCACATGAGGGAGGAGGATGTCTTCCCTGTAATGCACAGCGTTGAGATTGCCTGCAATGACAACAAGCTCAGTCCGATGATGCTGTGACACACCGCCCCAGACCATGACGGACCCTCCACCTCCAAATCAATCCCGCGCCAGAGTACAGGCCTCGGTGTAATGCTCATTCCTTCAACGATAAACGCAAATCCGACCATCACCCCTGGTGAGACAAAACCGCGACTCGTCAGTGAAGAGCACTTTTTGCCAGTTCTGTCTGGTCCAGCGACAGTGGGTTTGTGCCCATAGGCGACGTTGTTGCCGGTGATGTCTGGTGAGGACCTGCCTTACAACAGGCCTACAAGCCCTCAGTCCAGCCTCTCTCAGCCTATTGCGGACAGTCTGATCACTGATGGAGGGATTGTGCGTTCCTGGTGTAACTCAGGCAGTTGTTGTTGCCATCCTGTACCTGTCCTGCAGGTGTGATGTTCGGATGTACCGATTGGGGTGGTTAATTTCTTTACTATCAAATGAGGAGAGACAAACTTATCACACAAGTCAGAGTTATACTTAAAGTACATCTTTAATCACTTATTAATAAGGGAGCAGGTCAATACAACGCACGCATATAAAGTGAATCGATTGAGTGCTCTACGATAATGATGGCTGGTCATGGCTGGTCGACGATTCACACTCAGATGATTCGTTGAGAGCCACGAGACAACAGTACAAAGGTCTTTTCTAGCCAGGATACACCCCTTCCAACCTACATGACAAACAGATATAAATTGAATGGGTCACAAGGTTAAGATTTGTATGAAAGATACCTATAATACATAGCAGACAGTATCTGCTGTGTCTACAGTTTATTGTGTAGAGACCAGTGTCTGGCCCCGTATAGAACAGAAACATTAACTCATGCTCTAGAATGTTCTTTAGGTTTTATCACCCAAAAGACATCGTAAATCTCCTGTCAGTGTTATCTCCCAGAGGCCCATCCTCAGCAGAACACACACAACATATCTATATATATATATATATATATATATATATATATATATATATCTATATCTATATATAATACTCTATTCTGTTGAATAAAACAACCATTTGATGCAATAAAAGTATTATAACATAATCTTGCAATTTTTCCACCATACGTTCCTGTGCAGGTGTTGTTACACGTGGTCTGCCACTGCGAGGAAGATTGGCTGTCCGTCCTGTAGCACTGTCTTAGGCGTCTCTCTCATACCCACATTCATTTATTTCTGTCACTAATTTTTCCTTAAAATGTTCATCATTCCATTACATCGTTCACCTTTTTTTTCCTCTGTCACATTTGTGTGATTGTTCCTGAAGTTCACTAGCAATAGTGGATCATATGGCTAACATATTAACAGTTATCATATGGCTAATTTGTGCAATAATTTAGGACATGTAGCCTATTTGAATCATTATGCAACACATACCATACATAGCAGTTTAAACCTGAAGCCTGGAGCACGGTTCACGACGACTGGACCATTGTCATCACAGTTCCATAAAGGTGGTAGAATTATGAGGGAATTAAGTCCAGGTCAGAATATTGCGTATCTGTAGAAACACCCTCATTTCTTTGATCTCCACCCCAAACAAATATCGGTCTCCACCCCAAACAAATATCAGGTGAATAGCATGTTATTCTCATGTTTAAGTTCAAGGTCAGAATACTCGTAGAGAGAAAAGTGCATACACGACCATTTATGCATGCTTAACTCCTCGGAATTACCCCCAAAGAGCCTTGAGTCACCATCATTAAGTATTCACCTCCAAGTCAGTCATTGTGAGTCATCCCAGGTTTCAAAATCTCTAAAGTAGAAATAGGTCAGAGTCAGAATGTCAATTAAACTTTATTATTGAATTAAAAAAATGTATATACACTAGTTTTTCGTTTGAGGGTATATATCGTTTTTCCTTAAGGTCCCAGTATTAAAAAGATAATTACCATTTTGCACAAAAAAACCACAAGATAGACATGCCCATTGGGCTAAAAATGGACCAGCCCATCTGGCATTTGCCACAAATGTATTGGCCAAATTGTAATGTGTTAGCCATATGTTCCACTATTGCTAGCGAACCTCAGGAACAATCACACGAATGTGACAGAGGAAAGGAAAGTAAAAGATGTAATGGAATGAGGCAATATGTATGGAAATTAACACTAAAGTGACAGTTATAAATGCATGTGGGTATAACTGATGGTGAATACACATTAGGAGTTTTTGTTTGCTGATAAATCCTTTTTTCCCTTTGAGGCCGAATTGTGATGGCCAGTCCACCTCCGGGTGTTTGTGAACAGGAAGAGAGGAATCAGATTAACATATTTAAGTTTTTTCCAATTAAAATCACTTAAAAAAATAATGATACACTCTGACAAACAGTAATAGTACACACCCATACACACAAATGTCAAATGGAAATTAATGTTAATGTTACTAATTATTCAGTAAATTATTGATAATTGGTTGAAAACTTTACATCCTTTAATATAACGCCACCTTTTTTTATACACAAGGGGAGGTCCTTGGGACAAGTTAAAACAGGTTTTTCAAATAAATGACAAACAGAGTTAACCAAAGTGTCAAAACTGAGAATCTAAGCCATTTGTGTCTGATTTACTACCCTAACATATGGAAATGTTTTAAGATAATAATTACATGGACCATCTAGCTGTTTTATTTTAGGACCCCTGGGGGTATAAGAAACAAATATATTTATTTGTATTTTTATGAAACATTGAATTTAGCCTTAACGCTATTAACTCATAGCAACGCACTGAATAACACACAAATACATAGCAAAATAAGATATAGGCCAAAAATAAATCAGAAGGAAGTATGGTTTGTAGTGTCTGAAATGCATCAGGTAGGTATTGGAAAGCTCAGGAAAACATCAGGGACAATCATAATGCAATAATTGTCCATTCACTCTCCTTCATTTCATCGTGCAGTCATTTTCTGCTGAGTTGGGATGTGGCTGACCTTACCTACTAACGAGTCGTCAAGGCTTGGCTAGAGCAAAACAGACTATTATTCATATGAAATAGGCCAAGAAACAAAAATGACAAAAGAATGTCAAAATCAGATTTGCTTCATCAAAGCAACAGTCCAGATTTCCTTAAAGTGTTGTCAACATTTTGAACCAGCTCCTTTTCATATTCCCACAGCTTTTTGTCCACAAGCAGCTGATCTTTAGTGAGGCTCCCTTGCAGGGGAACTCTGACGTGTACTAGCCGACACACATCAGGTGGTACCCAGAAGGTCTCCCCTAAAGTCTTCAGCACAGAGTGAACAGATGTCTGTACTACATGTCTAGGGTTGACAATCAGTTTGGTAGGGTTGATAACAGCTTCTCTCGAGGGTTCTCTGTAAATATGCTCCAGGATATTGATCCCTGGAATTTCCCTCCATTGTGGCAGTTTGAACTTGCCACTGTCTTCGTAATGGTTTTTGGGGAATATGTGGTTCTCGATGACGAAGACTCCTACTCTGGGGTGCTGGTGTTGAAGGTCCTCCAGCAGTAGATGCAAATTGGCATGTTGGTAAGGCATCACGATCTCATCAATGTCATGAAGAAGTACATACTTCGACTGGTACATGTATCTATAGATGCATTCATTCAGAGTGGTCAGCTGCCCATAGTAGTGGAGATCTCCTTTGTGCTCCTCAAACCTCCAGCCTTTGGATGGGTTGAGGAACTGATCAATCGGCCATTCTACTATTTCCAGTATACCCTCTTCCCTGTAGTGAACTAACACTGGTTCCAAGTCCTGACCACAGCTGGTGTTATAGATAACAACTCTCTGCACCCCAAGGAGTTTGTACATCTCCATAGTTTGGACAAACTGCAGGACATTGTTATAGCCCCCGAAAAGGTTGGAGATGCACACTGTAAAGTTGTATGGTAATATCTTCTCCTCTCTCAGTTCTTTGTTTTGTATGGACAGGAAGTGCTGGTTTTGGGTGGCTTTGATATCTGAATGTATTGATATAGTGACATGTGTCACATTATACATCGATGGACTCTGGCACAGCACATCTGTGGTCACAAAGGGGAATCCAAAATGGTCGCTGTGCATCTCCACCTGTGCCACTGAGGCAGGAAAGCAGCCATGTCCACCACAGAAAAAACAATGAAGTGGCTGGAGATCATCTCTTCTGATTATACTAATGATGCGGATTGCTCCATCCACTCTGTGGTCTTTGTAGGCAGACACCATTAAATGCTTTGTGTCTTTAATCTGAGTTATTGTTTGATCACTTATGAGAATTTGCCAATGTGTTTTTGCAGGGTATTTGTTTGTATTCAATTTGATATATATGGACCATGTCCAATATAAACATACCACTGCAAAGAATATTAGAAGACCAAACCGAAATTTCAGCATACTGTAGGCTATGTCCATCAGAATCCAGCTCTGTGATTCCAGACCAGACCTATTGGGGGGAGATGTTATTGTTGAGAGCTCAAGTTCTCTTTTTTAAATACAGTAGCTAACCAATGCAACTTTGTCATTGTTTTTTTATTTGCGGACTCGGATGTGAATATTTTAACACTGCAACATCCACATGAAAAAAATATATCATTTTCCAAATTAGGCTTTTTTTTGATGGGATGCGCATCAGTGTTTTCACTCTAGTGCAGCAATAATACGAGCGCTTTATTTCCAGATGACGTTAACTATGAGGAAACACCGGTAATTATAATAACAGATTTTAAACATAATAAGGTAGTTAGTTGTGACCTACATATGTTTATCAGCGTAACCTAACATAAATTCGAGGAATCAATGTTTTTACAATTGTCTTGTTCAAATTAATCAAAACAATCAAACATACAAAATGTCCCATTTAATAATAATTGTGCAGGCTACATACCTTATTCATTGATGTTTCTTAGCAGGTGACAAACGCTTTCATATTTCAACGTCTCCACATGGTGGACTCTGAGCTAGTGTATGGTCGTTCTCGGACGAACGGCTCTTTTTCAATGGATCAAGAACCGAATCGCATCTGTGAAAGAGCCGTTCAATTTAGCTCCCTGATTTGCATAGGCTACTGCTTGAATAATCTTCCTTTTTTTGAAGCCGATCTAATATTTATGTCTGGTTAAAATGTATTTGAATACACATATCACGATCTGACATAATGGTAGTCAACTTTTTAGGCTTTACATTCGAGATGTGCTATTTTTCATGGTTTTATTATATTTTTAAGCACTCTTCACCAGTGGATCCAGATGACCAGGGCTGACCGTCGTTATCGCACACACATCATCATTTACAGTACTTTTCCATGTAGCCTACCTTAAATAATCATTAAAATAACTGGTGACAAGAAGTAGGCATACTACTGGCTTGACGCTGAAAAAGCTTATTGCCTCTAATTGGCAGCTGTAGTGTCGTCGGTAGGGAGAGGGGCGGTTAAAGGGGGTGGGATGTGTGAGGAAAACTGCACGTGAACGGCAGGAGCACAGCTGCGCTTGACAAAGCGGCATATCTCCAGCGCCGCGTGAATGAGGAAATGGCCAACAAAGCTGACACACAGCGTGCGACCACTCTGGAGGGACTCCAGCCTCCGAAGTGCTCATTGCATTGCATTGCTATCTGGGAGGCTAGGTACTGAACAAAAAGCCATTTGGGCGCCAAATGAACAGCTATTTTAGGGGAATGGAGCCACAATTCCAGCTCATCAAAAATACTCGGAATGCCCATCACTACTCAGGGCCAGCCCTAGCAACTAAGACATAATCGACCGTTTTCAATTAACTGTTGAGAGTTAGAAAAGTAGATTCTTATTGCCAGCAGTAATAGTCTTATGAAATTGACAGCAGTAAGATTTAAGTTCGATTTCCAAAAAGACATGGCATGTAGCTTTCAAATGATGCCACTTTATATTATTTTTGTGTGTGCGCTCAGAGTTGAACAGGTTCCTAACCTTATCCTTAACCACTAACCTTATGTTAGCCATCTAGCTAATGTTAGAGTTAGCTACCTAGCTAACATTAGCCACAACAAATTGTAATTCGTAACATATCATACGAAATGGATGTTGGCCATCGACAAATGAATACATACCAAACGTAACGTAGCATACTCATTTGAGTGTCCTGGATTTTCCTTTACTATGCTACATCTACCCCTGAGTCCAGGTTGTTTTTTCTCTTGTTTTGTCAGTCACTGGCAGTTACTCAATTAGCCTATGTCAGCTAACATTTCTTAGATTGGTAAATTAGTCTAACCAGTTATCTAAACTCACAGTAAACATGGTCCACTAACCGACCGGGGCTCGCAGGGCATGTGCCCAGGGGCCCTGGCCTCTATTGATGTTAGTCACTCTCTCAGATATCATATTAACATGGCATGTCATGGTCAAATGTGTCGAATTGCAGGATTTTTTTCTCTCTCAGCTGTCAAGAGGGTGGCCACAATTTGTATTTATTTTTTAGCTTAGGGCCCCCAAAAGGCTATGGCTGGGTCTGGGTGAACTAACCTGTTTATGGTATGGAATGATATGTTCTATCTATGGTATTGAACTCACTGCATGATAACTTAAGCAGAGATAATACACAGCTGATACACTCATTAAATCCCTCCTCTCACAGCACTACCCATCTTGGTTTGAATAAATGACAGAGCAACTTCCAAGATGGCGTAGCAGTCAGGCGTCTTTGTCTTCGTCTTGTCGTGTCCCGTGTATATATCGTTTTATATCTTTTTTTTCGCAAATATTTATTTACATTTTTCTTAACCTCAACTTCAACATACTCTCCTGCAACCCGCCTCACCCAATGTGGTGTGGGTGTTCTATTTTCTTTACTTTAGAACCGGAACACCCAACAGAAGCTAGCCAGCTAACTAGTGTAGGGGGTGGGTCCCAAAGACCCTCCCATTATTGATTAAGGGGACCTTAAGATTCATATGTTTTGCTGCAGGCCTTATAATGAGATACTGTTGCTATGTGTCTAAAACCTCTACCACTATACGTTGCACAAGCTATCTATATTAGTCTTTGTGCTTAAGCCCTGGCTTTTGCGAGAGTGTGCTTGCAGGCTAGGTCTGAGGCAGACCAAAACTAGATAAAGAGAAGTAACCACTGTCTGGTGTTGACATTTTGATATTGTGTGACAGTAGACAATGCTAATAAATTCAGAGAAGCTAATGTACTAGGTTGCCTAATAAGGTAACCTCAGCTTATTGATACACACATACATTGACGTAGGTGATAATACCACTAGGGAGTGATCACGTTTAAAATCAGCTGTGCCCTTAGGTGGGGTGCAGAACTTACTCGGAAACATGCGCGCTATGTTCCTGTTGTCAACTTCTGTCTGCACTTGCATTAATAACTGAATGATTGATTTACTTAAAGATATTGTCTGATTGCTGATTTCACCAATAAACAAATGATTGACAAGGGACAAGGAACAAGGAACGAACCCCGACACTAGCTACTAGCTAGTAGTCAGCTATCCACTGCTACCGGTCATCAGCTAACCTTTAGCCTGGACAACTCCTGCCAGTCTGCACAGCGCAATTCAATATCAGACTTCTTTTTCTCCATATCTACGGATTTCTACGGCAAGCTCTGAACCTTTTCACCTAGATCATTGCAGCTAGCTAGCTGCTATCCGAGTGGCTACTCCTGGCTAACGTCTCTGTCCCGAAGCAAGCACCAATAAGCCTGGAGCTAGCCTATGTTAGGCCAATCTCCCGGCTAGCTGAAGAGGTCCATTAGCCACTCCTTGGGCTACAATACCTATTTTGCCAATTGGCCTGGACCTCTTTTACTGCCGATACGAAGCCCCGCCGATCCATCACGACTGGACTATCATGACCGGACGTAATCCTCCCGAAGGGGTTTTTCAACAGGCTCCTCCGTCGCGACGTCCCCTGAATGCCCATCTGCTAGCCGCGGCCCGCTAGCTGTCTAGAGCATATCGAACTGTTAGCTGAAGATGATCATCAGCCAATTTCTTGGGCTACTATACCTATTTTGCCAATTGGCCTGGACGCTTTTACTACACGGAGCCCTGCCGATCCATCACGACTGGTCTGCCGACGTAACCGCACGAGGGGGCTACTACAGCCTCTTCCGTCGCGACGTCCCTCTAAGGCCCTTCTGCTAGCCTGCTCTCCCCGGCCCGCTAGCTGTCTGAATCGCCATGTCTCCAGCCCGCCTAGCTACTCACTGGACTCTATGATCACTTGTCTAAGCATGCCTCTCCCTAATGTCAATATGCCTTGTCCATTGCTGTTTTGTTTAGGGATTATTGTCTTATTCACTGTAGAGCCTCCAGCCCTGCTCAATATGCCTTAGCTAACCCTTTTGTTCCACCCCCCACACATGCGGTGACCTTACCTGGTTTAAATGGTGTCTCTAGAGACAATACCTCTCTCATTGTCACTCAATGCCTAGGTTTACCTATACTGTATTCACATCCTGCCATACCTTTGTCTGTACATTATGCCTTGAATCTATTCTACCGCGCCCAGAAACCTGCTCCTTTTACTCTCTGTTCCGAACGTACTAGACGACCAGTTCTTATAGCCTTTAGTCGTACCCTTATCCTACTCCTCCTCTGTTCCTCTGGTGATGTAGAGGTTAATCCAGGCCCTGCAGTGCCTAGCTCCACTCCCATTCCCCAGGCGCTCTCATTTGTTGACCTTGGTTTCATGCATGTTAACAATAGAAGCCTCCTCCCTAAGTTTGTTTTATTCACTGCTTTAGCACACTCTGCCAACCCGGATGTCCTAGCCGTGTCTGAATCCTGGCTTTGGAAGGCTAACAAAAACCCTGAAATGTCCATCCCTAACTAAAACATTTTCCAAAAAGATAGAACTGCCAAAGGGGGCAGAGTTGCAATCTACTGCAGAGATAGCCTGCAGAGTTCTGTCAAACTATCCAGGTCTCTGCCCAAACAATTCGAGCTTCTACTTTTAAAAATCCACTTTTCCAAAAAAAAGTCTCTCACCGTTGCCGCTTGTTATAGACCCTTCAGCACCCAGGTGTGCCCTGAACACCATATGTGAATTGATTGCCCCCCATCTATCTTCAGAGTTTGTACTGTTAGGTGATCTAAACTGGGATATGCTCAACACCCCGGCTGTCCTGCAATCTAAGCTTGATGCCCTCAATCTCACACATATTATCAGTGAATTTACCAGGTACAACCCCAAATCCATAAACACGCGTAATGGGTCTGCAGTGAAACGACCACCCCTCATCACTATCAAACGCTCCCTAAAACACTTCAGTGAGCAGGCCTTTCTAATCGACCTGGCCCGGGTATCCTGGAAGGATATTGACCTCATTCCGTCATTAGAGGATACCTGGTTATTCTTTAAAAGTGCTTTCCTCACCATCTTAAATAAGCATGCCCCATTCAAAAAAATTGAACCAGGAACAGATATAGCCCCTGGTTCACTCCAGACCTGACTGCCCTTGACCAGCACAAAAACATCCTGTGGTGTACTGCATTAGCATCGAATAGCCCCCGCTAAATGCAACTTTTCAGGGAAGTTAGGAACAAATATACACAGGCAGTTAGGAAAGCTAAGGATAGCTTTTTCAAACAGAACTTTGCATCCTGTAGCACAAACTCCAAAAAGTTCTGGGACACTGTAAATTCCATGGAGAATAAGAGCACCTCCTCCCAGCTGCACACTGCACTGAGGCTAGGAAACACATTAATCCATGATAATTGTGAATTTCAATAAGCATTTTTCTACGGCTGGCCATGCTTTCCACCTGGCTACCCCTACCACGGTCAACAGCCCTGCACCCCCCACAGCAACTTGCCCAAGCCTCCCCCATTTCTCCTTCACCCAAATCCAGATTGCTGATGTTCTGGAAGATCTGAAAAATCTGGACCCCGACAAGTCATCCGGGCTAGACAACCTGGACCCTCTTTTTTCTAAAATTATCCGTCGAAATTGTTGCACCCCCTATTACTAGCCTGTTCAACCTCTCTTTCGTATCGTCTGAGATCCCCAAAGATTGGAAAGCTGCCGTTGTCATCCCCCTCTTCAAAGGGGGAGACACCCTGGACCCAAACTGCTACAGACCTATATCTATCCTGCCCTGCCTTTTCTAAGGTCTTCGAAAGCCAAGTTAAAAAACAGATCCAACCGTACCTTCTCCGCTATGCAATCTGATTTCCGAGCTGGTCATGGGTGCACCTCAGCCACGCTCAAAGTCCTAAACGATATCATAACTGCCATCGATAAGAGACAATACTGTGCAGCTGTATTCATCGACCTGGCCTAGGCTTTCGACTCTGTCAATCACCACATTCTTATTTGCAGACTCAACAGCCTTGGTTTCTCAAATGACTGCCTCGCCTGGTTCACCAACTACTTCTCAGACAGAGTTCAGTGTGTCAAATCGGAGGGCCTGTTGTCCGGACCTCTGGCAGTCTCTATGAGGGTGCCACAGGGTTTAATTCTCAGGCTGACTCTTTTCTCTGTATATATCAATGATGTCTCTCTTGCTGCTGGTGATTCTCTGATCCACCTCTACGCAGACGACACCATTCTGTATACTTCTGGCCCTTCTTTGGACACTGTGTTAACTAACTTCCAGACAAGCTTCAATGGCATACAACTCTCCTTCCGTGGCCTCCAACTGCTCATTTAGTAAAAGTAAATGCATGCTCTTCAACCGATCGCTGCCCGCACCTGCCCGCTCGTCCAGCATCACTACTCTGGACGGTTCTGACTTAGAATATGTGGACAACTACAAATACCTAGGTGTCTGGTTAGACTGTAAACTCTCCTTCCAGACTCACATTAAGCATCTCCGATCCAAAATTATATCGGAATCGGCTTCCTATTTCGCAACAAAGCATCCTTCACTCATGCTGCCAACATACCCTCGTAAAACTGACTATCCTACTGATCCTTGACTTCGGCGATGTCATTTACAAAATAGCTTCCAACACTCTACTCAGCAAATTGGATGCAGTCTATCACAGTGCCATCCGTTTTGTCACCAAAGCCCCATATACTACCCACCACTGCGACCTGTATGCTCTCGTTGGCTGGCCCTCACTTCATATTCGTCGCCAAACCCACTGGCTCCAGGTCATCTATAAGTCTTTACTGGGTAAAGCCCCGCCTTATCTCAGCTCACTGGTCACCATAGCAGCACACACCCGTAGCACGCGCTCCAGCAGGTATATTTCACTGGTCACCCCCAAAGCCAATTCCCCCTTTGCTGCCTTTCCTTCCAGTTCTCTGCTGCCAATGACTGGAACGAACTGCATAAATCACTGAAACTGGAGACCCATATCTCCCTCACTAACTTTAAGCACCAGCTGTCAGAGCAGATCACAGATCTCTGCACCTGTACATAACCCATCTGTAAATAGCCCATCCAACTACCTCATCCCCATACTGTTATTTTAATTTGTTTGCTCCTTTGTACCCCAGTATCTCAACTTGCACATTCATCTTCTGCACATCTATCACTCCAGTGTTTAATTGCTAAATTGTAATTATTTCACCACTATGGCCTATTTATTGCCTTACCTCCCTTATCTTACCTCATTTGCACACATATTGTTTATTCCATGTGTAACTTTGTGTTGTTGTTTGTGTCGCACTGCTTTGCTTTATCTTGGCCAGGTCACAGTTTTAAATGAGAACATGTTCTTAACTAGCCTACCTGGTTAAATAAAGGTGTGAAAAATAATACAAATAAGAGACATAGAGCTCCTCCCAACCACCTTTTTAAAAAGTGAACAGCCTCTCTACAATGATGAATGAGTTGTTATCATCCCTTCAGTATACAGGCCATACTAAGCCTGACTCATGGCTCACATCCCATCGTACTTTCCAGTACAATCTGTCAAAGCAGGATTGAATAGAAACTCTGAAAAGATTCTGCACAGCTTGTATTTGTTACAGGGTTAATAGTGGACTTTGCAGTGATCATGCTTGAGAATAAGCCAAGAGCACAGAATGAGCCCTTGCCAATTTCACTTTTTCAACACAACCTGCAAGTAAAATACAACTGGTGCTCTCTTATCTGTATGTACCCTGAC
Source organism: Salvelinus fontinalis (assembly GCF_029448725.1). Classification (NCBI taxonomy): domain Eukaryota; kingdom Metazoa; phylum Chordata; class Actinopteri; order Salmoniformes; family Salmonidae; genus Salvelinus; species Salvelinus fontinalis. The sequence continues at coordinate 14,560,855 of NC_074692.1, forward strand.
AATATATTCGTGATTACCCTGTGCAAACTTTGCTATTGGTAGCTCCTGAAAGAGAAAGGGTGAGAAGCCGGATGAAAGGGAGTTTAAAGTACACTGGTGATTATGGATGGTGTGTAAGCCAGCCATGACACAACCCTGTCACCCACAAAGGTATTCGCTGAGATCTGGAAACACTATCACCATTGAACTGAAGAACACACACACTGACTGTAGTATTTCTATGATGAGATCCCCGAGCACCGTCAGAATGAAATTACCTTGGACCTGCTCATTCAAAGACTTTCATCTGTAAAACTTGAATGAAAGCAGATTTGTAATAGATGTAGGATCAGCTTACCCTCCCCAAATTCTAGAGGGAAAACACAAAACTGACATCAATGTTGAGGGGGAAATTCACCCTACTGTACTCATTGGTGCCACAGTTCATCTGACTGTTTGAACTTTGTACCCAGATTACCCCACAGGCTTTTAAAGGTGAACCCACCATCCACTGTGGAGTCCTAAAACTCTATCTCCTAGAATCATGTTTTTTGTTACTTAGCCTTTTCGAAATGTTTGATATGTGAATCAGGAGAGTTCATAACAGGGAGAAATTGTGTTATTGTGTTGTGTGAACAAAACTTAGTGAAGGGAGGAGTTGAGGAGCTGTTTGGATCACGGAACTCTGTAATGCCACTCAACCATGCCCAACTGTTGCTCTCTACACTAATGCAATTTTCACAAAAGAAAATTAACACCCCCAAACATTGCCTGTTGTGTTGTTTTTGATGAACATACAATACCTATTATTTGTATAGTGGATTACTATGGTGTGTTTCACAGAACTGTCAGAACACACTTTACATTGCAGTTTCTCGATAGCTTAGACACAATTCCTGGAACAACTCACCATTTTCTCAAATCTTCACACACAATTTTAAAAACTCACACCCAATGGTACAAACATCTAACTTCTGTGTCCCAATTCAAACTTTGCACTCAGACAACACACAAGCTGTCGAAAACACAGACTACATGATTGTTTGTTACACACTGGATGGATTATTTCAAAACACTGCTACCAAAATGTTTAGAATAGGTTCAGAGAAATCATTTGGAACTTTGTAAAATCACAGCACTGATTATCCAGGTGACCCTTTCAGAACACCCTGGCGAGAGAAATTCAAAACAGAACTGTAATAAATACCTCTTACAATAGTGGATAAGGGAATACTACTGTAAATGCTGTTTTGGTCAAAAACCTGACCTTTGAAATGTCACACTGACAAAACATGTAAGGAAGAGTCCATGCACAGTAAAATACCCAATTTCCAAAAGCTTTATTTCCAAGTGCAACAAATGTACAGGTTACTCAGCTTCAGCGTTCTCATCATCTCGTCTCAGGTCTGGGTCAGGCCTTATGTTTGCTCTTGCCAGGCAGCATGGGAAAAATGCCCTTGTGTGCCTTAGAAAACCCTGGATAGACTCCACAGACACATCACCACAGGCGTCCACCATTGCCTCCAGGAGGTTTTGCTGTGCGTAGGGGTTGCGGTCATACACTCTCCACTGCCATGCTGAGAAAAATTCCTCAATCGGATTCAGAAATGGGGAATATGCTGGCAAAAAATGAACGGTGAACCTGGGGTGATCATTGAACCAGGAGCGAACCAGAGCAGCCCGATGGAAACTCACGTTATCCCAAATGACAACATATTGGGCTTGCTCTGGTTGCCCTGGCTCCCCTTCCTTTTGAAGAATGTTATTGTGCAGCTGATCTAGAAATTGAAGGAGTTGTGTTGTGTTGTATGGACCCACTTTGACATGGCGGTGGAGGACACCACGATTGCTGATGGCTGCACATAGGGTGATGTTGCCTCTCCTCTGGCCAGGAACTTGTATGATGGCACGGTGACCAATGATGTTGCACCCCCTTTTGCGCCTTTTTGTTAAGTTGAAACCTGCCTTGTCAATGAAGATGTATTCCTGAGAGTCAGCCATGGCATCCAGCTCAAAGATTCTCTACATTAGTTTAAAAAAAAAAGATATTCTGAACGATCTGGTCAATGGTGGAAATACTGATGCTGTCAATTCCTTGGAAGACTACCTGGTCTTCAACTGTTTGGGTTTGAATTTCCCTCAAACGGATGGCATTACTGGCAATCACCATAATTACCAGGACAGTCTCCTGCTCAGCTGTGAGAAGTCTCTGCCTACCTCCAATAGATGGCCGCCTCTGTAACGGTGCGTAGAGTGATGGGTGTGGAGTCAGGTGCAGAGAGCAGAGGATTCGGAAAAACACTTTATTCCGTACAATAATCGCGCACAAAGAGGGTGACGCCGAACACAGGCGTAAACACTCCAAAATAATGTACTCCACAGGCACATACGCTGTACAGCGGACAATCCAAAAACAGAGACACTCCTATTCCAAATACAGCAAAACAATCCCGCACAAACACAGGCGGGCTAACTAAACTTAAATAACCCCAACCCAAAAACCCCAAACAAGGAACAGGTGAAACCAATTAGACCCAACAAAACGAAAAGGGAAAAAGGGATCGGTAGCAGCTAGTAGACCGGCGACAACGACCGCCGAGCGCCACCCGAAGGGGAAGGGGAGCCACCTTCGGTGATATTCGTGACAGCCTCTCAGTTCTGCAAAAATGAAATTTATCCATTACTGACCTATGGTCATCCATTACTGTGGTAAAAACTACACTGAGAACAAAGTGGAGATTCAGTCTATACGCACTACAACATTACATGTATCACAGTAACAACAAGGCTAATTTCCTGTTTATTTAACAAGGTAGGCCAGTTGAGAACAAGTTCTCATTTACAACTGCGACCTGGCCAAGATAAAGCAAAGCAGTGTGACAAAAAAAAACAGAGTTACACATGAACAAACGTACAGTCAATTGTTGTAAGTCTGGAAGGAGAGTTTACAGTCTAACAAGACACCTACGTATTTGTAGTTGTCCACATATTCTAAGTCAGAACCGTCCAGAGTAGTGATGCTAGTCACTACGGGCGGGTGCGGGCAACAATCTGTTGAAGAGCATGCATTTAGTTTTACTAGCATTTAAAAGCAGTTGGAGGCCACAGAAGGAGTGTTGAATGGCATTGAAGCTCGTTTGGAGGTTAGTTAACACAGTGTCCAAAGAAGGGCCAGAAGTATACACAATGGTGTCGTCTGCATAGAGGTGGATCAGAGAATCACCAGCAGCAAGAGCGACATCATTGATATACACAGAGAAAAGAGTCGGCCCGAGAATTGAATTCTGTGGCACCACCATAGAGACTGCCAGAGGTCCGGACAACAGGCCCTCCGATTTGACACACTGAACTCTGTCTGAGAAGTAGTTGGTGAACCAGGCGAGGCAGTCATTTGAAAAACCAAGGCTGTGAGTCTGCCGATATTTTATTTTATTTTATTTCACCGTTATTTAACCAGGTAGGCTAGTTGAGAACAAGTTCTCATTTACAACTGCGACCTGGCCAAGATAAAGCATAGCAGTGTGAACAGACAACAACACAGTTACACATGGAGTAAACAATAAACAAGTCAATAACACAGTAGGAAAATAATAGTCTATATACATTGTGTGCAAAAGGCATGAGGAGGTAGGCAATAAATAGGCCATAGGAGCGAATAATTACAATTTAGCAGATTAACACTGGAGTGATAAATCAGATGATCATGTGCAAGTAGAGATACTGGTGTGCAAAAGAGCAGAAAAGTAAATAAATAAAAACAGTATGGGGATGAGGTAGGTAAATTGGGTGGGCTATTTACAGATGGACTATGCACAGCTGCAGCGATCGGTTAGCTGCTCAGATAGCAGATGTTTAAAGTCACGGAAGGAGTGTCGTATGGCATTGAAGCTCGTTTGGAGGTTAGATAGCACAGTGTCCAAGGAAGGGCCAGATGTAACGATTTTCCTCCTCTTCAGACGAGGAGTATGAACTAACTATGAATTAAGGTCAGTGCCCCCCCCCAAGGTGCGGACACCGGCCGCAAAACCTAAACCCATAGGGGAGGGTCTGGGTGGGCATCTGTCCGCGGTGGCGGCTCTGGCGCGGGACGTGGACCCCACTCCACCATAGTCTTGGCCCACCTAAGTGGCGCCTTTGGAGCGGCGACCTTCGCCGCCGACCTGGGACTGGGGACCCTTTCAGCGGGCCCCGAATAGACGGGAGACTCCAGCAGCGCCGGACAGGCGGGAGACTCCGGCTGTGCCGGAGTGAAGGGCGGCTCCGGCAGCGCCGGAGTGACGGGCGGCTCCTGACTGACGGGCGGCTCAGGCAGCTCCTGACTGACGGACGGCTCAGGCAGCTCCTGACTGACGGGCGGCTCTGGCAAATCCTGACAGACGGGCGGCTCCAGCAGCTCAGGACAGACGGGCGGCTCCGGCAGCACAGGACAGATGGGCGGCTCCGGCAGCTCAGGACAGACGGGCGGCTCCGGCAGCTCAGGACAGACGGGCGGCTCCGGCAGCTCAGGACAGACGGGCGGCTCCGGCAGCTCAGGACAGACAGACGGCTCCGGCAGCTCAGGACAGACGGGCGGCTCCGGCAGCTCAGGACAGGAGGGAGACTCCGGCTGCTCCGGACTAGAGGGCGTCGCTGGAGGCTCCGGACTAGAGGGCGTCGCTGGAGGCTCCGGACTAGCTTCCTTCGTTGGAGGCCTCATGCCATGGATCCTCACTGGAGGCTTCGTGCCATGGATCCTCACTGGAGGCTTCGTGCCATGGATCATCACTGGATTGGAGAGACACACAGAAGGCCTGGCTCTGGGAGAAGGCACAGGACTCACCAGGCTGGGGAGACATGCAGGAGGCCTTGTCCTTGGCCGACGCACCGGATGCACTGGACCGTGGAGGCGCACTGGCGGTCTCGAGCGCAGAGCTAGCACCACTCGTCCTGGCTGGATCCCCCCTGTAGCCCGGCAACTGCGGGGAGTTGGAACAGGCCGCACTGGCGAACTGGAGACACCGTGCGTAGGGCTGGTGCAGTATACCCCGGGCCGAGGAGACGCACTGGAGACCAGATGCGCTGAGCCGGCATCATCCCTCCTGGCTCGATGCCCACTCTAGCCCGGCCGATTCGAGGAGCTGTGATGTAGCGCACCGGGCTATGGGTGCGCACTGGGGACACCTTGCGCTTCTCCGCATAACACGGTGCCTGCCCAGTCACTCTCTCGCCACGGTAAGCACGGGGAGTTGGCTCAGGTCTCCTACCTGAGTCCGCCAATCTACCCGTGTGCCCCCCCCAAAATACATTTCTGGGGCTGCCTCTCGTGCCCGTTACCTCACGCCAATTCCTCGTAGTGGCGCCGCTCCGCTCTAGCTGCCTCCAGCTCTTCCTTGGGGCGGCGATATTCCCCAGCCTGTGCCCAGGGTCCCTTACCATCCAAAATCTCCTCCCAAGTCCAGGAGTCCAGAACCTTCTGCTCCTGGTTACCACGCTGCTTGGTAATTTTTTGGTGGGTGATTCTGTAACGAATTTCCTCCTCTTCAGACGAGGAGTATGAAAAATCGGACCAATACGCAGCGTGGTAAGTGTCCATGATCGTTTAATAAAACTGAACACGACAAAATACAAAAATAACAAAGTGAATGATAACGAAAACCGAAACAGTCCTGAAATGTGAAACAAACACTAACACAGGAAACAATCACCCACAACACACAATGGAAAACAGGCACCTAAATATGTCTCCCAATCAGAGACAACGATAAACAGCTGCCTCTGATTGGGAACCACACCAGGCCAAACACATAGAAAAACAACAACCTAGAAAAATGAACATAGACTGCCCACCCTAACTCACGCCCTGACCAAACTAAAATAGAGACACAAAAACGGAACTAAGGTCAGGACGTGACACCAGAAGTATACAGAATGGTGTCGTCTGCGTAGAGGTGGATCAGGGAATCGCCCGCAGCAAGAGCAACATCATTGATATATACAGAGAAAAGAGTCGGCCCGAGAATTGAACCCTGTGGTACCCCCATAGAGACTGCCAGAGGACCACACAACATGCCCTCCGATTTGACACACTGAACTCTGTCTGAGAAGTAGTTGGTGAACTAGGCAAGGCAGTCATCAGAAAAAACGAGGCTACTGAGTCTGCCGATAAGAATATGGTGATTGACAGAGTAGAAAGCCTTGGCCAGGTCGATGAAGACGGCTGCACAGTACTGTCTTTTATCGATGGCGGTTATGATATCGTTTAGTACCTTGAGCGTGGCTGAGGTGCACCCATGACCGGCTCGGAAAACGGATTGCACAGCGGAGAAGGTACGGTGGGATTCGAGATGGTCAGTGATCTGTTTATTAACTTGGCTTTTGAAGACCTTAGATAGGCAGGGCAGGATGGATATAGGTCTGTAACAGTTTGGGTCCAGGGTGTCTCCCCCTTTGAAGAGGGGGATGACCGAGGCAGCTTTCCAATCCTTGGGGATCTCAGAGGTTGAACAGGTTGAACAGGCTGGTAATAGGGGTTGCGACATAGATTCAGAAATAGAGGGTCCAGATTGTCAAGCCCAGCTGATTTGTATGAGTCCAGGTTTTGCAGCTCTTGTTCTACATGGACTTTACACTGTCCCAGAACTTTTTGGAGTTAGAGCTACAGGATGCAAATTACTACTTGAAAAAGCTAGCCTTTGCTTTCCTGACTGACTGCGTGTATTGGTTCCTGACTTCCCTGAACAGTTGCATATCGCGGGGACTATTCGATGCTATTGCAGTCCGCTACAGGATGTTTTTGTGCTGGTCGAGGGCAGTCAGGTCTGGAGTGAACCAAGGGCTATATCTGTTCTTAGTTCTGCATTTTTTGAACGGGGCATGCTTATCTAAGATGGTGAGGAAGTTACTTTTAAAGAATGACCAGGCATCCTCAACTGACGGGATGAGATCAATATCCTTCCAGGATACCCGGGCCAGGTCAATTAGAAAGGCCTGCTCGCAGAAGTGTTTTAGGGAGAGTTTGACAGTGATGAGGGGTGGTCGTTTGACCGCGGACCCGTAGAGGATACAGGCAATGAGGCAGCGATTGCTGAGATCCTGATTGAAGACAGCAGAGGTGTATTTGGAGGGCAAATTGGTCAGGATGATGTCTATGAGGGTGCCCATGTTTACGGATTTAGGGTTGTACCTGGTGGGTTCCTTGATGATTTGTGTGAGATTTTTTAGATTGTAGGACTGCCGGGGTGTTAAGCATATCCCAGTTTAGGTCACCTAACAGAACAAACTCTGAAGCTAGATGAGGGGCGATCAATTCACATATGGTGTTCAGGGCACACCTGGGGGCTGAAGGGGGTCTATAACAAGTGGCAACGGTGAGAAACTTGTTTCTGGAAAGGTGGATTTTTAAAAGTAGAAGCTCGAATTGTTTGGGCAGAGACCTGGATAATATGACAGAACTCTGCAGGCTATCTCTGCACTAGGGCCGGGGCTAGCAGATGGGCATCCGGTGACGTCGCAACGGAAGAGCCTTTTGAAACCACCTCGGACGGTTACGTCGGCAGACCAGTCGTGATGGATCGACGGGGCTACATTTCGGCAGTAAAGGGTCCAGGCCAATTGGCAAAAAGAGGTACTGTAGCCCAAGAATAGGCTGGTGGACCTTTTTGGCTAGCCGAGAGATGGGCCTAGCTCGAGGCTAGCTCCAGGCTAACTGGTGCTCACTTCGGGACAGAGACGTTAACCAGGAGTAGCCACTCGGATAGCAGCTAGCTAGCTGCGATGATCCGGTGTAAAGGTTCAGAGCTTGCGGTAGGAATCCGGAGATGTGGTAGAGAAAAAGCAGTCCGATATGCTCTGGGTTGATATCATGCTGTGCAGACTGGCAGGAATTGACCGGGTTGAGGTTGGCTGATGTCCGAGTTAACAGTGAGGACCGCTAGCAGTGGCTAACTGACTACTAGCTAGAAAGCTGGCTAGCTGCTGAAGGGGGTTCAATAGCAGATCCGTATCACATTGGGTGAGGTGGGTTGCAGGAGAGTATATTCAGTCCGTAGATGGAAAGTGAGATTAATATATATCAAATGTATTTATATAGCCCTTCTTACATCAGCTGATATCTCAAAGTGCTGTACAGACACCCAGCCTAAAACCCCAAACGGCAAGCAATGCAGGTGTAGTATATACAATATATATACGAATAAACAAATATATATACAGGAGAAAAACATACGTCCGACTACGCCATCTTGGATATACGCTGCCTGGGAAGAGCAAACATAATGTGTGACGTTGATGAGATATCATGGCCTGACCCAGACCTGAGACGAGATGATGAGAACGCTGAAGCTGAGTAACCTGTACATTTGCTGCATTTTTTGGAAATTGCGTATTTTACTGTGCATGGACTCTTCCTTACATGTTTTGTCAGCGTGACATTTCAAAGGTCAGGTTTTTGACCAAAACAGCAATTACAGTAGTATTCCCTTATCACTATTGTAAGAGGTATTTATTACAGTTCTGTTTTGAATTTCTCTCACCAGGGTGTTCTGAAAGGGTTACCTGGATAATCAGTGCTGTGATTTTACAAAGTTCCAAATGATTTCTCTGAACCTATTCTAAACATTTTGGTAGCAGTGTTTTGAAGTAATCCATCCAGTGTGTAACAAACAATCATGTAGTCTGTGTTTGACAGCTTGTGTGTGTTGTCTGAGTGCAAAGTTTGAATTGGGACCCAGAAGTTAGTACCAGAAGTTTGTACCGTTGGTAGTGAGTTTTTAAAATTGTGTGTGAAGATTTGAGAAAATGGTGAGTTGTTCCAGGAATTATGTCTAAGCAATTGAGAAACTGTAAAAGCAAAATAGTTAACCAGTAGATGGCGAGCTTTCTCTGTATAATACATGGCAATGACACTCATCAACATGCTGAAATAACAGATCAAACTAACATACAGTGGTGATTTTAGCATGTAAATCTTGGTGGGACAAACAAAGTGGGATGCATGCCAGCAAAGTCACTACACAACACTACATTGATTGCACTATCACAGTGACAAACGGTGCCCACAAACTGTTAGAGCCTACATAAAGCTGTCACAACAGCAGTCCCAACACCTTACCCCTGCTACAGTTCATTCAGCCTCAGTGAAGTAAGCCTTTTAAATAAACATTGCTAAAATGGCTGACTTGCTTAAACAAATGTGGTTTCTAATGACAATTGAGATGTTCAAACTATGTGTAACGGCTGTCTATCTCTTCCCCTCATCTGACGAGGAGAGGCGAGAAGGATCGGAGGACCAATACGCAGAGTGGTAAGTGTCCATGTTTTAATAATATAAACTGAACACGACAACAAATACAAAATAACAAAAGTGACACTAACCGAAACAGTCCCGTGTGGCACAAACACCGACACGGAAGACAAACACCCACAAACCAACAGTGAAAACAGGCAACCTAAATATGGCTCCCAATCAGAGACAATGCAAAACACCTGCCTCTGATTGAGAACCATATCAGGCTAAATGAACAAACCTAAACATAGAAACACATAACATAGACTGCCCACCCCAACTCACGCCCTGACCATACTAACTAAAGACAAAACAAAGGAAAATAAAGGTCAGAACGTGACACTATGGCATAAGGGGACAACAAGCGGATAAGAGGCAATCCGTAATTTCGATTAAGACATTAATGAGTGAGAGACGACGCACGTAGTCAATATAACTATTTGTTCAGCACTTTTGAAATGTACAGCGAAAGAATTCAGAACATGGGCTGTTCTTACATATAAAGAGACAATGAAAGCTCTTACGATGATTACATTTCTCTAAAACAGGTTATAGGTAAACAAGCACACACCGGCCACGAACGATGTGTTTACAATACCGCGTTGGTGAAAATAGACCAAATAATTAGGGTGAGGCACATGGCACAGCTTACTACACAACATACACTTAGTATTACTTTAGCTACTGTATACATCTCTCTCTGGAATCCTATATAATTTATGAAGCAGCATAAGACATTTTTGGTCTCACGTTGTGATGTGCTTGAACAGGAAAGTGCCGTGGCGGTCCTTCGTGGGGAAATGTCATCAAAGAGAAAGATACAGGATTTACAATCCAGATTTGTTGCGTAATGTTTGTGTCCAATGGCCGATGAGCACCGAGACGTTTTATCTCTAATTTCTTTTCATATGACAGGATTGAAAAGGATTTGATTGTCTACTTGATTTATGGTGACGACTGCTAGCTTGGTAGCTAAGCATTTTGAAAGCATGATGTTGACATGATCAGTCCAATCAGTTTTACCTAATTTCTATCAACATGTTAAATGTGCAAACAAAGGGAAAAGAACTCTTGACCACCTATACTCCACACACAGAGATGCATACAAAGCTCTCCCTCGCCCTCCATTTGGCAAATCTGACCATAATTCTATTCTCCTGATTCCTGCTTACAAGCAAAAATTAAAGCAGGAAGTGCCAGTGACTAGATCAATAACAAAGTGGTCAGATGAAGCAGATGCTAAGCTACAGGACGGTTTTGCTAGCTCAGACTGGAATATGTTCTGGGATTCCTGCAATGGCATTGAGCATCATGAATAAGTGCATCGATTACGTCGTCCCCACATTGACTGTATGTACATACCCCAACCGGAAGCCATGGATTACAGGCAGCATCCGCACTGAGCTAAAGGCTAGAGCTGCCGCTTTCAAGGAGCGGGACTCTAACCCGGAAGCTTATAAGAAATCCCGCTATGCCCTCCGACAAACCATCAAACAGGCAAAGCTTCTATACAGGACTAAGATCGAGTCGTACTACACCGGCTCTGACACTCATCGGATGTGGCAGGGCCTGCAAACCATTACAGACTACAAAGGGAAGCACAACCGAGAGCTGCCCAGTGACACGAGCCTACCAGACGAGCTAAACTACTTCTATGCTCGCTTCGAGGCAAAAAACACTGAAACATGCATGAGAGCACCAGCTGTACCGAAGACTGAGTGATCACGCTCTCTGCAGCCGATGTGAGTAATACCTTTAAACATTCACAAGGCCACAGGGCCAGACAGATTACCAGGACGTGTACTGCGAGCATGCGCTGACCAACTAGCAAGTGTCTTCACTGACATTTTCAACCTCTCCCTGACAGAGTCTGTAATACCAACATGTTCTAAGCAGACCACCATAGTCCCTGTGCCCAAAAACACTAAGGTAACCTGCCTAAATGACTACCGACCCATTGCACTCACGTTTGTAGCCATGAAGTGCTTTGAAAAGCTGGTCATGGCTCACATCAACACCATCATCCCAGAAACCCTAGACCCACTCCAATTTGCATACCGCCCCAACAGATCCACAGACGATGCAGTCTCTATTGCACTCCACACTGCCCTTTCCCACCTGGACAAAAGAAACACCTATGTGAGAATGCTGTTTATTGACTACAGCTCAGCGTTCAACACCATAGTGCCCTCAAAGATCATCAATAAGCTACGGACCCTGGGACTAAACACCTCCCTCTGCAACTGGATCCTGGACTTCCTGACGGGCCGCCGCCAGGTGGTAAGGGTAGGTGACAACACATCCGCCACACTGATCCTCAACACAGGGGCCCCTCAGTGGTGCATGCTCAGCCCCCTCCTGTACTCCCTGTTCACTCATGACTGCACGGCCAGGCACGACTCCAACACCATCATTAAATTTGCCGATGACACAACAGTGGTAGGCCTGATCACCGACAACAACGAGACAGCCTATAGAAAGGTCAGAAACCTGGCCGTGTGGTGCCAGGACAAACAACCTCTCCCTCACCGTGACCAAGACAAAGGAAATGATTGTGGACTGCAGGAAAAAGAGGACCGAGCACGCCCCCATTCTCATCGACGGCACTGCAGTGGAGCAGGTTTACCGCTTCAAGTTCCTTGGTGTCCACATCACCAACAAACTAACATGGTGACAAAACCTTTTCCCCCTCAGGAGACTGAAAAGATTTGGCATGGGTCCTCAGATCCTCAAAATGTTCTACAGCTGCACCATCGAGAGCTGTTTTGGGGCTGTTCTTTGTGCTTTCGTTGTGGCCGCGAACCCCGGCGTCGTCGCTGTCTTCCCTTCCCTCCTTGCGTCTGCTTCCAAGGAAGGCTTTCGTGTCCTCCCATTATTCCCCCCCTAGTCCAGGATATCTTCTCCTTGATTTCCTCCCAAGCCCAGGATACCTTCTCCTCTTGGGCACGCTGCTTGGTCCTGGTGTGGTGGGATCTTCGGTCACAATCGTCGGAATAACATTCGGACCAAGGCGCAGCGTGATATGGGTTCCACATCTTTTTATTTGTGCAAAAAATAAATAAAGCGCAAACGACACGTGAAGCTATGGAGTGCGCACAGGCAACTACACATAAACAAGGTCCCACAAAAACCCAGTGGGGAAATGGCTGCCTAAATATGTTCCCCAATCAGAGACAACCCTAAACAGCTGCCTCTGATTGGGAACCATACCAGGCCAACATAGAAATAAAACAACCTAGAATACCCACCCTAGTCACACCCCGACCTAACCAAAATAGAGAATAAAAAGGCTCTCTATGGTCAGGGCGTGACACCCAGACTATTCGCATTGCCCTCCCCTCTCTACACCACTGCCACTCTCTGTTGTCATCTATGCATAGTCACTTTAATTATGTCTACCTACATGTACATACTACCTCAACTTACCGGTGCACCCGCACACTGACTCTGTACCAGCACCCCCCTGTATATATTGTTATTTTTTACTGCTCCTTTTTAATTACTTGTTACTCTTGTCTCTAATTCTTATCCGCATTTTTGGAAACTGCTCCTTCGGTTAGGGGCTCGTAAGTAAGCATTTCACTGTAAGGTCTACACCTGTTGTATTCGGCGCATGTGACTAATACAATTTGATTTGATTTGAAATATAAGCACCCAACAAATTATTTATCATAGTGTGCTAAGTTGACCCTGTAAGAAGGTTTTGTGACTGCAGAAACAGTCATGTATGCTCTTTTACATCATATTGTAGGTTACAGCAAGGATAAGCTGATATCACGATATGCCTTGCTCATATCAATATCAAACAATACTGATAGTAAACAATATCGATTTCATACATGCTTAGAAGAAAAAGGTGCTATCTAGAACCTAAATTGATTATTTGGCTGTGCCCATAGGAGAACCCTTTGAAGAACCTGTTTTGATTCTAGGTAGAACCCTCTTGGTTCCTGGTAGAACCATTTTGGGTTCCATGCAGAACCCTTTCCACAGAGGGTTCTACGTGGAACCCAAAAGGTTTTTTATCTGGAATCAAAAAGGCTCCTCCGTAGAACCCTTTCAAAACCTATTTTTCTAAGAGTGTACTATGCATCAAAGTGGAGAATTATAATTCCTGATATTACAGTGTATGAATGGTGATCAATAGGACTAATGTTCAAAAAAATGAATTACTCACTGGGGCCAGCTGATGTACATGTGTACAGTTAGATTTTGAGGAAGTGACACTATCCTGCTCCAAGGTAGTTGAGAGAGAACACCCATATTGGACACAAGTAAAGTGAATGTAGAATTATAAGACAAAATTCATTTGTTGATGAAATAGTTGTTTTAGCATTGATGACTACATTGATTCGTTGTCTATGTGATAGTCTCCAGTTCCCAGTCTTATTAACATGGCAAGTGTGGCTATTCTATTGGAACCGTGTTGATACTTGGAGAAAAAGTGCCCTCTTGTGTTGGATTTTGGTCATCGTTGTTGAGCACTCGTCCTACTTTTCTATGCTGTAGCGCGGGGCTGAGGGCTACCTGAACTGTTATATATCCCATGTGATAAGCAAACATTCAAGCCTAATTTCTTCCACCTTCTGTTTCTGGACAAACATTCATGAAGCCCTACAGTATGTCCATAAAACTCTGTAATTTGCCTAAAGAACACGTGTAACAATATGTAGTCTGAACCACTGGTAATAGTGGAAGAGCAATATCATTAGGGCTTAAACACCTACTTCTGAATGAAACAAGGAATCACACAAATCAAGTAAAAGTGCCATCAAAGGGAAATTAACTGCATCTCAATTGGGTTGAATAAAAGAAATGTGAGTGTCTTTTAAAGTTTTGATGTTCTCAAATGTCTACTAACACATGCACTCAGGAGCAGTCTTAGGGTATTTTTCCACAGTGCTATAAAAGTGGAGTATTTGTGGAAGTGAAGCAGCATGGGTGTGTTCCTGCTGAGGATGGCTTCTAGCCTCAACTCCCCTACAGCTTTTAACCGTCAGGATGTCAGGACAAACTATGGGCTCCACTCTAATGAGCACAACTTTTCAACCAATTAGTGTGTGTAAGCTATGGAGCTCTGACCCCAACCAAAGGTATTACAACTTTATGCTCTCCAGGAACAGATGGGTTAGGGAGCAAAATTAGGCTACTAGGTCTAGTATTTTACTGTATTCCAGATACTGGTAGTAAATAATGTCCTAAACATAAACTGATAATGTATAATGTAAGTACAGTATGCCTGTTTGCTGTTTAATCACTTCATAGGGTCATAGGGTCACAATATCATAATGTTATGACTATAACTACTGTTGCCTGAAGGGGGAGACGAAGTACATCATACTATGGGGAGTCGCACTCTACTGACTTCGGTTTAAGGATCTACAATCCTGTTTGTCAAGAACCAAGGCAGAAACGTGGAAAGGAGGGTCCGAGGCCACTGGTGCGCCAGACCGTCCAACAGGGCAATCAGGTCCCTCATCAAGAAAAAGCCCCTCACTCTGGGGGTTACCAACTCCAGGAACTGAAAATAGGACACTCCTCGTTTAATTGTAATGTGTAAGATCTACATGGACCCTGACGAAAATGCCTCCACTCCTGAGAGAGAGGGTCCCACCTGGATAAAATATCTGCACCCGAGTTGAGGCATCGGTGGACATGCGCCGCCCAAAGCGAAAACGTGCTTACTGCTCCCCAGCAATAGGTAGCGAGCCAAGGTTAGGAGGGAGAGAGACAGAGTCTCTCCCCAGCTGTTGATGCACGCCACCAACTCAGCCCATGGGAGCCCCTTGACAATAGCAGAGGGTCCCACTAGTGGGCCATGGCCCGTAGGCCTGATAGGGACACCTGAAGCGGGTGAGTGGCTAGGACTCAGCACCGGAAGGGCCATATCAACAATAGCCCCACAGGAACGACTTCCATCACAGAAGCCATCATCCCCAGTAGTCATAGGCACTGTCAAAAAACACACTGAGACCCAGCCGAGATTTGGCTGAACAGAGCCGGAACCCGGACACCCTCCGTGGGAATAGAAAAGCACGATATGAGAGTGAACCCAGCTCCAGACCCAGAAACGCAATGAGCTGAGATGGAGTCAGACAGCTCTTTTTCTGGTTTCTTATGAAGCCTAGAGACTGAATACGGGACAGTAGTATGGATGTGTGTATCACTACTTGCCCCCTCGAGTCCGCCGCCACCAGCCAATCGCTGTAATAGCTGGTGCCTCATGAGCATTCTGAGTTTGTAAACGCTAAGGTGCTTGCTGAGAGCACGTAGGTCTAGAATGGGAATCAAAGTCCTGTACCTTTTCATAACCAGGAATACCGGCTGTACCAGCAGTCCCAGATCTTTGACATAGGAACCACTAGGGTTGCCTGCTTCTGGATACGAGAGGATATTTCCTCCCTCAAAACTGACACTGGGGCCTCGGGAACTGTCAATGTGATTACCCTGCAGAAGCGTGGGGGACACACAACAAATTACAGCCTGTATTCCAGCGTCACTTTTCGCATGATCCAGAGCAACACTGCACAGCCGCGCCATTGGTTGCAGCAGATAACGAGACTCCCGTGAAGTGCCATCTGAAGGGGCGGGACGCCACCTTGTGGACTGGTAGAGATAGGTTCTTCTTCCATTTCCACAACTCTTGACAATCGTGTGTCTGAATACACTTTTAATCGAACTCACATACAGAGAAATGGCCGGCTGGCGCGATGGGATGAGTAAGTGAGTTTCTAAGGAGTTTCTAAGGCTAAGGAGGTTGGTGTTTGATATTGTGTTTGGCCAGAAGATGTGCATGATTCATGTGTGAAATGTAGATCATTTTTTCAGTTCTGCTTCTGTCATTTTCTAGCATTCTGAACCATAAAGGAGAGTTGCCAGTACACAGCTCTGGTATATTTCAAGTTTTGTATATGTGCTGCATTGTACATATATCCAGACTTTATTGAACTTCGGTTAAGATTGCTCTTGCTTTATTGATTCTGGTGCCGATGTCTTTGCTGGTGCCTCCATCATGGCATATGGTGGTCCCAACGTAAGTAAAACTGTGGTTTAACTCTAGGTCCTGTTCCTTGATTTTGACTGCTTTTGCTGAGTTGAAGTTGATGGGTATGACCTTTGTCTTGCTGTAGTTGATAACCAGGCTGACTGGCTGGCCAAAGGACTGGGCTCTGTCAGTTTTGTCTTGCAGATGTTGGTGTGTGTGTGATAAAAGAGCCAGGTCATCGTATTGCTCTTGCCTGATCTTCTGTTGTTCGCTGCATGACCTGCAGTCTATTGCCAGGTTGAAGAGTAAAGCTGACAAACCCCAGACTTCACAGCAAAGCTCATGTTGCTCATTCCCATAGTGCATGAAAATCAAATCAAATCAAATTGTATTGTGTGTAGATCTTACCGTGAAATGCTTACTTACAAGCCCAATGCAGTTCAAGAAATAGAGTTAAGAAAATATTAACTAAATAAACAAAAGTAAATGTTTTTATAAAAAGTAACACAATAAAATAACAATGACGAGGCTATATACAGGGGGTACCGGTACCGAGTCAAGGTGAGGGATTACAGGTTAGTCGAGGTAATTTGCACATGTAGGTAGGGGTAAAGTGACTATGCATAGATAATAAACAGCGAGTAACAGCAGTGTAGAAGCAAAGGGGGGGGGGGGGGTAAATGTAAATAATCTGGGTGGCCATATGATTAATTGTTCAGCAGTCTTATGGCTTGGGGGTAGAAGCTGTTAAGAAGCCTTTTGGACCTAGACTTGGCGCTCCGGTACCTCTTGCCGTGCGGTAGCAGAGAGAACAGTCTATGACTTGGGTGCCTGGACTCTTTGACAATTTTTTGGAACTTCCTCTGACAGCGCCTAGTATATAGGTCCTGGATGGCAGGAAGCTTGGCCCCAGTGATGTACTGGGCCATACGCACTACCCTCTGTAGTGCCTTATGGTCGGATGCCAAGCCGTTGCCATACCAGGCGGTGATGCAACCAGTCAGGATGCTCTCGATGGTGCAGCTGTATAACTTTTAGAGGATCTGGAGACCCATGCCAAAGGGGGAAAAGGTGTTGTCGTGCCCTCTTCACAACTGTCTTGGTGTGTTTGGACCATAATAGTTTGTTGGTGATGTGGACATCAACCGCTCCACTACATGTGAATGGGGGTGTGTTCAGCCCGCCTTTTCCTGTAGTCCACGATCAGCTCTTTTGTTTTGCTCACGTTGTTGCTGTACAACTGTTTTATGATGTTAACAACATGGGTGGGGATTCCATACATTTTTAAGATCTTCAGATCTTGCGGTGAATGCTGTCAAAAGCCTTCTGGAAGTCAATAAAGTTGACGTTGTTCTTTGATGTTCCTGAGGGTTTGCGCTGTTCTGTAAAGGGAGTAGAACACAATGTTGTACGAGATCTTCAGTTTCTTGGAAATGTCTCGTATGGAATAGACTTCATTTCTCAGAACAAGAATAGGCTGACGAGTTTCAGAAGAAAGTGCTTTGTTTCTGGCCATTTTGAGCCTGTAATCTAACCCACAAATGCTAATGCTCCAGATACTCAACTAGTCTAAAGAAGGCCAGTTGTCACGTTCCTGACCTGTTTTCCTTTGTTATGTATTTGTTTTAGTTGGTCAGGGCGTGAGTTGGGTGGGTTAGTCTAGGTTTTCTATTTCTATGTGGGGTTTTGTGTTCGGCCTGGTATGATTCTCAATTAGAGACAGGTGTGTATCGTTTGTCTCTGATTGAGAGTCATACAAAGGCAGCCAGGGTTTCACTGGTGTTTTGTGGGTGTTTGTTTCCTGTCACTGTGTTTGTGTTCTGCACCGGATAGGACTGTCTCGACTTTCACATTTGTTGTTTTTGAATTGTTGTAAGTGTTTCACCGTTTATGTTCAATTAAACATGTTGAACACTAACCGCGTTGCATTTTGGTCCTCTCCTTCACCTCAGGAGGAAAGTCGTTACAGAAACACCCACCACAACAGGACCAAGCGGATTGAGGAGAGAGAACAAGAACTAAAGCAATGGAGAGAAGAGGAATGGAGTTGGGAGCAAATTTTCAATGGAGAAGGACCCTGGGCTAAGGTGGGAGAGAATCGCCGCTCTCGGGAGGAGAAGAAGGCAGCCACAGCCCAGGAGCGCAGGTATGAGGGTACGCGGCTAGCACGGAAGCCCGAGAGGCTCACCCAAAAATTTCTTGGGGGGGGGCTAAAGGGGAGTGTGGCGAAGCCGGGTTGGATACCTGAGCCAACTCCCCGGGCTTGCCGTGGAGTAAGAGGGCGTCGTACTGGTCAGACACCGTGTTATGCGGTGAAGCGCACGGTGTCCCCAGTACGCGTGCTTAGCCCAGTGCGGGCTATTCCACCTTGCCGCACTGGGAGGGCTAGGTTGGGCATCGAGCTGGATGTCATGAAGCCGGCCCAACGTATCTGGCCTCCAGTATGTCTCCTCGGGCCGGCGTACATGGCACCAGCCTTACAGGTGGTGTCCCCGGTTCGCCTGCATAGCCCAGTGCGGGCTATTCCACCTCGCCGCACTGGCAGGGCTACGGGGACCATTCAACCTTTTAAGGTTGGAGAGGCTCGGTGCTCAAGAGCACGTGTCCTCCTTCACGGTCCGGTATATCCGGCGCCACCTTCCCGCCCCAGCCCAGTACCACCAGTGCCTACACCACGCACCAGGCTTCCAGTGCAGCACCAGAGCCCTGTTCCTCCTCTCCGTACTCGCCCTGAGGTGCGTGCCCTCAGCCCGGTACCTCCAGTTCCGGTACCACGCACCAGGCCTATAGTGCGTCTCAGCCGGCCAGAGTCTGCCGTCTGCCCAGCGGTGCCTGAACGGCCCGTCTGCCCAGCTCCGTCTGAGCCATCTGTCTGCCCAGCGCCGTCTGAGCCATCTGTCTGCCCAGCGCCGTCTGAGCCATCTGTCTGCCCAGCGCCGTCTGAGCCATCTGTCTGCCCAGCGCCGTCTGAGCCATCTGTCTGCCCAGCGCCGTCTGTGCCATCTGTCTGCCCAGCGCCGTCTGAGCCATCTGTCTGCCCAGCGCCGTCTGAGCCATCTGTCTGCCCAGCGCCATCTGAGTCTTCCGTCTGCCACGAGCCATTAGAGCCGCCCGTCTGTCCCGAGCCAGTAGAGCCGTCCGTCAGTCAGGAGCCGCTAGAGCCGTCCGTCAGTCAGGAGCCGCCAGAGACGCCCGCCAGTCAGGAGCCGCCAGAGACGCCCGCCAGTCAGGAGCCGCCAGAGACGCCCGCCAGTCAGGAGCTGCCAGAGACGCCCGCCAGTCAGGAGCTGCCAGAGACGTCCGACAGTCCGGAGCTGCCCTACAGTCCGGAGCTGCCCTACAGTCCGGAGCTGCCCTACAGTCCGGAGCTGCCACTCAGCCCGGACCTGCCGGAGTCCCTCAGCCAGGACCTGCCGGAGTCCCTCAGCCAGGACCTGCCGGAGTCCCTCAGCCAGGACCTGCCGGAGTCCCTCAGCCAGGACCTGCCGCCCCTTATCCCGGTGCTGGTCCTTATCCCGGTGCTGGTCCTTATCCCGGTGCTGCCCCTTGTCCCGGTGCTGCCCCTTGTCCCGGTGCTGCCCCTTGTCCCGGTGCTGCCCCTTGTCCCGGTGCTGCTCCTTGTCCCGGTGTTGCCCCTTGTCCCGGTGCTGCCCCTTGTCCCGGTGCTGCCCCTTATCCCGGTGCTGCCCCTTATCCCGGTGCTGCCCCTTCATTTAGGTGGGGTTAGTGGGAGGGTGGTCATTGGGCGGGGGATACGGAAGCGGGGAGTGACTATGGTGGGGTGGGGACCTCGCCCAGCGCCAGAGCCGCCACCGTGGACAGACGCCCACCCAGACCCTCCCCTAGACTTTGTGCTGGTGCGCCCGGAGTTCGCACCTTAAGGGGGGGGTTCTGTCACGTTCCTGACCTGTTTTCCTTTGTTATGTATTTGTTTTAGTTGGTCAGGGCGTGAGTTGGGTGGGTTAGTCTAGGTTTTCTATTTCTATGTGGGGTTTTGTGTTCGGCCTGGTATGATTCTCAATTAGAGACAGGTGTGTATCGTTTGTCTCTGATTGAGAGTCATACAAAGGCAGCCAGGGTTTCACTGGTGTTTTGTGGGTGTTTGTTTCCTGTCACTGTGTTTGTGTTCTGCACCGGATAGGACTGTCTCGACTTTCACATTTGTTGTTTTTGAATTGTTGTAAGTGTTTCACCGTTTATGTTCAATTAAACATGTTGAACACTAACCGCGTTGCATTTTGGTCCTCTCCTTCACCTCAGGAGGAAAGTCGTTACACCAGTTTTATTCCTTCTTTAATTAGCACAACAGTTTTCAGCTGTGCTAACATAATTGCAAAAGGGTTTTCTAATGATCAATTAGCATTTTAAAATTATAAACTTGGATTAGCTAACACAACGGGAACACAGGAGTGATGGTTGCTGATAATGGGCCTCTGTACGCCTATGTAGATATTCCATAAGAAATCTGCCATTTCCAGCTACAATAGTCATTTCCAACATTAACAATGTCTACACTGTATTTTGGATCAATTTGATGTTATTTTAATGGACAAAAAATGTGTTTTTCTTTCAAAAACAAGGACATTTCTAAATGACCCCAAGCTTTTGAACGGTAGCGTACCTGTATGATGAACCCCTTGGTCCAATCTAAAGGTATTTTTCCCTTCATCCAGGTGTCAGTGAAGAGTGGAAGAAGGATGTTTGCAGCCAATACTGGATCGATTTTGAGCAGCTCTGCATTGAGGTTGTCCTCTCTTGGGTAGGGGGCAGTATTTTCACATCCGGATGAAAAGCGTGCCCAGAGTAAACTGCCTGCTACTCAGGCCCAGATGCTAGGATATGCATATTATTTGTAGATTTAGATAGAAAACACTCTGAAGTTTCTAAAATTGTTTGAATGATGTCTGTGAGTATAACAGAACTCAGATGGCAGGCAAAAATCTGAGAAAAAATCCAGCCCGGAAGTGGGAAATCTGGGGTTTGTAGTTTTTCAACTCTTTGCTTATCCAAGATACAGTGGAAATGGGGTCATATTGCACTTCCTACGGCTTCCACTAGATGTCAACAGTCTTTAGAACCTTGTTTGAGGCTTCTACTGGGAAGTGGGGGCGAATGAGAGGGGAATGAGCCAGAGGTCAGCCAGAGAGCCACGAGCTGAGAGGCGCGTTCACGTGAGAGAGTTAGCTTGCGTTCCATTGCATTTCTGAAGACAAAGGAATTCTCTGGTTGGAACATTATTGAAGATTAATGTTAAAAACATCCTAAAGATTGATTCTATACATCGTTTGACATGTTGCTACGGACTGTAACGGAACTTTTGACTTTTCGTCTGCACCTAGTGATCGCACGTCATGAATTTTGATTACTGGGCTAAACGCGCTAACAAAAAGGAGTTATTTGGACATAAATGATGGACTTCATCGAACAAAACAAACATTTATTGTGGAACTGGGATTCCTGGGAGTGCATTCTGATGAAGATCGTCAAAGGTAAGTGAATATTTAGAATGCTATTCTGACATCTGTTGACTACACAACATGGCGGATATCTCTTTGGGTTGTGTTGGTCTCTGAGCGCTGTACTCAGATTATTGCATGGTGTGCTTTTTCCATAAAGCTTTTTTGAAATCTGACACAGCGGTTGCATTAAGGAGAAGTGGATCTAAAATTCCATGCATAACAGTTAGCAACATAACAGTTAGTTATCTTTTAGCAATGTTTATTATGAGTATTTCTGTTAATTGATGTGGCTCTCTGCAAAATCACCGGATGTTTTGGAACTACTGAACATAATGCGTCAATGTAAACTCAGATGTTAGGATATAAATATGAACTTTACCGAACAAAACATACATGTATTGTGTAACATGAAGTCCTATGAGTGTCATCTGATGAAGATCATCAAAGGTTAGTGATTCATTTTATCTCTATTTCTGCTTTTTGTGACTCCTCTCTTTGGCTCTTCTCTTTGGCTGTGTTTTTCTGTGACTTGGCTCTGACCTAAAATAATCGTTTGGTGTGCTTTCGTCGTAATGCCTTTTTGAAATCAGACACTGTGGCTGGATTTACAACAAGTGTATCTTTAAAATGGTGTAAAATACTTATATGAATATGAGATTTCTGTTGTTTTAAATTTGGCGCCCTGCAGATTCACTGGCTGTTGACTAGGTGAGACGCTACCGTCCCACATACCCTAGAAAGGTTTTAACAGGACCTAGAGCTTTCCCATTCTTTAGTGACTTGAGGGTGGTGGGTCGGTGTGTATGTATAGATCTTCCCGGAGCAGCTTCAGGTGTGTTAATTGGATACACAGGGCGTTCTCTGTTGAGAACTTCTCTTAAGTGTTCTGTCCATCTTGCTTCCTGTTCATTTCTGTAGTCAGGAGATTGCCTTGCTTGTTTTTGAATTTAGTATTTGACTTGAATTTTCTGCCACAGATTAGGTTAGTGATTTTGTATACTGTTCCTTGCTGGTTGCTTGCTGCTGCTTTTTCAGGAGCACTTGCCAGATCCTCCAGTTAAGCCCCTTTGTCTCATTTACTAGCCTTTATACTCGTGTGTTGATTTTTCTGTACTGCTTCTCCAATTTCTGTTTTAGCCTTTGTGATTTGGCATCTGTTGTTTTCTTTTTCAGGTTCCTTCTTTCCTCTGTCATTTCCCATGTTTCTGGGGTGATTAGTGGACTAGTGAGCTACAGGCAGGAATCAGCAATGAATCCCAGTAATGAGCCACCTATGTGGCCACCCCTTGTGGACAGTGACCCAACTTGTCACTCTTACCCTATGAACACCATGAAACGCCAAGTAACAGAGGTCGTTGTAATCCACCTGGCTTTGTGAATGTTGACCTGTTTAAAGGTTTGGTTCACATCGGCTACCGAGAGCATTATCGCACAGTCATCCATAACAGCTGGTGCTCTTGTGCATGCTTCGGGGTTGCTTGCCTCGAAGCGAGCATAAAAGGCATTTAGCTGGTAGGCTCGCATCACTGGGCAGCTCACGTCTGGATTTCCCTTTGTAGTCCGTAATAGTTTTCAAATCCTGCCACATCCGACGAGTGTCAGAGCAGGTGTAGTAGGTTTCAATCTTAATCCTGTATTGACGCATGGCTTGTTTGATGGTTCGTTTGAGTGCATAGTGGAATTTCCTATAAGCGTCCGGATTAGTCTCCCGCTCCTTCAAAGCGGCAGCTCTAGCCTTTAGCTCGATGCGGATGTTGACTGTAATCCATGGCTTCTGGTTGGGAAATGTACGTACAGTCACTGTGAGGATGATGTCATTGATGCACTTATTGATGAAGCCGATGACTATTCCTCAATACCATCGGATGACATATTCCAGTCTGTGCTAGCAAAACAGTCCTGTAGTGTAGCATCCACATCATCTGACCACTTCCGTATTGAGCGAGTCACTGGTACTTCCTGCTTTAGTTTTTGCTTGTAAGCAAGAATCAGGAGGATAAAATTATGGTCAGATTTGCCAAATGGAGGGCGGGGGAGAGCTTTGTATGCATCTCTGTGTGTGGAGTAAAGGTGGTCTAGGATTTTTTCCCCCCCTGGTTGAACATGTGACATTCTGGTTAAAATTTGTTAACATTTGGGAAAAGTCTGAGTGCATTAATGTCCTCGGCCACTAGGAGTGCCGCTTCTGGGTGAGCAATATCTACCAAGAGAATTCTCATCTGTATTATTCATAGCCATCTATTTACCACCACAAAGCGATTTTCTTCTTTGCTTATGGCCTTATAGAGTTGGTTGAGAGGTGTCTTAGTACCAGCTTCGCTTTGTGGTGGTAAATAGATGGCTATGATTAATACAGATGAGAATTCTCTTGGTAGATATTGCGGTTGACAGCTTATCATAAGATACTCTACCTCAGGAGAGCAATACCTCGAGATTTCTTTAATATTAGACATCTCGCACCAGCTGTTATTTACCAAAAGACACACACCCCCACCCCTCGTCTTGCCAGAGGTAGCGTCTCTGTTCTGCCGGGGCATGGAAAATCTCACCAGCTCTATATTGTCTGTTTCTTTGTTCAGCCAAGCCTCGGTGAAACATAGGATGTTGCAGTTTTGAATTTCCCATTGGTAGGATAATCTTAATATTAGGTAATCAATTTCATGCACGTTAGCAAGAAGAATGAAAGGCATTGGGAGTTTACTCGCTTGCCTCCGGATTCTCAGAAAGATCCCCAATCTGCGTCCCTTTTTCCGGCGTCTTTTCTTCACGCAAAAGTCGTGGATCTGGGCCTGTGCCAGTGAAAGCAGGATATCCTTCTCGTCAGACTTGTTAAAGAAAAAAGTTTCTTCCAGTCCGCGGTGAGTAATCGCTTTTCTGATGTCCAGAAGTTATTTTCGATCATAAGAGACGGTAGCAGCAACATTATGTACTCAATAAGTTAAAAAATAAGTTACACAAAATGGAAAAAATTACAAAATTGCACAATTGGTTGGGAGATGGTAAAACGTCAACCATGGTCTGCGGCGCCATCTTGTCATCTGTTATCCCACCCAATCCATCCCTGTTTCCTGCACCTCAGACCCAGCCAAGGTACCGGCATCCGGGAAAAGGAAGTCGCCATCAGTAATTCCAAGCTTCCTCAAGAATGCTACACATCTTTTCATGGAGTTTGTAAGCAGTACGTGGCAATGCGCACAAGGACTGGTTCGAGCAAATGCCGCCTGAGAGTGCTCCAAGCCGAGACAAACTACACAAAGATCGTGAATATCTTTCATAGAAATTATATAACTGCATGACTGGGGGCAACGTCGTCTAGGTAATTTTCTTAGCCATTTTACGCATTGAACCAAAAAAATGTAAGAATAACTCATTGTTTATGATTAAAAAACATATGAGAGCAAGCACAGATTTCAGCACACGGTGTCCAGGGGGTGCGCACGCTCTACCACTAGGGGACAGTTTAGTTGGCGCAATGTAAGACAGTCTCGTTTTCCAATTGTTTGTTTTAGTAGCGTGAATTGTTCCTGTTCACACAGAAGTGATTGAAGGAATGAAGGAATGAATAATTGAAGGAATGAATCCAGGCCTTATCAGAGGTTGAAGGTGGGGCTTCCAGCGAGGCGTGGATTTCATTGTCCTGTGTGATTGTAGATCCTTCAAGTGAAGTCGCTAGAGTGCGACTCCCTTGTAGTATGCTGTACCGAAGTTGACTGACTGAAAGGGAACTTTAGTTATTGACTAGGAGAAAGTACGCCATCCCATCTGGTTTACAATTAGTGGGACTATCATTTGTTTTTCAACAGGACAATGACCCAACACACCTCCAGGCTGTGTATGGGCTATTTGAGCAGGAAGGAGAGTGATAGAGTGCTGCATCAGATGACCTGGCCTCCACAATCCCCCGACCTCAACCCAATTGAGATGGTTTGGGTTGAGTTGGACTGCAGAGTGAAGGAAAAGCTGCCATCAAGTGCTCAGCATATGTGAGAACTCCTTCAAGACTGTTGGAAAATCATTCCTCATGAAGCTGGTTGAGAGAATGCCAAGAGTGTGCAAAGCTGTCATCAAGGCAAAGGGTGGCTACTTTGAAGAATCTCAAATATAAAATATATTTTGATTTGTTTAACACTTTTTTGGTTACTACATTATTCCATATGCGCAATTTCATAGTTTGATGTCTTCACTATTATTCTACAATGTAAAAAATAGTAAAAATAAAGAAAAACCCTTGAATGAGTAGGTGTGCCCAAACTTTTGACTGGCACTGTACATTCTGTCATTGGAATCCTCAAAAATAGCAGTATGAGTAATGTCGTCTGCTTCAGACCATCATAATATCACATCAGTGTTTGGCCTTCATTGTATGGGCAGATTGAGTAATACTCTCTCAACCATGATGACATTATGTGCTAGAGGACTTCAGTGGAGGGTAGGCACTTTAGCCACAGAATGAGCAACCCTTTAGATAGATCGCCCAGCAGTACTGTTACAAAACACATTGAAGATACTGTATGTAATGCAGTTAGGGGATGACCACTATACAGTATACATTCTGGTGGTGTTGCATCTGCTTTACAAAACTGGGTAATGCAATGTTGTTTGCCGTGAGTCTCGACATTAATGTCAATGGTGTGCAAGTGGAAATCTTGAGTAATTTCCAATGTTCTTCCGTATTCAATTAATCAGTCAACAAAATGCTTACCCGCTTCATGATTCCTGTCCAACCCCTTAAAGTACAATATGCTCTGAGACTCTAACGAGGGTGAATAAATACAAAGCTGTTGTAAAAAAAAAGTAGAACCATTAACAAGATTTGTTTGCAAGTGTTTTGTCAACGTTACGCTCACCCGTGAAGCCAAATTTATGAAGCTGTATATTTCCAGATGGACACATTAATTTCCCACTGCCCAGTTACTAAGACATTAGTGAATATGTTGATTAACATATGCATGTTCTTACCCAGAACATTTCCACTGGCTCGCCAATTAGTCATAAAGGATGAGATGGTAAGGTTTACTGGTCACTATGGCAGCTACAAAAAACAATCCTCCTACTGGGTCAATGTGAAAACCTTGAATGTCATCACACCATCCAATGTGCACCTATAAATTGAAGTGACGCACGCACAGATTTTACATTTCCTATGGTAATTGTGTGATACATTAAATATACATTATTATGTAACATAGCCTATAGTCTTGTCATTCATCCTTGTTAATAATAATCTAACAAGCTAACTTTGGGTAAAAACTTTGGATAAAAACAGTAGAGTTGTAACAGATAAGCTTTCATTGGAAGTCTCAATCAAACATGCCTCCTGTGTAGAACTGGTAAATATTTTTTATTTCAGTTTCCTTGGGACAATGTTCCCTTCCAAAATGGGAGTACATTATTAATGAGTTTCAGCATCTACCTTTTATTGGCCTATATTACCACTTCATCTGTCTGTGTTTATTGAATATGTAGCCAATGACATCATATTCCACTGTTGAGAGGGGGCCCCCAGCTTGGCTTAAAAACCACCCACCATGTTCCCACCAACCCCCCACCCCATTCATCTACCCACACATATCCATGTTTCCCCATCCAATGCAATCCTCATCTATTTAAGAGAGCATCACTTTCCACCCTACTATCCCTCTCACCCTTTACCTGTCTGCAGGGACAAGACTTCCCAGATGCTGAGCAATAACTGCTGGCTGGCACAGACAGGTGAAGTACTGGAAATGAATGATTCAACTTTTTGGCCCAATACAACCATCATCAACTTACAACACTCACCTTACAAGGATTTAAAGGTGTGGGTGACCAGAAGTGGTGATGTCAAAGAGTAGGGGCCAAGTCAACATTTCCTGAGATGTACATCCAAAAACGATTCAGGTTGGATCACACTCAAGGATCTGTTCTCTTTCTTTTGCACAGAATACCCAGATGAAAGCGTCTTCCTTGGATTCAGGCTGGTCTCAGAGCAGGGCTATGAGCACATGGACTTGGAAGAGCTTTTGTGTGGGCTAGACACTGACTTCATTCCCCCCAAAGCTAACCACATGAGCCCCATCCATCTTCTCCCCCTTCCCTTCTCTTCCCTCCTATCCAGCCAGAGCTGCTTCCTAACATTACAATCAGGGACTGCAGTTGGGAGAAAAACAGACTCACATAAAATCCATACAATATTCAGTAAGAAATTACAAACATATACAGTACCAGTCAAAATTTTGGACACACCTACTCATTCAAGTGTTTTTTTTTATTTTTACTATTTTCTACATTGTAAACTCAACAAAAAAAGAAACGTCCTCACTGTCAACTGCGTTTATTTTCAGCAAACTTAACAACATTCAACTTCTGAGACATGAACTGAACAAGTTCCACAGACATGTGACTAACAGAAATGGAATAATTTGTTCCTGAACAAAGCGGGGGTCAAAATCAAAAGTAACAGTCAGTATCTGGTGTGGCCACCAGCTGCATAAAGTACTGCAGTGCATCTCCTACTCATGGACTGCACCAGATTTGCCAGTTCTTGCTGTGAGATGTTACCCCACTCTTGCACCAAGGCACCTGCAAGTTCCCGAACATTTCTGGGGGGAATGGCCCTAGCCCTCACCCTCTGATCCAACAGGTCCCAGACGTGCTCAATGGGATTGAGATCCGGGCTCTTCGCTGGTCATGGCAGAACACTGACATTCCTGTCTTGCAGGAAATCACATACAGAACGAGCAGTATGGCTGGTGGCATTGTCCTGCTGGAGGGTCATGTCAGGATGAGCCTGCAGGAAGGGTACCACATGAGGGAGGAGGATGTCTTCCCTGTAACGCACAGCGTTGAGATTGCCTGCAATGACAACAAGCTCAGTCCGATGATGCTGTGACGCTCCGCCCCAGACCATGACGGACCCTCCACCTCCAAATCGATCCCGCTCGGGAGTACAGGCCGCGGTGTAACGTTCATTCCTTCGACGATAAACGCGACTCCGACAATCACCCCTGGTGAGACAAAACAGCGACACCTCAGTGAAGAGCACTTGTCTGTTACAGCAAAGGTGGGTTTGTGCCCATAGGCGACGTTGTTGCAGGTGATGTCTGGTGAGGACCTGCTTTTACAACAGGCCTACAAGCGCTCAGTCCAGCCTCTCTCAGCCTATTGCGGACAGTCTGAGCACTGATGGAGGGATTGTGCATTCCTAGTATAACTCGGAAGTTGTTGTTGCCATCCTGTACCTGTCCCGCAGGTGTGAAGTTCGGATGTACAGGTGTTGTTACACGTGGTCTGCCACTGCGAGTACAATCAGCTGTCCATCCTGTCTCCCTGTTGCACTGTCTTAGGCATCTCACAGTACGGACATTGCAATTTATTGCCCTGGCCACATCTGCAGTCCTCATGCCTCCTTGCAGCATGCCTAAGGCAAGTTCACGCAGGAGCCTCAGAAATTGCAGCCCAAATAAATGCTTCACAGATTTCAAGTAACAGACACATCTCAACATCAACTGTTCAGAGGAGACTGAGTGAAGCAGGCCTTCGTGGTCGAATTGCTGCAAAGAAACCACTACTAATGGACACCAATAATAAGAAGAGAGTTGCTTGGGCCAAAAAACACGAGCAATGGACATTAGACCGGTGGAAATCTGTACTTTGGTCTGATTTTGTGTCCAAATTAGTGAGACGCAGAGCAGGTAGCAAACCTATACAAGCTACTGAGGAATCCACGCCAGCCAACTTTTTATTTTTCTTCCACCCCAATAGCCGGACTCTCGACAGACAGCCAACTGGCCGGTGCTCAGCATGGATCCATCCCCGAATGGGTCTCCCCCTTCCCTGGAGAATGGAGCTGTTCTCGAACCAACCGACCAGCCATGGAGATACATCACTCGCCGTGGAAGTCGAAGAAATCTGGAGACCCCCAGATAGTCTCCTTGGAGACCCCCAGATAATCTGGATTGAACATTACTGAGGATAATAGTAGACGATATTGCCACTCTTATTTGCCACATCTTCAATCTAAGCCTACTAGAACGTGTGTTCCCTCATGCCTGGAGGGAAGCTAAAGTCATTCCTCTACCCAAGAATAGTAAAGCCCCCTTTACTGGCTCAAATAGCCAACCAATCAGCCTGTTACCAATCCTTAGTAAACTTCTGAAAGAAATGGTGTTTGACCAGATACAATGTTATTTTACAGTTAACAAATTGACAACAGACTTTCAGCATGCTTATAGGGAATGACACTCAAAAAGCACAGCACTTACACAAATGACTGATGATTGGCTGAGAGAAATTGATGATAAAATGATTGTGGGGGCTGTCTTGTTACACTTCAGTGCAGCTTTTGACATTATCGATCATAGTCTGCTGCTGGAAGAACTTATGTGTTATGGCTTTACACCCCCTGCTATATTGTGGATAAAGAGTTACCTGTCTAACAGAACACAGAAGGTGTTCTTTAACCTCTCTTGGGTAGGGGGCAGTATTTTCACATCTGGATGAAAAGCGTGCCCAAAGTAAACTGCCTGTTACTCAGGCCCAGAGGCTAGGATATGCATATAATTGGTAGATTTGGATAGAAAACACTCTAAAGTTTCTAAAACTGTTGCAATAATGTCTGTGAGCATAACAGAACTGATATGGCAGGCGAAACCCCGAGGACAAACCACCCCCCCCAAAACAATTTAGCCTACCACTATTTTCAATGACTGTCACTTTTATTATAAGGCAAAGTCCTCCCAGATTGCAGTTCCTAGGGCTTCCACTAGATGTCAACCGTCTTTAGAAAGCGTTTCAGGCTGGTTTTTGGGAAAATTAGCCAGAAATTGTAGTTTTTCTAGGTGGCTCCCATTTTGGCTGTAGTGTTTCCAAGCGCGTGAATGAGAGCGCGTTCTTTGGAATTTTTCTCCGGTAAAGACAATAATGATTCTCCGTCTTAAATTTTATCGTTTATTTACGTATTAGGGTACCTACGGTTTGATTATAAACATTGTTTGTCTTGTTTGGAAAAGTTTATTAGTACCGTTTGGGATTCATTTTGTATGCATTTTGATGGAGGGAAACTGGGTGGATTATTGACTGAAGCGCGCCAGCTAAACTGAGTTTTTATGGATATAAAGAAGGACATTATCGAACAAAAGGGCCATTTGTGATGTAATTGGGACCTTTTGGAGTGCCAACAGAAGAAGATCATCAAAGGTAAGGCATTTATTATATCGCTATTTCTGACTTTCCTGTCGCACCTGCCTGGTTGAAATATGGTTTTCATGGTTTTGTATGCGTGGCGCTGTCCTCAGATAATCGCATGGTGTGCTTTCACCGTAAAGCCTTTTTGAAATCTGACACAGCGGCTGGATTAACAAGAGGTTAAGCTTTATTTTGATGTATTACACTTGTGATTTTATGAAAGTTAAATATGGGACGCTACCGTCCCACCTGCCCATAAGAAGTTAATGGAAGCCTCTCAAACATAATCCAGGTAGAATCAGGAATTCCCCAGGCTAGCTGTTTAGGACCCTTACTTTTTTCAATCTTTACTAATGACATGCTTTGAGTAAAGCCAGTGTGTCTATGTATGCAGATGACTCAATACTACAGTATACACATCAGCTACTACAGCAACTGAAATGACTGCAACACTTAACAAAGAGCTGCAGTTAGTTTCGGAATGGATATGAAGGAATAAGTTAGTCCTCAATATTTCCAAAACTAAAAGAATTGTATTTTATTTTATTTTACCAAGCAAGTCAATTAAGAACAAATTCATATTTACAATGACGGCCTAGGAACAGTTAACTGCCTTGTACAGGGGCAGAACAACAAATTTTTACATTGTCAGCTCGGGGATTCTATCCACCAACCTTTCGGTTAGGCCCTAGGCCCTAGTTTTGTTGCACCTAGACTACTGTTCAGTAGTGTGGTCAGGTGTCACAAAGAGAGACTTAAGAAAATTGCAGTTGGCTCAGAAGAGGGCAGCACAGCTGGCCCTTAAAAGTACATGGAGAGCTAACATTAATGACATGCATGTCAGTCTCTCTTGGCTCATTAATGGAAGAGAGATTGACTTCATCACTACTTGTTTTTGTAAGAGGTGTTGACAAGCTGAATGTACTAAGCTGTCTGTTTAAAATGCTTGCACACAGCTCAGACACCCATGCGTACCCCACAAGACATGCCACCAGAGGTCTTTTCACAGTCCCCAAGTTCAGAACAGACTATGGGAGGTGCACAGTACTACATACAGTGTAGTGGTATCAAACATTTAATATTGTATATATGTAGTAGTGTAATAATATTATATGATGTACTATTCTATCTTTTGATTTAAATGCAATGTAACTGCTTTAATATGTTTGGACCCCAGGAAGAGTAGCTGCTGCTTTGGCAGTGTTACATTATTATGTGTTATTTCATAGTTTTGATGTCTTCTGTATTATTCTACAATGTAGAAAACGGTAAAAATAAAGAAAAACACTTATATGAGCAGCTGTGTCCAAACTTTTGACTGGTACTGTATATCAAGTGTTATTTCATTTAAACCATACTCTGCTACCGTTTTGGATATGATTCTAGTTCGTGTCAGTCATAATTATACAGGAATTTCATAAACATGTTAGCCATACCAGATCAGATGTTGTTGCTCATCAATTTCACAAAATTCAGCAAATTAAATCAAGTGATGGAGAAATAATCTTCTCTCTAATGGAGGAAAAAACGGAGGACCTTACAAATACAAAAATCACAAGAGTGCTCTAACTCAAATTATGTAACCATTCAAAAGAGGGGAGCTTCCACTGTTTTCCCGAAGCGAGGAATATAAAAATTAAGTAGAAAAGTTATTACAGATGTAGGATTGTCACGTTCCTGAGCTGTTTTCTGTTGTTTTGTATGTGTTTAGTTGGTCAGGGCGTGAGTTGGGGTGGGCATTCTATGTGTTGTGTTTCTATGTTGGGTTTAATGTGTTGCCTGATATGGTTCTCAATTAGAGGCAGGTGTTTGACGTTTCCTCTGATTGAGAACCATATTAAGGTAGTCTGGTTTCACTGTTTGTTTGTGGGTGGTTGTCTTCCGTGTTTGTGTCTGTGCACCACACGGGACTGTTTCGTTTGTTTGTTCGTTTGTTGTAGTCTGTACCTGTTCGTGCGTTCTTCGTGTTATATGTAAGTTCTCATAGTTCAGGTCTGTCTACGTTCGTTTTGTTAATTTGTAATCATTTCAAGTGTTCTTCGTGTTTCGTCTGTTTGTAAATAAATTCATTATGTATTCACAACCCGCTGCGCCTTGGTCCGCTCAATCACCACAAGACGACCGTTACAAGGATATTCATTTGATCACCCTGTTGCAGGAGAACTTTGTTGCAGGACATGTAAAACTTGAAGTGTATTTGAGGTTTAAAAAAGCTTCTGAAATTTGTAATTTCCTCATACAAATTTCAGAGTTGATTTTCCCTTAAGAAAAATGAATCAACCCCTACAAAAATGTCCATTAATTATAATCTACATAATAATTCACATTAGCTGTTGCTGCAGGATTATTTTCCTGCTGTAGCAAACTGTCTCAAATTAAGATCCTATATCTGTAGACCAAGATGAAAGTAATTGTCACAGAGAATGTCAAAACATATGAGGTATCTTTACTAACCCAGCGCCATCGTTATAAATAAGAATTTGTTCGTAACTGACTTGCCTAGTTAAATAAAGGTTAAATATATATATATATACATATTTTTTTATAAATGTTTAATGTAAGGTATGGCAAAAACATTGTATAAAATGTATACTATACATCCTCAACAACACACTGCCACACTTCCATCATGTCATTATAATCAGTGGAACTTTCCCACCCCCTCAGGGTTATTCTGCAGCCGTCTGCACCGTTAGCAGGAGTTAAGTTTCCCTTCTCCAGTCCCACAGTTGTCCAGTAAATCAGTAGGCTGAGATTTACAGCCTCGTTGGACAGGTAATTGTCAATCCTGCACCGGTGATTATGCTGTTCACTGCTCGAACCGTGTCTGCTTTCTCACGCCAAGGCCACCAGCAACAAGGTGAGAACACCCTCGTCTATTACCTTGGTCTAATATCACGGGAGACACATGACACAGGTCACATAACGTGAAAATAAGACCATGTTGTGTCTAGTGGATCACTCTGGGCCTATGCATGATAACCATCAGAGTGCCAGTTGTGAGAGACAGTTAACCAGTGGACATTTTGATACAAATAATGTGGTATATGGATTCTACCACAACATATGCATAATATATACAGTAGCAGACACGTGACGATAAAGGTAGAAACCCCAATGAATTTGGTTGTTTCAGGCTCAGAAACAGCAAGACTGCTTAGCCACTCTTCCTTCCCATTGCTGAACCAGATGCCATGCTAGCCCCTGCCTGTAATCAGACACTTGTAAAGGAACTTTTTCACCAAATGTTCAGGTGGTTCAGAAGTGTTTTGGACATCTGTCCAACTATACTCTGCCAGACTACTGGGTCAAAATAGCAAAGGACTCAATGACATCGTATGCATCTAGATAGGGTATGTTCCAAATAACGCAAAACATACATAAGATCATGGTATCTACATGGTCATAATTACATGTTCATGGCATAACTACCTCCTATAACTACATCTCCTATAAAGTTCTAGAACCTTTATAATCCCCAGTTCACAAGGCAGTTGAACTCAACGTTTGTTCAGCATGAGTAGAAACATTATCTGTGTAATGAGAAACCTATAGAGGGTCAGAGTTTACTGGGTCATTTTATGCTTGACCATCTAATACATTTCTCTCCTAAATAGAAACAAGTGTACGGGTGTTAGAAGCCATAACCTGAAGGTGACACACACATTCCATGTTGTACACTGAGAACACTGCCTGATCACTTAGGCCCACTGAGCCTTTAGCAGATGGAAGAGTTATGGCTCTCAACAACGCTTTACCCATGACAGAAATAGCTGTGTGTGTGTGTGTGTGTGTGTGTGTGAAGCTTTGCCACTGTCCTGACCCTCACACTCCTCCTAGGGACCATGCAGTGGGTGGCTTGGTAACCTTGAATGAACTACTGCTCTCACTGACAGCCAAACTGTATATTATGAACCCACAGAACAAGGTAGTAACTGGCCCGAATCTCCGGTTGAATGCACACTGTCAGTTGTACAGTATAGCGCTCCAGAACAGCCGGACATTAACGACCACTATGCAGAGCCATACAACCTGATATCAACTGACCAACAGGACCAGATACAGTAAGCTATAACCACACAACACATGTGACCTATAACTGCAACAATACTTAGCTGTCTCAAAATAGAAAGAATTGCATTTTACTGCTTAACTATTGTTTCAATGTACAATGGCACATCAAAAAGGAGTCTAATACCACAACTAAACGTTGGCCAATGTCTTAATACGGCAGCGAGTGCACTCTTTTACCCCAATGTCGACTGGATAGTCCTCCATTACAAGAATATGCGTCGGTTTGTGAGCGATTTGGAGCTAAAGCTTTGCTAGAAATCAATGCATTCTAGGAAATCTGATTACAACTCTTCTCCTTCTTTTGCAACAACTTGGAGAAAAGTAAGTGCCAGCATACCACAGTAAAATATTGTTTGTCTTGGCAAAGCAGTCATTCATTATTCACCAATCCTCTATCATTTTCTCTGTTTTTTGGCTCCATTTGAGCGATTTAAGACTTTACGAGTGTCTAGGATGCATGGGATAAGAGAGCTGAGGTTCCTGGAAATGAGAGTGCTGGTGGCTGGCCTCCAGAAGAGCAGTGCCTTCAGCAGCGTGACCCCAGGGAGGGTCTGGTGGTGGGGGCCTGACAACCATCCATCACGGCCAGTGCCCTGGAACAGACGGTGAGGCATGCCTGGAGTGTGGCCTGCCTGAAACCAGTGACCATTACAGCCATGGATATTTACAGACATGGTTTATGCAGCTTGAAATGTAATACACACGTATATTTAGCCTCTCCCCTTTTTGACTTTTACAACACAAATTGGACCTGTCAACCTCTCCTGACTGTTGCATGAAATACTGCCATGGATGGTTGTAAAATATAGCAAACAACCTCTTCTCACTGTAGCCATTTTGGACATACAGTATACCATAGAAAGTCTATATAATGTAGTCTAACAACAATATGGACTGTATAATACATTGCTATCAGCTGTGGTGGACTACGGTCTATTAATAATGGTGTTTAGGGAAATGTGATCATATTTCACTGGGGTGTGTACAGTAGTACTCTATCTTGGAGGGTCTGTGGAGAACAGGCATGTTTAGAAGAGAGAGCCATAACCGTTCATCTAAATATACCAAGGTCAATCAGATACATATTCACAAGACTAACTCTTGAGAATGAGAGAGAGGACTCATGGTGTGCATTCTCAATGGCTACAGCCTGATGCTTGAAACCATTCAAGGGATCATTGCGAGGTTGAGTCAAGAAGAAATGCATGATTTGACAAACAGTCAGTGGAGGTCATCACGGTAAATGGCACTGTGTTGAAAAATTCAATAGCACATAATTAGAGGCCCCCACAGCCACAGCAGAGACCAGCCATAAGTTACAGAAGGCAGCTGTTTTAAAACAGCTTTCACAACTCTGCTGTGATTGTCCCACATTGGCATTCCCATCACTGGCCTAAGGACAGCAGCTGCAGGTGTCAAGGCGCCTTAAGAGAGATTTACCCTTAATTGGGACCAATGGAAACGGTGAAGTTGTAGAGATATTGCTCCGGTCGTATAGATGGCATCATTTGCTTTTATATGCCTTGATTATTAAAGACGCATGATCAATTTAAAAGGTCTTGATCTTTTGCTCACTGAGTGGAAAGGAAGATTTACAGTTTTGAAAGTCATGGGCTCATAAATCAACAGCAGTCTTTTAAACGAGCAATAGATTAACTGTTAGATTAATACAATTTATTAGCATGAAAAGTGGTGTTCCTGTCATTGCAGACATGTTTCAATAATATTTACACAAAGTATTTTAGGCCTCGCTTTTCTTACGCAGGAGCTACAAGAACTGCTTGTCACAAGGTGCCAATATGAAAAATATTTGTATTTCCAAACGTGTGGGTTAGAGAGTAAGGGCACAGAGTGAGACATATACCTTAAAGATAGAGTGAGCAACAGTGTGGCTATAGGCAATGACCTGACTGACAAGGTCCGCCTCTACTTGGCAAAGGAAACTGTAGTAATATGATCTAAACTCCAAACAAACAGGTCAAGTGCTTTGCCCTGACCTTCAAACTGCTCAAATGAGCATTCCACTGTCATGACCTCATGACCAGTAAGGGCTGAGGGTAGTAAACGCCACGGCAACTGTCTCCGCGGACATGACTTTTCCAGTCGCGCTCCTGTCTCCATTCTCAAGGACCGCCAATGAGGATGTGAAAGAGAGCCTGTGGGATGCACCCGCAGGCGTTCCACTGTACTTTATTCAGCACTGCAGACTCTGGGCTAACTTTACTTTACTGACTTTATTGTCCCCATGGGGAAATGTTGTTGCAGTATCATGTACACGTTTAAAGTGGTGTTTAAATATAGTAGAAAACAAATTGACAATACAAAATTCATAACAGTTACATGCCAACAACAAAAGACTAGCCTGCTGGCTTCACTGGGTCGATAGGAACATTAGCCCGAGCTGTTCAGATACTGTGGGATATCACACCTGGCACAAATGATTGTCTATTTCAGTTTTTCCTGCCCGGTGGTGCCCTATACCTTCACCCAGAGAGGACTAGTTCCAAGTCTGGGTACAGGGGGTGGCTTGGGTCTAAAATGATTTTGTGAGCCTTGCTGTGGGTCCTGACATTAAAGATCTCATCAAAGCCTGTCTGTTTGGCTCCAAGTACCTTACTAACTGCAGTGATAATCCTTCTCAGCATATATTTCTGGCTGACAGTGGCATTGCCAAACCAACAAACAATACAAAAAGTTCAAATACTCTCAATGAAAGATTTGTAAAATAGAGTCAGTACAGTAGAGTAAAAGATCCCAGCTTTTTGACAAAGTACAGTCTGTGACTCTTTTTGTAGATCAGGTCTGTACATTTACTCCACTGAAGCTTATTGTCCAAGAGGACACCCAGATATTTTGTATTCCTCTACAATCTCTATGTTCTGACCTCTGATAGATGTTGCAGAGGTAGGTGTTGTACGCTTCCTGAAGTCTATGCACATCTCTTTGGTCTTGTTGGTATTGAGGACCAAGTGTGATTCCTCACACCGCTCTACAAAGTCGTCTAGGACCGGGCCATGATGTTCCTCGTCATCATGCAACAGGCTGACCAAGGCAGTGTCATCAGCGAACTTAACGAGGTGTCTGTCAGGATGGGAACTAGTACTACTATTAGTGTACAATATGTACAGGAGTGGGGACAAAACACATCACTGAGGAGAGCCTGTGTTGGTGGTGCGTATGTCCGACACGCGTGGACCCACCGCGAACCTCTGTGACCCGCTGTGACCTCTGGTTCAGGAAGTCCAACAGCCACAAAACCAGCCCCCCGTCTAAGGAGAAGACCCTTATGAATCTCTGTGCCAGAATGTAAGAGTGGATTGTGTTGAAAGCAGAAGAAAAGTCAACAAACAGTACCCTGATTTGGGATTTTGCGCCCTCTAGATGTCTAAAGACCATGTTGAGGAGAGTAAGAATGGCATCATCAACTCCTCTGCTGGGCTGATCGGGTCGAGGAACTTCTGGGTGACTTTTCACAATTTTCTCAAAGCATTTCATTACTAAGGATGTCAAGGCAACAGGGCGGTACTCTTTCAGCACAGAGGGATTAGATGCTTTAGGAATGGGTATAATTGTTGAGTTCTTCCACAATACTGACACGTGTTGCTGGTCGATCGAGGATTGGAAAATGTCTGTTAAAAACACCAGCTAATTGTTCAGCACGGTGCTTTAACACATGTCCACTTATTTTGTCTGGGCCTGGGCTTTTGTATGCATCCCCTGAACAACTTCAAAACATCAGCCTGTTTAATAAACAACAACCCTCTTAAACATTTGTAATGATGCTTCCATTTGTTTTACCTCTGACACAAAGGCATTTGTTTCAAATCTTGAGTAGAAAACATTCAGTTCATTTGCCATGTTCTGGCCCTCATGTCTCCCAAGGTCAGCACTGCTTTTCCTCTGCCTGTGTGGGGGCACTAGACATGGATGTGTAACAGTATAACTTTACGTCGTCCCCTCGCCCCGACACGGGCGCGAACCAGGGACCCTCTGCACACATCAACAACAGTCACCCACGAAGCAGCGTTACCCATCGCTCCACAAAAGCCGCGGCCCTTGCAGAGCAAGGGGCAACCCTACTTAATGTCTCAGAGCAAGTGACGTAACTGATTGAAATACTACTAGCGCGCACCCGCTAACTAGCTAGCCATTTCACATCCGTTACACTCACCCCCCTTTCAACCTCCTCCTTTTTCCGCAGCAACCAGTGATCCGGGTCAACAGCATCAATGTAACAGTATAAACTTTACGTCGTCCCCTCGCCCCGACACGGGCGCGAACCAGGGAACCTCTGCACACATCAACAACGGTTGCCCACGAAGCATCGTTACCCATCGCTCCACAAAGGCCGCGGCCCTTGCAGAGCAAGGGGCAACCCTACTTAATGTCTCAGAGCAAGTGACGTAACTGATTGAAATGCTACTAGCGCGCACCCGCTAACTAGCTAGCCATTTCACATCCGTTACAGATGTAATCCCTTAAAGGCCACCCTTGAGTTTCCTGTTGAGAGGGTCCTCTCCACCTTGCTTGTGTGCCTCCTTGTCCACCAGTATCTGTCTTTTGATCTCACGTTGTACATCTCTAAAAGCCTATCTATTACCCTCAGCATAAACTGATCTCACGCTCTACATCTCTAAAAGTCTGTCTATTACCCTCAGCATAAACTGCCTTCATTCTATTATGTAGTGATTTTAGATGTTTTGATACCCAGGGCTTATTGTTAGGGAAGATTGTACAGGTCTTAGTAGGCACGACTGGTTCAACACAGAAACACTGAAACAACATCTGTAAGTTCATTAAAATCAGAGTTGCTGTCCTCAAATACCTCCCACATAGCTCGTCTCCAAGGCTGTTTTGCCTGTACTAAGGGGTTAAATGCTACAGTACATCTACATGTACCGTAAGGACTACTTTACACTGGGTGCTCTTATAAAACAATAACAAAGCCCTGGTTGTACATGATGTACTAAGTGACAGATAACAGGCAAACAAGCAGGAAGATAAATCAACAGTTGATGCCACTTCACCCAATGAAAGTGAGCGTATACTGTCAGGGTGTTTCTGTCTGCAGAGCTCCTACTCTTGTGGAGAGAGAGGTTTAAAGGACACTGCCAAGAGAAAGCCAGTGGAAAGAGCTGACACATCATTGGAAGCTAAATATCGTCTGCCACCGCATGGAAGGTATGACTGGTAAATATGAGGTAACTGTGCCTTTCTTTTTTTGTGCCTTTCCACTTTCAAGTGGTGAAGAGAGTAATGTGAGACATAAGTACAGTACACACTATTCTCATGAGGGAAATATTTTTGGGGCGACACATTCTGGAATGATCATGAGCACGCATTGGAAAATCATTACTTTACAGTTAAAGCTACTGTATGGGCACAAAATAATGTTCAATTATACAAGGACTTGCATATTAATCCACATTAAATACA
Organism: Salvelinus fontinalis; assembly: GCF_029448725.1. Classification (NCBI taxonomy): domain Eukaryota; kingdom Metazoa; phylum Chordata; class Actinopteri; order Salmoniformes; family Salmonidae; genus Salvelinus; species Salvelinus fontinalis. The sequence continues at coordinate 14,601,215 of NC_074692.1, forward strand.
TGTTTACATTCCTTAAGCTTTACTGATATTATGGTTGATTTAGAAGCCTAAATATAGCAATTCAATTACATCCCAGGGCTTTGTTTTGATTCAGTGTTGTGACTAGAGAAGCACACTGCACATGTGCAGAACAATAATGCTGGGTTCGGGTACATACTGTCTGGATAAGCAGTCTCTCTGTTGGTTGGCTTCAGAGTAGCAGCCTATATTATGAAGTCTACCTATACAGTGGGGCAAAAAAGTATTTAGTCAGCCACCAATTGTGCAAGTTCTCCCACTTAAAAAGATGAGAGAGGCCTGTCATTTTCATCATAGGTACACTTCAACTATGACAGACAAAATGAGAAAAAGAAATCCAGAAAATCACATTGTAGGATTTTTAATGAATTGATTTGCAAATTATGGTGGAAAATAAGTATTTGGTCACCTACAAACAAGCAAGATTTCTGGCTCTCACAGACCTGTAACTTCTTCTTTAAGAGGCTCCTCTGTACTCCACTCGTTACCTGTATTAATGGCACCTGTTTGAACTTGTTATCAGTATAAAAGACACCTGTCCACAACCTCAAACAGTCACACTCCAAACTCCACTATGGCCAAGACCAAAGAGCTGTCAAAGAACACCAGAAACAAAATTGTAGACCTGCACCAGGCTGGGAAGACTGAATCTGCAATAGGTAAGCAGCTTGGTTTGAAGAAATCAACTGTGGGAGCAATTATTAGGAAATGGAAGACATACAATACCACTGATAATCTCCCTCGATCTGGGGCTCCACGCAAGATCTCATCCCGTGGGGTCAAAATGATCACAAGAACGGTGAGCAAAAATCCCAGAACCACACGGGGGGACCTAGTGAATGACCTGCAGAGAGCTGGTACCAAAGTAACAAAGCCTACCATCAGTAACACACTACGCCGCCAGGGACTCAAATCGTGTCCCCCTGCTTAAGCCAGTACATATCCAGGCCCGTCTGAAGTTTGCTAGAGAGCATTTGGATGATCCAGAAGAAGATTGGGAGAATGTCATATGGTCAGATGAAACCAAAATAGAACTTTTTGGTAAAAACTCAACTCGTCGTGTTTGGAGGACAAAGAATGCTGAGATGCATTCAAAGAACACCATACTTACTGTGAAGCATGGGGGTGGAAACATCATGCTTTGTGGCTGTTTTTCTGCAAAGGGACCAGGACGACTGATCCGTGTAAAGGACAGAATGAATGGGGCCATGTATCGTGAGATTTTGAGTGAAAACCTCCTTCCATCAGCAAGGGCATTGAAGATGAAACGTGGCTGGGTCTTTCAGCATGACAATGATCCCAAACACACCGCCTGGGCAACGAAGGAGTGGCTTCGTAAGAAGCATTTCAAGGTCCTGGAGTGGCCTAGCCAGTCTCCAGATCTCAACCCCATAGAAAATCTTTGGAGGGAGTTGAAAGTCCGTGTTGCCCGGCAACAGCCCCAAAACATCACTGCTCTAGAGGAGATCTGCATGGAGGAATGGGCCAAAATACCAGCAACAGTGTGTGAAAACCTTGTGAAGACTTACAGAAAACGTTTGACCTCTGTCATTGCCAACAAAGGGTATATAACAAAGTATTGAGATAAACTTTTGTTATTGACCAAATACTTATTTTCCACCATAATTTGCAAATAAATTCATTAAAAATCCTACAATGTGATTTTCTAGATTTCTTTTCCTCATTTCGTCTGTCATAGTTGAAGTGTACCTATGATGAAAATTACAGGCCTCTCTCATCTTTTTAAGTGGGAGAACTTGCACAATTGGTGGCTGACTAAATACTTTTTTGCCCCACTGTATGTGAATTCAATCAACAGGCCCCCTATTGTTTAAACTGGAGCAAGCTGCCAGGTTGGCTGAGTAAAACCAATGAAATGTTTCATTAGACATCGGTACTGGATGAATGCAACTTTTGAGCTCTCAGCAAGAGTTTTATGTCTGAACATCAAGTCCACAGAAATGACGTGACGTTTACAGGGACATCTGTCAGAAGACGTTAGAAATGAAATAGCCATTTCTCATTCTGCCACTAGGAGGAAATTAAACACTTCACTCTCTTTAAGGCGTAAAGTACACATAAACTCCAGGGAGTCAGTTACAGAGGGATAGCATTTAAAAACTGAACAGGGCACTGTTGAGCATCTCATTGGCCTCAGCTTCACAGTGTTGTGTTTGATATGGGTTGAATAGATGGGTGTCCTGTTGGTGATATAATCAGTTCATATCCTCAGTGGGAGAAGAACCCATTCAACCTGAGTCATCACTACTATGCAGTTGCATTTATAACTTTCACTGAAGAACTTTGAAAGAGTAAAAGAAAGTGCTTCACTCTTCTGAAGGACTGCCAAGCCAAACACAGAACTCTGATTTTCAGAGCCAGAGGAGCAGGAGGAATGGTGGGCGTGTGGGTGTGGAGGAGCAGGAGGAATAGTGGGCCTGTCGTTGTGGAGGAGCAACTCAACGGGCGCAAAGAGCCTGCAGAGGTGTGGCCAAACTATGAGCTCAGCAGAGCCTGTTGGACCATGGAACCGAGGGGATAGGTGTCTGTCCTTCTGTGGTCCCTTAAGTGCATTTGAGTGAGCGATTGTCAGGTCCAGAACCATAGCCATAACCAGTAAGATTCACCATACTTCTGCTCTTAGGCATCCCTTCTTTTTACTTTAAATCAAGCCAACTACTGTAACCTGAGAAATAGACTCCTTGCTTGAAGCTCTAAATGGTTTTGAATTATCATTCATGCATATGATATGGAAAATTGATCAAATCATTT